>NC_081422.1:12908308-13542058 GCF_949786415.1 Peromyscus eremicus
GTGTGCACAGTTTTGAATGTAATTGAATGAAACTTGGCAGTGGGCTCGAATACCACAGAATCCAAACATTAGCAAGGTGTTTTCATCATTTAAGTGACAACTCATCAAGAATTCAGAATATTTTGTCAATGTGGTCACAATGAACTAGGAGTTAGACAGTCTCCCTGGCCGCAGACAGGGAGAGGAGCTCTGGATGGGTCGTAAAGGCAGTGCTTCTTCTCCACCCTCCTGACTTGAGACAAAAGTCTGACAGCATCAAATGAAGGCCTGTAGGCTTCTGTCTTCCACCAGCAGGCCCCCTGCTGATGACTGGCTCATTGTTCAAGGCCTGCTCAGGACATGTCTCACAACAGTTCTAGACCAATCAACCATCCTAGCTTCCTTCAAACTGACCAACCCAAAATTCGGGGAGGAAAACTCCTCAGAGGCTTTAAAACCCCCACCCCTGGAGAAGCTATGGGATTTTCTGTCTTCTAAGTCCGCCCTCTGCTTGGAGAGTCTTTCTCTGTATGTCTACTGATGCGTGTTTCCTCCACCCAGTATGAGTCCTTCTTCAACAGCTGACTCTGTCTGTGGTACTTGAGATTTCTCTACTGCTACATATTGTGCTTCAGAATCTTCCTGCCTTTTAATTCTTTGACAAATAAAATGAAACCGTAAAGACCCCCAAACTATATCATTTCAAGACACCTAGATTGTATCAGTCAAATGGGTCATTTTTATGGTAGTTGGATTATTAAACAATTAGGAGCACATTCCTTATAGATATTCAGAATTCATTCTTTCTTGTTTGTCATTTGCTACCTGGGATATGACTTAAAATAAATTTATAATTTCCTTCTCCAAATAAATCAAAATAACTTTTATTAACTCGTGTTTATTTGCTTTCTTTCCATATTTTATTAATTTTTACTATAATTTCTAATATATAATAATAAATAATTAAAGACAACAAAACACATGTTATGTGATGTCTAGATTCTGATACGGAGTTTCTCCTTTTTAAAAAATTCATTTTTAATGTGATTTTTGAAAATCCACTTGTATAAGTTTGATTTTGACTAAATTCAAACTTATAACAGGATGCTATAACAGGACCTTAACCTTAGTAGGCCCCCAGACCTTAGCACAACTGACTCCATGATGGAAATATCATTCAGGCTGTAAAACTCAGCATGTAGACAATATCACCTGCCAAAACTAAAACAAAGACTTAATCCATCAAAGTACATGTAGTTCTGGGAAAGCCTCAAAGTGTACAAACCTTGCTTTTTAGCTTCTGTAGAACTGCTTCTGGCTAACTGTTCTTGTTGACTGAAGTATGCCAGTCCAGAACATGGGTTTTGAGCTTAAAAGCTCACCTTGAAAAAGGCCCTGAGCTGTCCTAGGATCCTGAACACTCAATGTAGTCCCTGGCTGGCTAATAAAGACTTTCTATTGACTTAAACTCATGTGACAGCAGTCTTCTCTGCTGAATACCTTACAATAATGCATAGAGAATAGAGCCATCTCCTCAGGGTGTCTTTGAGGGTAACTTCTCCAAAGGGGGGTACCACATGCAGAAGATCGGTACTGATGGCTGGGGGCTGAGTGGAGTCTGGATGGGGAAATGGGGGAGTAGAGAAAAAGGCTTCTCTCTGTGTCTTAGTCTTCTGCTGCTGGTTTTCTTGACATCAGACACTGGGTTGTTTGTCTTCTGGATGTTTCCACTGGAGAAATTATTGTTAAGAGTCCCTAGCTGTGAAACTGAGTCTTGCTGTCACCTTACAAGGGCACTGTTCAAGCTGTGAGCCTGTGTGATGCTGTGAGCGAGCTTAACAAATCCAAACACCCTACTGCTTCTGTTTCTCTGGAAAATCCTGAAAACTTCAAATTCCACTTTTTATGGTGGTAGTGATGATGATGATGATGATGATTGAGGTAGTTTAAATAAAAATGACCCTATATGCTCACAGGGACTGGTACTTTTAGGAAGTGTAGCCTTGTTAGAGTAGATGTGACCTTGTTGGAAGAACTTCGTCATTGGAGGCGGGCTTTGAGGTCTCAAATGCTCAAGGCCTAATGTGACAGTGTCTTCCTGCTACCTGCCGATCCAGATCTCGGCTACCTCTCCAGCACCATGTATGCAGCATGTCGCCATGCTTTTCACCATGATAACAATGAACCAAACCTCTGAAGTGTAAGCCAGACACAATTAAATGTTTTCCCTTATAAGAGTTGCCATGGCCATGGTGTCTCCTCACAGCAATAAAACCCTAACTAAGACGATGATGATGATGATGATGATGATTATGATTATAGTTTTTAAAGCTAACATACACAGTGAGGGATTTCATTACGGCATTGTTATACATATGTGCCATCATCATTGCTTTTATTCACCTCTCTCCTCTACTGTCAGCTTCTGTTCCTCCTCCTCAAGTCTTGCTGGTTACCTTCCTTGCTTTCAGTAGGCCCGATTTCTGTTTTTATGTACTTTTAATGCTTATTTTTCTAAAGAAGGGCCTGGAATTATGGAAAGCCCAGGCCTTACTACCCTGCCCCCATGCCTTGCTGTGGACAAGAAAAGATGAGTGGGCTTGCCATGATAGTGGTGTTGAAACGTTTATGTTCTCACATGCAGATTATGGTGGTCAGAGCATACCTAGTTACATCAATGTTATACCCATTTTATACAGAAAAATTTGACACACACATGGATGCCAAAAGCAAGATGAGCAGATAATAATAAAGTTAGAACATTTTGCTATTGCTTAAAAATGGAATAAAACATTACACAAAAAATCCAACCAATTTGAACCCTGGCACCACTGCTGTATATAAAGAATCCCTTACTTTTTCTGGGAAGAAAATGTCTTCAATTCAAGTGCCTTCTTGCCCTAGAGGGAACAAATTATAATTTCAGTGATTAAGCTTTTTGAGTCAGTATTTCCTTTGAAAGACTCTGTCTGGTTCACCTGCCAGTACAAAACTGAAGCTATCAAACATTTGGTGCCCAGCTGGCTAGAGAAGATTAAACTCCAGAAATGCATTTAAATAAAATCTAAATAATTCATGACTTGTCTCCATCTGAATGTCAAAGACCTTTCTGGTAGAAAGATAGGAAGTAGCCATGAAGCCTTCAATGGAAGATGAGTGATGAAGGAAGCCGCTTGACACCTGATTCCCAGGTAGATGATCACAGGCAAGGAGAGCTGATGCCATGACTCTTCTTCATAAATCTCCAGTCTACTCTTACAAACTGATTAGCAATCAAAACAGTGACTCAGTATATCAGTATATATCCTCAAAGAAGGTAGTCTTGATTGCCATATGTGTATGTTGGGGGATGGGAGTGGGCACTGGCAAACCAGGACTGTGACAAGACACCATTAAAAGAAACCATTGAGGAATCAAGAAAGCTCAACCCGATGAAGGCTAGGGAAAACATGAATACTATTTCTTTCAAATAATTTAAGACTATTTTTAGCTCTAGAGCAGGTTTTCAACCTGTGGGTTAAGACTCTGTTGGAAAACACAGATACTTACATTAAGTTTCACAACAGTAACAAAATTACAGTTATGAAGTAGCAATGAAAATAATGTTGTGGTTGGGTTCACCACAACATGAGGCCCTGTATTAAAGGGTCATAGCAGGAACTGTCATAAAGGCAGAGAACCACTGTTCTAGAGTGTCCTGGTATGGGATAAAAATCTTCCCAAGAAGTACCACTCTCTAACCCTGAAGCAGGCTGCTGTGGGACATGCCTCCTTTTGGTGTGACAGGCAGTAGTGTGGATGGTGGCCTGAGATGCTGTTTTCTGAATTCCTGATCTGAGGGTTGGGAGCTGGACTGTGTGGTTCTGAGGCTGAAAGATGAAGTAGTCATTGTATTGGTGACATTTCTCATGCAGCAATTCATCTGGCTTTTTTTCTTTTTTCTTTTTTCTTTTTTTCCATTTAAGATCCCAGCTCCTGGATTGGTGCTGCTCACATTTACAGTAGACATTCTAGAAACTCCACAGACATGCCCAGATGTTTGTCTCCTAGGCGAGTCTATACTCTGTCAAGTTATCAATCTCTATCAACTCTTAGGGTGATTAACTATTTCCCCATTAAAAATAAACTCAGGGCTGGGGGGATGGCTCAGTGGGTAAAGACACTTGCTGTACAAGCCTGCTGCCTTGGATCCAGACTCCCAGATCCTGTGTAGAAGTCACAGGCAGTCCGTGAGGCCAACACTGGAGGTTGTCCTCTGACCTCTACACGCCTTCCTTCACACATGAACATGAACACAAAAGAAATGAACGTTCCCAAATCTAAACAAATGCATCACCTCAAGTACTGCTTAAGCAGAAAACTATGACCTGTTTATCTGGCTTATCTTAAAGGGAATTTGCGCAGGTAAATGGTTGCTTTCTCTTCTCCACACGTTTTGTCTCTTTCAAACTCCTTCTACACAGAGCATAATCAGTATGCTCACTTCATGATGCTGCGGTGAACATTTGGCTGAGAAAATACATGTTTACTGTTGAAAGCCTGCATGTGTTGATTTTCAAGTAACTGTAAAACACTGTGATCATCATTTTTTATTGTATTGCTATATATAAATTCATTCTGCCTTAAAAACCTAGTAAGGTTATTGGTCATTACTATTTTTAAAATACGGCATTCCCAATTTACATGCAATTATTGAAGATTATTCACTTGTTAGTTAAACTTAAGGAAGCCAGGCACCAGAGGATTAGGTCAAATCCATTTCTGCAAGTTCCATAGATACTGAAATGGACATCTAGCTACTATGTTGCTCACAGCAAAGCCACAGCAATTCCTGTGGTGTTTTATGTGACTCTAGAGCCCTCTTTTTGTTTTTGGACAATTATCATGAAAACGACCCTGTTGTAACATTTTGATGTCTAATATTTGTGAGTTTCAACAGAAGCAATATTGTGGCTTTGTGTGTGTGCCTACACATACATACACACTCACATGCCGTGCCTACACATACATACACACTCACATGCCGCCTCACTGACTAGAGTGGAAATGGTTTAATGTGACTCTATTATTTGAAGCATCATTTTCTGATGACTCCAGCAAAGCCTTTGATCAGGCCAAGCTGTGTGGCTCAAAGGAATCCATGCATAGAATCCTATCTAGCCTCAGAAAGATTGCATCATAGAAGCTGAATGGCTCAATTGCTATTATTCTAAAGCTAGCATTCTGGGGAAGCATTACTATTCACCAACATCAAAAGAGTTGCTAGAATGGAAATTGACCCTGCCTTGTAATATAAACAGGTCAGCTGTGGGAGAGTGCTCAGAGACAGTTATGATGTAATATCCTCCATCCAGCACTCACAGGCTAATCTATTTGGGCTTCTCCTCTGTCATTTCTCTTTCCCAGGAATAAAATAAAAGGTAAAGTGAATACAGATAAGGATGAGAGCTTCTCTCTAGCCATTTAAGGAATAAGCCTATTGTTCAGCCTCCACCAGGAGACAGTGTGGCTACTAGAGTCAGTATTTGCCTCACATCACGGGGGCTGTTCCCTGGAAGACTTCCCTTTCTTTTCATGGGTGATGTTTTTCTCTTCCGATTTATGATCTGTGTGTCTCTGCTGACATTTTTTTCCCCTAAAGTTTTCATTGTTCATCAGTGTGCACTGCAGCACACAGCTAATGTTTGTGCAGGGGCAGCTGGCATTTAAAAATAGAAATCAAGGGTAAAGCTAGACCTTATTTTTAAATTTATTTTTTTAAGTTAGCATACAAGGTATTATTATCATTATGGCATTTGCAGATAAAGCTGATCAGTAATTCCTTCTGAACTTTATCTTCTGATCCTCCAGTCCCCTTTCCATGCTCATGTCAGATGAATCTTTCTTCACTTCTCACTTCTTCAGCATCTCTTTTACCCATGATCAGTTGCCTCCCTAGAATTTTAGGTTTTACCCACAATTACAACCATTTGGGAATATATGCATATAGTACAGGCCCAGAGAGCGAGAAAATAGTGCTTTTGTTGTTCTGAGGTTGGGTCAACTCACTAATAATATGCTTCCTGGATCTACCGATCTTCTGTAAATTTCTTGATTTTACTGTTATGGCTGAATAAAATTCTACTATGTGTACGTACCACATTTTCACTATCTGTTCATCGGTTCATGGGCATATAGGCCAGTTGCATTTCCTTGCTATTGTGAATAGAGCCACAAAAAACATGGATGTGCAGTATCTCTGGGGAAGAATATGGGGTCCTTTGAGCATATACCCAGGGCTGGTATGGCTGGTACACCTTGTTTATCTAGCTCAGCCTTCTATTCGCTGATTTTACTAGCTTCTTGACACCCCTCATCTCAGTCTTAGAATTCTTGGTGAGCATAAAAACTAAGAGTGAAGAATTTATTTACACTGGAAAATAGAAAGTTGCAGGTTTTTTTCCAAAAAGACTTTTTATGCAAATGAAGATGAAAAGCAGCTAAGGAAATTGAAATCAGCAGTAATGTAGACTTGATTTAACTCATTTATGTGAAAGTAGTCGGCAAGGTTGAGCAGATAGCTGTACCATCTCGAGTGTCTAATGCAGGGCTGGATTGCTCAGGATATGTTTGACCCGGAAGACTAAATGCCACCAAATTGGATTCATCCTTATTACTGCTTCAGAGCACCCAGCACAATGCCTGCTACAAAGAGACTCAGTAAATACGGGATGACCAGGTAGGTGAACCAAGTCAGTCAGTCTCAGTCTGGCTAGGAGTTTCACATTCTGAGTCAGATTTAGAGACCCCTCAGGTTCCCACACTGCTGGCCAGTTTCCACTCTCTCTTTACAAACTACAACAGAACTCTGAATCCATTTCCTGAACTTCATCATCCATGATGTATAAAATGCTACTTTTAGAAAACTCTTTAAATATATGTTTTGAAAACAATTAAATAGCAAGAAAATCACTCCTTATTATAATGTATTTTGCTTATTTATGACCATTGACTGTGTAAGGAATGCTATTTAACAGCAAAAACCTTTGTTCAGCTAAGCATCATCCATAATCTGTCATAGGGGTTCTGTATGAGGATCCTATAACCACCCTTCTCCCCCAGAACACTAGCAGGCTCACTTGTCTGCCAGAGTCTTTCCTGTGGGTGATGTAATTTTATCCTGTCGTTCCTGTATTCCTAAGCCTTGTACCTCTCTGAGAACCACTTCCTCAAGAGACATAAAGCAGCTCAATGAAGTACAAGCCCTCCAAAGTCAGAAAACCCAAACCCAGCTCCCCATCTTTGCTGCCTGCTCTGATTTTCTTATTTTCTTTGGTGATAAAAATCTGAATGTGAAGTGAAATAATGTGTGAACTGTAGAGACAGTGTCCTCCTCCTTGTGCAGAAAAGGTAAAGTTCTGGAGAATCAGACAATGATTTGATTTTTCCTTGTATGGGTTATATGACTTTTTGAAAGGGAATCTTTATTGACCCAATGGAATAAACTATAGATGGTGAAAGTGTAGAGCCAGGCAGATTAAGTCAAGAGAGGTATTATTTTTTCTTTTTTCTCTTCTTTTTGTATATAGAACTACAGAAAAATGATTTCTTGTTTCATTAAGAATTTTTTTATTCATGTTACATACCAACCACAGATCCTCTTCTCTTCCCTCTTCCTGCCTCCTCCCCAGCCTTTCCCCCTCCAGCCCACCTCCCATTCCCTCCTCTGAAAAGGTAAAGGTAAGGTCTCCCATGGGGAGTCAGCAAAGCCTGGTACATTCAGTAGAGGCAGGTCTAAGCCCCTCCCCCTGCATCAAGGCTGTGAGAAGCATCCCACCATAGTAATGAGCTCCAAAAAGCCAGCTCATGCACCAGGAATAGATCCTGATCTCACTGCCAGGGGGCCCTGAAGCAGATCAAGCTACACAACTGTCCAGGAGAGTTATTTTTAAGCAAAATTTCTGAGCTTTGGGGGTCCAGTGAATCTGTTCTTCATGTGGACACTGAGTGTATCTATGCTTTTGTTACTACAGAAAAAAGAATGGTATAAAATTGCTTTAAATAATACCTCCCATATGCTCAGTGATCCTGAATTTAGGAAATTAAAGATAATTATTATTTGATCTAATTTAATTAACACGACCCACCACCTTAGTGCCCCTGGGCTTCTCTAAAGAGAATGCAAATGCAACAATTAAATTAACCCACAGTGAAGATTCCCATCAGAAATGGAAACCGAAAGAATTATCTGATTGAAACTGGAGTCAATTATATGCCTTGGGTGTTTCCTGAAAATTCTTCTAACTTTACCTAGGCTGAAATGGAGGAAAGGATACTTAGTAGATGTTATTCATTTCTGAATGAATCATCCATCCATCCATCCACCCATCCATCCATCCATCCATCAATCCATCCATCCATCCATCCATCCATCCATCCATCCTTCCATCCATCCAATGCACCCAGTGTTTTCCAAGTCTCTCCTCTGTGATAGATGTTGTACTGGATGTTGAATATAAGACTGAATGAGATTCTTCTCCTACTTTTGAGTCATAAACCTGGAATGTGACAAAACATGATCAATATAACTTAAATGCAGAAAATATAAAATTCTACTTTATAAAATGTATAGTTATAAAATACGTTATAAATATATAAGATCAAAATTTCAATCTGTAGTTATCTCTATAAGTGGATAGATATTCTGTCAGTGGATGGTATTGAGTCTATGCCTCAGGATTAAGATTTAACAAAGTGGCTCAAAGGTTTTTATCAAATGTTTAACACACATCCAGACCTACCACTTGTTGGAGCTGGTTTGAAAAGGAATAGGAGCATATGCCGTCCTTGTTAGTAGGTTGTTATTACCACAGTTTCCCCAGTGCCTGTAGACCAAGCTTGGACTAGAACACCTAGCAGATATTAAGTGATACAATGTATATAAAATAATAAAACAATCGAGTAGAGTAGAAACTTCATTTTTCTCCTGTGTTTAATCCACCATGATCAATTAGGCTTCATCCAGGGATGCAAGGGTAGTTCAACATATGAAAGTCCGTCAATGTAATACACAATATAAACAAACTGAAAGAAAAAAAACACATGGTCATCTCACTAGATGCTGAAAAGGCATTTGACAAAATCCAACACCCCTTCATGATAAAGGTCTTGGAGAGATTAGGAATACAAGGAACATACCTAAACATAATAAAGCCAATTTACAGCAAGCCAACAGCCAACATAAATTAAATGGAGAGAAACTCAAAGCGATTCCACTAAAATCAGGAACAATGCAAGGCTGTCTGCTCTCCCCATACTTATTCAATATAGTACTTGAAGTTCTAGCCAGAGCAATAAGACAATATAAGGAGATCAAGGGGATACAAATTGGAAAGAAAGAAGTCAAGCTTTCGCTATTTGCAGATGACATGATAGTATACATGAGTGACCCCAAAAATTCAACCATGGAACTGATACAGCTTATAAACACCTTCAGCAACATAGCAGGATACAAGATCAACTCAAAAAAATCAGTAGCCCTCCTATATACAATTGACAAACAGGCTGAGAAGGAAATCAGAGATACATCACCCTTTACAATAGCCACAAATGATATAAAATACCTTGAGGTAACTCTAACCAAGCAAGTGAAGGACTTATATGACAAGAACTTTAAGTCCCTGTAAAAAGAAATTGAAGAAGATGTCAGAAAATGGAAAGATCTCCCATGCTCATGGATAGGCAGGATTAACATAGTAAAAATGGCAATCTTAGCAAAAGCGATCCACAGATTCAGTGCAATCTCCATCAAAATACCAACATAATTCTTCACAGACCTGGAAAGAACAACACTCAACTTCATATGGAAAAACAAAAAACCCAGGATAGCCAAAAGAATCCTGTACAATAAAACAACCTCTGGAGGCATCACCATCTCTGACCTCAGGCTCTACTATAGAGCTATAGTAATAAAAACAGCTTGGTACTGGCATAAAAACCAACATGTGGACCAATGGAATTGAATTGAAGACCCTGACATTAATCCACACACCTATGAACATATAATTTTTGACAAAGAAGTCATTCTTCATTGAAACCCTCCTATTTTCAGCCCTCCATTTCAATTTCATTAAGCAACGCATCTATCGATAAAACTTCGAAATTTTTTAGTACCACCTGAGAAGCTTAGAGATTTTTATGTTGTATTTAGGATATTCCATGATCTACTTTAAACCCCGGGTTTAAATCTCTGCATAAGCCAGGTTCCAGTTTTGCTAAGGTGTGCTGTGTATTCTGCTGACTTTTGAGTCTTCACTCATCTCTGAAGGAAAGGCTTTGACTCTCTTTTTATTACTCTTTTTATTTTTGAAATTATATTTTACACTCAGGTGAACCATCATCTCCTCAGATGAACTCTCTCAACTCATTGCCTCTCTTAAAAAGTGGTGTTGAGTAGGTTGAAACAGAGTGTAAGCACACTGTGAACGACTTGAATCAAATCTAATTATATTAGCGTGACATCATATAAGAATAACAAAGCTTACTAATATCAAGTACTATGGGCTTAGAACCTCTTTTTGGAATGAAAAACCCTTTATAACCGAGTCACCCCTGGAATTTCTCCCATGTCTGTCCACTTTTATGTCTTTATCATGCTGTGTTCTCTATACGAACGTTCTTTTATACTACTTAAAAATCTAAGCCTTGTTTAAGAACCAGCTCTAGGATGAGCTTTGGAATTGCTGCAATATGGATTAACCTGAGTGCGTTAGGGTGTATCTCCTGGTTTAATCTCAGCACTGCATTAGGATGGAATAGGATAAGGTAGGTTAGAATGGGGTGGAATAGAACTTACTCTCTCTGTCATTTAGGTTGTCTTATCACTAATTTATATACTATTATTACACTCACATAGTAATCTGTACGTTGCTACTATTCATAAAAAAGAATTGCCTTAGTTAGGGTTTCTAATGCTGTGAAGAGATACCATGGCCACGACAACTCCTATAAAGGAAAACATTTCACTGGGCATGGTTGACTGTTTGAGAGGTCCATTATCATCATGGCAGGAAGCATGGCGGTGTATAGGTAGACGTAGCGCTGGAAAAGGAGCTGAGAGTTCTACATTTGGATCTGCAGGGAGCACGAAGAGATTGTGGTACACAGGCCAGGCTTGAGCATCTGACACCTCAAAGCCCACCCCCAGTGATACACTTCCTTCAACAATACCACACTTATTTCAACAATGCCACACCTCCTAATAGTGCCACTCCCTGTTAGTGAATGGAGGTGTATTTTCTTTCAAATCACCACAACCCACTCCCTTGCCCCATAGGCTTATAGCCATATCATAATGCAGAAATGTTTCAAGTCCAAATTTAAAAGTTCCCATAGTATATAACAGTCTCAACACTGTAAAAGTACAAAGTCCAAGTCTCTTCTGAGATTCATGCAATCTCTTAACTGTAATCCACTGTAAAATCAAAAAGTAGATCACATACTTCCAGCATATAATGGTACAGGATATACATTACTGTTCCAAAAAGGAGCATAGTGAGGAGATACTGGACCAAAGCAGAACTGAAAACCAGCTGGGCAAACTCCAAATTCTGTATCTTCATGTCTGATGTCAAAACTTTCTTCAGATCTTCAACTCCTTTCAGATTTGCTGACTGCAACACACTTCTTTCTCTTGGGCTGGTTCCACTCTCTGTTAGCAGCTTTCCTTAGCAGATATCCTACAACTCTGGTGTAGACAAATTTCTAAACGGTCTTAATAAATAAAAATATGGAGCCAACTATAGGGGTAAAAGTCTTAGAGAAAGATCAGAGGAATAGGACAAACCACAAGTTAACCTCACCTCACTAACTCCGCAGCTTCCAAAGACAGCTTCTTCCTGTATACTCACATTTATATGCCTTTTCTGTTCTGTTCTCTCATTGGCTCTCTTAGCCCAGCTACATCACATCCTTTTCTTACACAGCTCTGTCAATTTCTGTCTTTACAGAGCTCTAGACCTCTATGGTTGGTACTGAGATTAAAGGCATGTGTCACCACGCTTGGCTCTGTTCCCTAGTTTGGCTTTGAACACACAGATATCCTGCCTGCTAAGTGATAGGAATAAGGGCGTGTGCTATAGCTGCCTGACTTCTTTGTTTATTTATAATGGCTGGCCTTTTTCCTCTGATCTCCAGGCAAGCTTTATTTATTAAAGCACAAATAAAATATTACCACAATCTGGCATCTCCAAAATCTTGGGAGCCAAGGCCTCCATGCAGGGACACCCCTAACATATTCCTGGCCTCAGCAGCTTTCCTTAGTCATGGAAGGAGATTCTATAACCCCTTTCTTCTATCCTTGACTCTAAAGCAAGAATTACGTGGCCAAAGCTTTCAAGTTCTGCTGCCTGCTGGTGCTGGAACATGCCCTCCCCCATTCGATTATATCTTCACAAACTTTCTGTTTTTTATGGTTTCCTTTACTGTGTAAGTTTGGCTGTGGTGAAATTTGCTCTGTATACTGGATTGGCCTTGAACTTAGAGATCAACTTGTCTCCTGAGTGCTAGAATTAAAGGTGTGTACCAACATACCTGGACCCAAACTGTTCAATTCCCTTTTACAAGTTGTAAGTTTAGCTAGGTAGGGTCTTGCTCTGAGGTCACCACTCACTTTATCCCATTTAACATCAGGCTTTTCTTTGTTTATCTCCTTGAATACAGGATTTAGCTTCGTTCCACTTCCCAGTGCCCCCTTTCTCTCGGAAATGTACATTTTGCATTTTCCTTGACTACCTTGCTCTTTTTCATTATAGATCTTCATAACCACATGAAAGAGTTAATACTCGGCTGTTTTGAAATTTCCTCTGCCAATGCAACTAATCTAAAACTTCAATTTAGCCTCAGGTAGACTTTTTAGACAAGGGTGTAAGTAGCCATTTTGTTCCCCAAAATATCACAAGAAGTCTCTCTAGGCCACATATTAATATTCGTCTTCACTGAAACCTTTTGAGCTAGGCCCCTACAGTTCAGATCACCCCCAGCACCACTGACTTCAGTGTTCCTGCTAGAATAGCCCATTAAGTCCCACTTAAAGCATTCAACTGCTTTTCTAATCCAAAGTCCCAAAGTCCACATTCCTCCAAACAAGAACATTGTCCAGTCTATCACAACAATATTCCAGTCCCTGGTACCAACTTCTGTCTTAGTTAGGGTTTTATTGCTGTGAAGAGACACCATGACCATGAAACTCTTCTAAAGAAAAATATTTAATTGGAGCTGGCTTGTAAGAAAGATCAGAGGTTTGGTCCATTGTCATCAAGGTGGGAAGCATGGTAGCATGCAAGTATACATGCTGCTGGAGAGGTAGCTGAGAGTTCTACGTCTGGATCTACAGGCATCAGGAAGACTGTCACACTAGACCTGGCTTGAGCATTTGAGACTTCAAAGCCTACCCCCAACAACACACCTCCTCCGTCAAGGCCATGTCTCCTAATAGTGTCAGTCCCTATGAGCCACTGGGGCTATTTTATTTTAAATCATCACAAGAATAAATAACTTGAAACAGAGACTTTTGCTTATTAAGTGCTTAATTTGAATGTTATTGCCCACTACCATGTAGAATTCAATGAACATATATTGAACAGCTTCTAGAGTATTCTGTCCTAGGGGAAGGGTAAAGATTAGAAACATGGGGCTGAGAGTTTAATGGTTTCTATGCTCCATGTAGATGCTCTAAACATGCCGAGGGAAACCTCTTGGTTTTCTCCATCTCAGAGTCAGTGAGTTTATTCAGACATTTTTGGAAGTTGGTCTGTTTGCAATGGGCTTTTAAATGAGAGACCTTGAGGAAGTTTGGAATGAATGCTTTCACTGGTCCAACTCTTCCAGGATAATGAAGGCTAGAAAACATTTCAGTAACAAAGCAAATCCTTAGGCATTGGCTGAATGCCCAGGGTTTGTTTCTTTGTTGAAGATTCAGTGGCAATGTATTTGGCATTAAGCCTGGCATATTGTAGCTTCTCAGTAAAAATCAGAGGGATTTCTCCTTTCTTTCCCTAAGCTCAGTCATTTTAGTGCCTCTTAACACAACATATAGTTAAAGAAATGACCACGTTCTCTCTTGAAACACAGGAGCCATAGCTCAGGGTCTTCTCCATATGCTAGAGTAAACTCTGCTTCATATCCATCTAAAATTCCTCTCAACAACAATGGCTTGATTCTGTTCAGGCTCCTGAAGAATTCAATGAGTGAATTATAGACGGATGCTTCTTCTTCGTCAATGAAGTTTGAAGATGAACAAACTCCCTTCTGGATGATGTTAAGGATGTGGAGGCTCTTTACTCTTTGCTAATGTGCTGCCTTATTCCATCCTCTGGGTACCTCTATTTATGACTGAGGACAGGGATAGTCCAACCAGGAGTTTCTGTCTGATCTGCTCCATGAGATTTGGCTGAGAGTGAGATGCAAATAATGCTTTTGACTGTAGAGTAGTAAATGACAACAGTAACATTGACAAACTACAATTAACTTTAAAATTAAAACAAAAATACTCTACATTTTTATTCTTCAGACAGGAGATGAAGGGTTTTTTTGTTTTGTTTTGTTTTTTAACATATGAAATGAGCATCCCATTAGTGGAGGAATGCAAGTGGAGTCTAGACCATTTCCTGTGGAGGAAATACTTGAAACCAGGTTTCTCTAGACTGGGAGATTCTATATTTTCAAGAAAAGGTGAGCCTCTATGCTTCCAGAGGTCCCTGAACCCATTGGTGTGGAGGGAACGCCAGAGCTCCTGAGGGCCAGAGAGCTGTCCCATGATCTACCATACATTGCCTAGGATGCTCATTCATAGTCAAGATATTTGTTACAGAGATTGACAGAATCTTGTAAGTGACTTATTTGTTTTTATATTCTTTACTTTCCTGACAAATGAGTAAAATGAGTGAACATTTTGGGCTATTCTTTGGGAAGAATACATAGCTTGTATTTGATTTCTGCCCCAAGGCAGACTTGGCCAAAAGGGGTGTGAGTTGAGGAATGAATGGTGAGCTATGGTTTGTGCAAAAGAGCAACGTATGGGAAGATCCAATTATCCTTTAGCATTTAGTCTTTAAATTTTTTCTACTGATATGATGAATAAATATGAAAATGGAAATATTGAATGATTAGAGACAGTTCAAAATTGACAGCAGATGGTTTTTTTTTGGTTTTTCGAGACAGGGTTTCTCTGTGTAGCTTTGTGCCTTTCCTGGAACTCACTTGGTAGCCCAGGCTGGCCTGGAACTCACAGAGATCTGCCTGGCTCTGCCTCCCGAGTGCTGGGATTAAAGGCGTGCGCCACCACCGCCCGGCTGACAGCAGATGGTTTTTTAAAACAAAACTTTCCTGTAACCCTTAAAGGAATTGAGAATTGATAACACAAGAAAGTAAAACAGGTACTCTCTCTTTAGGCAAGAGGTCTAAAAATTACAAGCAAAACATTAGGATTTTAAAAATGACATTATATTGCTTTTTAAGATAATGATTTTATCATAACACTTTCATACATGTGTATTGTGTAGCTAGATTGTATTCATGTCATTACCCTCCCCATTTCCTCTTAATGCTACTGCCCCTCTTTCTGTTCAAATTTTGTTGTTTCTGCAAATGGCCTAATTTTGCTTTTCTTTATGGTTGAATAAAATTCCATTGTGTGTACACACCGCATTTTCTGTGTCTGATCATGTGCCGATAGACATTTAGGCTGATCCCAGAACCTGGTTATTGTGCTATAATATGTTCACTATACAGTGCTATAGTGAACATGCTTGTACAAGTTTTTCTGGTGGGAGCTTTTTCAGGCTAATTTGTGGATCTACCCAGGAGTGTATAATAGGGTCATCTGGTAGATCTAATCGTGGCTTGATGATTAAAAATGGAGAGGTTTCTATAATTGGCCATGGAAAGAGATCCTGAGCAAAGATGTCTTCAGATACCAACTGTAAATGTTGATCATGTGCTGTGGAATAATGCTTTTGTACATTGGTTTAATAAAATGCTGATTGGCCAGTAGCCAGGCTGGAAGTATAGGCAGGATAAGCAGACAAGGAGAATTCTGGGAACAGGAAGGCTGAGTCAGGAGATGCCAACCCACCATTCAGGGAGCAGCATGTAACGGCACACAGGCAAAGCCATGGAACATGTGGTGACATGTAGATTAACAAAAATGGTCTGAGTTTAAATGTAAGAGCTAGTTAGTGGTAGGCCTGAGCTAATGGCTGAGCAGTTTTAATTAATATAAGCTTCTGAGTGATTATTTTATAAGTGGCTGTGGGGTTCGTGGGGCTGGGCAGGACCTGAGAAAAACTTTTAGCTATAGTCATGACATCTCTCAGTGAATTCAGTATCTCTCAAATACCTATTCTAAGGCAAACCATATACTTGTTAAATATACTACACAGGATGATATGAATGTGAAGTTATTGTATACTGTTGCTGAAATAATGAATACCTTAAAACATGTTTACTGGAATACAATTTATATAACAATTTTTTTTCCTTTGAATGTGTTCAATGAGATACTTTTTGGTGTATTCATAAAGTTGTACAGTGAAATTTACTACTTAAATTTTAGAACATCCCCATTGATCCCTAAAGAAACACATGCTAGGTACCAGTCACCCCACCTTCTCTTTCTTCTCAGGACCATGTAACCACAAACTATTTTTTTTTCAGTGCTTGGACAAACCTCAGGGCCTCATACAGGCTAAGTAAGAGCTCTGACACTCAGCTAGATTCCAATTTGTAGAGTGTTACAATGCAGCTAGAAGTATGTATCTGCAAGTTTTTATGTAGACATATGTTTTAAATTCATAGGTATAGTCATTGTACATGAATGTTTTAAATTTATTTGGATATTCATATTCATATATAGGATCGAAATCACTGGCTCATGTGTTTATGTATTTAAAATTAGAAGGCTCTGCAAAAATTATTTTCCATAGTGATTGCACCATTTTATGTAGGCTATAACCCTTATCGTTATTGAAGTATAAGTGCAGATAGAATTGTGTATATTTAAATGTACAGTACGATGTCTGCACTCTCATACACTATTCACAATATCAAAGATGTAGAAGCAACTAAGACACATCAACAGATAATTGGCTAAGGACAATTCACTAAATTATGAGAAACTTGTCGTCACCCATAAAAGTATGGAAAGCTTGACACTGTTGAGAACACTTTTTTTTTTTTTTTTGAGACAGGGTTTCTCTGTGTAGCTTTGCCCCCTCCTGGAACTCACTTTGTAGACCAGGCTGGCCTTGAACTCACAGAGATCTGCCTGCCTCTGCCTCCCGAGTGCTGGGATTAAAGGCATGTGCCACCACCGCCCGGCTTGTTGAGAACACTTTTAAACCAGAAAGGCATTTTTAGGCCCTATAATACACAGCTGCTTAGGTGTAGAATATGAAAATATTGAGTCCATCAAACAGAAGATATATGTGGTGGTCATAGGCTAGCCATAGGAAAATGGGAAAATAATAATGACCTATTTTAATATTATTTATTTGCGTGTGTGTGTGTGTGTGTGTGTGTGTGTGTGTGTGTGTGTGTGTGTGCCTCACATGCTGCAGCTTAGATGTGGAAACCAGAGGGCGGTTTACAGGAGTCCTTCCTTCTATACGGGTTTTGGTGATCAACCTCAGGTCTTCAGCTCAGCAGCTGGGCTGCTATCTGCTGAGTCATCTTGCTGGACCCCAGAAACAGCATTTTAATCTCCAGTGCTTTTGAACAGGTTTATTCTGGCTTGGACACTGTGTTGTCTCTACAGTTGTATTTTAAAGGTACAGCATATTGAGGATAGAATTTGTACAGTAGTTTGTTACCATCCTGTTTCTTACTTGCTTTGAATTATACCAACATGCCCTGGACTATTGTTTAACACTGATTTGATATAGTTTTCTGTTTTCTTCCTCCCCTAGGAAGATTCCCTTTATCACCCTAGTATTACCTAATTTGCATGCATTAATACTCTGCTAATACTAACTGAGCACATACTTTGTGTCATGCTCTATATCCTTTCCTGGAAAGAATAAATTTGACATGAGATTACCCATTTCATCCTTTCTATGTAGACACAGATATATGTTTTGGAAGAGATGAAAATATTTTTCAAATTGAAGTCAAGTGGAATTTTGTCTCTCATCTTGTTCACTCTCAAAACTGTATCCTGATACTTTTTCTTATCTGTGGCTATTCCATACTTGTTGGGATGTTTTTCATTCATGGATTCTACCCACTGGGCAGTGGTCATGTCTCAAAGTGTAACAATCAGAAATGTTTTCACTATCAAATATTCCCCTGGTGGATAATTAAGGATTTAACAGAACACAGACCGAGGAAGGTGTCATTATTCATCTGTAAAAGTGATACTAATAATAGCTGCCTCTGGGAATCTGAATGAAAACTGCCTCCCATAAACTTATTGATTTAAACACTGAATCTCTAATTGGAGACACTCTTTGGGGAGGAATGGAACTGTGGTGGTTTGAAAGAAAATGACCCCCAAAGGGAGTGGCACTATTAGGAGGTATGTCCTTGTTGGAGGAAGTGTGTCACTGTGGAGGCAGACCTTGAGGTTTCATATGCTCAGGATACCACCCAGTGAGTCAGTCAACTTCCTGTTGCCTGTGAGTCAAGATATAAGGACTGTCAGCTCCCACACCAGATCTGCCTGCACACGTTCATGCTCCCTGTCATGATGACAATAGACTGAACCTCTGAAACTGTAAAGGAGCCACCCCAATTAAATGTTTCTTTATAAGAATTCCCGTGGTCATGCTGTCTCTTCACAGCAATAGAAACCCAAACTAAGACAGGAACCTTTAAGAGGTGGGATCTTCTTGGAGGAACAACTTCATCAGAGGCAGGTTTTGAGGTTTAAAGCCTTGCATCATTTCCGACTGGTTTTCTTTGCTTCCTGTCTGTATGCAAAGGAATGTGTTATCATCCAGCTTTCTGCTCTTGTGGTCAAACCATGCCTCCATTGCCATGATACACTTTTATTCCTCTGAAACTGAAAGCCAAATAAACCCTTTCTTCCTTAAACCGTTTTTTTGTCATATTTTATCACAACAGAAAAGTAACCAGTACACTGTCTCGTAGGATAATTGTAATTGTTTAATAAGATCATTAACACAGAACAACTTTGCAAAGTACCTGGTACATGTGAGCTAATTGAACTAACTTAACATATACTCAGTACTACATATCAAACACCTCCTCCCATGCCTTGTGTGTGAGGTCACAAAGAAATGCCATGCCGAACTAGCAGTGCTGATAACAATGACTCAATCCCCACCTCAGCTTGGTTTTAGTAGGAAACAGAAATCAGAAGTGTTTCTCATAAGCTCGTATGACTAGCTGAGTGCTCCTGGCTGCAGACGTCAACACCAGAATGAACAACTGTAGCACCTTTTCTTTCTGGGCTGCTTCCCCTTCTCACACACCCCTACACAACCCAATAAGCTTTAGTAGCTGGCTGCTGTTCTCTACTGTCCAAGGCCACTGAACAGTTTTATTAGAACTGTTCTTTCTAGCCACAGAGAATGGCTGTGTTCAGTGGTTTCTGGTTGTGCCTGCTAACATTTGGATCCCAAACCCAGAAATACACCTGGGTTCTTCTTTAGGAATCCTGTCCCTCTTTTAACCAAACCAAAAAACTTCCAATTCAGCCCTCCTACAGTAATAATCATCTGCCACTGCTTGCCTCTGCCACCCACCATATATGTTTCCGAATTTTAGAGTCTGTCTCTTCAGCTGTTCCTCTCCTCCACATACTCTACCTGCTCATCTCTCCTTGCCTACTTGAATAGGTACCCTGCATTATACTCCTCTACGAAGTCATGCTGTCTGCTAGTCTATACTCTGTTAGCACCATCAACTGGTAAAGGATGCCCATCTCTTGTGATCTGGGCATTCTACTGAGGAAAAACAATCTTCATGGGGATGCCCTCTTGATCAGGTTCCTGTCCTACTGCACTCACACCCCACACCCTTGTGTCTTACTGTTCCGTCTTTCTTCATCCTTGCGATCTGTAACCACTATCTCCTGGTGTTTACACAGTTGCTGGTTTTTTTCGTCTAGCTGGTCTCCTAGTCACAGCCCACCATTTTTATGTACTCTTTTCCCTAATATTGGGATTCCTGTTCTGCCCTGCGCTGCTCAGGACTCCTTCTCCCTGATCTCGGGGTCCACCCAGCCTAAGTCAGACACTGCCACTGTCTCCTCAAGTCTCCTTCCTCTCTTGAAGTCTGTGATGCCATCAGTCCCCGGCATCTTGTTTTCTACTACAATGTGACCTTGCCTCAATACAAGCTTGATAATCAGTGGCCAAAAAAACCGACACATTCAGCTTCCAAATTCACACAGATTTTAACGATTTCTGCCACTATACAAACAAATGATCCCAAACCCTTTATCTCTAAGCTTTCTTTAGTCTCCACTCTCAAAAGTCCCTTGTTCTCTGCTCTTGTCATTTCCTCTGATCACTGGATTCAGTCTTACAAAGATGAAAATGTCTTTGGGGTATAAATAACATTAAAAGGTTGTCACATGCTGTTCTATGTTGCCAAATGAGCTGGCTCTGAATTGGGATTTGGCCCACCTGCCCTAGACCCGCACATACTTGTTTAAAGGTTTCCTCCAGAGCCTCTGTTCTGGGTCAAACTGGCCCCCTGACTCTGACAGAAAAAAGGAGAGCAGACCAGAGCATCCTAGGAAAAAGATACTATATTCTTGAGAATAGCTATGAGGTAAACTATCTCTAGTACAGGTTACTGTATGTATCTCATAATATTTAAAATTTTTAGTCAAAAATTATGCATATAATTAAAATTGCAAAATATAATCATAGATGTTTAACTCTAAATAATCCCCCCTATTCTTGATTTTACCTTCTAAAATGTTCAAAGATACCTTTCAAACTTTTACTGAAATGTGAAGTTTATCTCAGATTTTATATGTTCATGGGATATGGCTCAAAATATCTATAAAATCTGCAGCACAAAAGTGAGCTTAAAATTTGCAATGAAGCCAGGCAGCAGTGACACACGCCTTTAATCCCAGCACTCTGGAGGCACCAGCCTGGTCTACAGAGTGAGTTCCAGGAAAGGTGTCAAAGCTACACAGAGAAACTCTGTTTCAAAAAACCAAAAACCAAAAACCAAACAAACAAAAAAACCCAAAAAGCAAAAAACAACTTGTAATGAGGGGCCAGGTGTGAAGGAAGCACTGAGACCTTGTGGCTGCACCTGACTCTAGCCGGGCCAGAGGGTGAAGAAAGAAGTGAGCCAGTACATGGGGGAGTTAATGGAAAGAAAGGAACAAACAAGTGTGTCTTGGAGACACAAGAGAAAGAGAAGCCGAGCAGTTTCTGAGCGCCGTGAAGAGAGGCAGAAGTGGAGGTGCGACATGAGGAACATCCTGAGGTGAGAGCCCTGCACAGCCACCTGTGACCTTGGTAATGTCTGGGCGCTGCTGCAGGTGAGCGCCATGTATGTCTGGGTCCATGGTCCTGATGCAGCCAGGGTCTGTGTTGATGTCCCTGTCCTCACCAGCCACCACATGGTGGTACCAGGGGTGACATGGGCTTCAGCGAGTTGGCCCTGACAGTGGGGGTATGGGAGAGCCAATCCTGGCCCTTATCCTGGAAGCACAGGAAAGCTGGCCTTGTCTCTCCCTGGCTGGGCTTATGTACTTGAGAGAGCGGCCCTGTCTCTCTCCTAGGAGGCATAGTAAAGCTGGCCCTGGTGTTTAGGACACAGGAGAGCTGGCCTGATGAAATGAGCACAGGAGAGCTGACCGCCCTTTTACGCCCTAGCTGCTTAGCAGCTAGGCAGCTTTCTGTGGAGAGCTGGCCCTGCTCCTTGCCTGGGTGGTGTGGGAGAGCAGCCCCTGATGGCATGGGCGTTGGAGGGCCAGCCCCTGCCTTTGCATGAGCAGAGAAGGAGATCTGGCCCTGGAGGCCTGGGTGCAGGACAGCGGCACTGATGGTGCTGGTATCTAAGAGCCCCGCCCCCTTGCTGGCACACACACACACATACACACACACACACATACACACACACACACACACACACACACACACACACATACACACACATAGAGGAGACGTGATCTAACCCCTTGCCTGGGCAGAGAAGGAGAGCTGGCCCTGGGCGCTCCTGTGCAGGAGAAATAGCCCCAAAGGTGTGGGCACAGGAAAGCCGGCCCCATCCCTTATACAGGCGGTATTGGAGGGCTGTGCCCAGAGGTATGGCACGGGAGAGTGGGAAAGCTGGTCCTGCCCCTCACCTGGCCAGATGGAGAGCATGGAGTGGATACTTGGGAAAGCTAGCAGGCAGACCAATTCAACTACCGCCGAGGCCCAGATCTACGTCTTTGAGTTGGCTAAACCATCATCTTCCTCATTTAGGAGTTTCTGGAGCATGTGAAGGGGCCAGCCCTGTGGATCCGCAGCTGCAGGATTCCCCTTATGACTCAGGGCAACAGCAGGATATCTGAGAGTCTCTATGAGGGACCCGTATTGACATTATAGCAGATGCTGGAGTCCTTGAACTAGTGTAAGGACTCGTTGTAAAGAACATTTGCAATGTTCGGGCTAATTGGGCGAAAGGCATACTGCATGACACAGTGCAACTTCAAGTGCCACTATGACGAATGAATATGGGATGGAGACCTGGAAAGACAAACACGGAGGAGTAGAATGGTGCATGCGCAGAAGGCTGCATTTGATAGAGGAACAGGTATTTGCTCAGAAAGGTCGATAAGATGTCTTTTGTTTGTTTGTTTTTAACTTTTAGTTTGTATTAACTTTTGTGGGTGAGGCTACAGGGGTAAAGGGTGAATATGGAAGTACTGGAAAATGAGTGGGATTAGGACACATGATGTGAAATATCCAAAGATTCAATAAAAAATTATGTTAAAAACAAAAAACTTATAACAAAAGACTTACTAGTAAAAACATATAACAAAAAAGGTTGAAAGCTAAAACTCCAAGTATAGGTAACTTAGTTTGCTACAGTATACTTGTGTGGAACTTGGATTCAACTCTTGTTTAGGAAAACAGACTCTCCTTTGGAATAAGGAGGCAACGCCAGGCCTCTAAGATATTTTTAGATAATGATAGATTTTTGTATGATTATTCTTGTCCTAAGAATTAAAAAAAATTAAAAATAAAGACACACCTATAAACAAGGTATACAGTAAATAGTCTTTTCAAACAATATATGTTTAACGATTAAAGTTTGTGGATTATTTATTTTTTATTTTTCTCTCATACATTGCATCTCTACCATAGTTTCCCTTCCTTCCACTCCTCTCAGTCCCCCCACCTCCCCTCTCCCCCAGATCCACTCCTCCTGTTTTCCTTAAGAAAAGAATTGGCCTCCCAGGGATATCTACTGAACACTGCATAACAAGATTCAATAAGACTAGGTACAAAGCCTCATATCAAAGCTGGACAAGGCAACCAAGTAGCAGGAAAGGGGTCCCAAGAGCAGGCAAAAGAGTCAGAGATACCCTGCACTTCAACTGTTAGGTGTCCCACAAGAACACCAAGCTACACAGAGGACCCAGCTCAGACCTATACAGGATTCCTCATTTTCACTTCGGTCTTTGTGAGCCCCTATGAGCCCCGTTGAATGTATTCTATGGGCCATGTTCTCATGGTGTCCTTGACCCCTCCGGCTCCTACAACCCTTTCTTCCTCTCTTTTGCATCATTCCTGGCTGTGAGTCTCTCTGCATATGCTCTCATCAGTTGCTGGATGAAGCCTCTCTGATGACAATTGGGCTAGGCACCAATCTATGGGTATAGCAGAATAATACTAGGAATCCTTTCATTGACTTATTTTTATTTTTTCAGTTGTGTTTGGTTCTATCCTAGGTCTCTAGACTATCTGGTCTCTGGTGCCTGGTCATCCAGGCAGTATCCAGCATGGGCCTCCTCTAATGGCATTGGGCTCAAGTTGGAGCAGTCATTGGTTGGCCACTCACACAAGTTCTGTCTCACCATTTAAACGAACACACCTTGAAGGCAGGACAAATTGTGGGTCAAAGATTTTGTGGCTGGGTTGACGTCCTACTCCCACCACTGGAAGCCTTGCCTGGCTACAGAAGATGATTAGTTCAGGCTCCATATCCCCCATTGCTAGGAATCTTCCCTAGGGTCACCCTTGTAGATTAGAGGGAGTTTCCACTGCACTAGGTTTCCACATAGCCCCAGACTGGCCCCCAATTTCAGTCATCTCTCACATTACTTTCTTCCTCCAGTACCCCCACCTGTTCCTGTCTGTTCCTATTCCTACCCGCCCTTAGTCAACCTGCAAAATGTATTCTATTTCCCCTTCTTAGGGAGATCCATGTATCACTCTTTGAGACCTCCCTGTTACTTCCCTTCTCTTGGCCTGTGGATTGTAGCATGATTATCCTTTACTTATTAACTGATATCCACTTATAAATGAATACATATCATGTTTACCTTTCTGGGTCTGGATTACCTCACTCAGGCTGATTTTTTCTAGTTCCATCCATTTGCCTTCAAATTTGGTGATGTAATTTTTCTTAACAGCTAAGTAATACTCCGTTGTGTAAATGTACCACATTTTCTTTATCCATTCTTCAGTTGAGGGGCATCTAGGTTGTTTCTAGGTCCTGGCTATTATGAATAAAGCTGCTATGAGCATAATTGAGCAAGTGTCTTTGTGATATGATTGAGCATCCTTTGGTATATGCCCAAGAGTGGTATAGCTGGGTCTTGAGTTGGATTGATACTCAATCTTCTGAGAAACTGCCATATTGATTTCCAAAGTGGCTATAACAAGTTTGTATTCCAACCAACAGTGGAGAAGTGTTCTCCTTTCTTCACATCCTCACCGACATGACCTGTCAGTAGTGTTTTTGATCTTACCCATTGATGTAAGATGTAAGAAGGAATATTGAAGTTCTTTTGATTCGCATTTCCCTGATGGCTAAGAATGTTGAACATTTCTTTAAGTGTTTCTCAGCCACTTGAGTTTCAATTCTCTGTTTAAATCTGTACTCCATTTCTAAATTGGATCATTTGTTTTGATTATGTCTAGTTTCTTGAGTTCTTTATGTATTTTGGATATTAGCCCTCAGTCGGATAGGAAGTTATGAAAATCTTTTCCCATTTCATAGGCTATAATTTTGTCCTATTGACTGTGTCCTTTGCCTTACAGAAGCTTTTCAGTTTTATGAGGTCCACTCATTAATTGTCTATCTTAGCACCTGTGCAATCAGTGTTCTGTTCAGGAAGTTGTCTCCTTTGCCAATATGTTCAAGGCAATTCCCCACCTTCTGTTCTACAATGTTCAGTGTATCTGGTTTTGTGTTGAGGTCTTTGATCTACTTGGACTTGAATTTTATACAGAGTGATAGATACGGACCTATTTGCATTCTTCTACATGTAGATATCCAGTTACACCAGTACCATTTGTTGACTATATATACTTTTTTTCCCACTGAATAACTTTGGCTTCTTTGTCAAAAATCAGTTGCCCATAGGTGTGTGGATATCTAAGTCTTTGAATCTATTCCATTGATCAACGTGTCTGCTTTTATGCCAATACCATGCAGTTTTTTTAAGTAGTTTCTTTATTTTTAAATTTAATTTAATTTTACAATGTAATTTAGTTCTACATATCAGCCACGGATTCCCTTGTTCTCCCCCCTCCTGCCCCCCTCCCCTTCCCCCCAGTCCACCCCCCATTCCCACCTCCTCCAGGGCAAAGCCTCCCCCAAGGATTGAGATCAACCTGGTAGACTCAGTCCAGGCAGGTCCAGTCCCCTCCTCCCAGGCTGAGCCAAGTGTCCCTGCATAAGCCCCAGGTTTCAAACAGCCAACTCATGCACTGAGCACAGGACCCAGTCCCACTGCCTGGATGCCTCCCAAACAGATCAAGCCAATCAACTGTCTCACCTATTCAGAGGGCCTGATCCAGTTGGGGGCCCCTCAGCCATTGGTTCATGTGTTTTCATTTGTTTGGCTATTTGTCCCTGTGTTTTATCCAACCTTGGTCTCAACAATTCTCGCTCATATAAACCCTCCTCATTCTCGCTAATTGGACTCCCGGAGCTCCACCTGGGGCCTAGCCGTGGCTCTCTGCATCCAGTTCCCTCAGTCATTGAATGAGGTTTCTAGCATGACAATTAGGGTGTTTGGCCATCCTATCACCAGAGTAGGTCAGCTTGGGCTGTCTCTTGACCATTGCCAGCAGTCTGTTGTGGGGGTATCTTTGTGGATTTCTGTGGGCCTCTCTAGCACTTTGCTTCTTCCTATTCTCATGTGGTCTTCATTTACCGTGGTCTCCTATTCCTTGTTCTCCCTCTCTGTTGTTGATCCAGCTGGGATCTCCCTCTCCCCCAAGCTCTATAGCTCTCTGTAGTACAGCTTAAAATCATGGATGGTGATATCTCTGGGAGTTCTTTTATTATTTTTAGCTATCCTGTTTTTTTTTTTTTTTCATACGGGGTTGATAATTATTCTTTCAAGGTCTACAAAGAATTGTGTTGGAATTTTGATGGGGATTGCATTGAATTTGTAGATTGGTTTTGATTTAATGACCATTTTTACTATGTTAATCTTACCAATCCATGAGTTTGGGTATCTTTCATCTTCTGATATCTTCTTCAATTTCCTTTCTTCAATGTCTTAAAGTTTTTACCATGTAAGTCTTTTTATTTTATACTATTTGAGACTATTGTGAAAAGTGTTGTTTCCCTGATTTTTTTCTTAATCTGTCATTTGTATACAGAAGGTGTACTGATTTTTGTGAGTTAATTTTGTATCTAGATACTTTGTTGAAAGTGTTTATCAGCTGTAGGAGGCCTTGATGGAATTTTTAAGGTCACTTATGTATACTATCATATCATCTGCAAATAAAGATACATTAAATTCTTTTCATTTTTCATCCACTGGATCTCCTTCAGTTGTCTTATTGCTCTAGCTATAACTTCAAGTACTGTATTGAAAAGCTTCAAAAGATTGAATGAACACCCTCATCTTGTTCCTGATTTTAGTGGAATTGCTTTGAGTGTCTCTCCATTTAATTTGATCTTGGCTATAAACTTGTTCTAATTTGTCTTTCTTATGTTTAAGAATGTCCCTTGTGTCCCTAATTTCTCTTTAACTTTTATCATGAAGAGGTGTTGGATTTTGTCAAAGGCTTTTTGGTATCTAATGAGATGATTATGTCCTTTTTTTTTCTTTCAGTTTGTTTGTATGGTGGATTGACCCGTCCCGAGGGCCACGTTATTTGATGAGACCCGAGGAGGCACCTCCTGAAAGATCAATGGGGGTGAGAGAGAAAGGAGACCAGGCGCGTAAAGGAAGACAAAGTCAGTCTGAGTTGCGTCAAGGTCTCGTTTATTGCAAGGGGAATCGGGTTTATATATGCTAGGAGCTAGGAGAAGTAGATAGGGGTATGGAAAGTTACTAGGAGGAAGTTAGGGTAAGGTAGGGTTCAGGAAAAGGTCTCTTTGTTCCAAGGCCTGATCAACGGACCATACAGCAAACCATTATGTTTCAGGGAGTAGATCAAAAGGTACATACTGTGGTTTTGTTGAAAAATGGTTGCTATTGAAACTGTTAACGGAAGATTGGGTACACTGCTTTTTCCCATGAGAATCAGTTAGGCTACTTGGCTCCTGACAATTCCCCCTTCTTTCTATAAAATGGCCAAAGCAGGCTTTGGTCATAAATCGAGATGGCCCCTGTCTTAGGCTATATGGGGTGTAGTCCTGTCTGGCAACGTGCCATGTTGAGCCGGTCTCTGGCGACCTCTGTACGTTGTGCTCCCAGCACAGGCCCCATACTATTCCCGTCATTGAGTACCCTCTAGCTTTTAATTATAGGGGTTTTTAGGTTCGTAGGCCACTGAACCTGAGCCTTTCACCTGTTTCAATAGTTTCCTCTTGTGTTTCTGTCCGATGGTAATGTACTGAAACAGTTTTTGATAGGGCCGAATCGATCTGATTTTTGATGAATTGTGTTAGTCGTTGAAAAGCCCAAGGACCAAAGGTGAGGAGGAGAAGGAAAATGATCAAGGGGGCCAGGAGGGTGGGGATCAGAGTAGAAAGCCAAGGGGACCCCTTTAGCCAACCCTCAAACCAATTGTTTTGATTTTCAAAATCACATTTTCTTTGTGCTAATCTTTCTCTTAGTTTCTCCATTGATTCTCTAACTACCCCAGTGTGATCAGCATAAAAGCAGCATTCTTCCTTCAAGGCTGCACATAAACCTCCCTCCTTTAAAAATAGTAAATCCAGACCTCTTCTGTTTTGTAACACAACCTCAGAGAGCGAGGTTAAAGACTTCTCCAGGGCAGAAATGGATCTTTCTATGGCCTCTAGGTCAGTAGTCATAGCCATTTGTAACTGCATAAGGTGGTTGCTCTGCATGAGGGCAGCAGTTCCTGTACCAACTCCTGCATCAATGCCTCCAATACCTAACAATAGGGCAATAGTCATCGACACAGGTTCTCGAGTGTATCTGCCTCTCTGCTCAAAGAATTCCATCACTGAGCTTTCTTGATGATAAGTGACACGAGGCCATAACTGGACCATCACACAAAATTCATGGGAATCATCAAATATCTGAGCAGATATGCAAGGGGTCAATCCTGTGTTACAGGCCCAGTAGGACCCGTTGGGTGCTTCAAGATAATAGCTTCCTTTATAGGGTGTCAGAGTTTGTTTACAGAGGTGACTATGGGATGATGGAATCTTGCCCAAACAAGAACCTTGTCCGGAGACTTCAGGGAGTGTTAGTTTATGTGGCTTAGTCTGACACCTATTGCTCGGGGAAGTAAGGTTATTGGCAGTAGACTGAAAGGCGATTCCTTCATAATAAGGGGGACTGGAGGTAAGGCAGAGCCAGCAACCCGAGGTTCTGTTTGGATTTGTGGCATTTAGGGCCAGATAAGCTCCCTGGACCAAATTAAACAATCTATCTCCTGTTCCTCCAAAAGGAGTAAGGAGAGTGCCATTACTGGAACCTACAATGGTAGTCACGGTGCCTATATGGTAGGGAAAGGGACAAGGATGAGGTGAGGGGGAAGGAGGTGATGGCACCTTTTCATGATTGGAGGGAACTTTTTGGTCAGAGAGAACTACATTGGGTCCTACCGACTGTGGGTACAGGTTTTCTATTGTTAGCAAGATCTTGAAAATGACTCCTTTATCTGTACCATCAAGATACCAGCAGAGTCCCCATGTTTTTCCTGAGGGCCATTCTCGATTTGCCCTACCCTGAGGGGTGAAGGTTATGTTTAAAGGTAATGATAGCCCTGGATTATAGGCTGTCCCAGTATAGGAGCTAAAGCAAAAATGTTTATATGTGCTAGGCTTACTGTATCCCCTTGTAACTGAAATAAGGTCCCAAGATGAAGTTGGTTCCCAGTAAGCTGCCCCTGTAGTTTCACAACCCCATCGAGCACAAAAGAAGGTCTCGAATCCCCCACATCTAGCAGCCGTGGCTCGGCTTCTACCATCCTTAGGGCAGACATAAAAGTCAGATTGTGCTAACCTACAACGAGCTGTAGGACTAACACAGCCTGGGGCAGTCATCACAGCAGGGTCATTATCATGGAATGTCCCACAAGGGCTTGTCCAAGTGGTTTTAGGACTGTGAGGAAATTGATTGCAGTTTGGAATCGTTTGAACCCCTGTACCATTTAACTGGTGTTGGCCAATAGTAGGTATATCCCAAGAATCCACTCCTGCAGCCAGCTGACAGAAGTCAGGAGTGAGTGATGGCCACCAGGAATAGGGAGCATGGTTTGCAGTAATGCTCCAGACCTCCTCCCCTGTTACTGTGAAAATTCGCCAGGTAAGCTTTTTAATAGCATGGGGACTTTCCTTGGAGATGCAGGAGAGGGGAAGGGGGAAGAGTAGTAAGCAAACGATGAAGCAGGGGTTGGTTTTCCAAGGCTCGCGATGAACAGGTCCTGCCATTGAGATGTCCGTGGCTCCCTTTATTTTCCAAGCTGGAGGCATTTCTGAAAGAAAAAGAGAGAATTTTGTCTCAGGATTGTGTCCTGGACATAACAGTTATTTTTTCCTTAATCTAGGGAGGCAATCTGTGTAGAGTAAAGCTTAATCAGTCTTTCTGGTAGCCAACGAGCCCCATTTTCCTTGGAGTCATAAATACATGCAGACCCCTTTCCCCAGATTATAACTGGATCAGGACCATCCCATATTCCAGTTATTGGATCTTTCCAAAGGGCCTGCGCATATCCTTGTTTGGTTTCTGGGTGCCAGTGTTGCTCAGCCGCAGATTTTCCAAAAGCGTCCAATGTCAGAAAATTTAATACGAATAGGGTGTGAGAAGGCAGAGCTTTGTGGTTTCCCTTAAGGGGAAATAGTGTCTCTTGTGAGCTAAGTTTATTAAGAGTATTTTTTAAAGTTTGGTGAGCTCTCTCCATGATACCTTGACCTTGAGGGTTATAGGATATTCCAGTGATGTGTTTAATTCCTAATTGTAAACAAAATTGTCTGAATTTGCTACTAGTATATCCTGGACCATTATCAGTTTTTATACATTTCGGCTGACCTAGCACTGTGAAGACATGTAACATATGATTGATAACATCTTTGGTGGCTTCTCCATTATGAGCGGAGGCACAAATAAATCCACTGAAGGTATCTACAGTAACATGTATAAACTTTAATTTGCCAAAAGAAGGAACATGGGTGACATCCATCTGCCATAGTTGTCCAGGTATAAGCCCTCTGGGGTTTACTCCATAATGAGGTTCAGGTAAGAGCATCAGGCAATTTTTGCAGCTTTTTACAATTTCCCTAGCCTGTTCTCTAGTGATTGAGAACCTTAGTCTCAAAGTTTGAGCATTGAGGTGATGAAGGTGGTGCGCCTCACGAGCGGCTGCTACCTGATCATGTTCCAAGTGAGAAATCAAGATAGAACGTGTAGCAGAATCGGCAAGTTCATTTCCCTGAGCTAGGGGTCCAGGTAGGCCTGTGTGGGCACGAATATGGCCAACATAAAAGGGTAGCGACCTTTGTCGGATTAATTTTTGTAATTCAGAAAACATTTGGAAGGTGGGAGTAATGGGTTGGATTATTGGGACCATTTCTAAAGCCTGTAAAGCCCCTACCACATATCTATTGTCTGAATACAAATTAAAGGAACAGTCTTCAAAATTTTTAAAGATAGCAAGGGCAGCATATAGCTCCACCAGCTGAGCTGACTTGAAAGGGGTTGTCATAACATTCTTTTGGCCATTGAGGATATAAGCAGCTTTACCATTACTTGACCCATCTATGAAAAGCACAGGGGAGTCCGGGATGGGCTCCATTCGGGTATTTTTAAGGAAAACAAAAGAAGTAAGGGAGAAGAATTGTAGGAGTTTGTTACTGGGCATCTGTGTGTCAAGTTTCCCTTCATAGGTGCAGACAAGGATGGCCCAGTCAGGACTACGGGTGCATAACCATTCAAGTTGCTCTTTGTCATATGGCATAACAATAATATCAGGGTCATGCCCAAAGTATTGAGTGGAGGCTTTTATTCCTAACATTTTCGATTGGCAAACAAGGGAAGGATAAGTAGGAAGGATTTTTCTTTTAGTAACAGGAAGATGTACCCACAGTAAAGGTATGGACTCTTGCCAAAGCAGGCCTGTAGGGGCAAAATCTGCAGAAAAAATGATCAAATACAATGGGAGAGTCGGGTCAAAATATCCTGTGTGTTGTTGAGTGATGGTCGTTTCAACCTTTTGTAATACCCTCTCTGCCTCCACCGTAAGATATCTAGGGGATTGAGGGTCGGAGTCTCCTTTGAGGATATCCTCAAGGGGGCATATTTCTCCCTTGGTTATTTTTAAATAGGGTCGCAGCCAATTGATATCCCCTAAAAGCTTTTGAAAATCATTGAGACAACGAAGTGTATCTTTTCTAATCTGGATTTTTTGTGTATAGAGGAGGTCCGGGTGTAACTCGAACCCTAAAAACAGGAAGGGGTATTGGGTTTGTATCTTCTCTGGAGCTATATGAAATCCTCGGTCCTGAAGTGTGATAATTATCTTTTGAGCTACATTTTGTGTTTTTTCTACAGATTTCCCTGCTATTAACAAATCATCCATATAATGTATAATATAAACTTCGGGGTATTAGACCCTCACTGGATCGATAGACTGAGCTACATACTTTTGACATAGCATAGGGGAATTGGCCATTCCTTGGGAGTCATTGCTAGGAGCTGGGGAGCTTGGAGTCTCTGTTTGCTATAGTAAGCTTTTTATCAAATAATGTAAATGCCATATTTACCAGATCTTTGACAGGTTTGAGGACCATTATCTATTAAATGTATCTGAGCCAAACAAATCTAGGCCCAATCTTAAAAATATCTCTAAATTTAGTAACAATAACCAGGCCAATTTGTTCTCTTATAGATATATTAGTCAAATATACCTCTCAGTTTTTTTATTTAAATAGAACAGTTTATGCTTTAAACTAGTATCTGAATAGCCAGATGACTAGTATTAACTTGTATTTCTTAACACAAAGGACATGCAAACTCAGACATTCAAAACCAAACATACATGTGGCCACATTTTTCATTCATACCTGTAGAGTAGACAGACATTTTTACAACTATGACCCTTTGGAGTCTCAATGTAACAGCAGAATAGCAAGACAAAGAAATCTGAAACATATTTCATTTTTTTATATATGTCAAGTCATTTTTTTTAAATCATTATATAAGCCTTTTTATCCTCAGACCTTTACACCTTGTTTTTACATATTCTAATAACTTGTATTTTATATATTTTTTAAAACATTTTTTATCTTAACCAACAATAATTTGAAACCAAGTCTCTTAAATGATGGCAAGTATTTGTAACCCATTGAACTCAAATGACCAAAACCCATGTAAATTTTTGTTTTTCCTGTGGAAACAAAAGCATAATTTTCCCAGTGTCTTGAACTGGTAATTTAACATTTCTTTTTAAGCAATACCAGGACAGAGAAGGGTTAACAAGAGAAGCTGCTGGCCGGCAGAAGAAACCTTGAAGTTATCACAGTAAAGGAAGGGAGGGGGAGCAGTGGGCATAGAGCGTGTCCTTGGCTGCCAGTGTTCCTGAAAAAAAGTTTTTGTTAACTCTTCTGACTAAAGTCAGATTCTCTGTTCAGTGTTCACACAGTTTTTGTCAATTGCAGGCAGTCCCCATTGTCCTGTCCAAAGTTCCCGTCTTTGCCCGCCTGTACCGAGAGCACACACCCCCACCCTCGTGAGAGCAGCCAGCTGGCTGCAGTCCTGATAGCAAGAGAGCTAGGGAGGGACGGAGGTGGCCTTTGCTATGCCTCTCTCTCCTCCTCTTCCTCTAGAAAAATAAGGGAGGTTAGTAGACAAAAACAAATAACATTTACACAGACAATCCAAGAACTGGAACATCAGCACTGAGACGATGGCCTCATTCACAGCCAGCGAGCCCCTCCTGCAGTATGCAAGCCCCACCTGGCAGGAGCTACCTGTTTGTCTCAGTTCAGTCCGGGAGTGGGGGTGGGGGACCCAGTTCCCTCTATTGTGGCTCACACATCCTTTCAGTGGGCTAGGCAAAGGTTTAGTGGAGAAGAAGGGAACTGTCCCATAGCGTCCGTCACAGTCAAGTCAACAATGAGAACAATTAACACATTACACACAAGACCAAGGGCACACGAAAAAACTTTGTCCCAACGAGACAACCAACAAAGCTCCAAGAACAGTGACAGCCTGATGTGCTCTGGGGGGGGGAGGTTTTGACCCTCCAGGCTCAATCACACCAAAAACAATCCAGACTGGAGGATCTCTGTCCTTAATTAAACAGACATCAGGGGCTTCCACATCCCTGTCAGTCAGACATGCACCTTTTTTCTTGGAAGAGAAGAAGAGAGTAAAGTAACAATGATCACAACAAAACATACAAAAAAAACCCCACAAAATGGCTCTGACAAATTCCCGGGACAAAATACAAAGTGGCACTTCCTCCCACCGTGGGGGAAGATACCCAAAGATGCTCCTAAACCAAATCGTCACCTCTGAGGTGGCTTTAGGGCTCTGGGACGTCTCCCTTCGCCGCCAGGTTCACTGTCTGGACACGTCTGTCCCAGTGAGAGCCTGCAAAGTACAAATCGAGCCTGCAAAGTACAAAACAAAAGTAACAAGACAGAGAAACACAGACAAGACAGAGAGCGCTCTTACCGGTAGATGTTAATAAACCTCTGGACACTTGGGTGTCAGGCAGGGGGAGTTTGAGAGAAAATCCTCTGCAAGGGCTAGTAAATGTGAAACACGCCCATCTCCCTCTGCTTCCTTTAGAAAATCTCTAATCACACCATAAAAACTAAAAAAGGCATCGGGGACATTTTCCCCGTCTCTGATTAATTTGTTAATATCTTTTCCAACCTTGTTCCAAGTCAAAGGGTGAATTCCTGGTCCATCAATCACTAACCAGGGACACTTCTCCTCCACATATTGAAAAAACTTTACTAAATCCTTTTTTTTAACTCTTAATCCTCTCTCCCGAAGATTCCCTTTCATCTCCTTTAAAAAAATAGCCTCTTTAGATAAATTTTTTCCCATTGATTGATTGGACGACACATTTACCTCAAGACTCTCCCGCGTTGCACGAGTGATGCGGTCCGGGCGTCTCTACCCTAATTCTCTCTGGGGCCCCTTTTGTTATCCGTCGTCCGGTAGGTCACCGTGCCTCGAGCCCCACGTTCGGGCGCCACTTGACCCGTCCCGAGGGCCACGTTATTTGATGAGACCCGAGGAGGCACCTCCTGAAAGATCAATGGGGGTGAGAGAGAAAGGAGACCAGGCGCGTAAAGGAAGACAAAGTCAGTCTGAGTTGCGTCAAGGTCTCGTTTATTGCAAGGGGAATCGGGTTTATATATGCTAGGAGCTAGGAGAAGTAGATAGGGGTATGGAAAGTTACTAGGAGGAAGTTAGGGTAAGGTAGGGTTCAGGAAAAGGTCTCTTTGTTCCAAGGCCTGATCAACGGACCATACAGCAAACCATTATGTTTCAGGGAGTAGATCAAAAGGTACATACTGTGGTTTTGTTGAAAAATGGTTGCTATTGAAACTGTTAACGGAAGATTGGGTACACTGCTTTTTCCCATGAGAATCAGTTAGGCTACTTGGCTCCTGACAGTGGATTATATTGACTGATTTTCCTATGTTGAACCATTCCTGTATTTCTGGTTTGAAGCCTACTTGATCTTGCTGGATAATCTTTTGATGTGTTCTCTGATTCAGTCTGCTTGCATTTTATTGAGTATTTTGGCATCTATATTCTTGAGGGGAATTGGTCTGTAATTCTCTTTCTTTGTTGAATCTTTGTGTGGTTTGAGTATCAGAGTGACTGTGGCCTCATAAAATGAACTTGGCAATGTTCCTTCTGTTTCTATGTTGTGGAATCATTTGAGGAGTATTGGCATTAACTTTTCTTTGTAAGTCTGATAGAATTCTGTACTAAAACTGTTTGGTCCAGGGATTTTTGTTGTTGTTATTGTTTGGGAGATTTTAAATGACTGCTTCTATTTCCTTAGGGGTTATAGATTTATTCAAATTGTTTATCTGATCTTCATTTAAATTGGCAACTGGTATCTATGGAGAAAATTATCTATTTCTTTTAGATTTTCCAGTATTGTGGAATGCAGGTTTTCAAAGTATAGCCTAATGATTTTTTTGGATTTCCACAATGTCTGTTGCTATGTCCCCTTGTTCCTGATTTTGTTAATTTGGATATTCTCTCTCTGTCTTTTAGTTAGTTTAGATAAGGATTTGTCTGTCTTTCTGATTTTCTCAAATAATTAGTTCCTTGTTTCATTGATTCTTTGTATCATATTCTTTGTTTCTATTTTGCTGATTTCAGTCCTCAGTTTGATTATTTCCTGCCTTCTATTCCTCTTGGTTATGTTTGCTTCTTTTTGTTCTAGATCTTTCAGGTGTGCTGTTAAGTTGTTAGTATGAGATTTTTCCCCTTTCTTTATGAAGACACTTAGTGCTATGAACTTTCCTCTTAGCACCACTTTCATTGTGTTCTATAAGTTTGGGTATGTTGTGCATTCATTTTCATTGAATTCTAGGAAGTCTTCAATTTTTTTCCTTATTTCCGCCTTGACACAGTAGTCATTCAGTAGAGAGTTCAGTTTCCATAAGTTTGTAGACTTTCTGTTTCTGTTTCTGAAATTCAGCTTTAATCCATGGTGGTCTGATAGCATTCAAGAGGTTATTTCAATTACCTTGTGTCTGATGAGATTTCTTTGTTATGGAGTGTGTAGCCAATTTTGGAGAAAGTTCCATGAGGTGCTGAGAAGAAGATATATTTTTTGTGTGTCTGTGAGAAACGTACTGTAGATATTGATTAGGTCCATTTGATTCATAACATCTGTTAGCTCCATTATTTCTCTGTTTATTTTTTGTCTGGATGACCTGTCCATTAGTGAGAGTGGGGTATTGAAGTCTCCCATCATCAATATGTGAGGGTTTATGATTGATTTAAGCTTTAGTAGTGTTTCCTTTACAAATGTGAGTGCCCTTGCATTTGGGACATAGATGTTAAGACTTGAAAGATCATCTTTGCGGATATTTCCTTTGATGGGTATGTAGTGTTCTTTCCCATCTCATTTTCTTAATTGTCATCTGAAATCTATTTTGGTAGCTATTAAAACGGCTACACCAGCTTTCTTCTTGGAGCCATTTGTTTGGAAAATCTTTTTCCAGCTCTACTTTGAGATAATGTCTATCTTTGATGTTGAGGTGTGTTTCTTGTATGCAACAGAAGGATGGATTCTGTTTTTGCATACATTCTCTTAGTCTGTGTCTTTTTATTGAAGATTTTTAGCCCATTGATATTGAAAGATATCAGTGACCAATGACTGTTAATTCCTGTTATTTTGCTGTTGTTGATAGTGTGTGTGTGTGTGTGTGTGTGTTTCCCTTTTATTGGTTTTTCTGATGTGAAATTTTTTATTTCCTGTGTTTTCATGGGTTTAGTTAACCTCCTTGGTTTGGAATTTTCCTTCTACTACCTTCTTCTCTGGGCTAGATTTGTGGGTGGATATTTTGTAACTTTGACTTTATCATGGGGTATCTTGTTTTCTTCATCTATGGTGATTGAAATTTTTGTTGTATAGTAGTGTCGGCTGGCATCTGTGTTCTCTTAGAGTCTGAAGGATATCTGTTCTTGCCCTTCTTAGAATTTCCATTGAGAAATCAGGTGTAATTCTTATAGGTCTGCCTTTATATATTAGACGGCCTTTTCCCCCTTCAGTTTTTAGTATTTTTTCTTTGTTTTGTATGTTTAATCTTCTGATTATTATGTGACTAGAGGATTTTCTTTTCTGATTCAATATATTTGGTGTTCTGCAAGTTTCTTGTGCCTTTATAGGCATGTCTGTCGTCTATGATTTTGTTTGTGAACATTTTCTGGGCCTTCAAGCTGGGATCCTTCTCCTTCTGTTCCTGTTATTCTTAGGTTTGATTTTTTTCATCGTATCCCAGATTTCCTGGGTGTTTTTTTTTTTTTAGTCAGGAATGTTGTAGATTTAACATTTTCTTTGACCCATATATCTGTTTCTTTGATCCCATCTTCAATGCCTAAGAGTCTCTCTTTCATTTTTTTTTAATTCTGTTGGTGATGCTGGGGTCTCTAGTTCCTATTCACTTACCTAGATTTTCTGTTTCCAGAATTCCCTCTGTTTGTGTTTTCTTTATTGTTTCTATTTCTATTTTCAGGTCTTCAACAGTTTTATGTATTTCCTTCAACTGTTTGTTCATTTTGTTTTGTTGTTGTTGTTATTGTTGTTGGCCTTCTTTAAGGCCATTCATTTTCTCCAATTTTTTTTGTTTGTCTTCTCAAATTTTTAAAAGGGATTTTCATTTCTTTAAGAACCTCTATCATCTTCATAAAGTTGATTTTCAGGTAGTTTTCATGTGTTTCAGCTTTGTTGGAATATTCAGGGCTTGCTATAGTAGGATAGCTGGAATTTGGTGGTGACATATTGCCTTGGTTTTTTGTTGATTGTGTTCTTATGCTTGCCTCTAGGCATCTCGGTTTGGGATGATTATAGGTCTAGCTTTTGATTTCTGACTTTGTCTTTATTGGATGGGTGTTTTGTTCTTTACTTTCTTTTTCCTTTCTGGTCTTCTGGCTGGTGTGGCACATGAGCAGATGGCCTCTACTTGATTCAGGAGTTGAAGTTCTGGTGGCCAGTCTGGGCTCTGGTTGAGCAGGGGCCTCCACCAGAATTGGGGGCCAGACTATAATAACAAGGAAGGGAGGAGGTATTGAGGGTAGGGTGGGTAGGCACTGAAGGAATGGAGCCAGTCTGCTGGAGGGCAGCCTATCTGGAGTTCTAGTGGCTGGCATGGCTTCTGGTCAAGCAGGAGGCCTCCTCTGGAGTTCAGTGTATTAATTTTTAAGGTTTACTTGGGCTAACAGAAACTGACAAAGATGTATATTTAACAATTTAGTTTGTTAACTTTGTTAAGCTTTAGCAATTTAAAATAATCTGAGTCATATAAAAAACTGTAATACTTTATAAAAGTACACTATAAAAGGATTAAAAAAATAGGTTTCCAATCTCTCTCAGTCTATTTATGGCCTAAAGTTCCTTTGATACTAAAATATTTGTAATTAAAAAATATGAATTTTAAAGATCAAATTTAACAAATAAAATTATAAAATCCTAATCTCAGTAACTTGTAAATTGTTAAAGATAATTAAAGCATACAAGTTATTGGTTAGCCATCTTATTATTAAATTATTTAATTAATCAGAGCTATGTTTGTAGTTATGTTAAGTACAAGCTTATTTACAGGTAACCTTTAGCTTTTTGCATATAATGTCAAAGTTAAGCCTAGAGCAAGTAATTAAAAACAAGCAAAGTTTGTTTAACATAAAATAATGTGATGTTGACACTATCTTGTGTCAAAATCAGACACAAAGTAATGGCCCTCAAGCTTCTAGGAGCGTTCTGCTGAATATGACATTTAAGATTTTTGATGAAAGGGAGGAACAGGAAAAGGTTGCTTGTGATAAAGAGAAATACCAGCTTCTGACAGCAGCCTTGAGGCCACGTCCAAAAGAGACAGGACATCAGCAAGACTTCTCAAATTAAAGCTCTCAAATTTGTATCATCAACAAGCAACATGGCCATCTTTTGTAACCAAAGTTATTGTAAAGCAGATCTGTTTTTAAGGTAAAAGTTGGCTTTCAAACTTTAATCAGATGAAACGTGAAAAGATTGTGTCTGTCAAAGCATCTCTGTGGTTTTTAATTTGTTTACTTGAAATGAAATAGGAAAATATATTCAATTTATATTAATAAAAAAAGTAAACTGGAGGGGATTGGGCTTGCTTCAAGCATGTCAACATGAGCTATTGGGTGAAGAACTGCCCCATGTGTTGCCCGCCATCAGGAGCTTGTCCAAACTATGGCTGGATTAAGACACTGGATGGTCTACTACCCTTGCTGCCTTGTCAGGTTAGGTCAGTTCCCCAAAGTTCTTTCTCCACAGGAAACTCTCAGATCTTCTGGGCCCAGTGGCTCAAGACTAATGTTGCCCTGAACAAAGCTGTCAGATTACCACAGAGGAGCCTAGGCTGACTGTCCAGGTAGGAGGTAAGTCTCTGCCATTTTTAACTGATACAAAGGCCACTTGGTCTATTTTGTCTGCTCACTCAGATAAAACTTGCAGTTCTCAGGTTTCTGTGATGGGTGTTGAGGGCCAGTCCCAGCAGCCTAGGGCTGCTTCTCTGTTACCTTTGGGGACAGCCAATCACTCCCTCCTTCCTCATTATGCCTAGTTGCACAACCCCATTATTAGGCAGAGATATCGTAGCTAAATTACATTTTTTTCTGTTCTTTCATTCAACCCCTTTTATAATTCCCTTCTTTTCCTAGCCTTTGAGGACCAATCCCCTCCAGTTTAGATTTCTTCTAAAAACAAATTGAATATACTTTCCTATTTCATATCAGGTCAATAAATTAAAAACCATGGAAATGCTTTGACAGACACAGTCTTTTGGTGCTTCTTCTGGTTAAAGTTCAAAAGTCTATTTTCACCTCAAACACATTCTGGCTTTGCAATAACTTCGGCTGCAAAAGGATGGACATGTTGCTTTCTGATGACACAAAATTGAGGGATTTAAAGGAAAGTTTAAATTGCCCAAGCCTCTTAATAAAAAAGTTTCAAAACTGAGGCTCAGTTACCTGACAGCCTAAATTGACTATAAAAATACAAAATCTGACCAGACCTGTAATTGTTTCAAGTATAAAAGTCAGGCCTTGCTTTTTCCCAGAGCTAGGAGGCTTCCTACCGAAATAGGGAAACTCACAAACAGGTTTCAGTGAAACCACAAAGAAAACTACCATGCTACTATTACTGACTTAAATTTTTCTGTTTTATTATTCTTTTATGCTCCTCCAAGCATGATTTTAAAAGACTCACTTTTTTAATAACTGCTCTCAATAATCAAACATCTATGTCTCATGGTAAATTATTGGATGCTTGTACAAGTTGTAAAGGTCTAAAAAGTGATTTAGATCTTACTCTGGTATATGTAAGTTATAAAGGCCTGAAAAGGTGAATTAAGGAATGTAAATATGAGACTGGAAGATGACATATGTGATATTAAAACTTCAAAATTCAAAGTTTAACATAGTATTCAGAGGTGTTATGGTGTTATTATATTAATCCAGTCTTGGTAACAGTTATAAGCAGTGGCTATTAAAAATTTTCTAAAATTAATTAAAATAGTCTAAAAATAATTTAATTGTCTTGATTGTTTTCTTTTCTATATGCAGACTTAAAAAGTGCTTCTCACTGTGCTAGAGACATCTTTGTCCAAACCATGTCTCTCCGGTCCTATTAGGGTGATGGTGTGAGAAGGATGGGACACAGAAGGGTTCATGACTGTCATGAACCACCTTCCAGGTTCATTATACTATTATTCCAAGACTATCTTCTTGCTCATGATACTATTTTCGGACCATCTTCTGGGTTTATGATATATTCCAGAACCATCTTCTGGGTCCTCAAGCTCTTCTTCCTCTTTGTTCTTTTTCCTGCCAAGAAATGTCTATCTTATTGCAGACAAATGTTCATGTTGGTGTTAATATCTTTTCAGGCTTAATTTTTACTGTGGCTCAAAGACAGGAGTTTGCTGGATCTGTTTGCAGACACCTGCTTTCTCTACAACGACAATTTCAGTGCAGATTACAGACTGACAGAGGTCCTATGAATAGATCTAAAACTTTTTTTTAAACCTCTTTTCATCATCTTAAAAAGAAAAGCCATGTAAGCTTTAGCGAGGATGGGCTCCTTCCTGCCCCTTTGGGTTTGTTCTTGTATGAACTGCCTCTTAAGCAGTGAGACAGACACAGAAGTTTCTAGTAAAGATTCCCCCCTAAGTGCCTTAACATCCCCATACATGCTGACAGGCAAAAAAGGAGACACTTGCCTCTTCCTCAAAAAGAATGTTGCTAGCATGTGAACCAGTCTGGCCAATATAAACAAAGGTTAAAAACTCACATGAACTGGATCAAAAACTACAGCCTCCGGACTCCCATGCTGGCTTTCCTTTTGGTCTCCTTTGGACCCCTAGCTCCTCTACTCAGCCACTGGTCTCTATCCTTCTCCTACCACTGTGACTGATCCCTGTCTTTTCAGGTTCTTCCAGACAAATTATCTGATGGTCAACAAACCAGATGTTTCTAATGGAATTTCTCCAGGTTTCCTGCCATGGGCTAACTGCCTGCCTGGTCCCCCATCCCCCACCCAATGCACAGGCAACTTTGACCCACATTCCAGCCTCCCCGGGCCACCCCACCTCCACAACCCAGTTTCAGCCTTGCTGAAGCTAGAGGCTGAGTTGCCCCTTGTCATGGACAAAAGGCTAGAATGGTCGATCACAGAGAAGTGCTCCCCGCCCACAGTGGCAGTGCTGATAAGGACGCTTTCCACCTGAGCTAGGTTTTGCTAGGAAACAGGAACCAAGTTCTCTAGAGCCCTGAGTTCTCGGAAGCTAGCTGAATGCTCCTGACTGCAGATGTCAACACCTGAATCCTCTGACCACAACCACAGCACCTCTTCTCCCTGAGCTGCTTCCCAGTGCGTCCCGATACAACCCAGTGAGCTTTTACAGCTGGCTGCTCTTCGCTGCTGTCCGAGGCAGCCAGACCAGTCTCTTTTATTAAAGCTCTTTGTATCCACAGAGAATGGCTGTATTCAGGAGTCTCTTGTTGTGCCTGCTAACATTTGGTTCTGCAAGGTGTGGCTGGTCAGTGGTGGACAAAGGTAGCAGGATTCTGACCCTTCTGAAGTTTGCAGTGAGGCTGCGTCTGCAAGTTTCTTTAACTACACTGTTGCGACATCTTGCATCTTACATGCTCTTTACTTCATTCTGAGTTGCTCTAAGGGAAACACATGGTTTTTTTATTTTTATTTTATTTTATTTTATTTTATTTTATTTTATTTTATTTTATTTTATTTTATTTTATTTTATTTTATTTTATTTTTTGTAAAACCCACTTATTACATTCAACAACAAAGGAGAAATCAATGCGGAAACTGGATGCTTCCACAGTAGATGTTTGATCTCCATCAAACCCCACTATTTGAGGCATGGGTCAAGAGTTGACCCTACAGCAAACCACCTCCAAACGGTGGCCATTCACTGAGGTATGGATTTCACTTTTGATGAATTGGAAAGTATAGGCTTATTTTTTTCTCTCACATAACTTTTCAGCTTCTTTTTTATTTGATTTTTTAAAAGGTAATCCAGGGTAAATCAAAAGAAGTGAACAGGTGGGAGTTTGTGTGCTAACAGTTGTGTGCTAACAGATGGGGACAGGGCAATGACAGGAGACTGACTAGAGACCCGGTCCTCCCTCCCTCATTTGCTCAGTTACTCACTCAGTATTTGCTCATTTAAAACATTCACAGAGCATCTCCTGTCTATTTTGGTTGCCTGTCTCCCTGATCTGTGGCCACGTGGCTCCATTTTAATGATTCCTCACTTGCTGACATCTCAGGGCTTCCCAGTGTTCTCTCCTCTTATGGGAACACTCATGATACATCTCTCCTACATATTGTTGAGACCACATTTCAAGTTTAGTTCTTTCAAGGCACATCCCTGCTCTATTCCATCCCAGATTCAAGTGTAGCCCATAGCCTTGAGCACTGAGTACTCAAGTATTAGATCAGAACCTGTCCTTGCTCCGGACTTACCTCACACTGACCAAGTCCCATACAGAACCAACACGAAGGACAGAGAAGATTTATCTTGGCCCCTGATTTCGGCATTGGCAATAGGAACAGGTCTGTCTACAGCAACAGGAGTGGATGGCAGAGGGCTCCTGTGTCATGTAGAACTGGGAAGCAGAGAGCTATAACCACAGGCACAGGCAACCTTGATTGTGACCCCCAGCAATGTATTTCTTCCGGAAAGACCACGTATCCTGAAAAATCCACAACTTCCCCACTGGCTAGAGACAAAGTGTTTGAATTCACAAGCCTGTAGGGGACACTTCATATTGAACCACAGCACTGTTGACTCTGCTGAACTGTAACAGTATCACAGTCTGTCGATTCCTCTAAGCCTTAGGCATTTCAAGGGACAGTCTCCTGTATTTTCTCTGCACTGGTTTTTATACTTCTCAGCATAGCACAAAGCCATGAGAGGAATTCAAGAAACTTATGAGGCCAGTAACTTATTGGCCAAACTAAAGAAAACCCCCTCTGTCTTGCTCACAGACTTCCTCTAGCTTTTCTTTGGTGGTTTAGAAGCTGTTACAGTGGCAGTGATGTTGACCCAGCCCTGGAGGGATCCGGGAAAGTTCCTCTCACCCGAGAGTGAGAGTGAGAGGGAATATGAGGAGGAAGCATGGTGGGGCTCCTCCTCATCCTCACCAGGTCTAGTCATCTGAAACCAGAGCTTTTCCTCTTTCTGTGAGATACTTTCTTTACATTGATTATGGAGTAAAAATCTCTCCTTTATTCTCCACATGGCGTACATTGATTTTTCCCCTTAGCAATGTTAAAATCTTTCTTCTCCACCTTTCAGCTTTTTGTCCTATAGACTAATGGTCTTTAGTTCCTTAAATCTATTCTTTTCTACTCAAGAGAACCTTTACTTGGCTGGCCAGCAACTTGGTTCACTTTTGTAATTTTTTGTTTGCATATTAGTAATAGAGATAAGGAGTAAAATTGGAGGATGAAAGGATGAGAAAATATTTCTAATAAATGCAGAATTTATTCTTATACCTATAAAAATCAAATTCAAAAAAGTGCATTTGTCAAGCAGTCCTTGGACTGAGAGACCTGGCAGGGCTTGTCATTCTGTCAATGAAAGCTGGCAACCCCTATCATGGTCCGTGCATAGTGAGATATTAATATCAATGATAATTTTATTAATAGTGCCTTATTATGTGAGCTAGTAATCATGAGTGTCAATTTGATTGCATTAGTACATGCCTCAGCCATTAGTGTGGCAAACCTTTGGGACTTCATTATGATTGGTTCCAGAGAAATTTAACTGAAGAGCGAAGAGCTGGAAGGTGAGCAATACCATCTCTTAGTCAGGGAACTTGGGACGAATAAAAAGGAGAAGGCCAGCTGAGCACCAAACATTAATTTCTCTCTGCTTCCTGAATGCAGATTCAGTGCAACCAGCTGCCTCACACTCCTGCCATGATGACTTTCCTGCTAAGACAGACTGCATCCTTGAACTGTGAACCAAAAGAAACCCTTAAGATGCCTTTTGTCAGATACTTGGTTACGGCAATGGCTTAAGTAAGTGATGCATTCAGGAGAGTAGGTGCCGTGTGGCTGTTTCCTCTGAGACTGAAATATTTCATCCTGCAGGATATCTCCTTAAGACAGGCTGTGAGGTTTGCTTCAGGTTTCTGACTTGTGTGAGCTGTCACCCATCCCGAGAGTAGGTTTTGGTAATGCAATTCTCTTTGAGTCATTTCTGCTCCTGGAGGTACCCCTTTACAGATATTACCCTAAATACCCCTAATAAAATTTATTGGCTCACCAAGTTAGACTTTGGTGGTATCCATACTTCAGTCTCACATGCTCTCCCTATCTGGGGTGAGTGGACATGTATGTGGTGTGTGTGTATGTGTGTGTGTGTGTGTGTGTGTGTAGTTCCCCAGGAAAAGTCTCACACAATGCTGGACTTTCTTGTGATTTGGGGCAGTAACATATTGGCTTATGGAGGATGAAAGTCCTGCTTGCTTTTCTGATGAATATGAGTCAGGCCTTGCTAACTCTGCTGCAGCTGCCACTGACTAGAGATATATCTATTCATAGCTTCCTGGAGCAGTGGCCAGACACCTTGAGAAGCTAAAATTTCAGTCTTTACTAGGCATATTTATGTCTTGTTTTGGGAGAAACTCATTGTTGTTCTGGATGAGGCAAAGAAAGACTAATACCTTATCTAGTGCTTGAAGAAGAAGGAAGGGGAGTGGAAAGAGTTGGGCAATGGAGGAGTCTCCATCTATCTTCTCCATGGCTCATGCAATGTGGGGGAATGGCTGTATTTTTTCCACTGGTGTGCTGGCCTGTTGTATCAGCAAGAGAGTAGCTGTAAGTGAGTCTGTATGAGCCAGATGAATCGTGAAACCTGAAGAGGCCACTTTGAGGAGCCTGTGGTAGAAATGTCTTCCCTGGATGGGAGTTTTCATTTCTGTTTACAGCAACCTGGAATTAGACTTGCTTTGTTATTATCAATGTGTGTTTGTACAGTGGGCTAGATAATTAAACCAAAATGTCACTACATCCATATGCATCTCCTTACCCTATTTCCTCACTGAAAGATCTATCCCATAGGAGTCCCTCAGTTTCTGTCAAGTTCAGCTTCTACCTAGGGAAATAAAACAAAAACAAACTTGGCGTTTCAAATGTTTTGTTAGACTTAGACTGAGTACAATTAAACTTATTTATACACAACCTTGCTGTGGAAATAATGAGATGATTCCAGGATTCTTAATGAGTTCCCATTTTCCAATTGTTTGACTTGATGTAGCAATACATATTTATCATTTTAATTATTGTTTTGGCCTTAGAAAGCATCTATATTTTTAGGATCAACAAGGTTCATGGAGGAACTGATTTAATGACTTCTTGATTCTTTCCTTACATCATTAGCAATTAGAATAATATTCTGCAGGAGAGAAGTAATTTAAAAACTTTAGTTAACATGTTGCAGGCTTTGAAGTACTTTCATATAAGATGTCTTTGAATTATAAAAGTAGTCCTCAAACCCATGGGTCTGAGAATGCATTACAGTCCATGTGACATATAAAGTCACTATATTTGTACAACAGAAAGAATATTACCTGCCGCCACCTCTTTCTTTGCCTAGGTCCCGTTTAGGTGGGATAGGGAACCCCCTAAGAGCAGGCCAACCCTTCGTGTGTGCGCTGGTGCTGTGCTTACCTCAGAGACCTCTCTTGTTTCTTGTTCCTTTGCCCTGTTTCTTTAACATATGTCCTTTCTCTACTCTGACTAAACAGTACAAAATAGCCCACACAACCCCTCCCCACCTTTGCATCAACAACTGTAGTGGTATCTGTTCTACCCATGACCTTGGGCTATACAGCAGGAAGCCTCCTCCTTTGGGCTGTATAGCCCAAGGTCATGGGTGGAACAGATACCACTACAACCAACTCCCCATCTAGTGATTTCTCTCTTTCTGCTCCCTCTCAGGTGTCTTTCCCCTCTCATGTATTTATTATCTGTCCTGCAGCCATCTGCAGCCCAGAGTTGGATCCCCTTCTGTTTCTTGAGTGCTTTAAGTTACAGACTCATAGAACCAGCAATCTTTGCCTCCACCTTTCCTGGTGAAATCAGGAGAGAGTATGTGTCTAAGTACATGTAATTTCTCACTTTGTTGAGTATTTTCTAATTTCCCCCATGTCCTTCTTCGGTGTGATTGTGTTTGGTGGTGTTACTGTACTGCCTGTCCCTGTCACCATGAATGAATGATGGCTCTCAAGAACAATTTTCTTTGTGCTTGTATGTGATACTTGAGTTTTTTTTTTCTTTTTTCCAACAAGGCAATATTTTATTCCATACCAGAACACATAACAAATATATTTCTGAATTACTTTTCAAAATGAGCTATTGTTTCAAAGTGAATCTGGAAATACTGAAAATCTCTGAAGCGGAGGAAAAGATGAAACGGAGGTATTAAATGAGATGTGTACACTGCAGGGGACTTTCTACTTCTTAGAAGTCCCCGAGATCTCAATGAAATCATTACATAATTTACACACGTTCATAAATAATCCAGCTCTATCTTGTTGTTTAAAAGTCAGTTTTCAAGTGCACAGACTAGCAGTCTCCATGACCCCCTCCAGCATGAGATGGTAAAATATGTTTCAAGTTGAAAAAATGACTACATGGCTTGTGATTAATGGAATATTTGCCAGCTTCTTTATGGAGGCCAAAAGGACATTTAAAAACACGTGCCCTTTGATCATTTATTAACATACCATGCTCTGTGTCTGTTAAAATAATTTTAGAATTTACAAAACTGGCTTATGAGAATGGAGGAGCATGAGAGGATGGCTGAGTTGTGCCGTGAGAAGTGTGTTTACTCCTCTTGGCGTCCTGTGCTTCTTAGGCCTGAGTCTTCCTCCAATTAGACACAGGTATCAGCATTGCAATGCTGCTCTTATTATCAGAAAAAAAACTTACAGCAGAGGTGCTAAAGGGATAATGATTTTTTCCCCATCACGTAATTCAGAGTCTATAGAAGCAAACATGTGGCCTGGATCCAGATTTAACCACCCCACCACCCTGAATTCCATGCCTCACTTTAGTGTAATTGCATACACTAAAGATCATAGATTTCCTTTCATTGGTGGATAAAGGTTCTGCTATAGCCAGCAGAAGATTCTTACATGTGCCTGGAAACTGAGGATTAACCCCTTGGTGACCAGACATGACCGGCCCTGTCTTCCCCGGGAGTTATCCCATATGTGAAGAGATAATCTGTCATCAGTAAAACCTGTTCAGTGCCATCTTCTGACAGGTGTGATTGGTCTTCCACATGGGAACATCTGGAAATCATATCTAGGATCACTTAACGTCTGGCATGTGTGTGTGATCTCTGTGTAAGTGAACTCAGCTGAAGGGACCTTATCCTCCACTTCTGTTATGTGAAGCCTTGGTCCTACTGAACTCTCATCTGTTAAGTTTTATCACCTTTGAGATGGACAAGGGGCTCCCACTGATGCCTTCATGAAGACAACAAACATGCTTCCTGCTGTAGTACTGTGCAGCTCCTTGAGACAACTCTGCAGCTCTCAGTCCTGTGAGCCAGGCCTGGTGATCTCTGGGGTGAACAAGGGCGTCTTTGGATTTCACAGACATGTCTGTAAGTCAGTACAGATATCCCAAGCAAGCAAAGAATACATGTTTTGTGTTATCAGCCAGGAACCCCAGTGGTCTGGTGGACTATCACAACAAATCCCTAGAGACTCCAGATGGGGTGGGGTGTTATTGCCTTGGCTTACAGACATTAAATTTAATGTTCAGTGGTGAAGTGAGCAGCATGTGAAGGTCAGTGTGAGGATTTAATCCCTTCTCTGTCACTTCGTGGGCTTTTCTTGTAACATAGCTTTGGGACCCCCAAACAGCACCAAGAGGTATGTGTGAGGAATTTTGTTGTTGTTTTGCCTGTTAAATTCCTAGAGGGAATGTTCAGAAAACCATCTCTACAGATGAGAAGTGGTACCACATGGGTAGCTGCTGGCCTACTGATGGCCTGATGTCACTGAGCATTCGTTCTGGAAGGACCCTTTTATCTGTCCTCTTCCTGGTGTCCAGTGGCCTCTCAAGTGGGAGAGCAGTGAGATGATGCTGATTTGAAGTGGAGCATGCAGTCCTTCTATTGTGAGCTTCTTTCCAATCAGAGCTCTTTGTAACTTCAAACAGGAACTTGCAAAGCTCCTGAGCCTGTGCTGAAACCTGAGTCCCCTGGAAATAGCAGCTGAAAATGGAGACATTACCACTTCTAGACAAAATCACATTGTCTCTGAACCTTTTAGAAAATAGAACTTCTCGGTGTTCTGTTTTCTATTCACTGCGTTACATTAGTTAAGAGCGTGGGCTGCTCTCCAATCACACATAGCTGCATGGACATGGAGGCTCTTCTGAGCTCAGTGACCTGCAAATTGTTTAGCTTCTGAGCTCCTTTCATTATTGATAATATATGGACACTTGTATAGTTGCTTACCTTGTAGGGATACTAAAACGGTGGCTGGAAACCATTTAGTACAGTGACTCAAAACATTGGTGTTGGTTGAATGTTTATTTTCTATGTTAATTAAATGATTTTAGAAAACATTCCTTAAACACAAAGCAGCGTAATATATCCATGATTGTTGCAATGATATAAAAATATCTCAATCACACACCATCTCAAGGCCCAGGGCTCATCACAGAAGAGAAGGCAGAAAAGTTTTAAGATCCAGAGGCAGTGGATAACTACAATAAACAGTACCTTCCCAGCACTGCAAGGTGACAGCCCATGTGAACCCATACTATCCACAAGACCTATGCAAGCTCAAGACAGACAAAATTCCAGCATGGAGAAGGAGGTGGGGTAAAGTCCCAGCCCTACCTGAAGAGCATTGGCACTTGATAGCTATTGGGAGAGGGAGAGTCAGCTTTCTGTAAGAGTGTAGCCCCTGGAAAGTTGAGCATGCTCCAGTGGAAGGCCACACATACAAAACTGTATGGAGAGCACAGACTGAACTTGATGGGGTCAGGGGAAGTGGACACAAAGCTCAGTGGGCTGGGAAGAGAGAATGGAGCTGGAAGGAGCTGGAGGAGGGTCCGAATCTGATCAAAAACATACACAATTCACAGATAATTAATAAACTATCTGAGGAAAAATATGAAAGACTACAATGAAGACAAAATAGCTTAGCTTCACACATTCATCTTTCGAGGGACAGAACAAGGTTCAGGTCATTGTCTAATAACTTACCTCTGTCTGATCTTGGAAATGTTTTTGTAACCCACATAATTGGATACATGCACAAATAATTATCACTATTAATTTTGTTTGGTTTGATTTGGTTTTGATTTCACAAGAGATTTCATACAACTCAGGCTTGCCTCAAAGCTTTTCTGTAGATGAGGCTAGCCTTCAACTGCTAATCCCCCTGTCTCTATCTCCCAGTAGCTGGGGTTTCAGTCAGGTATCATCACACTCAGTTTTTGTTATAGTTTTTGAGACAGGGTCTTGTTTGCTCAGGCAGGTCTTACATGTGTGTTTTTAAATTATCTTACTGACTCAGCCCTCTGAGTAGCCAGGGTCATGGGTCTTATTTGGGCACACCATCACGATGCTTTAGTTACGTGAGGCTTCAGCTTTCACCCATGGAAAGTGTAGGTAATTATGAGCCCTGGGTCATTAGGAGGCTTTAGGGATTAAATGAGATCCAGTAACAGCTCTTCACCGTTCCTGGCATACAGTGAGGCATCAGCAAATGCTAAACATAGCTGAGCAGGATTAATGATGTCATCAGCATTTTCATTTTTTATTATTTTTTACCCTACATATTAAGTAATGGGTTTCACTTTTGCATTTTCATATATGGATACCACTACACTTTTCCCCTCCCCCCACTTTCAACTCTTCCTGTTTCCCAGCTCCTTTTTCCTTGTGCCTTTCTACCCAAGAATAGTCCTTCCTTCTACTTTCAAGTCACATATAATCCCTCACTCTCATTTTTTCCCACACAAAATCTCTTCCTCCCCTCTCACACCCCCTTTCTACTTTTGTGACCCCCACCACATACATGTGCACAAAAATTTAAATCTAGATTCTTCATGTAAGTAAAAACATGATATTTTTGTTTCTGAATCTGGCTTTTTTCTAAGACTTTAGTTTAAATAGAAGTTATCCAATATAATCATTACCTCAACATTAAAATGAGATTCCCCTCTCAAGAGTCAATGTAATCCAAATTTGTCTTTAGATTTAGATTGTAAATTATATTTAGCATTTCAATATTTATGACCCTTAAATCTTGTGACCATTTTGAGGGCTTATAACCTTATCTAAGGAAGTCCACTATTGTTGGTTGCTTTTCACTCTTACTCTTTGGCTCTTTGTTCTTTTAGGGGACCCACCACGCAGCTCATAAATAAATCATACAAGGAGGCTTATTACTTTAAATGCACGGCCTTAGCTTGGCTTGTTTCTAACCAGCTTTTCTTAACTTAAATTATCTCGCCTACCATTTTTCTCTGGGCTTTTTCCTTTTCTTACTTCTGTAATCTTACTTTTGTTCTTACATGTGGCTGGCTGTATGACTGTGTGGCTGTGTGGATGGACCCTAGCATCCTCCTCTCCTTATTCTCTCTCACTTTTGCTTTTTCTCCCCAGATTTCTCCTATTTATTCTCTCTGCATGCCAGCCCTGCCTATCCTTTCTCCTGCCTCACTATTCACCATTCAGCTCTTTATTAGACCATCAGGTGGTTTTTTTTTTTTTTTTTTTTTTGGTTTTTCGAGACAGGGTTTCTCTGTGTAGCTTTGCGCCTTTCCTGGAACTCACTTGGTAGCCCAGGCTGGCCTCGAACTCACAGAGATCCGCCTGGCTCTGCCTCCCGAGTGCTGGGATTAAAGGCGTGCGCCACCACCGCCCGGCATCAGGTGTTTTAGACAGGCAAAGTAACACAGCTTCACAGAGTTAAACAAATGCAACAGAAAAGACTGCAACATATCTTTGCATCACTAAACAAATGTTCCACAGCATAAACAAATGTAACACATCTTAGAATAATATTTTACAACAGTCCACCTTGTGACAAGACTACTGAAGATGATACATCAAAGACAGCAAACGGAAGCTGAGAGGAGCTACTGTGAGGGTACAGTTGCTGTTTTGGAGAGGGCTTGTGCAGATGAGAAGGAGCATTGGATTGATAACCTTCCTTTGCAGCGGAGTCTCTGCGACTGGTAAAACAAAGAACAGGTGACAGTTCCAGACTAGCTTACCCAGGTCCCCTCTGAAATGTGTTGATGCTTCTGGCCTCCACAACTGCGACATGGATCCTGATGTCAGAGGCAAGTACCACTTAAGTCAGCAACTTGCTTAACCACATTTCAGCACATTGATATTTAGGCAGCTAAATTGATTGACTGCTATTTAAACTTCCCCTCTCGGCTCCTGGTCCCCTTTCTTCTTTGTAAGAGCACTCTTATCAATCAGGCTTAAAGAAATTACCTGAGTGGGCGTGGTGAGTCATGCCTGTAATCTCAGCACTGGGGAAATGAAAGCAAAAGAATCAAGTGTTCAAAACCATCCTTGCCTACACCATGAGTTCCAGGCCAACTATATCTCAAAACAAAAAAGTTAAGAGAGTGTGGGAAGTAAGGAAAGTTCCTTAGTCCGTGCATGGGGGAGGTGTTGAATCAATAGTGCATTGATGGAGGTGGTAACTGGATCACAAGGACTCAACCTCAGGAGCACATCCATCCTTTGATAGAGAAGGTGTTTAGATCATCAGGTCTCTGAGGCGATGAATAGAGGTCCATTTGCAGATTCATAGATTATGGGTTTCTAGAAAAGAACTTTCTTATAAAGGCTCTCTCTCTTCTCTCTATGGGTCTCTCTTTCAGTCTACCTTTCCATTTCTCCTTTTTGGCTGTCATGAGGTGAGCAGTTTGGATCTACCACATTCTATATGCTGTGAAGTTCTTGACTAGCCACAGGCCTGGAGAGGTAAGGACCAAATAACCATCGATTAAAACCTTTGAAAGTAGGAGCAAATTAAACATTTCCTCTATTCAACTTGATTAGCTTGCCATAGCTATAGAAAGCAGACTGATGTATCTACTAAGGTATTTGTAATTATTCCTATTTCATGAATGAGGTCACTTAAACCCAGGGAAGTAAAGTAGCCTATTCACAGACAAAAGCAATGGTTAGAGGTAAAAATCTGAAACCATGTGCTGGTCCCAAGTACATTCTTCCTCCTCACACTACATTTGAGCTAAAATAACCTTCCGCCAAAGCATGCATACAATCTTGTTCACAAGCAAGGCACTGCCTACTGTATCTCTTTTTCTTACCTCTGGATGTGTGGGTGGGGAGGGGCTGGGGGGGCCTTTGATGAATCTTCTTTTTTGTGTTGATTGATTTTCATGAATTAATGCACTGGAGAGATAGTGTAGGCTGATGGGAATTTTGAATCATTTCTCCAGCACTCTCCATCATTTATTCATCTAATCTGATATGTAGAGCAGACACAGGTACAACCAAAGCTGTTTCTCTTTGGAATAAAACAGATGAGTTTCCAGACAATACTGCATACTACTCTACAGCATGCAGCAAGGCTTCCCTTTGAACAGGTGCAGCAGCTTAGCCATGGGAAATTATGCAGAGATACCAAATGACAGTGCTGTCCCTGTGGAGCTGAACTAGAGGTTCTACATCAGAGTCTAGGGCTTCTTTTGAACTCCAACATCTGTCCTCTGAGCACCAGTCAGAGAAAAACTTGGCTTATTGATTGTATTGAGGTAAATGGCTTTGCTCACTGCCATCTTTCACTCATTCATTCATCTGTTCCATTAACAAATATGGAGAATCTATTGGGACAACACATTGCTAGGAATCTGGGTGTGTTATTGTGTACCTGTAATTAATTCTACCAGTCAAGTGACAGAGGCCAGAGGATTGTGAGTACAAAGCCAATCTGGGGTGCATAATAAAGCTCTGTCTCAAAACAACAACAACGGCAAAAAACCCATCAAACAAACAATTAGGTGACCAGCTAACCATGAACCTGACAGTGTGTGCATATACATAGAGGCACTTGTTTTGCTATAGATAATGTGATGTGGAGCTATGATTGCATGATCAGTGTTACTCTAGTGTGACACAAGGCAGTACAAAGAAGCCAGCAAATTCTTGCCATGGTCAACATTTATATACCAAGCAGTGGCAGGTTCCCTGTTGTATGAACTTTTCCTTGAGAAATGAACAAGGACATATTCACCCCAGACAAGGCAGTAGTGACAGACCAAATGAATTATTCTACTCAGTCCTTCTATGGTGAACCAATGAGTTTAGTTAGGATTATGTGTAGGACCATGGGTAAGGGGCTATGTACAGGATTGTGAGTCACTTACAAGCAATGACACTGTTGAAGAAATGTCACATTCAACTACTGATAACTCCTTACACAGCCTCAGAGAAGGGCAGAGTCTCATGAGCCCATGCCTGTTCTGACAGATGCTTAATGAGTCCAGTCTTAAGAGGGGCTTGTTTGGGTAATCACAGCTGCTGGGAGTTCAGGCCACAACACTGCCTGTCATACTAAGCACAGTGTTCTGCACTAGTCTCAGATTTCTTTTAAACTGCTGAGACTGTTTAGTTGACTTTCCTATGCATTCAATTCAATTCATTGTGACACTTAGTCTTAGAGAGTGGAGTCAGAGACACCCTTGGAGATGTCTGGACATTGGCCGGAATGCCTGATATCTATAACCCTCATTGGGGTCTTGGAGAGCTACAAAAGGAATCAGGTCTAGAACCAGATTCATGTGTGTAGCCATGAGTTTTCTCTGGTCCTGCCCAACCCTGTGGTCCCTCAGTTGCTTATAAAATAATCATCCAGAAGCTTAATGTTAATTATCAACTGGATGGCCTATGGCAGGCTTCTTGCTAGCTACCTCTTATAACTTGACCCATTTCTACTAATCTATAAGTTGCCACATGGCCTTGGCATTACTGGTATGCTGGCATCTTGCTGTTCCTCCAGCAGCAGCTGGCGGCATATCTCTCTCCTCTCCTTTCTTCTCTCCATATATCTGCTTGGATTTCCTACCTGCCTCTAAGCTGCCTTGCCACAGGCCAATGCAGCTTTATTTATCAACCAGTCAGAGCAACACATATTCACAGCATACAGAAGGACATCCCACAGCACATGTAGTATATATCTTGGATATCCCATAATAGTACTTGATGAGGGTTGATCCATAGCTATACAACTTAAGTCCCTTCCTCAAAAGAGGGTCTGACAGTGTTTTATCTCTGAGGCACACTGAGGGCTTAAATGAGATAATGCAGGTAAAGTTAGGCATTTCATACATGTCAGTTCTCTGCACCTCAATTAGTTGCTTAGCTCACATCAGGTCATTGTGTCCAAGTATGCGACTCAAGGATTAAACATTTATAGTGGGTAGCTGTTCCAGCTTTGACCTATTGAGGCTTCCGGTAACTGTCATGCCTATGAGGCAGGGTCAAGCCAGGAGCCCTTAAGACCTGAGATCCAGATGTGCCAGCTCTCTTGGTTTCTGGATCCTGGACATTGGAGGTAGACCGAGCAGAGTTCTCCAGAGAACACCGGTGGACTTCACTACACCTTTCCTGGACCCTGTAACCTATCCCTTTACTTGTAAGTTGCCCCACAAAATAAACCTCCCTTTTAACTACATAGAGTTGCCTTAATACTTGCACCAATAAACATTCTCTTGAATGGGGTCTGGAATATGTTAAAACCTCATGTATAAAAAGAAGGTATTATCCTCGTCCCAGAGTGTACATTTCTGCTTTGTCCTGTAGACATAATTTCTGAGGCCTGGTGGAATGGTCAACTTATTATTTTAGGTCTTGATTATAACTTGGTTCTGGCTTGTTGTAGATGCTTAATGAATGCTGTGGTAGATGCATAATAAATGCATAATAATTGCTTGTTATATTTAAAGATACCTTGATCACAGACAGCTAGAGCTGAATGACAATCAGAGCAGCTTTATAGATTCATCTTCACAGTGCCATTTAAATCTTTCTATAATTATATTAAAACAGATCTCCAGATTCCTTTTGATTTCTAGAATTTTTCCTCTATGATAATCCTCTACAAAGATTTTTGTATGAAGAATGTCTTTTAAAACTTCTTGACTGTCATGGTTGGAGAGATTGATCAGTGGTTAAGAGCACTTTGTTGCCCATGCAGACAACCCAGGTTTGGTTCTCATCACCCACAGGACACACAGTCACCTATACTTGCAGTTCTAGGGACTCTGACACCTTCTTCTGGTCTCTGTGGGCACTGTACACACATGGGGTGCACATACATGTAGGCAGGCAAAATATACACACAAGATAAAAAACATATCTAAAATTGTTAAAGTTCTCTTTATTGTCTCAGGTTATACCCATTTGATTATACAGCTAGAAGGGAAACTGCAAAACCTTGCGCTTGCTGGGAAAACACATAAGGCTAATACATGATTATAAAATCGAGTTTGCCACAGTCAGAACACAGCTTGTGTCAGCAGACTGTCTGTAATGAGAAGGTAATTTTAACTGACATGCTGGCATTGTTTTGTGTACTCCAGGTCTGATAATGAGGCTATTTCTTCATGCTTCATTCAGCCACATTAAATCCTTATAGTAAAATGTCTTATTCAAATACAGCATTTTTAAATGTATTAAAGTGCAATAAATAAGCTTTTGCCTCATTATTCCTATATCAATGATAAAAAAGAATCAAGATTGAAATGAATTGGGTCAAAGAAGTTTGTGAACTTCTTTGTAAAGCTTTAATGTGGCTGAATAAAGCATGAAGACATAGCCTCACATTAGACTTGGGGTACACAAAAGAATGCCAGAAAGTAGATCTGAGCTTAACTTACACCAAAAAAAAGCATTGTAAATTTGTGGAAAGTATGGCTATTTGTATTTTAAAATACAATATCCTTATTTCCAATGACCTAAAATTACTCAGAGAAAAGTTTTCCTCAATATAGTCTATATTATAAGTTATAATTAATTTGACAACCTGAGAGATGCATTTTACAATGTTTTTTATACTCTATGGATTCTTTGTGGATTTCATATCATTCTGATCCCACTTACCTTCCTGTCTCCTTGCATCTGCCCTCTTTTCTTGCAGTCTCCCCTGCAAATCCAAACTAAATTAAAAGAAAAACCAAAAGCCAAACAAAACCAAGAGAGGAAACGAAACAAAGCAAACAAGCAAACAAAAACATCAACAAAAAACAAACAAATAATAGTGAGAAGAAGAAGAGGAGGAGGAGGAGGAGGAGGAGGAGGAGGAGGAGGAGGAGGAGGAGGAGAAGAAGAAGAAGAAGAAGAAGAAGAAGAAGAAGAAGAAGAAGAAGAAGAAGAAGAAGAAGAAGAATCTTGTCATGGAAGCTGTAGTGTGGCCTGTTAAGGCACACAGTTTATCCTTTAGTCCATTTATCTTTATTTGCAAGTGTTTATTGCCAGAAGTCATTGGTCTGGCTCGAGGCCCCTGGTTTCTGCTATACTATGGAAAAAGGACTCTCTCTGGGGCTCCTTCCTGGATATCTTGTTGTTTTCCTGTGTCATGGAGACCTTGCTTTTTAGATCTGTGGGTTTGTCCCCTCCACATGCTCCAATAGTTCATACATGAGGTGGATGTTGGTGTGGGCCAACTCATAGCCCTAGTTCTGGGCCTGGGTGGTAGCTGGGTAGGTCAGCTCGATAGCTTTCTCCCATCATCAGTACCTGGGCTAGTTCTCCAGCACCGCCTCTACTAGCACACTGAATGATGTTTATAGCAAGCAGCATGGCTTGTTCTCCTGCTCTTGGGCCCTCAGATCCAGATCCCCCTCACTTACATAGCCAAGCCTAGCTCTACTGCAAGGTGCAGGGCCCTCTCTCCTGATTGCTGTAGGGGGGCATTGAATGTGGGGTCAGCTCTTCTGCTCTTATGACCTCAGGCCTGGCTCACCTATGATTCCTCACCCCCACAACAACTCTAGTGTGCTGCCCAAGTGGGGTTAGGGTCCACTCTCTTGCGTGCTGTAGCTGATGTGGGGCAGGGATAGAGCTGTCACTCTTGTGAGCACAGGGTCAGCTCTCTCACCTGCCACAGGGAGCAAGGGGCAGAGGGGAGAGGGCGTCTTTTCTTTACCCATGCCACCACATGGCAGATGGGGGGGGGTGGGGGAGTTCAGATCTGTTGCTCTCATGTCCTCAAGGGCTGGCTCATCAGCATCTCTGACAACAGGGTCAGCTCTAGTGTGCTGCTCAGACAGGAAGCAGAGGATGCTTGGAGAGAAGCATTTTAAATAATTTTTATGCAATTTTTTTCTATAAGTAGAATGATTACTAATGTTATAAACACACAGAGGCACTCAACCTCTGAAGTCTCACCTCTCATTATCATCATCATCATCGTCATCATCATACCTAGAAATAAGGAGAGAGAATCGATTAAAAGTTATAGTAGATACTGAAGGGAAATGAGAGGAATATGGTGATGTCTGCTGTGGTTTGATTGTATGTCACAGGATCAAAGTGTTGGGAACCTCATTTCCAGTACAACAGTACCAGGAGGAGGACCCTAATGACAGATGCTCTCATTAGGAAGAGACAGGACTGTGATTTGGCTTTCTGCTCTCTCTTGCTGCTCTCTTCCTGCTCCTGCTCTCTCTAGCCTCTCCACCCTTTGCCACAAAGCAATCAAGCACAAAGACCTTCCTCAGTGCTGGGACCAAGCTCTGTGACCTCCCAGTCTCCAGACCCACAGATCCTTGAGCCAAGTATATCTCTTTTCCCCGCCAATCGTCCATTCTTGAGTATATTGTTGTGCAAACACCAAGTGGATCAAAGTTCTAGTCTCAGGACAGACAAGGGAATTCAACTTTTGTTTAGTCTATTGTCTTGCTGTAACATCCCTGAGCATAGTCCCCACAGGAAAACATCAAAGTAAGGCACAGTGACTTTGTTTCCGGGGACTTTGGTCCAGCCACTTAAGCTTGATGAAAGCTAAGGCAAAAGCTTGCCTTTTCCCACCCCGACTGCTGTGCTGCTGTTTAGGGTTAGATAGCCCAAAAGGAAAAAATGAGAATGTAGCCTTTTCTTTTGTCTTTTCTTTTCTTTTCTTTTTTAAACTAGGTCAAGGGTATTTTAATGTTTAAAGATGGCAGGTTGACAATATAAGTCATTCCTTTTATATGCAAATGTATGTCCACAGGTTAGAATAACATGTACAAGCATCAAACATCCATACACAATGTTAATAGTAGAATAGAGAAATGTCTTTGTTGAGAGTAGATTTAAGACATGGTTTATCTATGTAGTTATGGCCATTATTGAACTCACTATGGTCTCAAACCCACAGAGACCCACCTGTCTCTGCATCCCAAGAGCTAGGATTCAAGCTCTGTACCATTATGCCCTGCCAAAGAAACTTTTTGGCTCTACCCACACCAATTAGTGCTTCCTAGACCTTTCTTTCATGTGACATCAAATCAAGAAAGGAGCATACCTAATCACCATAAGATAGTTACAATCAGTTTTTGTATGTAGAGAAACTAGTTTTTCATAGTCTTGCTAGTCTCGACCAGAAGTTACAGTCTCTTTTGTTAGGAGCAATTGAAAACTAATTAACCAGGTAGAAGAAATGGTATTAAAATCAGATGGAGAAATGGCATCATCAGTGTTGAACTGGCCTACCTGTTTCCTCACCTGTGGTCATGACACCCAGAAGAACCATGTGGTGTTGCTGTTGATGGTGTAGGAAGACAAAGAAAAAGATAAAGAGAGAAACAGTAAAACAAAAGCAAAAAACCCTGAGCCCTCTTCTCACAGATCAACTAAAGTAGAGAATTAGGTCAAAGCAGATAAAATGGTCTTTAAGTTCAACCAAGTGACTCCACCCAGAGGCTTAGTGACATGAAAAGAGATGCAGTCTATCTGACTGCACACTTCTCCTTCTTGGTCACAGTAAAGGAAAAGCCACATAGAATCTGGCCTCAGGTCAACCTCAGAGCCTTGAACATACCTTATCTCAGCAGGCAGGGGCTGAAGGTTAGGATCTGGATTTATGGATGTATAAATTGAGTTTCAAAGAGTTGAAGAAATTGGCTGAATTGGTAGAGATCTGGGGATCCTTAAACAGCTCCTCTGATGAAAACTGCCAAAGCTAGAAGGACCACATGTTGGGCCAGCAAGTGCTCACTGTGTGATACTGAATAAATACCCACTGTTTGAGTAAATGCCAAATCAAGTGCTCTGGTTTTTTGATGCAAGGGTAATTGACCAAGTCCACAGTTAGAACTGCTATAAAGATACAATGATATTAAATGAGTCGACTCAGCATTCCTCTGTGGGTGACCATATCCTCTCTGGCATCATTACAACTGGGGGCTTTTAACAGGCATGCCAGTACCTGGAAGGAACTATGACCCCCCCCCCCCACGTCGTGTATGTGATCATTCCATGCACCTTACACAAATGTGTCTAATCCGGATTCAAAGATGAATAGTCACCCATCCAAAATAAGTAAGAGTAAAGTGAATTATTCGTAGATACAAGCACTCTAGATTCCTAAGTGCTCCCAAGATGATGTCAATTTAAAGCAGATGCCAGCATGGAATGCCGGTGAAGGATCGGGGCAGGGGAAATGGTCAGTTAAGCTTCTGCTTACGCTGAACCTTTTCAGCAGGACTTGGTTCCCTTTCAAATTGCTGGTCTGTCTGTGGTGTTTAAATTATGACTGAATTTGTGGAGACTCAGCAGAATGGCTCAAAGATATTTATGGCTTCATCAAGGCGTACCTAGATAATTCAATCCAGGACTCTCAACATATATTCTATATGCTAAACTCTATCTCACCTGTCCCACCTCCACTGTTTTTTATCCTGTAATAATCCACTTTTTCCTGTTTAACCACATATGAGTTCAACAAATAATGGTATTTTCCATGCCCCACTCTTTCTAAGCAAATTAATATATACTGATTCTAAGAAACAATATTTTAGCCCAAACATTCTCCTTCATGTATTAAAGTTTCTTTTTGAAAAGGCCTATTTCTTCTTTACTTCCCTTCTTACTTTCTATTCCACAAGACATCTCCATTTTCACAGGTGAATTCTGAAGAAAAAAAAAAAAACATGGCACATTTTATTTGAATCTAATCTGTTAATACCGCTGACAGAATCCAAGCCCAGGTGATGATCTTCTCGGAGCTCCTTTTAGAAATCAGAGCCACCATCCTTAGGAGTTACCTAAGGTGAGATGCCACCTTTGAAAGCACATTTGGCCTGTGAGTTTCACACTGGATCCCATATTTTATTCATGATTTTGGTATTCCTCGTCATGATTTCAGTAACCTTCCACTCACAGTTGCATGATAATGGATAGGATAAATCTGTCTGCTAATGGCTTTGACAGTTGACTGGCATGTCAGGGCCAGTCTGTGACAGATAGTAGGAGGCTCTCCTTGGCAAGAATTGCAGCTAAATGTATAAAATGATTCTAAGAGACTTGGGTTATTTGGGGGGAAGGATACTCAACTAACTAACATTTTCATAATAGAGTCTTAAAGATCAGATTGGAGCACGCTTTCAACATGCTAACTTATAACCTTCTTTTAGTGAGTACATTTTGGTTGAACATTCATGCATTTATTTTGTTAAGATAACTGGTACATTCTTACTCATAAAAGACTGAGCTGTAGTTACTGAGCTGGAAGACCTATTTTAGATGCTGACATGCCAGTAATTAACTGTATGACCTTAATTAATTTAATTAACTTCTTTTTGAGTTAGTGTACAGATGATGTTTTGCATACTTTGATAGCAGATGCCCAACAGTTCTGTTGAGAGGAATGTGTTTGGAATACGAATGCTAACGTGCTGCTGAGCTTCTGTTTGGCCAAGATTCAAATTTGCACAATTCTTTTCTGCTCTTTCTTTATAATCTCTTCCTTTAGTTCAGAATGTCATAGTGTCTCTCCAAGATTATGTCAACTATTTTTCAGAGCCCATTTGGATATTGCTACTGTGTGTGTCTGCTGTGAGAGCTATTTCTAAGTCCATGTTTGATGGCTCACAACTGAGTAAACTCTTCTGTAAAGGCTGCTTTCTTTGCCTTAGATCTTGCCATCACTTAGACCTAGCTTTTTCCTGTTTGGGGCTTCAGGACTTTCACTATCTTCTTTGGAACACTTTGGCATTCTCAGTGACTTCTCTAAGGAGATTATTATTCCCCCTCTGGGTCTTTGCACAGGATATTTTTTTCTGCTTGTCCAACCTGGCTCTTTTTATCTACCCTTCAGATTACACCTTACGAGTGGCTTTTGCTGCTGTCCTCAGCTTGCTCCTAAGTCATCCTCGTGGGTGTTTTGTGCTCAGCCATCTTAGCAGGTTAACATTGTAGTATGTTTCTTTGTTAAGAGTCTGAATTACAAGTCCTACTGAGGGACAGAAACTACATTTGCCTTACGTACCGTTGAGTCAGCAATCTTCAGCAGTGTGCCAGGCACATTGCATAAATACACAATAACATTAGCTGGATTAGGAAGTGCTGCATTTGAGTGTACTGTTAGGTTCTTTCATACTTTTCCCAGGGAACATGAATGTGAGTTTGTAACTATGTACACTTTGCAATTTTGTACCCCTTTTTATATAATATGTTTTATAACTTTAGAGAAAACAGGATAAGGTGTTTATTTTAGAGCATAAATATGTCCTTTATCATCCAAAGAAAGGAGAGATATCTAAGTAAAGAGAAACAGTGACAAATGAATGATCTCCTTATTGCTGTTTGCTATACAGGCATAATAAACTAAAAATATATGTCCTTGATTATCTTTACACACAGATTGAACAAATTGCATTAACATACTATCTGAAGCATTAAAGGACCAAGGGAAAGAAAATTCACTTGCAATAATAAGCGGAAGGAAATAGTATCTATGGAGATATGTGTTTGCAAAACAATAAAGCAGACATTCAGCAAACACTTTTTTCCTTTGTTAAATATATTCAGAGAATGAATAGGGCAACTGCTTCTGATGGCTCATGTAGATTGCTTTCTAATTTTTTCCATGCTGCCAAATTCCATAGGATGATGATGTGGAGTGGTGCTTAAGGGATATCACAGAGTAGTAAACTATCTTTCCATAGATGTTTCTGGAATAATTGGTTCCCTGAGTTAATATTTTGAAGGTAGAGCCCAAAGGATTGACAAAACCTGATGTGGAATAAAGTTAATCTATCAAGAATTCCTGTAAGCTCTGTTCTCACAAGTAAATCTATGTGGCATTGCTATCAAGAAGGACAGAGAAGATCAAAGATAAAGCAAGTCTCAGAAGACGTTGAGAAGGCTTTCAGCTGCAGGTATGGAAGTTCAAGATCTTGCCAGCTTGTGATGAAGACTCTGAGTGGGCTGGGATCGATGAATCTGCAATGGAGGAAGCAAAGTTCAAAGTGAGCATAGTTCTCAGGGAACATAAACTCATCAAGCCAGTGAAAACAGAGCAAGGCTAAGAGGAGCAACTAAATGTGGGGGCTTCTTGGTGCCTTTGAAAAATGGAAGAAGGCCAAGCAAAATTATCAAAGGAGTGTGGGACTAAGAGACCAGGGATAGGTGTATGTTGTGGAATATTAGTTCAAGATGTGTCACATTCATTTATGCTGTGGATCATTTGTTTAATGATGTAAAGATGTGTTCCATTCTTTTATATTGTATTTGTTTAACTCTGTGAAGCTGTGTTACTTTTCCTGTCTAAGAAAGGTTGATCTAATAAAGAGCTGAACAGCCAATAGCTAAGCATAAGAGAGAAATAGTTGGGATTGCCAGGCAGAGAGAATAGGGAGAGGGAGCAGAGGGAGGAGGGAGAAAAATAGAAGGAGGGCAGGATTCCAGGGACCAGCCACCCAGCCACCAGCTAGCCAGAGTAAGAAGGAAAGACAGGTATATAGAACAGAGAAAGGTAAAAGCTCAGAGGCAAAAGGCAGATGAGATATTCTAAGAAAAGCTTAAGAAACAAACTAAGCTAAGGCTTCGCATTCAAAAGTAAGAATAAGTCTCCATGTATTTATTTTGGAGTGGGGTAGTGGGCAACAAAACAAAACAAAAAAACCAACAGCTATATTTTGGTGTATCAAAGTGAGGCTCAAATATTTACTTAGGGCCTGAGAAAGCTGGGAAAAAAAGATATAGTTCCTTTAAGAGTCTCTGCCATATAGCAGAGCACTTAAACAGCCTTTTTCATGCTCAGTAGAATTAAAACAAACAAACAAACAAACAAACAAAAAACCTAAGTAAAAATTGCCTGCCACAGTGCAGGGCACTGGCATGCCAGACCTGGGGGGCTGAGTGCAGTTCCTGGTCAAATGAACCTCCAAACTGGGCCTTAGGCTTGGCTCTCAGGATCAGAGAAGCAGGTGGACCCAGCCACCAAAGCTGGTGATGGGGTCCCAGCTGTGCTGCTTAGCAGTTTAAAGGGTCATGCAGACAAAAATGGTGAGAGATATGCAGTAAAAGGGGTCCATATGGAAAAAACTCTAAACAGGTTCCAGTGTGTTTAAAATTGTGCATAGGCTTAAGAAAGAAAATAAAAATTAATGCCGACAGGCATAGAAAGAAAGAAATAGTTTAAAACAATAAATTAAGCTTGTTTTTTTCATTTGAAGTATTTTTTATTTAAATTTTTTTTATTTATTTTACATACCAACCACTGATCCCATTCTCACCCCTCCTTCCCTGCCCATCCCCTTCCGCACCCCCCCCTAAACTACCTCCCATCCTCTCTTCCAAAAAGGTAAGTCCTACCATGGGGGAACAGTGAAGCCTGGTACATTCAGTTGAGGCAAGACTGAGGCCCTACCCCCTGCATCAAGGGTGAGCAAGGTGTCCTACCATAGATAATGGGATCTAGAGAGCCAACTCAAGCACCAGGGATAGGTCCTGATCCCACTGCTAGGGGTCCCTCAAACAGACTCAGCTACACAACTGTCTCCTGTATGCAGAGGCTCTAGCCCTGTCCCATACAGGCTCCACAGCTGTCCATCTAAAGTATGAGTTCCTATGAGCTTGGTTCATTTGTCTGTGTAGATCTCCCCATCATGGCCTTGATGCCCTTTGCTCATGTAATCCCTCTTTCCTCTCTTTGACTGGGCTCTTGGAGCTCAGCTTGGTGCTTGGTTGTGGATCTCTGCATCTGCTTCCATTAGTTACTGGATAAAAGCTCTATGATGACAGTTAGGGTATTTACCAATCTGATTACCAGGGTAGGCCAGTTCAGACCACCCTCTCCACTATTGCTAGCTGTCTAAACTGGGGTCATCCTTGTGGATTCCTGGGAATTTTCCTAGCACCAGGTTTCTCCTTTATCCCATAATGTCTCCCTCTATCAAGCTATCTCTTTCGTTGCTCTCCCACTCTGTCCCTCCCACAGCTTGACCATTCTGTTCCCTCATGTTCTCATTCCCCCATCCCCTTCCCTCTAATGCCTCCCCTCATCCCCAACAAAGTAAAGCTTTAAAGAGAGAGTAAAAATAATACAAAGGGAAAAATATCCATGTAAGAATGGAAATATACAGGGAGTCTGGATCCTGTATGTTATTTTGTTGAATTTGAGGTTTTACATTGCTGATAACCAAAACCAAGACATGGGATTGAAAGAGGAGCAGCTGAAAATATCCAGCCTAGATATTTTAAGAATGCCTTAGCTTTAAAATAGAACTCAAAAAATGCATTGCTTTGGAGAAGAGATTTTGCTTTTATTTCCACAGGAAATGAGAGGCTGTGGATTCCTCAGGTTTGATTTTGACTGGGGAAGACTGAATCCTGGTAGGTAATATATATCAACAAAGGTTACAGCTGGTCTTCCAAAAACTTGGCCATTATCTCAATTTTCTCAGGGACCCCTAAAGATGTCTTCACCCACAGATAAAAGGAAGCAGTCTAGCAAAAAGGGCTGCCACATTCCCAAGAAGTGGGGTAGCTGGTTGTTGGTTATTTGGTGGGTTATGGTTATTTGTTATCTTTTAGGGGAATATAGGAATATAGGATAAAGATAACTATTAATCTCAGATATTTTGCATTGGCATGGATTTTGGCATGTTGATACAAATTTAAAGTTATTTTTGTTATACTGTATATATGTTTCTACTCTGGTTTGTTATGTTGTTGTGCTTATGCAGCTCATTTAAAAATGCAGTATATAATTAAGAAATGTGGTTAGTAATTATCTAATTTATAATAATCAAACTTGAAGTCACATCAGTTATACTTTCAAGGCTAAACAGGTATACTTTAGACAGATAGATGATTGTCAAACACTTCAAAGACCTACAGAATATAGCATTTAAGATGTTTAATAACCTAAGGTTTTTCACAACAATGAGACACATCTGCTCCTGGCAATACCAATTTACTTCATAAAAGGATGATGGGCATCGAAGAAACTCCATATGGAGTTTGCTTTCATTGTGGCAAAGCTAGCCATTTGGGCAAGAAACTGCTCTTGTCTTGGCTGCTGATGGTATGCTGTATAGACTGAACCAGCAGGACACAGGAAAAGGACTGCTGAATTTTGTCAAGACAAGGCAGGACAGTCCTGTGAGATTTCTGCTTCACAGAAAAGGGTGCCAGATATTCCACAGAACACAGAGGAAAGCAACTGATGATCTTTGCCAGTATAAGATGGGACATTCCTGCAAATTTCCTTCTTCAATGAAAAGTCTACCAGATATTCTAGGCCCGTAGGCTGACAATGGCTGCCCCAACATTGCAGAGGAACTTTGGATGACTATTCTGGCAGACAGATGTCTCTGTTGTTAGGTAATATTACTTCCTTCTAGGGTTGTTGATGGAGTTAAACACTAAATAGAATTATAGTTTTCCTTATTTATAATAGAAATTAAATCAGATATAAAACTTTGGAATCGCTAAGATAAGATAGATATTGTATTATTTTTTCTGAATTTGCTAAATACAAATGGACTGAATATTGTAAATATAATTTTTACTTGATAACTGTTTTTTGTAGGTATTTTTACTATGTCAAAACCTTTTTTTATTTTATTTTATTTTATTTTATTTTATTTTGGTTTTTCGAGACAGGGCTTCTCTGTGTAGCTTTGCACCTTTTCCTGGAACTCACTTGGTAGCCCAGGCTGGCCTTGAACTCACAGAGATCCGCCTGGCTCTGCCTCCCAAGTGCTGGGATTAAAGGCATGCGCCACCACCGCCCGACAAAACCTTTTATTTTTATTAAGACAAAAAGGGGAAAATATTGTGGGATATCAGTCGAAGATGTACTACATTCATTTATGCTGTAGAATATTTGTTTAACGATGTGAAGATGTATTCCATTCTTTCATGTTGCATTTGTTTAGCTCTGTAAAGCTGTGTTACTTGGCCTGTCTAAAACACCTGATTTGTCTAATAAAGAGCCGAACAGCTAATAGCTAGGCAGGAGGGAGGAACAGGTTGGGCTGGCATGCAGAGCGGACAAATAGGAGAAGAGGGAAGAGGGAGAAAAGTAGGAGAGAAGAATCAGCCTCTCAGCCACACAGCCAGCCAGAGTAAGAAAGAAAGAGGTATATAGAATAAAGAAAGGTAAAAGTCCAGAGGCGAAAGGCAGATGGGATAATTTAACTTAAGAAAAACTGTCTAGAAACAATCTAAGCTAAGGCCAGGCATTCACAAGTAAGAATAAGTCTCCATGTATTTATATTGGAGCTGGGTACGGGCTCCCAGAGAGAAAAAATAAACTACAAGGATAGGTTATAGAATATGACTGTAAAAATCTGTAATCCTTATCATGTTGTGGTAGCTTGAACATAATTGGCCCTCATAATCTCATAGGTAATGGCACTATTAGGAGGTGTGGCCAGGTTGGAGTAAGTGTGATCTTGTTGGAGGAAATATGTCACTTTGGAGGCTAGATTTGAGGTCTCATATATGCTGAAAATACCACCCAGTGTCTCAGTTCACTTATTGTTGCCTTTAATCAAGATGTAGCCAGCACCATTTCTGCCTGCATACGACCATGTCCTGCATGATGATAATGAACTAAACCTCTGAAAATGTAAGCCACCCAATTAAATGTTTTTCTTTTATTAGAGTTGCCATTGTCATAATGTCTCTTCATAGCTTTAGAAATCCTAAGACACAAGTTGTCTTCACTTTAGCCTCAGACAGACTCTTTGGATAAGGGCAAAACCAGCCACAGTTTCAAGCCTTTGGGGGCCAGAGTGTTTGGTTTGAAAGAATGACCCCCAAAGGGAGTGGCACTATTAGGGGTATGTGCTTGTTAAAATGGGTCTTGTCTTGCTGGATGAAGCATGTCACTGTGGAGGTGGGCTTTGAGGTTTCGTGTATGCTCAAGATACTGCCAAGTGTTGGAGACAACTTCCTGTTACCTGTAAGATGTAGGACTCTCCGCTATTTATCCAGCACCATGTCTGCCTGCACACTGCCATGTCCCACCATGATGATAATATACTCAACCTCTGAACTGTAAGCAAGCCACCCTAATTAAATGTTTTCCTTGATAAGAGTTGCTGTGGTCATGATATTTCTTCATAACAATAGAAACTCTAACTAAGACATATATATTCAATATAACATTTCACTCAGTTCTGGGGGATAATTTTCTGGGTTGTTAGATATTTCATATTCCATTGAATTGTTTTTCCCTCCATCATAACAGTAAGCCCTCCTTGTGAAGAACACTGTGCCTGAGCAGCCATAAATAGGCATGTGAGTTGTGATGGTCATAAAGAACACTGTAGCCTACCTACAAGTTTGCTGAATACTGGGATCTTGTTTTAAATGGGGTTAGTCATGAGCATCTATCTATCTGCCTTTTAAAAACTATAAGAAGGGATCTCATGTGGTTAAGCTTGGCCTCAAACTTGATGTGTAGGTAAACATGATTGTACCTCTCTTTTCCTGCTTCCATCTGCCAACTGCTGGGATTACAGGTCAATGCCATTGCACCAAGTTTATGGTGTACTGGGACTCGAACTCTCATATATTCTAGGCAAGCACTCCACCAATGAGCTGCTCACTCTGGCCCATATGTACATATTATGCATTCAGATATATGTATCTATGCATATCAGAACACAGTCTAGTAGGTGCTATCACTGAGTTTGTGTGTGAAAATACTGTGAGACCAGAGACCAGGTGGCACTGTGCTATTTGACATTTGAATGAAATATCCAAGCCATACAAGATATTCATCAGCTGGATAAAAAAATTCAGACCGTATGTGGCAACAAGTCCAGCAGCTAGCATGAGCCACATATTGAAGGTGAAGACATATGCTTCAGTGTAGAGTATGTGGGCCATAGTGAAGATGGTTATTTTATCAGTAGGTTAAGACTGAACAGGCTTTTGTAGGTGAGAATATTTGTCATATTTCACAAAATATCATCTGTGTGAGTATGTCTTTTATGAATGCAGACATGTAGGGCTGTCCGTGTGCACCAGTGGACAAGTCAGAGGTGGATGATGGCTGTTTTCCTTGATCGCTTTCCACTTTACTTTTTGAGACAGAGTCTCTTACTGAACCTCATGCTTACCATTTTGACAAGACAGGCTGGGCAGAAAGGCCAGAGAACCTTCTGTCTCTGATTCCTTTGTGGTAGGACTATAGGCACATGCTGCCATGCCCAACCTTTTACATGGGTTCTGGGCTTCTGAACTCAGGTTTGCATGCTTATACAACAAGTCCTTTACTGACTAAATCATTTTTTGTCCCACAAAATTTCATCTTTTAGTTTATTATTAGTTAAGGAGTTAAATAGCTACTTAAATAACTATTAGTCATTTCCTTAGCAAGACATCAATCAATTTTGAGCATCAATTGCTGAAGGAGACTGTTCATAGCACCATCTGTCAGACAGATGGGACACACTATACCCTGGGTTTGAGATACAAGGCTCTATGTCTGTTCTTCAGGGCCTTAGTAGTTGCTAACATCTGTACTCTATTTTTCTATCCAATGTCTTCTTGGTATGACACTCTGTGATTGTGACTACATTCATGACTTAAAAAGAAGATTGCTGAATGAACTCATTTGGACACTAAGAGGACAAAAATCTCTTTCTCTGTGATGCCAGCTCTTTCCATGGATCCTATTACTCAAGTTCTGCTAGGGTAGGTTCACTCCTTGTAGGACAACTGCATTTCTGACATGGCCCTGTCCCCCTCCCTAGCAGCACATCTCTGTTCTTTGTACCTGGCAGTCTTCTCAACAAAGCTCAAAGCAGTGAAACTTTTGATGGAACTTCCTTCTTACCTTCTTGCAAAATACCATTTCTAAGCCTTGCAATTTCACCTCCTTTCTTTCGTTCTAGTTTTGATACTCAATTACTAAAATTTATATTAGGAGTTCTTATTAAATTGGGTTTTATAAAGATCTGACAAAAGTTGTTAATAAATAAAGTCTCATCCCCATTTCTAAGGAATGCATTATTTTAGAAACAATTTTTAGCTTTCTGAAGTATGAGTCAGTCAATGTGAATGACTTGGAATATAATTTTTACCTTTGGTTTAAAATTCACAACATAATTAGGTCATGGTTTCCTGTGTTGATATTTGCTCCACAGTGATTCTGATAGCTGATAGTTTAATTGAATTTTTATGTGTCTGAAACAGATGCTATATGCCAACTCCCCCATCAATGTGGAGATGTTAGTTATGAAAATTCAGAGGAGAGTGCTCTCTCATCGTTCATTCTCGTGATTCAGGGCAATAGCTGGGGCTCCAATTGACTCACTTAACTGCAAACATGGACATTAATCACAGGAATTGTGTGTTTAATTATAAGTGGCCACCAAAATAGATATTTTAAAAAACATCCTGAAGTGTGATTCATGCTGTTTTAAGAATTTGTTTTCCCTACATAAAGGGCAGAAAATGAGTGGCTATGCTTTGTATTGGCCTGTGCTTGTTAAAAGAAACTTGGGATGCCAAAATTATTTTGCTCTTTCTCTTGATTAATGTCAAAGTATACTGTGTGTATTTTTGGTTTAATGACTGAAATTTTGGGGGCAAAACAGATGCATGCATCTTGAAGGATCAAAATAACATTACCATGAATTCTAATATAACATATGGAACACCTAGAATTTATAGTAATTATATGCAAACTTATAAATAATGGAAGAGACTTAATCACGTTGACCTTGCTCACATAAATAACAAGGCTGCCTTAAACTCAGTCTAATTGCCCCTTCATTATACAAAATCTTCAAACTCCTTCTCTGCTATGGGAATACATATAAGGAGCTGGGCTGCGGGGTTTCTCTCAGGACGTATTGTTCTTCAGTTCTGCCTTGCTACTTTGCTCCCTCTGCTCTTGGGTCCATTATCTCCCTCTCCAATCTGCACCTTATCCATAGGAATAACTCTCCCTTTTTCCCTCACAGAAGCTACAAGGACCTGGGAAGTGTTCTCATGTAGACTCACTCGGTGCCTAAGCAGGAGTACAGAATTGCAAATTCCAAATATTCAGCCTGCATTGATGAGGGTTATCCTAAATGGCGTTAAATAATAGCTGAGAAACAAGGTTTGTAACTTACAACTATCATGAAGATGATCTCAATTGCTTGTGGCTTGGGAGACGCTTCAGTTAGTGAAGTAAGTGTCTGCTGTGCAAATATGAAGACTAGAGTTTGGAGCCTCCGCACCCAGGTAAACAAAGCCAGGACCAGCAGCAGATCTGTAACAGCAATGCTGGGAAGATAGACAGGCAGACCATGGTGCTGACTGGCCAGCCTGCCCACCTGAATCAGTGAGCTCCAGGTGCAGTGGGAGAGCTTGTCTTCAGAAAGAAGGTGGAGTTCTTTAACATCATATATACAACATTCAATTCTAATCTATGCAGTCATACACATAAACCCATTCGCACGTGCCTGCATGTGCAGGTGCTCTCTCTCTCTCTCTCTGTCTCTCTCTCTCTCTCTCTCACACACACACACACACACACACACACACACGTATACACACACTTTGCAGGCACTTCACATGTATATATGAACACACCTATAAATATGTATCACATAGTATCATACATATATACCCCTCCCTCTATAAATTTTTTACATATTAATTTTGTTTTATGTGTATGCATGTTTTGAGTGCATGTATATCTGTGTATCACATGCATGTGTGATGCCTGAAGAGACCAGAAGAGGTTGCATCCCCTGGAATTGAAATTATAGATAGTTGTGAGCTGCCATGTTTGTGCTGGAAATTGAATCCAGGTCCTCTGGTAGAGCAGCTTGTGTTTTTAACTGCAAAGCTACCTCTTTGTCACCCTCAAAACATTTTTTAAATGATCTGAGTCTCAAAAATAAAATGTAACACATTAAGATGTGTTGCATTGCTTATATAGTAAGAAAAACAAATTTAGGAGAAATAAAAATTAAAAAAAAAACTGAGGTAGAATAAGAATGCCCCCGAGTCTCTGGTTAAACACTTGAAAGATATGTCTGATCTGCAGAAGGATCCACCTATCCATGTGGAATGAGAAACTTTTGTCTTTAACTCATATGTATAGAGTGTATACATATGCATACTTGTGCCAATGATTATGCATGTGTGTGTACAAACATACACACATATATACATGTTTACAAAACTTAGTAACTAAAAAATGGCTTAAATGATAAGAATACCAGCAATTTTGTGGCTATGAAATAGCTTCTCAGTATTTTTGCTGTTTTTAGTGTTCATTGAAATGAAGGCATCACTTCAGAATGATTAAATAGTTAGTGGAATTCATAACGTTAGATAAAAGTCATAGTAACACAGCATGATCACTTATATGTGCAATAGATTAGCATATTATATTAGTCAAGGTTTACTAGATAAATAATAAAATTAATATGTATATATTCATTCATATATATATATATAATTCACATGCACACATATGCACACAATTTACTAGAACCGCTTATAGGCTGTGGTACAGTGGTACAACTGGTTCAACAATAGCTGTCTACCAGTGGAAGGTCCAAGTAGTTGTTCAGTCCACAAAGCTGAATGTCTCAGCTGCTCTTCAGTATATGCCAGAATCCTGAAGAAGTAGGCTCTAACTCAGTGAAGGAATGAACTAACCAGCACGAATGTGAGCAAATGGACAGAGAGCAAGCTTCCTTCTTCCCTGTCCTTAAAATAGGCTACCAACAGAAGGTGTAGCCCAGATTAAAGGTGGGTCTTCCTATCTCAAAAGATTAAAAGTGGATCTTCCTACTTCAGATGATCTAATTAAGAAAAATGTCCCTCACAGGTGTACCCAGACACTTGGGGTATAGTTAACAGCCAATAATACCCATCACACATGTGCAGGCTGATTTGGTTTGAATTTTGTTGTGTATATTTCTACTCAATACCATGGACGCTAGGTATCAGAAACTATTCATGTGCCCTGGTCTCATACCTCTGCTGTGGGGGAGGAGCCACTAACATCCAATTACTCAACTACCATTTGTTTCCTGCAGGTAGCCCACTATGGGGTGAACCGTAAAGAAGGCAATGCCACAGTTATCATAAAAGATTGCTGTTGTCCTGTTAACGGTCTGCATTTTTTATTTACGTGGCTTAAGCATGAATAAGTAATGGACGCAGACATATTGTTTCTCCCTCTCCATGACTTTGTTGTGAGCCTGCTTCTCTTATCTGTGGAATAAATTGATAAGTGCTGGAACAGAGGCTGCAGAATGAGCAATGAGAGCCGGGGTCCCATTAGTCTCACCTGCTATTCCCGCTGGCTCATAAGGCTTGTGCTGGAAGGGTTCCCTGAACTTATTACTAGCCACTGAACAAATACCTCTGGTTAACAGCAAAATTCATCAGTAAGCAAATGGGAAACAAATCAGCTTAGCAATAAAGTTGAAAAATAATCGCAGCCTGGTAGAGGAGCCTGCAAGGTGACTTTACAGTAAGAGTGAGCAAAAAATCACTGGGATGTGACTCGAATTTACACTGCAAATGACTGTCATGGGGCTGTACTGCAGAATGCCAAACGACTGTGTGATGATTGCTGTGCAGAAACATATTTGAGTTTTCCAGCTACAGATAAGGATTCCAGGCACCCCCTGGAAGCAGAGCCTCATGGTACTTTGTCATGTGCTACTCCGGAGTGCATGTAGTGTGCTTCTGCTTCCTGAGGCACAGCGAAGAAACAGAGCAAACTCCATTTCACTCCCAAGCACTTCTTGAGAGTCTGATGTGATAAAAAGGGGTTAAAATTTGGTATGCATTTTTATTGGCTTGGCATAATATGCATGCTTTCAATGTATAATTCTACATTGTACACTTCTACATCTGCAGTGTCTATGCACCAGGTATTTTGAATTGCTTTTTTACCATGTCACCATGTTTCCCAACCACAGGTCTCATTGAGCCCTGGGATATTGTCTAGTTATACTTTTGTTTAGGGACTGACTTTCAGTTATTGACACATAGTTAGTTCTTATTATTTGATTGATTAGCCTGATCATCAGTATCTCTGTGGTTATTGATTTTATATGATTTTTCAGTTTTGTACTTGATATTCTTAAGCTGTATATAATAAAATTAAGAAAGATGCTTCAAATACTGTGTGCCGGGTACTATTGTATATGTCTATGTATGCATGAATATGCAAGCATATACATGAATATTATCTATTAACCTACCATTTATCTATTATATATCGATCAATTTATAGCCTACCTGTCATTGATCTACCTATTTATTATCTATCATCTATCTCTTTACCTATCTATCTCTTTATATATCTATTTATCTTTCTATCTATCATCTACATATCTTTCAGTCATTTGTCTATTTATTATCCATCATCTATTCTTTTTGGGCAAAGACAAGAAGAATATCAGAAGTTGGGGAAGTTGGTGTAACTATTGGTTGCTATGAGGAAGAACATTAGTTCCCTTGGGAACTATGTGATGTAGTAAACAGCATATTAGAATTTAGGACTTAACTGAAAGATATTTGAATTTGCTTTATATTGAATGCTATCAAAAAAAGAGGCAGTTAGGGACTAATATTAAAGCCACAATTGACAATGAGGCTGTGGTCTCTCAGCTATAAGAGAAAGGTATGAAACTGTAACCTATACAGTGAACTTGGTTTGGACAAAAATCAGGATTTAGCTTCATTTTTTTCTTATTTTATCAGTCTCTGAAAAACTTTATATGATGCTGATCTTTTGAAAGATTTTTGTGCTCACCAAGTAAGCAGCATGGTTTAGCTGGGCATGTCAACCTAGCTTCCGCATGTCAAGAGATGAAATTTTGAAATATATATATATATATATATATATATATATATATATATATATGCACGTATCATCTATCTATCTACCTATCTATCTATTATATATCACTTATCAATCTACCTGTCATCTATCAATCTGCTAATCATCTATCTACCTATCATCTATTTATTTATCCATCTACCTAACAATCATCTAGCTACTCATCTATTTTCATCTATCTACTTGCTATACATCTATAGTCTATCTATCTATTGCCATTGTCATCATCATCATCATCATCTATATATCATTGTCTGTATATCCTCATTAAATAACCACTACAACCTAGGATCTAGGTGCATTGGTGCAATATAGTAATCTCACCTACTCAAGATGCTAAGGAGGAAGATTGCAAGTTCATTGCCAGCCAGGGCTACAGAGTAAATTCTTGACCAGTTTGAACAACTTAGCAATACTCTGTCAAGAAATAAATAAGAGGGCTTGTGATATAGATCAGTGATACAGCACTTATATAGCATGAGTGAAACTGTGGGTTCATTAGATTCAGTCTTAAGCAACACCAAACACACACATACACACATGGGAGTGTCCATAACGAAAATGTAGAAAATGAATTGTTGCGGGATATTTGTATACTGTATGAAGATGTACTGCTGTGATTGGTGTAATAAAAGCTAAATGACCAATAGTTAGGCAGGAAAGTATAGGCAGAACTTTTGAGCAGAGAGGAAACTGTGGGAAGAAGAAAGACAGAGTTGCCAGCCAGACTATGAAGAAGCAGGATGTACAGTACAGAGATGAAGTAACAAGCCTCGTGGAAGAACATAGATTAAAAAAAATGAGTTAATTTAAGTTATAAGAACTAGTTAGGAACAAGTCTAAGTTAAGGAAGAGCTTTCATAATTTTTTTCACTTCATTCTTTTATTTTTATATCAACACTATTGGCAGATATAAAGATGCATGAAGTATATATTACATAGTGTTTTACATGGCTTGAAAGATACATATATACAATTTGTGTGGTAGAAATAAACAAGAGGAGAAAAGTAAAAACGTTACAATGAAGTGAGCTTTCATAATTAATAACAAGTCTCTGTGTTGTTATTTTGAGTTGGTGGCCCAAAGAAAAATCCTAATATAACGAACAACTTGCTCAAAATGTTAGAGTCAACAAACAAAGGAACTAGGACTCAGACTCTAGTCCATAATATGCATTACTCCAAAATCATTGACATGAATCAACAAATCAGTCATCCACTCTTCCGTCACATACCAAATGGGCCATTCATGCTGACTCCCTCCACGGAGTACCACAACAGCCGTTTAGGAGGACAGCAGATTGTCCTGACTGTGTGACCATAGGGATTTGAGTAAAAGAGAGACATAAGGGAATTTAATTGGTGTTCTAAGGATGCAGCTAATCTATCCACACTCAAATTTAAATGTGCTTAACACACAGCACAGTGCAGTAACAGAATCCCTGAGTATGAGCTGGATAGTTTGTGTTGTCCAGCTTCTTTGCAGTGGAGGAGAGTCAGGACACAGGAAGAGAGGCACATTGCTTTGGCCATGAAAAGAGAGAGAAGAAAGTAAAGACAGTCTGGAAAGTGGTATGATGATAAGGGTAGGGAACATGGATTGAGAGAGAAGAAATGCCATCTGGACATCTGCTCATTTCCCAAGGACTGTAAGAACAGGAATCCCCAGCACATAGCAGAGGGCACAGTTAGTGTGCCTTGGGACTTTGCAGTTGGTATGTTTCATGGGAGACTGATTACTGTGGTCTTCTGTGAGCTCCTTCCTCCTAGAGGTAGGCATATATGCTTCATTAGACAGGGAAGGGGTACATGGTACCAGATTAGAGAGAAGCCTCCTTTCCTGCTGGATACAAACAGCAGGAAGAATAGCAACCTTACATTTGTGACATGTGGCCTCAGCTCAGACAGAAAACAAAACAAAAACCTCTTCTTTTAATATCTGAACACAGTCTATCCAATTTGATAAAATCCCAAGTCAAAGCCAAAATGATAAACAAATTGAAACAAGTGCCACACTTCATAGGTGTACAATAACTTCGGGGCTTTTTTTTTTATTTAATTTCTGCCTTCTTCATCTATCACTTACTTAGTGAGCGTTCTTTGGGCATGGTGCCAGGCTTGGGGACAAGATGATGGATGAGGCAGTTGAGTTCTCTGCTGGTTAGTAAGTGGGCCCCAGACACCGGGTCATTTCCCTGATTCAAAGAGAATAATCCATGGAATCTTAAATGCATGTGAAGAGCGCACCTGAATGTGAGATTGAATGTGCTGTGCTTCCTCAAGTCAGGCTGTAGTGCAGCTGTCTGCTTAGCTACTTAGAAGAAAGAAGAAGGTCGCTTTTGTCTTGTTGCATTTCCACAGTGGGCCATTGATGCTGTAAGCTTCTTCAGGATTCCAGCCCTGTTTATCTTCCTAGGACTACGTTCTGTATGCTTATTCTCATATTTCTCTGCTTTTGCTTTCCAGTCCTTTCCTAGGACATAGATCAGATCACAGTTGGACCAATTCTTCATCAACTGTCTGGAATATCACAGCTGCTCAGTAAAGGAAAATAGTATATTGTCAAAATAAAGCAGTTTCTTAGCTCAGGTGGCTAGCTCTTCTGGAGGGCTGCTGCTGGACACTCAGGGTCTGCTTGAATGGTCTAGAGGGAGGATGGATTAGCTGACAGGCCTCAGACTTTCCCATCCAAATTGAATCTTCTAAATGACCACATACAGAAATTTCCCAAGCACCCAGAAATGGTCAGTAAGTACAGCTATAAAAGGGTATTCAGGGATTTTGTTTCCCAAACTAAAGAAAGCAGGAGCAGTGTGCTCTGATCCCATCACTCCTTTAGATTTAATTTCTCATTGGAGAGACATTTCAGAAAGTCTAAAGAAAGCTTCCAGTGGCCTGACACGTAGTGAATACACACTATTGTGCTCCTAAAGTGTTTGTTCCTGTCAGAAAACATGAGGTATGGGTGCCTTTGTTCTGCTGATCTACTTCAGATATCCCTTGCATTGTCTCAGGAAAGCTTTCCTAGTAGGTTCTTGATCACTATCTTCTCCATAATGCAGCAGTTACAGAGCAGGTGGGCTTAGGAGTGCTCATTTTGATAAAAATGAGTCATGGACTCAGTTTTAATCATTGAACTTTATATGTTGATAGTTACTGACAGGACTATGGTGTGGGCAATGCTTAAGAACTCCAGCACCTGAAGTTGGACAAGTCAGACTTTTGAAGAAGCACCTGTAGTCACAGTGAAAAATCAAACAAAACACAGAAAACCACCCCACACATATGAGTGCTTGCACACACACACACACACACACACACACACACACACACAGAGAGAGAGAGAGAGAGAGAGAGAGAGAGAGAGAGAGAGAGAGAGAGAGAGAGAAAGAACAAGAAAGCAAATCAAACATTAATAAAAATGCAAACCTCTATAAAAGGCAATTTTACCCTCTATCTGCAGCAAAGTATATACAAAATCATATGTAGTTTATGTTGTAAACCTGTATTTGTTTTAAAATACAAAATTGGGTCATCTTTTAAGGCTGAGAGACCTTACATCAGAGCGTAGGTGGATATAGTCAGGTCAGTAAAACTGGGGAGCCAGCAACTTGCTAGCCTATGTTAATGGAATATCTGTCACTGAGGTTGTCATTAGTAAAGGAAAGGACCTCAACATTGTTGTGATTGCATTTTAACAGCAGTCCTATGTGATGAGAAAAAGATGAAAATGACGTACTACTATATTGAATTATCAACTGAGACAGGGTAGAATCATAAGAAACAGTGCAGGAGAGCTTTTCCTGTTTATTACAGTAGCAAATTCATCTGATCAAAATTCTAAATACTGTCCCCTAAGAACCCCCTCTGTGTGTGTGTGTGTGTGTGTGTGTGTGTGTGTGTGTGTGTGTGTGTACATGTATGCCTATGGAAGGTGAACAGTGGGTATCCTCTCTACTTTACTTTTTTTAAACAGGGTATCTCAATGAACCTGGAGCTCATTGATTTAAAACTGGGTGGATATTGGACTTCGGGTCTTTGCCCATCTCTGTCCCCCTGACCTTGTTACGTATGCATACCGCCATGTCCTGCTTTTACATGGTGCTGGGGATCCCAACTCTGGTCCTCATTTGAATGCATCAGGCACTTTACCTACTCAGCTATTTTCCTACCTCCCTCAATATGTATACTAAATATCACAGAAGAAGAATGTGAATGGACCCCATACACAGGATCCTATTAGGTGTGCATAAACGGCTTTCTGGTGAAGTACTTACATGTTCCCAGATATCAAATCTGTCCTTCCTTCCTTCCTTCCTTCCTTCCTTCCTTCCTTCCTTCCTTCCTTCCTTCCTTCCTTCCTTCCTTCCTCTATCTCTTCTTCCCTCCCCCTCTCCCTTCCCTTCTCTATTTATTTGTTTTATAGGTGGTGGTATTATTTTTCCAGGATGATAACTTATGGGCTCAAATGATCCTCATGCCTCAGCTTCTCCTGTGCTGAGAGTACACAGAAGTCTGATTTCCTTTGAATATTTAATGACTCATCTGTGTTTGATTTGTGTTTTTAGTTGGGTAGTAAGCTTTTTCTGGGATTGGTAATAGCTATGTTTCCATATCTCAGCGTGACACCTGGTATTTGTGAAAATTCAAAATCAATGAATAAATGAGTGAAGGAATAATTGAATTAGAAAGGCTTTGAGTCCAAGTTTCTCCTGTGAAGAGACACCATGACTGTAGCTGTTCTTACAAAGTATTTAATTGGGGCTACTTACAGTTCAGGTTTAGTCCATTGTCATCATTGTGGAAAGCATGGCAGGATGAAGGCAGACATGGTGTGGAGAGGTAGCTGAGAGTTTTCCATCCAGATTGCCAGGCAGCAGGAGGAGACAGGGAGCCACTAGGACTGGCTTGAGCTTCCCACATATCAAGGCCCATCCCACAGTGACACACTTCCTCCAACAAAGCCACTGTGCATAGAAAGTAGAAATTTAAGATCGAATGGAACCATAGTGACTAGAGCTAATACTCCACTATACATTCAAAATTGCTGAGTAATCTCTACTGTCTATTGATCCTTAACATTTTCATAGCACCTAAAAATGAAGACTTGATGTTAACTAGATTGATGTGTATTACAAAGGACATATATTTCAAAGCTCTGTGTGATGTACGATAAATAAGCAATGTTATTTGATAAAACAAATGTTGGATCTCTTGATACAAAAAAATAGTTTAAGCATTGTAATTATCACCCTTCATAGTGGTAGTTTATTGGAAGGAAGGAATGCTTACCATTAAAATAGTGCTTCTGGCACTATATGGATAAAAGTGGGTCAGAAAGATATGGCCTTAAGAACTTCCACTTTCTTTACAAGGACCCTCTCCATCTCCCCAGCACTCCATTTCCCTCCTCATCCCTACCTTCATGATCCTGTTGCATTTAGTCACCAACCAACATCCCAATGTGTCCACACCGAGGAAGAGCAGTCCTTCAGGCTGTGACATGGGCCATAACAACATATTTCATTACCATTGTCTGAACAAGCTACTGATATCTGCTCAAACCATCACTCCATCTTCATTTACAGGTCTACAAAGTTGGAGTACCGCTGATCTTTGGGTTTCATTAATGGGAGTGGCACCCATCCTAATTTCAATAAGCAAAAATATTATTTGCAGGTATGAGTAGGGCCTCTTCTGTGATTTTTCTTGAGTTTAGAGCAAACATCTGTTTACTCCAGACATGCTACGTATAAAAGAACAAAGGGATAACTTTACCCAAGTCTAGCTTAGTGAACTGGTGAGCTTATTTGTAGTTCAAGTTTTCCTGTGTCTACCCGGCTCCTGCATCCTTGCATTTCTGCAGCTACTCAAACCCAAATAAACACACACAGGCTAATATTTAAAACTGCTTGGCCATTAGCTCAGGCCTACCATTAACTAGCTCTTACACTTAAACTCAGCCCATTTCTGTTAATCTATATGTTGCCACATATTCCGTGGCTTTACCTATGTGCCTGTTACATGCTGCTCCCTGGACGGTGGACTGGTATCTCCTCTCAGCCTTCCTCTTCCCACAATTCTCTTCTCTGTTTGTCCCACCTATACTTCCTGCCTGGCTACTGGCCAATCAACATTTTATTTATACAGAGTGATATCCACAGCACTTATTGAGATTACATATAGGAACATAGGTGACCCCAAAGCAGCTGGATTTCCACAAAGGCCACTCCAGCAGGTGTGACAACTCATAAAAGCTGTATCCTTGAAATTCTGTGCTCAATTTGCAAGAAGCTCCACTGAATAATGTCTCCTCTCTACAATGATTATTACAGCTTGTGTAATGTTGGGTATGCCATGTGAATCTTGTTAGCTTCAGAATTTTCCTAAATCTTTTAAGTTTCACTTACTTCCTGAATTTTATGAGGCTCTCATGTTCCTCTGTTGTTGTTGGTGGTGTTGGTGTTGGTGTTGTTGTTGCTGGTGGTGGTGGTGTTGGTGGTGTTGGTGGTTATGGTGGTGGTGGTGGTGGTGATGGTGGTGGTGTGTGTGGTAGGGGTTAAGGTTTCAGTTCCTCAGGTGAAATACCTGAATACACCTACAAAAACAAAAATGTGTAAAGCTATGAAAGGATCTGGAAGAATGGAAGCTTGTACAGAATCTGGGTAGAGCAAGCTAATCAGTTTCACCAGATAAGTATCAGGGGGAGGAGTCAGTCCTCTAACAATACATATACTCAATATCTTATTGGAAAAAATAAATGATGAACCATGTAGCCTTCCACCCAATGGTGAAGTCATACCTTTGTATCTGGTCCACAAAGACTGCCCAGAGGTAAAGGCCCAGTTCTAAGAAACAAAAGATGGAGTATTCTTTTCAGAGAAAGGAAACAAGCAAAAATTCAAGAAAAAGAATGCAACTTAGTATGCCAGCCTTTGCTGATTCCCCAAGGGAGGGCTTACCCCTTATGAAGAGTGGATGGGGGATGTGGTGGGGGGAAGAGGGAGAAGAGAAGGGAGGGGGAACTGTGGATGGTATGTAAAATGAAAAAAAATCAAATAAAAAAAGAAAAAAGGAACGCACATGACCTAAGAATGTGTAATTGGTGCCAATTCACACACACACACTAACAGATTAGCTTCAAAAGGAACATAAATAGCAACAAAGTGATGATGAGGTCCTTTCTCCATCTGAATTTTATTCCCTTGTTAAGCTCCCTGGACCCTCCTTCAGGCTACTTGTTCTAAAAGCAAAAAATTTGTTTCTTTTTATGTATTAAAATACAATAAGATAAAAAGAAAAACTAGCACATCAAAATTGGAAAAGGGAAAAGAGTACAGGAGGAGCAAAAACCAGAGATCCAGTCATTTGTACACTCAACAATCCCATAAAAAAAAACTCCAAGAAAAACTGATGGAAGCCATAATACATATGCACAGGACCTGCATGGTAAAAGAGAGAGAGAGAGAGAAGAAAAATATAAATCAAATAAAAATAATAAAAAATTTAAAAAAGGAAGAGCCCTGACATAAAATTTTGAGATAAGAAACCTCTGAAAAGGAAATTTAATTCATTTCTGTTGACCATCTACTGCTGGAAATGCAGCCTAACATTAAGAATAGTTTGCTTCACCAATGAGACCAGTTTGGAGAAAATTAAATTTTCGTTTCCAAATGGTTATCAATTGGAGATTACTTCTGGGTAGAGATGGTGGCATGTGTCCCCTTGTACTTTCAGTACTCTGAGCCCAAGCAGACCCAAGCAGGCTCTCTGTATGCTGCCTCAGACTGTGAGTTCGTATGTGCATGACACCCTATAAACATGCTGGTTTATAGGGTGCTGTTTTCTTGGTGTCCTCTGTCCCCTCTGGCTTTTATATTATTTCTGCCTCTTCTTCTTCAGGGTTCCCTGAGCTCTGAGGGGAGGGATTTGATGGAGGCATCCTGTTCAGGACTGAGTGTTTTAAGGTCTCTTACTCTCTACATAATGCCAGGCTGTATGTCTCTGTGTTTGTTCCCATCTGCTACATGAGGAAGTTGATGATGGCTGAGCAAGGCACTGATATATAAGTATAGCAGAACATCATTAGGGGTCATTTTCTTGTTATTTTTTTATTTCATTTGTATATTTTTTAGAACAGTAGCATTTGGTCTTACCCTAGGTTTCTGAGCTATGCAGTCTCAGATTCTTGGTCACCCAAGCAGTGTCAGATATGGGTTCTAATTGCATGGGCCTTCAGTCATATCAGGTATTCTTTGGTTACACTCACAGATCCTCTGCCACCAATACACTAGCATATGTTGCAGGCAAGACACCATTTCAGCTCGAAAGTTTTTGTTGTTATGTTGGTATTTACATTTCTCGTTTGGTAGTCAGCAAAGTCCCCTCCTGTACCAAAGGTGCTAGCATGTAGGAGTAAAGACTGTATGTAGGCAACAGCTTAATTTTTTCGTGTGTGATGACTTGTGGAGATGTTGTCTTCAGCAATGTGGCCTTGCCATCAGTTTGTAGAGAACAACTTATAGCCTTAACAACAGCCTGGGATATACGAGGGTTCCCTTTGGCCAACAACCCAATTGGATGGAAGCTTCATTTGGTGACAAAAGATGGCCAGCTGGGGCTCTGACTGCCCCATTATTTGGCAATGGCATTTAGATAGCCTTTATGCATGCATGTATTTTAGGAATCTTCTATGGTTTCAGGTTTCCATACTATCTTCAACGGCCCTTAACTTTAGCTGTCCCTCCCATATTCCCTCTCTCATCCTTTTCTTCTATTCCTCTTCCACTTGATCATTCTATTCCAGTCTATCCCCATTACTCCATAGATCTTTCCTAGGAAGATCTATTTGTCCTCTCCTAGCCCTTTACTTTATACTGAACCTCTGTGGTTCTATGGACTGTAACTTAGTTATCATTGACAACACCTAATACCCACATATTACTCACATACATGCCATATTTGTCTCACTGGGTTTGTGTTACTTGGCTCAGATGATTTGTTCTAGCTCCATCCATTCACCTGTAAATTTCATTTTTAATGATGTAGTAATATTCCATGGTGTAAATGTACCACATTTTATTTACCTATTCTTCAGTAGAGGGACATCTAGTTTTTTGGTTTTTTTTCCAATTTCTGACTATTATGAATAGAGCAGCAATGAACACAGTTGAACAAGGGTCTCTGTTCTCTGTGGAATGAAGAAGTAGTCTTGTGTATATGGCCAAGAGTGGTATAGCTGGATCTTGAGGTAGATCAAGTCTCATCTTTCTGAGGAACCACTACACTGGTTTCCAATAGTGTACAAGCTTGCACTCCCACCAGCAATGGATGACTGTTTCTTCTTCTTGCTCCACAACTTTGCTAGCATGAGCTGTCCCTTGTTTTACTGATTTTAGCCATTGTGGTAGGTATAAGATGAAATTTCAAAGCAGTTTTGATTTGCATTCCCCTGATTACTAAGGATGTGGAACCTTGTCTTTAGGTGTTTCTTAGTGTATAAATTTCTGTGTTTGAAAATTCCCTGTTTAGATCTGTACCTTATTTTTAATTGAGATGCTTTCTTATTACCTAGTTTCCTGATTTCTTTGTATATTTTGGATATTAACCTCATATCACATGCACAGTTGGTAAAAATATTTTCCCATTTTGTAGGCTGCTGATTTTTCCAAATGATGTTGTCCTTTCCTGTGCAGAAGTTTTTAAGTTTCATGAGGTCTCATTTATTGTTGATCTTAGTGCCTATGCTGTTGGTGTTCTGTTCAGAAAGTCTTTTCCTGTGCTAACGGCTTCAAGGCTATTTCCCACTTTCTTTTCTATCATGTTCAGTGTATCTGGTTTTATGTTAAAGGCTTTGGTCCATGTGGAGTTGAGTTTTGTGCAGAGTGATAAGATATTGTCTATTTGGATTCTTCTCATGTAGCTGTCCAATTTGACCAGCACCATGTGTTGAAGATGCTGTCTTTTTTTCCAGTGTGTATTTCTCACTTCTTTATAAAAAACCAGGAGCTCATAAGTGTGGCTTTATGTATAGGTCTTCAATTTGATTTCATTGTACAACACATTTGTTTTTGTATCAATATCATGATGTATTTATTACTATAGCTCTGTCACAAAACTTGAAATCAAGATGATGATACCTCCAGCAGTTCCTTTATTATTCAGGGCTGTTTTTAGCTATACTGGGTTTTTGTGCTTCCATATGAAGCTGAAGATGGTCTTTTAAGATCTGTAAAGAACTGTGTTGGAATTTTGATGGGGATTGCATTGAATTGGTAGATTGCTTTTAGTAGGATGACCATTTTTATTTTATTAATCATACTAATCCATGACATGGGAGATCTTTCCATATTCTGATATCTTCTTCAATTTGTTTATTCAATGTCTTAAAGTTCTTATCATACAAGTCTTTCTGTTTTATATTATTTGAGGCTATTGTGAAAGGTGTTGTTTCCCTGATTTTTTTCACAGTCTGTTTGCCATTTGTATATAGAATGGCTACTAATTTTTGTGAGTTAATTTTGTATCCAGCTATGTTGTTGAAAGGTAATCAGATGTGGGAGTTTCCCAGTGTTATTGTCTTCTAAGTGTTTATTTAGAATCTGGAAGACAGACTAATGACATCAAAGCAGCTCTGTCTCTCTGTCTGTCTCTGTCTCTGTCTGTCTGTCTGTCTCTTCCTCTCTTCCTCCCTTCTCCCTTCCTCCCTCCCTCCCTCCCTCCCTTCCTCCCTCCCTCCTTCCATTCCCTTTCCCTCCCCCTTCTTTGCCCCAATCATGCCTCCTTTAGGTAAAACTTACTGCAATTAAACATAGTTTACCAAATATTCTTGATACTGAGTTTTACTCTACTGCTCCCTGGCTTCTGCTTCAAATACTGTTAGGGACTCGCACAGATTTCTATCCAACTGAATCTTTTTCCCCAATATTTTCTCCAGCTGTCTGTGCTTATCAATAGAATAGACAATAGCCAACATATTCATAATGTGTTTTCACAGGTTCCTTCTTCTTATTCATCAACAATCTAGGAGGAAAGGAATATATCATTGCTGTCTAACAGAGAAACAAGAGGTTTGGAATTGTCATTTCACTAACCGAAGTTACAGAAAATGCCTAGAGCATGATGAGTCAGGAAGTGTTCACCACATCCTAATGAAAGGCCTCTATTATGGTCAGGTCATATATATAACTTTAATTCTTCTCCTGTCACTCAGCATAACACCCGATGCAAAGATGCTCGGTAGGTTGGCATGAACATTGCTCTCTTCCCTAATGTTCCCTCTCCAACCCTCAGCCATTCACTTGTCCTTCATTCTTGTCTCTCGCTCTCTCTGCTTTTAGTCAGCCTTCAGCTTGCTAATGACATCTCTAGTTGTTTAACAGCTTGCTATTTATAGGCAACCTTTAGATGTATCAGAGCACCCGATTTCATGTGAGTCTTTTAATACTCCTGTGAAGCAGCTGTTATTTCTCCCCCTTTCCAGATGAGGAAATGAAGACTCAGAGATCCCAAGTGTCTTCTTTAACATCACAGAAACAACATGTGTAAATGTTTGGAACCTAGGCATGTGCAAACTTTTGGAATTGGGACTTGAACACAATTGATATTAAGATAGTATACTCTGATTTTTTTCTATTGTTTGCCTTATTTCTCACTTACCCATCAAAATGTGAGACCCACCAGGACAGAGACCTCAATTTGAGGGCTTACCCACCTGTCCCCAGCTGTCTGAAAGCCAGAATTTTTTTCCCATGGGAAATTGTTGAACTGCACATCAGTAGTAATGCTTGGAAGAAAAATCATTTCCCATGTCTTTCATACACTATTATTGCCTAGATATTTTTTCCTAAGATATGGTATTTCCTTAGTCTAATTTTATTTTGGAATACTATTTTATGACATGAAAATTAATAGTCAAATATTTTTACAACTCTTGGCTTGATTCAGATTTTCTTTGTTGAGTACTCTTTGGAATGTCTGCCTGGGAATAAATGAGGTTCCTCCACTTGGAATGGTAAAGCAAGGGGCGGATATCCACTTAGCATAGTTACAGAGAGGACTCATATTTCCTGTCTGGAGTTAGGTTTGATTAGATCAAGGATTCTTTCCAACTCTAAGATTTATTAGCTTGACTTGACCAGTTACATACAGATTAGAGAAAATAAAAGCCCAAAGTGAGTGTGCTGTAAGTAGTGAAAACACATTGAAAAATGATTTATCCTGCTTGCTGAGAATCTATGTGTAGCATACACATCTGTAGGAGAATAGAGTTTTGGAGCAAAATGGATTTTGCTTGAGTCACATGGGTAAAACTCTGACCTTGAAATAACACTTAATATCTGTAAACCTTCATTTTCCATTTAAACTTGCCTTTTTACACTTTATTTATTTATTTAGGGTTAATAACATATCTTCCATAGTCATCCAACTGATAGCTAATTCATGAAAGGTTTTATATCAGTTGATTGGCAGATGACTACTACATTATAAATAGAACATAAAACACAGCAACCATGCAATGTGAATCCCAGGTTTTCTAAAACATTAACTTTTTGAGAGAACTGTGCTTTTAGGAGAGCAAATTTTCTCCATATCTGTATACACAGCTACACAAGACTGACATCATGAGAATACAGCAGTCTCACTGGACACCACGTTCAGAGGCCTCTGAGCTTCAGCAATTATCCTAAACTTTCTTAATTTTATTTTCAGTCTTGCATTTGTGTGTGTGTGTGTGTGAAGTCTAGCAGGACAATAGACCCAAGGAGCTACATGCAATGTGAACGTTTCCCACTTTTCATTGCCCCATCTGTACATAGTGCAGTTGAACATACAATGTACAGGAGTTTGATAAGACCCACAGGCAAGAATGAAGTCTGGTGTGCAAAGGAACCTTGAGAGTCAAGAGGGACCACAAATTTCTTTCCAACCTGAACTTACTTTTGGAGTAGGATGTAGAGATGTGCTAAAAAAGACTAAGGACCAAGAGCTCCGTGGTATCCTTAACTGTTCCTGTTATTCCCTACACTGGCAGCCAACATAGCTCTGAAAAGATGGCACTCAAAGAAGGGGAAAGAGCAGAAACTGTGACCCAGTTTCCTTCCGATTTCTGACCATTTGCATTTTCAGCTTGGTCTTGCTAATCGTTAGTCAGCCTTAGGACTATAATGCTTTTCTCAACATTGCTTATAGTTAGTGCGTCTCTGTGTTCCAGTTTCAGCCAATAGGATGGAGGGATGAGATGGGCACAAACAAGACTTTCTAATTTCTACTGATATTTTATCAAAGTCCAAGGTGACCTAGAAAAACACACTTTAAAGTTGTCAACTGATCTCTGTGCCTAGATCCTGAATGGCTACATAGTAAGAGATAATTTGGAAACTCTGGGCTCTGTAACATGTGACTAATGAATGAACTAATGTGTATTTGAGCACAGTGTAATTCTGAGTTGACTTATGGTCACCTGATTTAGAGTTCCCTTACCTTTCTCTAAAGTCTTATACAAGTTTTCCTATCTTGTAGTTGGTAAATATGGTAGAAACTCATCAAATATTTCACATTTCTTTTTATCTCATTGCCCCATTTAAAGCAACTTTTAACTACAGTATGTTTGACTGGCCCACTATGTCCCTTTGGTACATATCATTCAGATTTATGCTATCCCACCATCTTCCTTGGTCACCAAACTGATAATACTGAGTTAATCAAATAAGACTTTCTGAGTAAGGCATCTGCATTGAGAGGATGTCAAGGACCTAATAATCAATAAAGTAGTTGAAGGTTTGTTAGGATATACTCAAGATAAAGGGTAAGGAGGCTGGAGAGATGGAATAATGGTTAAGGGTGCTTGCTGTTCTTTTAGAGGACTTGAGTTCAAGTCCTGGCATCCATGTCTGGCAGTCCACAACTGCCTATGACTACAGCTATTGAGGAATCTAACAACTTCTTCTGGACACAACACACACACACACACACACACACACACACACACACACACACACACCCCAAATCTTTAAAAAGATAAAGAGTAATTTTTTTCTCTTGTTTCCTCAAACATGAAGAATGTCATGTAAAAGCAAGAACTGTTTTGAATTTTAGGAACAGCACATCTCACATTTAAAAATCTGATTCTGCTCTATTTACAAAGGGACCTATAAGTTTGCCAGGTTTAAATAAGACACAGACTAAAGGAGCATTCATATAAGAGTAAGCAGCCCTCCTTGAACCGTAATACCTAGACTACCCAGAGCTGTTGACCATCCCTGCATGAGGAAACTTCCTGGAGCTTCCACAAGACACTGGTGGGCAAGCCTGCTGCAGAGTCTGAAAAAGCCACAGAAAAGACATGCCTTCTGCAGCAAACCTCCTCACTGTTCAAAAGTCAGTCTTGCTGTGATGCCAGATTTAATGGAGGCTAAGTGCTTGGCTATGAGGCATTAGTAACGCTGTAACTGGAATTGTCCATCAGAGGTATTGTCTGACCCAACAAGTCCTGTTTTAAAGACAGAACAGTAGTAGTTGATTGTAGTAAGGGCATGGCTTATTAGTGATGGGCAAGCTGGAAGGACGAGATAAGCTATATGGATAGATATCGCAGAGTCCCAAGTTACTGGAATCATTGTCTTAACATTTCTTCTCCTTTACTTCCTAGTTTTGCTATGATAAAACACTGACCAAAAAATAACTTGGGGAGGGAAGGGCTTATTTGACGAATAGTTATAATCCACCATCAAGGGAAGCCAAGGCTGGAACTCAATCAGAGGCAGAGACCATGGAGATATGCTACTTACTGGCTTCTTCACCATGGCATGCTTAGCTTGCTTTCTTACACAAACTAAGACCACATGCCAAGGACTGCTACAGCCCACTGTGGGCTTGGCATTACCACATAAATTATTAATCAAGAAAATGCCTCCACAGACTTACCTGTAGGCCGATCTGATGGAAAGGTGAAAATCCCCTCTTCCCAGATGACTCTGGCTTATGTCAAGTTGACAAAACAAAAACAAAAACAAAAAAACAAAAAAACAAAAAAACAACCTAGCAAGTACCTATGTTCATGTTACTGGCCATTTCTCTATGGAAATCTTCCACATAATCCCTATGGGACTTGGGAGAAAGGAGAACAAGCCTCAACATGTCAGTGGTCACGGTTCTTAGTCATAAGTTCCAGGTCCAAGGTGTACATATCTTTTCTCTGCATGAGGGGCATAGCAACAGCAACAGCAGCAGCAGCAGCAGCAGCAGCAGCAGCAGCAGCAACAACAACAACACAAAAAAGCAACAGTGCAATAAAACTAGATGTATCACATTTGCATTCACGTGCAGTGAGTATTTACATACATGCATGTGCATACTAAACACGTGTTCTTACCTTGTGTGACAGTCATGAGTGAACACTTCCTAAGTGCAAGGCACGTTTTTCCAAAAATACAGGTTTAAAATATATTATTTGCAGGTAGAATAAAACAATAGACATAATTTTAAAACTAAACATAACATTGAAAGCAGAAAATCTGAGCCTGGTTCATATACATGTTAGTTTAATGTGAATGTGAGCTAAACATTGACTGTGCTCATTAAACACAGCCCCACTCAGAGGCAAAGGACAGCAGTGAGGAGTGATCCTCTTGATGGGATCAGCTTTGAAAACAACCTAGTCATCAGCATCCCTGGAGGTGATTCGAGGTAAGAAACAAAGACGGGGGGTGGGGGGGACACACATATTTTTACTGTGTCTGGGAGACTAATATTTGAAGATAAGTGTTGGGAAAAGTCTGCAAAAGAGACATGGGGATTGTCTAAGTCACTTTTCTATTGCTGTGATAAAACACTATGACTAAGAAAACACTATGACTAAGGTAACTTATAAAAGAAATCATTTAATTTGGTGTTTGCTGCTTTAGAGGATTAGAGTCCACGACCATTATGGCAGGGAGTATGGCATCAGGCAGGCAGGCAGCCATGTTGATTGGACAAGTAGCTGAGAGCTCACATTTGGGCTATAACCATGAGGCACACACACACCCCACCCCACACACATGAGGGGTGTGGGCTGGGAATGGTATAGAGTCTTTTGAAACCTCAAAACCTGTCCCTAGTGACACAACTCCCCCAATGAGACCAAACCTACTAATTCTCCCCAAACAGTTCCACCAAGTGAGGACCAAGTATTCAAAGTAAGATAATATATAGTCCATTCTCATTCAAACCACCAAAGGAGTTGGACCTAAGAGAAGTGTTCACAAAGTATGTGGAGCTTTACATTTTGTGGCAGCACTCCCTAGACAATGCAGCAGGTAGATACTAGAACGTTGCCCACTGACCTCTCCTGCTATCAAGCGCTGGTGTAATTTTTCACCAGGATTGTAGACTAGCTGTTGCGATGCCCAACATCTAGTCTGTGGATATTATAATGCAACATTTCTGAAAGGAACCAAATCCTACCAAAAAGTGCCTCAGTTTGGAGGCAGATCATCCCCCGTGGAGTCCTCAGATGGGAATCTTCCTGGCAGTGGTGGCTGTCATACTTGATGAAGAAAGCTCAGGTATCTGTGCTTGCACACTAAGCTCTTGCACCACAGATACTATGAGGCTATGAATGTGAACTGTTTTAAATTGGTAAATTTGGGAGTACCTTGGTGTAGAGCAAGAAAGAACTTAGAGACTGTGTGTTCCACAGGAAGCTCAGAACACCAAGTCGACTCACCTGGGTTGTACGAGATAATCTGTCTGCAGCCACTATGGGGTTTTACATCTGTGGATGGCAGAGTGCAAGGGTGGTGTGGATGGAGGCTGTGAAAGAGGTTAATCATCCTGGATCGTCTCACTAAGGCTGAACGTCTCATTTTTCATATGGAAGAAATATGGAGCCTTCAATGGAGCAGCCTCCATCCCTAATGGAGACCAAATAGCTGCTTGAGACAGCTGAGCTTTGAGTGCTAAATTACACACTAAACTCTTGCATCTGAGATCCCCAAGTCAAAGTCTTGGAACAATTTCTATAAAACTTAGCTAATAGCTAGACTAATTATTACTTATGGCTTCTACTTACTATATTCATTCTTTGTTCTTATAACTTTGCTATTAAAATGTTTTGGTCCTTTTACTTTTACTGACAGATTGGCACTGCAATTGCAATCACTTTCCTAAAGGCATTGAGGCTGATGTTCTCTCAAATTAATTAAGCAACTATGCAAACCCAGCCGCTTTAATTAAAGAGAAATACCAACAGTCTTTGGAAGGAAAGCCTGTAGGAGACGAGATGCAATGTACTTTGTCCTATTGGTAGAGAATGTGCTGAAATGTAGGCTATTGATTTGCTCTGCTCAGTAAAAAGTAACACTTTGTTCTTTTGTGGTTACTACCCTAAGCAAAGCCTTTTGAAACCAACTAAATGTGCAGTTACTATTTCTGCTTTTGAGGCTGAAGAATTTAACTTTCAATGTCTCCTGTTTGAGGCCAAATGCTATATATAATTCTACAGCTGAAAAATGGATGACAGACATGTCATTGCTCTGTGTATCAATCAGTTCCATGGCTTTCATCCTCAATTTATTGACTTTGAAATTCCATTGACCTAGGCATTGTGCAAGATACACATCAAAGTGAAACCCTGCTCTCAAGGACCCACCTTGGCAGCAGGCAGACTCTATATCAAACAGATTGCAAGGGTAGTTTTACATATCATCTGGGTCCTTGGGCTCTAATACTCATTTTTAGGCTCTCTATATTCTCTAAAAAGAAAAATAACAGTCTCAAATGGTTTTAGAAGTAGAATATCAAAAATTATTTTAAAAAGTCAATGTTAAGTTATCCTATAACAAAATCAGCTCAATGTTCCTTAATTAACATTCATCATTTATGAATCATAATTTTTATAAACAAATATGAATCTTAAGCATGTCTTCAACTTGATTCAGTAGGAAAAAGGAAACACTGTAGAGAGAAATAAATAAGTAAGTAACTAATCACAGAGAACCATAAAACCTGCCCTCTTACATGGATCTTCACAGGCTAGAGATACCCATGCTTTCATGTAGTATTATCTGTTCTTTCTCTGGCTAGAACCATGATTTGATGCTGTCTTCTAGATACAAGTGATGAATGAATGCATTGTTATTCTTTGGCCATTGGAAGGATAGTGACAAAATCCTCATTTTAGGATGGTTAAAGGTTCTAAGGAGAAGAGATCATGTAGAAGAGTGTTGATATGAGTAAGGAATCAAGAGAAAGGATAATTGAGATGAGATGCCACAGAAAATCAGAAGAATGGTAAGAGACAATGGAGTTGTAGAGTAAAGGGATATGGACTTTTTTAAACCTTAAGATGAAACGATGATAAGGGGAGAGGAGTGCCATTAGGGTGAAGATGAGGTGGGTCATGGGAGTAGGGAATGTATCCCTGCCAGGGAAAAAAAGTAAGCTGAGAACACTAGATGACAATGACCATAATCTGAGATGATAACACAGAGGCAAGTTCAAGCGAAGTGGAGAAGGTCAATGAAGACTGTTGTTCTAAGGGCATTTAAATAGAGAAAGAGAAAGGATTAGTGGACAATATTAGAAGTCCACCAGAGATGAGATACAATTATGGAATTAATCTAATAAGCAATTAGACTTATGGAAGCAGCCCTGAGTCTTCTGGAAGCAATATTGGAAGACCAGAAGACTGGGGATTAGAAAAGAAACTGCTTGTTGAATGCTAATAGCAAAAGAAAATGCATGCTGAAAAGAGGTTCATGGAGTCCAGATGAATTCTGGAGAGACACAAGCTAAGAAAAGATGACAGGATGGGATGGCAGGGAGGTTGTGAATACTATGTATTCCAGAGTGACAGAAGTTAGGAGGCTTCACAGATTGGGAAACATCAGAGCACAGGATGATGCGCAAGTTACAGCAGTCATTTCCTGTCAGACAGAGCCTTGGAAGGGTTGTTACAGTGAAAAGGAATTGGGGGTGGTGGTGGTGGGTATCGTCTGTGGAATTAAGCTAGTTTGTGAAGGCTGAGGTTAACATGAATTTGGAAGGTCATTAATAGAGACTCAAGATCAGAAATCTCTCAGACTCATGGTAATCTGGTAGAAATACTCTCAAATTAGACTGACACAGACTTAGAATTAGTTGGTCTTGATTTTACTACAGACTCTAAGACATTTTTTCTTCATTTCTTTTCTGATTTAAGGAAAAACTGGTTTTAGATTAGTTTTATTGGATGTTAATATGTTAATACAGAGGTTTTGTATACACACATCAAAATTCCTCTTATTAGCATCTTGTATTAATGGACTACATTTGCCACAATTAATGAGCAATATATTCACTATAATTGTACCATTGCCCTCCAGCCTCATAATAATTTGTCAGAGGTCCTCGGTCTCCAGTCTCCATGCCTCTTCTTGTTGCTAGGATGTCTGATACTTCTCAGACTGGAAAACTTGCATGCTCTCCATTTTTAAGAGGCTCCACTGGCTTTGCTTATGCTGTTTAAATGTTTAACTAATTTCGCTTTGTACAGAACATTGAATCCAGAGCTGTATGTGTGCTAAGCAAGCTCTCATCATAGAGATGTATCCCTAAACTTCTTTCTACCTTCTATTTTGAGATCAAGTCTTATTAAGTTGCCCAGGCAGACCTTATACTTGAAATGATCATCTTGCCTTGGTCATATAATCCCTCATCTTGGATTATAGCCTGTGTCACCAAATTTTCCCATAATATACTTTGCCAATCTTGTATTTTTCCTCAGTATTATACTGCTTACTATATTTTGCCATTAAATGTCAATTTTATTGTTATTTTGTTAGTATCTGTCTTAATCAGTAAACTATGATGCAGGGTATCTGTGTTCTTATAATTCTGTCTGCAGTGAATAGCATTCTCCGCAACATGTAGAAAATAGACTCTGAAGAACAAAGAACAAATCAGATAGATATCTGAAGAGCTTTGCTACAGAAGACAACGACTGAAAACCATCTACTGCCATGTTGGAAAGAACAATGGTTCTCATGAGTTTAAAGAAGAGCCACATCTGACTAAAGGCAAATGCATTTCTTACTACTAGATTACGCAAATGCTGAATGAATAGGGCCAAGGAGCAGCAAGCACCGTGCTGCTCACACAGTTTGGACAGACAGGAGGAAACCATCTTCCATTAGCGTCTACAAAGAGACTTGTCAGATTGATGTGGAGTCACAGGCTGAGTATCACAATGCTCAAATTCCCACAATGAGATGGTGGAGAGGGGTAGAAAAAGCCAGGTGGATCCAGTTGAGAATGTGTTCTGGTACTTGCTGTATGACTATAGACAAATGGTCTTCGCTGAGTTTCAGATTCTCCTTTGTAAAAATGTAAGTAATGAAGTTATATCTAGTTGGGTCCCAATGAGAAAGGAGTTAGATGACCTTTGTAGTACACTTAGTGCAGTGCTTGCTTTAGGCAAATGCTGAATAGATTGCAGCTATTACAGAAGGCATGTGGATCCTACTTAACAACACAAGACTGGGGAATATACCCATGAGTGGTGACTTACTACTGATCCTGGTAAACTGTACCATTTTGGAGAAATAAAGGGGTATGGATCTCAAAATATAATGCATGGGATTCTCAAAGTGTTAATAAAATATATATAAATAATAATATGTAAAATATGTTAATCTTTGTTATTTGCAAACTCATTTATACCAAGATGTGTAAAGGTGGCTGTACAGAATCTGACTGCCATGTGAGGCTAACTAATTAGTATGTGCCCTAATGGCATGTTCCAAACATGCAGAGGCTTCTATGTGGTGTTTGTTTAGAATTGTGGCTTCTACACTTCAAGTGTGAGAAATAAAGGACTGGCTACATTCTGCATGCTGAATAGGGGAAGAGACAGCAGTCAGGAGAACAGACTTGAAAATGCTTTGGCATAGGTGTTCAGTGCTAATGGCGAAGTCATTTTCCATCTTGGAATTTTTTTTGTTTTGATTGCCCCATAAATGAAAGATTCTATACTTTTTGACAATTATTTTTGAATTTGTAATTTTTTTTTAAAAAAGGCACATACTAGTGATTCCAAATTCAAGTTGGACTTAGGGTAAGAGCAGAGAATTTACATGTTCTGGTCTTACACAGGTGGTATGAGGTTCTTCTTCCCTAAATGTTTGGTTTTGAGATTCTATTATCTGGCATCTACATTTCTGTGAAAGTGTTACATAAGTTGATGTGGTAAAAATCAATAAAATAGAAATAACACTGGCCTAAAAAGAACTAGAAAGTCCAATCCTAGTATGGGAAGATCAATATAGAGATTGTGGGAACTTAACAGATTCCCTCCTTTGTTGAATTTGTTCATGATACCAACTTTTCACATCATCATCTTAATGAGAGCAGAGGCAGTGATGTTCATTCATTCATTCATTTACTCTTTCATTCATCTATCCAGACAACCAGCAAATATTTATTGAGAGCCCATGATGTCTGGAACCAATCTGTCAAGTGGGGATAAAATATGAACAAACAGCATTCTGAAAAAGTTTTAGTCTCAGATGCTGATTATAGTAATGAATACAGGAAGCAGGCAATAACAAAATAGGTAAATGGGTACAGTGTTTCAGGCTACTATGCTTGATATGGCTTATTAATTATTTATCTCATAGATTCTCAATAATGATCTGATAAAGAATTATGAAAACACATATCTGAATTTCCATTTTCCCTGGGCTCAATGCACTTCTTCCTGTGGTTCATCAATCATTTGAGCTATTTTTCTGCCTCAAATTTGAATTTTCAAGGTATGGATCTAAACATTTTATTAGCATGTATTAATTATGAAATTATTGGCTTCTAACAGGTCTCTGTGTGTGAGCATGAGAGAGAGAAAGAGAGAGAGAGAGAGAGACAGAGACAGAGACAGAGACAGAGAGAGAGACTACCATGCTACCATGCCAAGCATTCATTGTTACATTTTAATATTTATAAACAAATGTGAATTTTATCAGTATCTTTTGGTTATTGCTGGATCAGAAAGAGGCATTGAAATGGAGCATTGATATGAAGAGGCTATTTGGAGTTTAGATGCTCTGGATTCCTTTTGTGTATGCTTACTGCGATGTCTCCTGTGAACTCAACTCTCTTTTGTTAAGTAGATATAACAATGCACTGGAAAGATGGGAAAGGAACTATGTGATTATTTTATGATCCCTAATTCTGAAAATTAGGACATCATTCAGGACACGGTTGAATTTCTCTAAAACTATCATGCTGAAAATTCTACTTAGTTTTGCAGACAACTCAGAGAATATTTGCTTATTTGTCTAAATGCTTGGTGAGATTGTAAAAATAAAAATTTGAAGGACCTCTTGAGGGGATCAGATATTTATTAATGACTTGAGATTTTTGATGCAGAGTACAATTTTTTGTGAAATCTCTATGATCTCAAATAGTAATTGTTTTCTGAGACTTCAGCTCAGTAAATACTGCACTGAACTGAGAGTGCTCAGGTGAGACAAAGATTCACCTCCTTCCCACGTCTGCATCTCACTTGTCCTATTCAAGTTTTGTAGAGGGAAGTTTAACCACAAAGCATACAATATGACTTAATCTAGAATTTGCTTATTCAATAATTTATATAATGCTTGGAAAATTGGGAAATAATTAGATAGATGTCCTTTTGTTTATAGTGGCTGATTCGTACACACTATATTTCAGCACACTCCGTTCTAAAGGCAGAGGGAACACATAGTGGTACATGGGACAGGCAAATGGACAAGAGAAGCCCCTCCAGGAACATGGCATGAGACCATAGAAGTTTGGAAAGTTCCTCTGACTGTCACATCTTTTCTCAACTGTAGTAAGATGGTTGAAAAGAACAACACAGACCTGTTTTCTAGTTCTCACTTTGTCCTAATGTTGAATGGTCCTTCAGTTTCTCTTACTAAACACAAGGTGATTTTTCTCTTTGTGTTACTAGATCAAATCTTTTTAACACATTCTTACTCAATTTAAGCTTTCCCTCATAAATATCTATATCACCAAATATCTATGTCATTTGTCTCCTGGTTATTAAGTACCAATTTTAGTTAGAAAGTTATCACTTTTTAAATTCCTATGAATTAATTATCATTCTCTCAATAAATTATTAGAAAGTAAAGCAATGCTTTGAATATTAATAAATCCAAAGTGTTTATACACATTTTGTAATTAAATATCTCCTTGAATTATTCAGCATATGATTTCTGTGTCTGCCCATGAATCAGAATTTATCCTTCCACCATAAATTTCTATAACATTAGAGAAAGTACAGAAAGTAACTATTTTAAGGCATATTTATGAGAAAAAAGTTGTCCAGTTATGAATTGCCTGAGGGAAGTGGAACACCTGGGGTGTGTCCTGTAGCTCATGGGGGAATGAGAGGTGGGAGAGAGCAAGTGTGGTAGTCTTGATGCAATATGACATGCACTCACTGGATAGATCAAGGAGAAGATGAGATTCCACAGAAGGAAAGACTGCTGAAGTAGGAATCATAGCAACAGAGATGTCCCAAGACAGGAAGAGCAGGAGCAATGAGAAAGCATCGGCATCCTGGACAGTGGAGAGTCTAACTTTACAGATGTGAAGGTGAAACCCCAAAGGAGTGCAAGAAAAAGCATTAGAGAAAAATGTGCACATTTTTCACACTTGAAGAAAGCATATATACAGAAACTAAAGAATGTCAAGCCAGATGTGGTGTTTCACACCTGTAATCCCAGTTCTCATGAGGTTAGAACATAAGGATTACTGGAATTTGAGGCTAACCTGGCTTATGCAGTGAAATTCTATGTGTTAAAATATGTCAACTAACTTAAAATAGTAAACTCTAGAATTGACCATTTAAAGTAATTTTCTATGCAAAGAAAAATTATCCAGGGAGGGTGAAAAGATTGAGATTATATCCATGCTATCTTTATAAAGCAAAGGGTGCCAGGAAAAAATAGAAAGACAGTTTAAAAGTGATTAAAGAAGAAAATTTCAACACTGAAATCAATCTCAATCAAAACTATATTTCAAAAATGAAAGCCAATAAAGACTTTTTCAGACAACAGCATTTGACGGAATCTCTGCCTGGCAGACCTGAACAATGAAAAATATTAAAGGAAGTTCTTCAGACAGAAGGAAAACAATACCAGATGGAAACATAAACCTGCAGAAAAGAATACAAAGCATCAGGAAGCAGATGCATCATGAGCTTTTCTTTCCTTTGTACCTATATAAAATAACTGACTATTTATAGCTGCCAATACTATTGTATTATGGGGCTTATAGCATGAGTGCAAGTACGGGACCCTAAAATACTAACACAGGTGGAGAAGGAAGAAAAGCATGTTTTAAACTTCTTACTTTATTTGTCATGTGGTATACCATTACTTGACAAGTTAAAGATGCCCATGGAAGCCAAAGAGTGATTTCTATAACAACCCAACACAGCCAACAATGCATATAGAAATAGAATCAATAAAATGCTCCTTAGGGCTTGGAAGATGGTTTAGTGGGTCAAGTGCTTACTGTTCAAATGTGAGGGCCTGAGTTTGAATCCTAAAAATCTACATGAAAGCTGAACACAGTATTACAGACTGTCATCCCCATGGCAGGATGAGAGGAAGAAAGAGAACCCTTGGAGCTCATAGGCCAGCTAGCTAGCCTGGTACAGGTGAGAGTAATCAAAAGACCCTCTCTCAAAGAAGGTGGAAGGTGAGCATGGATACTCAGAACTGTCCTCTGATTTCCATACATGCATCATTCATCACACATGGAGATAGGCACATGCATCATACACACACACACACACACACACACACACACACAATAACAACAACAACAACAACAACAAAAACCAAAACTTTTCATCCAAAAGAAAGCAGGAAAAAAAGGAATGAAAATTAGAAGTCATATGAAAGCAAGATTGACAATAACCTTAATTATATATTGTCTTAAATGCTCCATTCAAAATCAGATTACCATAATGGATGAAACCATCATGTTGTCTGCATTCAAACCTCACTAGCTATGAACCTACAAATGAATTCAAGGTAAGCCAAAGGTAAAGGAAGAGCAAAGGAAGCAAGGCAGCTTGACTCTTAATTGAGCCAATATTTTACAAAATGAAGTGTTAACACTTGTGGGGAATTTTCTCATGAGTAAGATAACAGATCAAGAAGAACCATGAATTTCACTGAACTTAATAACAGAGCTTCAAAACATGTGAAAATTGGGGGACCTGAAATGTAGAAGAGTTAAAATCAGCATTGTATGTGGATACAGCTGAGTACTAATAAGTTTACACTAAAGATGAAAATCAGAAAGAGTATAGAAGCCTTTAGATTGGCATTGTGAAGCATCCCAATTTGCAGGCAGAACAGAGATTATTTGCAACTATGTCAGGAATAATTCCACAGCAGACCATATCCTGGTCTATTAAATAATACTGTGTTAATTTAAGATATTTTCAAAAATATTAAGACTGTTATATGTGTTACTTAAAAACTAATATGGTCAACTATATTAATATCTTTTTTTAAATGTAAATTTTTATGTCTGTTGTTTTCTGGATCTTAGCATTCTGACTGGGATAACAAAATCTAAAGAAATTTGAATTTGCATTTTCTTAGGAATTTCATACATGAGTACTGTTTTGATCAGTTCACCCTTCCCTCTCCCCTTCTTGCCTTCCTCATTCCTCAAACCATGACCTCTTCTATAATTATTGTTTTATATTTTGTTTACTGCATCCACTTAATATTCTCCTGTGTTCATGTGCTTAGAGCTGACTATTAGAGGTTCCCTGGAGAAGACTGATTCTCCTCTTAGCAGTTGTCAATTAACGTCTTCTAGGGGCTGGACCTTGTAAAATTTATCACACCTACTACAGAAAACTATTAATGTCAGCAAATGCATTAAAATCTTTGCCAGGCAGTTTTGGTGTTTGCCTTTAATCCCAGCATTTGGGAGACAGAGGCAGGCGGATCTCTGAGTTTGAGGCCAGCATTGTCTACAAGTGAATTCTAGGACAGCCAGGGCTGTTGCAGAGAAACCCTGTCTCCAAAATCCAAAAACCAAAAACCAAAAACCAAAACAAAGGAAAAAATTCCAAACAAAATTGTGTGTGTGTGTGTGTGTGTGTGTGTGTGTGTGTGTGTGTACACTTGACTGCATGTGCCAAGAGGGGGCTAAAAGTTCCCATGGAGCTGAAGTTACAGGTAGTTGTGAGCCACTTAATGAGGGCACTGGCTGGGAACTGAACTCTGGTCCTCTACAAGAACAACAATTGCTTTTAACTGCTGAGCCATCTCTTAAGCCCAAATAAACTTATTTTTATAGTAATTTGTAGATTATTTAGAAAGTTATTGTTGATTTAGAATATTTAGAAGTTTCTCACATTTTAGTCACTCCCAAATGTATTTATAAATCTTCAATTACTTTTTTTAAAAGAACACCATTCTACAAAAGTTTTCCCTCTAATATGTGTTTGACAAATTCTATTCTAGTTTAATGAGAAATTCTGTCAAAGGGGAACATGAAGCAGTTTTCTCATTTCATATTAGTGACAGCAAGACTTGCTTTGGGGGATCTGTGACAAGAACTGAAAAGGCAGCTGCTAAAGTGAGATTCTGCAAGGACTTAGAGAAGGAAGCCGTCGTGATGGCTAGATCTCACGGGGTTACCAGGATGAAACCATGCATGCTGGCATCGTTTCTTTCTTTGGTGTGCTGTCTGTGTGCAGGCCTGCTTAGATTTCCACATGGTGTCCAAACCATCTTTGTGAATAGTTGAACATGCAAGGATGGTTTAGTATGAATAAAGCAGTTTGGTTTGGGAACATGGCTCAAGGGTGAAGGGAGCTTGCTTTGCAAACACAAGGACCAGAGTTCAGATTCCCGGAAACTCTTAAATGTTGGGTGGGCCTGGCAATGACCTTCTGTCCCCTAAAACCAAGGCAGGAAATCCCAGAGGAAGCTGCCTAGCAAGACTGGCTGTATCAGCAAGCTCTGTGTTTGATTGAGAGATCCTGCCATAACGATACGGTGGAGAGTGATGGAGGATGATCCTGCATATCATCTTGCACCTCCACTTCCATTGTGCACACAGGTGCACATACTAACACACACATGCACTTGAATTCATGCAAAATGGGCATACACAGAGACATACTTTACACACATTAAAATTGTTAAAGAAAAACATTCGTAATGGTTCAAGGGCTCAATTGAAAAAGCTGAGGCTAATCAGGATGATACCATTTTGGGAGGTAATAGGTTCTCTCTCCCACATACTTATTTAGGGGAGTGTATATGTGTGTATTACTATCTACACTTTTCTTATTTTTTCAATATTTCAAAAATATTTAACAGGTTTTAATGAAGAATACTATTTTCATCTTAATTTTAGACGGTTCAAAGATAGGAAGAGTGCTCTAAGTATTTGGTGTACAATTTTTATTTGTGCTCAAGTGACTGAAATGATGGTAGGTTAACATTCAAAGAAAAGAAGATATGAAAAAAGATGTGTGTCTTAGTTGGAGTTTTTATTGCTGTGAAGAAACACCTTGACCAGGGCAACTTATAAATAAAAACATTTAATTGAGGTGGTTTGCTTACAGTTTCAGAGGTTTGGTCCATTATCATCAGGATGGAAAGTATGACAACATGCAGGCAGATGTGATGTTGGAGCTGAGAGTCATATATCTTGACTCAGAGGCAACCGGAAGTCAACTGATTGTCACACTGAGGGAAGCTTAAGAAAAAGAGACCTCAAGGTCTGCCCCCACAGTGACACACTTTCTCCAACAAGCCAGACCTCCTAATAGTACCACTCCCTTTGGGGGGCCATTTTCTTTCAAACCACCACAATGAATTCATGTCACTAGTTTCCTAGTGAGATAACCATGCTAGGAAACTGTGATATGTAAGATGATTAAATGATTTTCACAACGATACTATGTTACTTGGTAAAATACCTGAATAAAGTAGGAAATTAATAATAATTATGATGATTGGATGTCCATTTTGCATGAGATGTTGCTAAAATTTCTTTCCTCATTTATCAGCAAATCTCATTAATTAATTTAATTTCATGACAAAAGTATTTTATTAAATTAAGTGTATAATTTCCAAATGACTTCATAAGAAATTCTAAAAGGTAAGTAAACATTTTCAATAAATGAATACAGAGTTAACAGCAAAAATTTCATCTTCTTTATAGTACAAGTAAAAACATTTTGTTTATGATATACTGTCTGAAAAGTTTATAATGCGTTCAGTTGATGGCTACAATGTGGCATTTTAATGAGAAGTCTCAGGGTTAATTCATTATTTGCCCATGAAAGATAAAGGCTCAACTCTAAGAAACGTTTGAACTTTGTCACTATATAAGGTGAAGCTATAAAGTTCTTCAGGATGTAGGTGTGTTCTAACATTGTTTCTCCATTCAATTTTGTAAAGAGACACCAAGTAATATTGTAAACTTGAATTACATTTTAAAAATAATCACTGGTAACATACATTCTATAACAATTTACTTTTCCTTTCAAATGATACTTAGTTTTGGCAACAGGGCCATTTAAATTTGTTTTCTTTACAAGTAATTAAAAATAAGCAACATTTAACCACCATACAGAATAATTTCAAATTCATTTTGTCCTGTGTAAAACTTCCAGCTTAGAGAGGTTAACTTTCCTATGGAGTTATAAGTGTTAGGAATGGCTTACTAAACTCAAACAGACCCTTCTTTTTCTGGCCCCACCTCCTCTTCTTTCTGACTGTGATGTAAGCTCAGGATGCATACAAGGTACAAACTGCTAATGTAAGAGCTGTGACAGGAACAAGCTATTGGCTCCCACTTGGAATCTTACCCTTGGCTGAGAACCAGGGTTTAAGGAAACACATCCCAGCACTTTCAGGGCTCAGTCATTAGGATGGAGATTTGTTTTTATACAAGGAAGAGTCAAAGGGACAAAGAACTTTTGACCTGGAGAATGTAGCTGCTGAAGAACCACACTGGAGTCATGCCAACAGCCATCACTCCAAGGAGGAATTGGGCCTTTCTTCTCACCTGTAGAGTAAAGCTGGGACTAATAAGTGAAATACATGAGGCCAGATCCAGCTAGCATTCGTCCGGATTTTTCTAACATCAATGTGCAAAAATATACAGAGATTTCTGAGTGCTGGTAAGTCAGTTGAGCAGCACTAAAAGTGTTGAAGCAGAAGGTAGTTGATCTCTTAGCTGGCTATCAACATAGAAATGTTCAGCCAAATTTAAAGGCTCCTTTCTGGATGTGGAGTCCTAAGTTTTCTAGAAACAGTGATACATTGAATGAGTGGATGCCTTTCTTAAATGTAAGTTTATTGGACAACTTCAATATGAAGCTAGATTAAAATAGAAACTCACAACCAACCAAACAACAGCAAAACAATAGCACCTGCAAGAAAAAGCAGCCTGACAGTTGTAGGTGAGAAGAAAAATAACAGAATTTATGTCTTGCTCCAACCACTGTTCCCAACACTTGCCAAACAATAACTATTTAGTCTTAGATAAAGCTATCTGGTGTGTGCTTCCAATTTTGTCAAGGGAGCTGACTGCTCAGTTTTCACCCCCACATTCAGTGTGAGTTTTCGAGTCTTGGCAAAGGAAAAAGTGAAGGGAGACTTCACTCTAGGGAAGTGTATGTTCTTGGCTGTGAAGGAAGTAATTCTGCAGACACGGAGCTCATTCTTTCCATCCTACATATTCAGAAGGCCTTCCACGATGAGTTTCCAGGAGGTCAAGTCTCATGTGGTCTCTGCAACAGCTGCTGGATTCTTGGTGAAAGGCAGGTCTCCGTGCAGCACCTTCTAGAGATGAGACTTACCCCACCCAAAGCTCAGCATTTCACTTTTTAATTATCTATTGCATTATTTCTATTTGTTTGCAAAGCATCTTGAAGGCCTCTCTTTTTTTTGTATTTTATATCCTTGCTGTAAGTATTGTCTGGGATTCATGTCAACATCCACATCATCAGCAACCTGTTTTAAATGAAGATACTTGGGCTTCACTCCAGGACTTGGAAGAAGATCCTGCAGGACAGTAAGATTTCACAGAGGCTTCTAGGCATGTTGAAGTTGAGAATCACATCTCAGCCTCTCTGTTCATGAGTAAGAACTTTTCATAAACATGTTTAAATTTTGGTCGTGTGGCAAACCGTGTGGCCATCGGGCAGGGGCAGGGATTAAGTCTGGAAAAAGATCTGAATCTGTGTCCTGGAATCAGAAGACAAGGGTGGGACTGGGCCAGCAAAAGACAGCTGAAGCCTCAATCTCCAGACATGCGGTATCATATTTGACCATAGCAGCTTACTTTAACACTCAATTTTTTGGGAAGAGCTCTAGAGAGTAGATCCTGGGGGCTGTCTTGATGGTACCCAACAGGTTTGGTCTTCGCATACGTGCAGAACTTAATTTCTCTCTTTCCCTCCATTTCTTACACCCTTCTTTTCTCCCTACCTCTTTCTCTTCCTTCCTCCCTCCCTTCCTTCTCCTCTTGTAAATTCTCATTGATTTAGACACAATGAATATTTCTTTAATATGTCTGTAATCAAAGCCAGAAGACAAACACACACAGTTGGAGACAGTTATCCATTGTTACTGAGATTTGAACTAACATCTTACAGAGGTGGCCAGATACTTTCTGTAAGCAAGTGCAGAGGTTGACTGAAGAACACAGCTTTAAATTGAAGACATAATCCACATCATCAGAATAGAAGCCCAAGATCTTAATTACTAAAATGTTTCCTTGATTTGCTCTAAATCTCATTTAAAAATTCTTCATTCTGTTCAAAATCAAAGAGTGATCAAGACAAATCTTCTCTTTCTGGATTCTAGCCTGTCTTGTAGGACTCAGACAGACTTCAAGATTTCATTGTAGAAGAGGAAGATGTGTTGGCTTCTTCTTCTGTTAATGTATTTATATTTGAAGCCTGGTAGCAGCTGAACCTTGAAGACCACATTCACACTAGGTGTTTAGTTACCATGTAAGACATTGGAATGTGCTCAGCACTCTAGTCTCAAATTCTCATCTCTGTTGTAAATAATAAGATGCCTCCATTGTCATGTGTGAGTAATATTCCATAGTTTACAGACAGCATATTCCCTATTATTCATCTGTTCATGAGAACCATAGCAATGAAAGTTCCCTTGAGGGGCCTGGGTTCTATTTCTTGTCTTTGGTACTGATTTTAAATGAACCTTCTCAATTCTCTGGAGTCTCAGCCACCAGATAAGTAAAACTAAGGATTTTGACCATTTACTGCCTACCATCCTTTCAAGCAGTCATCTCTGTCCATGTCTATATACAAAATCTATTTAAAGTCCTAATTGAGTATAATGGATGAAGTAGAGTACTACAGCTTGGATCTTAAATTGTTCACAAAAGCTCTAGTTTTGAGGTCTTGGTCCCTAGCTTATGGAAAGATTGAGCATTGGTGGAAACTCTAGGAGTCAAGGCTGAGTTGCAGGAAGTAGATCATCAGAAATCTGCATCCTGATTGACATGGGCCAGCTGCTTCCTTTAGCCACTGGGCCAGGTGACCCACTAAAGACCTGAGATCATGACTCAAAAACCCCTTCTTTCAAATTGTTCACTTCCGGTATTTTGTATGTATGGTGTAAAACTGGGTAACATGTGAAGTGTGAATCTAATTAATCTTATCAATAAAAACCTGGAGTCAGCTATTAGGGTGAAAGCTGAAATATCAGAGAAGCAGAGCAGCAGCCACTAGAGACTTCTTTTTTTTTTTTTTTTGGTTTTTCGAGACAGGGTTTCTCTGTGTAGCTTTGCACCTTTCCTGGAACTCACTTGGTAGCCCAGGCTGGCCTCGAACTCACAGAGATCCGCCTGGCTCTGCCTCCCGAGTGAACTAGAGACTTCTTACCTCTATGAAATCTCAGACTGAATGGGGCCCAGATCCTGTCTCCACTTCCCTAGTGCTGGAATGAAAGGTATGAGCCACCACCCACCAGCTCTGTTTCTCTTTTAGACTGGTTCAATCTTGTGTAGCCCAGGGTGGCCTTGAACTTCTGATCTTCCTGCTTCCTCCTCCCAAGTGCTGAGATTAAAGGTGTATACCACCACTGCCTGGCCTCTATGGTTCACCAGTAGCTAACTCTGCCCTCTGATCTCCGGGCAAGCTTTATTTGTCAGAACACAAACAAAATATCACACAACAAACATGTCAGTAGAGACTTGACTAGGATAGCATTAGTGAAGGCATTTTAGGGACCAGAGAACCTCAAGTGTCTATCACAGTTCTAATATAAATGATGAATGGGAATTAGGAAAGTTCAATTAGTAATTGCTACTACTGGGAAAAGTTTGTATCATTGTAAATAAGGTAGAATTTGAATTTTGGTCCGACCATATACAAGTCACCTAATCCAAATTTTAAGTCTGAGCCTCAGTTTCTTACTTTGTAAGTTGTGAATTATGATGCTGTTCTTTGGAGAATAGGATGAGGTAATAGGATCTGAAAAGCAACCACATGGACAGACTGTGTATTAATGCTGCTTTCCCCCATGTCTATGCATATCTGCTACTACAGGCACAAAGCTCTCAGAACAAAAGTCTGAGCTACACCAGTAGAAAGTCCCCACATCACATCGCTGGGCCAGCCAATGATTCTAAGACCAGAACTGCAGAAGAGAGTCTTGACAGGATCTGTCCCCACCCCCATTTCAGGAGAACTGCCTGACTCTCTCTCCATACTTTCATGATGATCACAGACATGGAGGCCTGGCCACACACCGTGGGTGCTTCCTTTTCCTTCTCCCACCATCTCTGAAGAGGGCAGGAGTGGTTGCCAAGTGGTGGGGTCTCTGTGTTCCTCGGAGCAGCTGTTGTTTATGTATGACGTCTTGTGGTTTTTAACACCTGGTTCTATATTTACCCATGAAGGCTTCATCTTATTCTCTGACCTTACTCCCAGATTGGAACTGTCCAGAAAAATGATACCTCAGGGACTGGTATGAAGTATCCCCAGAGCCCATCACTCATTGTTCACAGCTCTTCCCAAGAATCTTGCTTCAGGCAGCAGACTCTGGATGAGGCCTGTGATCATTATTTCTTGGACTCTGGACACCAGGTATACAGAATGAATTAATTAAAAGAAGCATGCTCCAAGCTTGTGGGTAATGAGGCAATGAAAATGAAGGGTCTTGTTTGCCTTACTCCATTTTAAGAGAAGAAATAAAATAAACAGCATTTCTATTCAGCTCCAGTGCAAAGGCATGTTGATAGAAATTCTATCAATAAAGAGTGTTTCAGAGCTGCTCTTTCATTCCATCAACCCCAATCAGTGGCATGTGGCTTATGCTATTATCCACCTTTAGGGATGGTGAATGGAGCCCTAAGGGCATTCTTGCAAATTTCCAACCCATTTCAAGTATTCTGTAGAGTAAGATGGGGAAACAATGAAATGATATAAAACATGTGACTTGAACAAAGAACCATACATGGCCCCTTAATGACAAGATATGTTGGTGGAACTATCATTTTAACCCATTTTACAGATGAGAAAACATAGCCACCTAACATGTCTTGACTTGTACAGTCATGTGAAACACTTTTTTAAGTGGTGGCAAGGAAGCTTCTGAACTTGCTAAAGTATCATGTGGAAGGGAGTACGCCACTGAGTTTAGGCACACAGAATGCCCTCAGCTAAGCCTGCCTGTGGATGCTTGCTCCAGAGTTCAGGTACCTATGCTGCTGTGATTCTTATCACAGCTGCCAGCCTATCTGTCAGTTTCTTGTCAGTCTGCCTCAGTTTCCTCCCTGTTAAAATGAAAATGGGGAAGAGAAACAGCAATGTTGCTGAGTAAGTAAAGGTACTTGTCACCAAGTCTAAGGACCTGAATTCACTTTCCCAATCCCACACAGTATAAAAGAACTAAAATGGGTAATTTTAAATGATCACTCTTGTGCAGCCTGGTATATAGCAGGCCAAGCACACAGTAGATATTTGGTGCTGTCTCCCAGAGGTGGGGGGCGGGGAGGGGGTCACAGCAATGTGCAAAATAGCAGAAATGTACTCATTAACACTACTGTAGTTTGTATTTTCGTCTGGGCCTCTGGGGACTGAGAAGAGAAAAGAACCCTCTTGAGGCAGGGTCTGTATCCCCAGATGTTGGCATTTCAGTGTGTTCTCCTGCCTCCTATGAGCTGGGGTCATATTGCATTTGAAAGTCTCAGCTTAGGAACCATGAGCGCTGAACAGTCTCCAGGTTTCTACAGCAGGAAGTGAAGAGCACTGATCTTCAGAACGGAGCCAGAAGATTCGCTTCTCATAGCAACCGTTTCAGAAATTCCCATGGGAGACAATTCTCAGGAGGAGAATTTGAACTCTTCCTTTGGAACACGTGTGGTTCATGACGTTGTCCAAGAGTAAGTAGTCCATAATAGTCTCAAGAATGGGAAAAACATGAAATTGAAGCTGGGTAACATCAGGGGAAATACAAATTGCAGACAGCTTTGTTTAGCTTTCAGAATATCCTGTTGCTTCATAGGTTGGGATTAAGCCGATATAAACCCAGCAGAGCGTCATGGATGTAGTCAAATCCATCTTTGTTAGTTACTTCATACGGTTCCCAGGATCCTTTCCTGCCCCTCCCACACCCAGGTGTCTGTACATAGATCACTTCTCTTCTTAATGTTTTCTATGTTTGATTGGAAAAATGAAATGGAGTTAACCCTGGAGTTAACTTTTACCACAATCTAATATTTAAATCTCTATGTGTGATAGGGTTAGAAACTACTACCAGATGAAGGACCCTGCCTTTTCTTACAGTTCTTAGTACACTGGATTCTGGCATGGCTTACGGTTTTCTTGTCAGATTCCCTGGCTCTTTGTGGGTTTCCACTGAGGCACTGGAAATCTTAATCAGGCACTGTCCTTTGAACCTCAGACTCTTCACACGGCTCAGATAGCACAAGCCTTAGAGGAACTAGTCAGCTTTGGAGTTCTGAGACTGTTCAGTTTAACTGAGGCAGTACAGTTGTCTAATTATCCAGTCCAAAGAAATTCATTCTCCTGGGAACTCTTAAGCCATTGTCACACACTGCCTGGGATGACACTGAGACAACAATGCCCTACCTGGGGGATGCTGCTGTCCACCCTTGTCACCTTTAGGACAGCCTAATAGCTACACTGTGAGGCACATCTGCAGCTTCAAATGTTCTAGTAATCATTTTACTGTGAACACACTACACAAAACAAGATTAAATGAGTCTCAGTCACATACTAGGTCTTCAAAATCTGCTGTGCACTTTACACATGGTATATAAAAACACTGGTAAGGGTTTTCAATTATCACTGGCCTGTGTCAAATGTTCAAGGGCAGCTGTAGCTATGACTCCAGTGCTGTGAGACACCACAGTTCTCAGACACTTCTCTGTGGGATGCTCCATCAAAGGACGTGCAGTTTGTATTCAAATTCTACCTCTTCAGCTTCTCTACACCTTGAATTCTACATGTGTGAAAATCAGATGACAAATGAGCCCATTGACCAGCATAGGGTATGTATTTAAAGTTGCTAAATATATTAAAACTTTTTGGTAAGGGTTCCTGTAAGTGTTGAACAAGATGATATACAAAAGCCACCGCAGCAGTTTGTGGTACATACTATCTAAAACCGTATCTCAAAAGTGAAGGAAAAACATTCACCCTGTGTCTGTTGGCCAGATTTTTCCATCATTCCTTCCCCTTCTCTCACATCCCTTCTTTCTCTGAAGCCCATTCTTTCCTTTGCAGCTTCCTAGACTTCCTTCAACACTGTAAGCATCTTCGCCCTGTCCGCCTCACACAGATTGCATGCATGTGGTATCACACCGACTTATCTACTAGGAACCCACACCATCAGTAGACACAGGGCAAGTGCATGGTGGACGTGTAGAAATAACTAAACCCAATTATTTAGAGCACTAGAGGTTGAGGATTCTTCCAGGAGAAGCCTGATTGTTTTTATTTTTGGTCTGAGCTAAATAGAATGGGAAAATGTTCTTAGAAATAAAAGTAGTTTTAGATTTGAGTTTTCTTTCAAATATTTGTTGAGCTGATTGAAATTTGCTAAGATATTGGAGGGAAAATTGGCTACAAAGGAGTGGTGTCTCTGAGGAGACACTGGAGAAGAGAGCAAGGACATGAGAACTCTGTACAAGGGCACTGAAACTAATGTAACCAGCATGTGCAGATAATTGGCTCCTCTCTCCAGGTGGGTCAAGCCATGTAAGACACCAGCTACTGATGAAGAATGTTTAGTTGTTACTGGGGTTAGATTAAAAACAGAGAAAGGAAGCAGTCACCAGTCACAGAATGACCCAGGAATGGTAAGAGCCAGGCTCTCACTTTACACAGTCCCCTTCTCACACTGTAGTACACAGTCCCCTTCTCACACTGTAGTACACAGTCCCCTTTTCCATCGGGGTATGCAATGACTCTAAGAAGCTCTCCCTGGCTCTTGCCTTCTGGGTCTATTTTTCATTTCTTAACTTCCAGAAATAGAATGGAAACAACTCTGGGGTCAGAATTGCTGAGGTTAGGCAATCAGTTTGGGGGTATGGTAAGATAGTATAGGGAGTACTAAAATTTGTTCATGCTTGTTTTCTAATCTTCCTGTCCATGACGTCCATTCTAATCTTCTTAGCTCTCTGGTTCTGCTAAAGCAAGAATAAATGGATGAGCCAATCAAGGCTCTACTGACTGACACTGAGATCTCAACGACTGTACTAGGCACAAGGGCACAGTGACAAATAAGAGTGTGTCAGAAGAGATGAAAAAATAGTAAGATTGCAAGCCAGTATTGTAAACACAGTAGAAGGGTATTGCACAGATTTCTATGGTCATACAGAGTAAGAATAATTGATCACTGTTAGGTATCACAGAAATTTTGAAGAGAAAATTCCCGTGCTCTGCCTTTTCTTAGCCAGGTAATCCTAAGAGCTAAGTGAGCCTCCCTGAGCATGTTTTACTTCTGTAGCATGAGAATGATTGAAGTAACTCTTTCTGTGGGTAAAGTTGACAGGGGCCACAAGAAAATACAGCCAGACAGGCAGAAAAGTTGCAACAGCTAATGCATGTAAGAGAGCTTGGTACAGAGGTGCAAAATGGGTGCTTGTTATTGCTAATGAGTCTTTAAGTGCACTGGCCTATACATTCTCTATGATGGAATAGACTAGGATTTTACTTTATATATGTACTTAAGAAAGCTTGGTGAGAAAATGAAAACTCATGTATATTGCATACATACATACATACATACACACATACATGCATACATATATACATACATACACACATACATACATACATACAGTTAGACGTACGAACAAATCAGGATTTTTCAATTCAATTCAAAACTGAATGGGAGACTAGAAGGAGCTTGTTCTGTCACTATGAAGACATATTGAAGGTTATTTAAGCCTTTCGGTATTGATGCAAGAACAATTGCACATGGGCAGGAAAGATAGCTCAACAATTAAGAGGACCTGCTGTTGTAAAGAGTGCCCAGGTTCTATTCCCAGCACCTGCATGGAAAGTCACAGCCATCCTTAACTCTAATTCTAGGGGCCTTGATGCCTTCTGCTAGCCTATGCGGGTGCCAAGCATGCACACAGTACACAAACATACATGCAGATGAAACACTCAAACATATAAAGGAGGAGGAGGAGGCAAGCCAGGTGTGGTGACAAACACCTGTGATCTCAGCATTTGGGAGATAAAGATCAGAGGAAGGAGGCAGCCACATCAGGAGTTGGAAGTCAGTATTGGCTACAATGAAAACTTGTCTCAAACAAGAATTTTAAAAAAGTGAATAACTGGATAGATCAATAAAATGCAATAGGTCAGAGGAAACTAACTTACATAACAACCTTCAGCAAAGAATAGAACGTTCATTGCCTTTTGTTAGAAAATCTACTATTGGAGAAAGAAAAATCAACATATTTCTTTTAAGCAAAAGCATACTTCAAAGTATAATTCATGTGGTTTTAACTTGAAATCAAATTAGTACCCTCAAAATAATGCTTGTTATCTTTGATTGGAGCAATGACTTCATTTTTTAAATCTCTGTTACAACCTCAGATCTACATACAACTTCAGACTCTCTGGTCTCTACCTCTCTCTTCTTCTTATCCCTGTTCCCCCTCTACCTTTTCTCTGTGTTCTTCAGTCGTGTGGAGTTCTCTCAGCTCCTTGAATGTGTGGTACTTGTCCTGCCAATGGGAATTTATTGTTCTGTCTTCACAGCCTGTTTGTCCTCTACATTCCCCACACCTTAAGTCTCCAAAACTTTGGCCTGACTTGAGCCAACACAGTCATCATTTTATTGTATCTGACGTAATTTTTTCAGTGTCTTTGCACAGTGCCTTGAAGGCTTCCTTTAGAATGTTCCTCATGTGTCTTGCTAATGTGGTGTGTATCTCTTCATTATATATACAAAAGCCACACCTGACTGGACTTTGAGGGTCACCATCTGACTACTGATGGACACATACTGGTCACTCAAAAACTGTTGGGCCACGTAAATTAAACAAAATAAAGTTAAAGAAAATAGAAAATGATTTAAAACAACAGCAGCAACCAAAGCTTTTACACAACCATAAATCATTTCAGAAGACAAGTGATTTCAAAATGGTGGAATAAAAATGTTCCACGGCTTTATATGCTCATCAAAAGAGAACAGAGCAAAAACACAACATACAAATCCATCATTATAAGAATGGTAAATGATCCACAACAGAGAGAAGTTAGAGTTCAGTCTGAGGACTGTGATGCCAATGGGAAGCAGTAGGATTCACCCCATAAACTTTATAACCAGAGGATGGAACTGGAGGCTTCTATCACCCAGTAAAAGATGGGGAAATTGAGAGATCAATTATCTCTTTGAAAGTCTTTATAAGGAACAGTTAGATGTCCACATGTCTCTCCCTACTCAGAATAAGCCATTGACTATAGTGGAATCAAGCCCAGGAGGAGGGAGGAAAGAGCAGACACAGACACATGGGATAACAAGCCCAAGACGGGCAAGAGAAACTCTATGCAGGTCTCTCCTGAAGAGTACTCCATTCCAGAAGTTGTTGGCCAGGCAAACTATCCTCCAGAACTAGGGATCCAAGAAGAGCCTGTGTGATTTGGGATCCTGGAGAACTTTTCCTGAGAATGAAAAAAAAAAAAAAAATGTGCTCTCAAGTAGAGCCCCTAGCGGAAGGCATAGGGTGGGTACTTTGGACAGTCAGCATGGATTTGTATCACACTGCCTCTCAATGAGACTTCTCTTTGTTGCTACTCTAGGACAACAAGCAGCAGAGAGGTTTTTTTGTGTTTTTTTTTTTTTAATTTAACTACAAGTAATAATTCTGCAGCAATAGGAGGTAGCCTGACACTCTTTATGATTCCACAGATCTTCTTATACAGTCTTTCATTTGCTTCAACATTCCCATGAGGAAATTCCTTTACCCTTAAATTATGTAAGCCTTGGAAACTGTGAATGACTTGTTTAAGCCCACAGGGCAACTAATCCTCTGTAATAAGAAAGTCACAAAATCAGAATGGAGCTTTTTCAGAACCAAAAATAGAAGTATCGTATGACCCAGCTGCACCACTCTTGGAACTTCTGCACATATACCCAGAGGGTTCTGAGTTATCTTACCACATAGAGAACTTCACATTTCTGTTTAACAGCTTCACTGTTCCCAATAGCTGGGAAATTAGAATCATGACATCTGCAAGGAAATGGATGAAGTTGAATGTAGTATGTCAACCAAAGTAACCTTGGTGCACAAAGACAATGCTTATGCTTTCTCTAATATGTGGATATCATATACCCATATACATGGAAGTATAGATTACTGAACAATAGAGACCCATGGAGGAGGGAAGAAGTATAAAATGGAGTGTGGCAGGAGAGGGGGGTGGGAGGAGAGGATAGTGGAATCCACGTGACATGACAAGAGAAAAGAACCTAGTAGAGGGTGTAAAGAGACAAGTTAAAGGGACTGGGGGAGGTGGCCAGCAAAAACAATGTGTGAAAATGCCATAATAAAACCCTGTTCTTTGTATGCTGACTTTTAAAAAAGCTAATAAAAATGGAAAGGAATATTTTATTCCTGCATGCTGACTTCACCAACCAAATTTATTCACAGGTTTCTTTCTTTTTGGATTTATGATTCTCATGGGTCAGACTTCTTTATCTCTGTTGATGTATACAAAGGTTAATGTAAAGTTTGGGCACCTGAAGTTTAATCTCCAGCCCAATCACTCTGAGGGTTAAGGTGGAGTCTTTGTCTCTTAGCAAGTTTTTAATTTAACTGTGTGATGGGGTCAAAAAACAAGTTAGAAATTTGAAGAGAATCTTCTGAGAAGAGTTGTTTTCCTAATGTAGCTGAGTTCCTGAAGTTGTTTCCTGATTTGCTCAGTGCTAGATGAGGGAATTGCTGAGGACTTCAGATGCTTATTGCAGTAGTGGGAAGCATGAGTACCAGTGGCTCACTAGCTTCTGTCTCCTGCTTCTCTCTAGCATTGGGCATAAATTAACTGCTACCTCATCTCTGAGACAAGGATTCTGCCTGTAATCCAATTTCTCCATCAATCCCATCTTGCCCCTTCTCTGTCTTATCTCACTTGGAGTGACCTTGAGTGAGTCTAAATAGTAATTTTCCATTGATCAGTTCAGCAGCATAGTTCAGTGATGGATGAATTGACTGGCAAAGGGATCAAGTAGAGTCTGAAAACATTCTGAAGATTGGAAGATATCTGTGTCTGTTTGGTTCTCTTCTGGTCATATAGATGAGGAATTTTTCCACTTTCATGTCTTAAGAGACATTGGATCTTGACTTCTGTTTAAGTCAGTTCAGTTAAGGTTAAAGTAGAATGACTGTAGGCACTGCAATGAGCAACATATTAAACAAAAATTCCAGAGGTTTTTCTATGACACTGAATATCTCATTTGTCTTGGTTCTACAACTGTTTTTCTGACTATTAGGTAGCCACCACTGGCATAGAATTCAAAGACTGAGACCCAAATTCAAATGCCTGTAGGTGGCAAAAGCAATTGGAGAAATGACTTGCTGTTTCAGTTTATCCATGGGTGGGATAATAGTGCTTACTGTGTTTGCTTGAGGATTAGTGTGTTATAGGATACTGATGTGTGCTGTTGCAAGTGCCCACCAGTGTTAGCAATTAACATTAGCCACACATAGGAGGGGCCAGGAGAGCTTTAAAAATACCAATTCTTAGCCCATTCCAAGTTGATCAAGCATCTCTGGTTTTGGGATCCGGGGACCTGGATCCTTTCCAATCTTCCCTAGTGTTTTGACAAGTGACCATGGCTGAGAAGTACTGTCTAGATATTTTCATCTACCTTTGCTGAACATACCTTTTTTTTCTATTTTAGGGTTATAGTAAGGAACCACAGAATGGTTCAGTTAGAATCATGATGGATTATCATGCTGGTACAGAACATCAAAGCTGTAGAATATATAAAGCAGATCTTATGGGCTAATTGATCTCATTACATTCAATACATAGGTAACATAATAACAGGGGTTTTGTTGTCATTAATCGCAATAAACAGGACAATGTAATGGCTTGTTGTTTAATGTCTCCTATAACTCATGGCAGTTAACAGTTTCATACAAGAACTTTCATCAGTGCCAACATTTGAAAATCAAGTTTCACATCTCTGTAGAGCTAAGTCATGCAGCCTGATTAAAGGATTAATAGTATTTGTCTACTTGCACGTTGATTAACAAAAAAATGGTTATAATGGGAAAGATGATAAAACTACATTTTTGCAGTCATCTATACTTGTACTTGGTTATGTATAAGACAAAATTGTTTTATCGTAGGTCTTTGTTACTATTGAACTCAATAGTTTGAAAATAAACTGTGGAGTGCCACCAATTAGCTTTTATGTAGCTCCATTACATCATTACTGGTGTGAATGTATCATACCTCATTACTGGTGTAATTGTAACCCAGAGAAATTTTAATTTGCCTAGTAGGACAGTAGATTCATCATTGTACTGTGAATACATCTCAGCTTCCAGAAACACAGCCATGACTTTTTCTGTTAGTCATGTTTTCTATTTCTACCCACACACATGGCTCATAACCAGGGAATATCAATGGTAAACTTCATGCTTTTATACTTGGAAGGCTTCACATCAATTGCTATGTTCAAGGCATTTTCAGATAGCCTGTCAAACACTTGAACCTTTCCCTTGTACTTACAGGTTATGCTGTGTGTCCAGCTTATATAGGGGCTACATTGTTACTATCTGACCTAGGTTTGGAAAGAAATCATTAATTGATTTTCTGCCTGTATCCAGTATTATAACTTTAAGTCCTGGAAAATATTTAAATTCTAGTTCTAAGAATATAAATTAATAGCATCTTATTTTACTTATTAGTTTAATGTGCCTGCAATGTTGATGGCTGTAACCAAGCAAGGCAATTCCGCATAATCTTTGTAGTTTGTCAGATAATTCATTCAAGGATGTGTACCCATGCTGGCCTTTGGAAGAAATGGCCTGGAGTGGATTTCTGTATGTGTGATTTGTGCCCAGGGACCTGCCTGTGAACAGAGGCTCCGTGACTATTATACTGAATATCACAGAGGCACACTGTTCCTAGACACACTACTGTGCATCTGAAGGGTGAGGGGCTTGAGATGGAGTGTAGCAGAGGCCCCCTCTGGAAAAGGTGTGTGAAGGATCCAGCAAGGTCAGCCTCAGGAGCAGAAACAGATGAGACTTAATCTTGGCAAAAGCAACTGGATTCATCTGGGACCAAATAATGTGAAACTCAGACATTAAATGGATTAGAGAAACCTGGAAGGCTCTGAAGGTAGAAAGACCTTAGGGTCTTGCTAGTGGGGGTGATAAATTAGATTTGGACTTATAATAGGCAAGTAAAATAAGCTCATACTATTTTTGGCTGTGGAGGCTAAGTCAGGTACCACATTATTTGAGATACAAATCTAGTGACGGTAAGAAAATCTATTATTCTTAGACTAGAATTTCCCTCTTTTCCCAATTTATGCAGCCTACCTCCACTGCAATTTTCTCTGATGTTGGAAAGAACAGTTGCTCTTGTGGGGAGACAGAGTTTTTTTTCTGTAACATCTCATTCCACAGTCACATATATCATCTAGTGGGACAAGGAAGAGCTGTTAGTCTAAAAATAGTAAAAGAAAGGGAATCAGATCCATTTTCTGGGTGAGGAGTGGTTTTTACTCCCTGCTGGTTAGACATGAAGAAATAACCTTTCCTTAGGTAGGAAAAGGTCAGTTTCCTGTTAAGAAGGCTTAACAGGAGCCCACTGACATTGGACATATATTGGGATGCTACCTGTCAGGGAAAGTGGGCTGAAAAGTTTGCGTATGTGGTGAAGATCAATAGAAGAATTTGGGAATGTTTGGCCTAGTACCCTCATCTGTCTAAAGCAATTCATGTTTTTGCCTGAGAACCTGAGATCCAAAATTCCAATTTGCCTAAGGAGATTGGATGATTCATTTATAAGTTGCATTCTGACACACACAGACTTTTCACAAATGAATCATTTATAGTAAATATTTCTCTATCACACATTGTCTTGTGTATGTATGTGCACATCATCTTGAAATCTGAAGGGCTGGGTGAGGAACCTAAGAGTGAACTTATAATAAATGTAGTCAGATAAGTGTAGCCGGAAGTTTTCTCTGGTCCTGCCTAGCCCCATAGTCCTGCAGCCACTTATAAAATAATCACTTGGAGGCTTAATATTAATTACAAACTGTGTGGCCTATGGCAAGCTTCTTGCTAGCTAGCTCTCATAGTTTAACTCAACCCACAACTATTAATCTATGTATTGCCATGTGTTCCGTGGCTTTACCTGCATCACATTACATGTTGTTCCTAGGATGGCAGTCTGGCATCTCCCCTACTCATCTTTTCTCTTTCCTGTCTCTCTCCTTGGATTTCCCACCTGCCTCTAAGCTGCCTTGCCATAGGCCAAAGTAGCTTATTTATTAACCAATGGGAACAACATATATTCACAGCATACAGAAAGATATCCCACAGCACTTCTCATTTTTTGTCTAATCAAAAAGGAAAGTTTTAACTTTAACATAGTAAAAGTACATATAACAGAACAGTTATTAAGCAAGAATTACAGTTACAATATCTAGTCGATTTGTATTTTAACATCTATCCTATATTTGTGAGTCTACAGTTTCATATCTAATTTATGTTTTATCATAACCAAGGAAAATTATAATTATAACTATCTAGTCTTCAACTACATCAAAGACCCCAGAAGGATACAATATTACCTAAGTAAACAGGAAGAGCATTGTAAGCAACTTCCAAAAATCTAGAATGACAGATACAGCTAGCTGCCTGGACAATCATCCAAAGTTCCTCTGTAATGTTGAGTTATCCATCTTCAGCTTATAGACCTAGAGTTTCTCACTCACCCATCCCTGTGTCTTGCAGAACATCTGACAGTCTCCTCTGAGAAGCAGAAACCTGAAGGTCTATCTCAGCTCATTTTGCAGAATTCAGTGCTCACCTTCCTGTGGGTCTTGCATGTCCAGTTTATAGAACATACTGTCAAGCAGTGCAGACAAAAGCAGTTCTTTGCCCAGTAGACCATTTTGTGCCAAGAAGAAGATAAACTCCATATGGAGTTTCTTTGATGCCCATCTTCCTCTTTGAAGTGCTGCCAGGAGCAGACGTGTCTCACTGTTCAGAAAGTCTAAGTTTTTAAAATATTTTAAATGCCATATTCTGTAAGTCTTTGAAGTGTTTGAAGATTACCTAACTAATTGAAATATACCTTTATATACCTAAAAACTTAACTAACACGATTATAAGTTTGATTATTATAGATGACTATTAATCTGTATTTCTTAATTATATATTACATTTTAAAATGAGCTGTACAAATATAATACCTTAAGCAAGAGTAGAAATATACATGCAGTACAACAAAATTAACTTTAAATTTGTAGTGAACTAAAATCTATAACAATGGAAAACATTTTAAACAAGCTGTTGCTCTTTAAAAATAGATTCAATAATCTACCCTTTTATGCTATCATACCTATATCCTACATTTCTATATCATATTCCCCTTTCTTATTTTAGAAAGAGATTTACTATGACCAATAACAATTTATAACCAACCTCCTAAAATAAGACAAACATCCATAATCCATTTTTTTTGGGAATGTGGGCTTAGTGTTCTAGGCTACTTCCTGCTTGGGGATGCTGGTAATTTTATGAGGATCCTGAGAAAATTAAGAATTATAGTTAAATCTTGGCTGTAGAACTCTGTGAAGATGCATCGTCTCAGCCAGTAACTTTGAAGCTGATTTTGTATGTTAGATCACCTAGGCATAATATCCTTGGAGACCTTTCAGGGGGTTTGGCTGATCAACACATATTAGCCTGGAATCAATCCACAGGTTCTCATCTTCTGTGGAAAACAAAGCAGACCCTCTTTTCCAAAGCAATATATCCTTAGACATAAATTTTGAAAACAAGATATCTTTGAAGTATATATATTGATTTAACTTAGCATCTTTTACAATCAAATGTCTCTCTGCAGTTAAAAATCCCAAAAACAATGCAATCCAGATTCTCTGTGTGATATCCATGTTTATGTGGCTCACTTTTTATATTACCTTTACTGTCTCTTTAAAGACTTTATTTTTTAAAACTATTTCTTTATATGACTGTCTATATTCATTTTCTTCTCTCTTCCAAGCCTATGTACATTTTAACACACACTGTAAACTGTTTAGGGTTTATCCCATCTGAATCTGCCTTATTGTGAATCTATTGCTTTAAACTGCAGCATGACTAGGACTCAAATGGCAGCTTTGGCTGCTGGCTCCACCCACTTTGGTTTTCCAACATGGTGGAAGTAATTCACCACCAACTCTGGGAGCCATGCTGTCTGCCAACTTTGGGAGACAGTGGGTTTATGCCTCTATCCCAGCCTATATCCCAGAAACCTCTTTTTTCTCTGTACTAGCAAAGGCTAAATCTATCATGCAGCATATTATGTGGCCTGGGGACACCTCTGTGTACTGCAGCGGAAATTCGCCATGCTGCATGTCAAGCCCACATGCCATGAACCTGCCATGGACTAGCTCAAACCCACAGACAGCAACTGGCCTGAGAGACACACTAGGAAGCTGTTTTTAGCTCCATTTTAGAATCTTTTTTTTAAAGCTTTTTCAGGTTTTGGGTGGAAATTCTTGCCCCATATTGGTCACTATTTCTAGCTGAAAGTTTTCCTGTGTCTCTGCCAGCTGGTGGTCAGTACAAATCTCTCCCACTCATATCCCCCAAGTAAACACACAGAGGCTTAATATTAATTATAACTGCTTGGCCATTTGCTCAGACTTATTACTGACTAGCTCTCACACTTAAATTAACCCATAATTCTTATCTATGTTTAGCCATATGTCTTGGTACCTTTTTTCAGTTCTGCCTTCACATCTTGCTTCCTGTATCTGGCTGGAAACTCCTGACTCAGCCTTCCTCTTCCCAGACTTCTCCTTGTCTGCTTATCCTGCCTATACTTCCTGCCTGGCTACTGGCCAATCAGCATTGTATTTATCAATCAATCAGAGCAACACACATTCACAGCATACAGAATGACATTCCACAGCAGTTATAGAATCTTCCTCGAAGACTAAGGAAAGCCATTAAGGCCAGGCATGTGTCAGGAGTGTCCCTGAATGGAGGCCTAGAGAGGCCATTGTGTGAATCTGTGGAGTCTCAGTTACTGGCTGAGATGGCAGTAGATTAAGGCACAGCCACTGTACCAAAGTTAAAACAACACTAAACCTCTGAAACTGTAATCCACCCATTCAATGTTCTCATGTATAATGTTCTCCTGTATAACATCTGTATAACGCTGCCTGTGGTCATGATGTCTCTTCACAGCAATAGAAAGACATGGAGGAAGTGACCTGAGGTATAGACTGAAGTCCCTAAGAGTGACGGGAAAATGTCAGGAAAAATAGATGTGTTACTGTGGTAGTTTGAATGTAATTGGCCCCATACTCCCATAATCTCATAGGGAGTGGCATATTAGGAGGTATGGTTCTGTTGGAATTGGTCCGGCCTTGTTGAAGGAAATATGTCACTATGACAGTGGGCTTTGAGGTTTCATTTGCTCAGGAGTCAGTTGACTTCCTGACTTTCTGTTGCCTGTAAGATGTAGAACACTTGGCTATTTCTACAGCACCATGCCTGCATGCATGCCACCATGATCCCCGCCAAGATGAACAAAACCTCTGAACTGTAAGCCACACAGCACAATTGACTGTTTCATTTTATAAGAATTGCTGTGGTCGTGTTGTCTCATAACAGCAACAAAAAACCAAACTAAGACAGAAGCTGGTACCAGGGACTAGGGTATTGCTGTGATAGGCCTGACCATGCTTTTGTTTGGACTTTGGCACTTTGGGTTAAGAAAGCAGTGGAATACTTTAAGCATTGCTTAATGGAGCATGCTAGTAGGAACATGGAAAGCAATGGTGCTGATGATGATTTGAAGCATCAGGAGCTGGTCAAGAGCTTTCAGAGAAGAATTTTAGTTTGTTGCCTAGAAATCATTCTTGTGACATTTTGGTGAAGGAAGTGGCTGCCATTTGCCCTTGTCTGAAGAGTCAGCCTGAGGCTAAAGTTCACAGTTTTGGATTAATTTCATTGGCAGAAGAAATCTCAAAACAGCATAGTATAAATTCTGTCATGTGGATATTAGTGGTATCTCCAATGATGATATTTAATGGATGGAGCAAGCTGAGCAAGGAAAAATATTTGAGGAGAAAAAGTGCACCAGAAAGTAGAATGAAGTTAAATCTTCTGTTAAGGAGATTAAGAAATGGAATAAAGGAAGTGATGACCTCAGGCAATGGTGGCACACCTTCAATCCTAGTACTCAGGAAGCACAGGCTGGCAGAGGCAGGCAGATCTCTGTGAGTGCACCTTGGTCTATAGAGGAAGTTTCAGAACAGCCAAGTTTAGGTAGTGAAAGACAGAAAGCTGGTGAAGATGTAATTAAACAAGGGGCCACGTTCCAGCCCAAGCAAGTAGCAGAACTTGATAGCTTTGGCCACGTGGTCTGGCTTTAGAGTTAAGGATAGAAGAAAGGAGTTAAGATTCTGTGGTTCTGGTTAGTTGGACGTAAAGTCTCAGCTGTGATTAACAAGATACCAAAACTACTAAAGCAAAATTTTGCTTTGCTGGGATACTTGATGCCAGTCAGATGGAGCTAAGAAATTAGCAGTGATTAAGAAGAATCCATCACCACTGGGGTAAAATCTTCTTGGAAGTGTTTCCTGAGAGCACAGAGAAGCTGTGTTCCAGAGATGGCCAAGGTTGTAGCTTGTGCTGACAGCTGGACTTGGAAATGTGTAGTGTCACCCAGGTGGTACTGGTTTTGAAGACATGAACAGGTCATGGAGAGCAGCAGAGGCTTGGCCCTGTGAGAGGACAGGAAAGGCCACTGGTGAAGGTATAACCTCAGTGGCAGTTGAAGGCCCATGACTGAAGGGGTCATGCAAAGAAGTTGGGGCTTGGCATCATGCAGAGAGCCTCTGAGAAGCTATTGGTGAAAGTGCAACCCAGTTGCAGCAGAAGATGCCAGTGTTTTGGAGATGCCAATACCATGTGATGATCACCCAAAACAGCAGTAGCAGTTGAGTGGAGCCAACTGAAGACTAGAAGATGAGCTTGGTGTACTGTAGAGGGCAGAGACTGAGAAGTGACCCAAACCCTTTGGAGGAGTCTAGAAGATAATGAGAAGATTCCAGATATTGGATAGTTGGAATTTTGTGATTACCGAAGATGTTAGAGATGCCAGAGACATGGGATACCTGCCAAGGAGAGCTGCTAACAGGGACTGGAACCAGGCCAAGAGAAAGAAGTGTATTATAGTCAACAAAACTGAATAGACTTGGAGATGTGGAGTGCAATTTGACATTAGACATAGAGATGCAGGGTTTGGAGTTTGTCCAGCTGGTTTTCAGTCTTGCTTTGGTCTACCATTTCCTCATTATGCTCCCTTCCTGAGTTTTGGAATGGTAATGTATATCCAATGCCATTATATGTTGGAAGTACATGATCTGAGTTTTGATTTGATTTTGCAGGGGATTATAGTTAAAAAATTGTATGAATCTCAGAAGATACTTTGAACTTTGGACTTTTAAGCATTGTTGAGACTGTGATAGACTATGGGGACTTTTGAAATTGGACTAAATGCTTTTGCATTATGATATTGTTAAATATTCTTTGGGACTAGGGAGTCGAATGTGGTAGTTTGAATGTAATTGGTCCCACAATCCCATAATCTCATAGGCAATGACACTATTAGGAGGTGTGGTTTTGTGGGTATGGCCTTGTTGAAGGAAGTGTGTTACTGTGCAGGTAGGCTTTGCGGTTTCATTTGCTCAGGATACTGCCCAATGAGTCAGTTGACTTCCTGTTGCCTGCAAGATGTAGGACACTGGGCTATTTCTCCAGCACCATGCCTGCCTGCATGCCACCATGCTCTGTGCCATAATGGACTAAACCTCTGAACAGTAAGAGAGCCCCTCAATTAAATGTTTTCTTTATAAGAGTTGCCATGGTCATGCTGTCTCTTCACAACAATAAAACCCTAAGACAGTTACCAAGCTAGAACCAAGTTAATGGGAAGGGGTGTGTGTGTGTGTGTGTGTGTGTGTGTGTGTGTGTGTGTGTGTGTGAAGTGAACAATATTGCCTATTGCTCTCAATAGTTAAAATTCACTTTTAACCTGTCACTAAGACTATGGCTCTTATTCTTAAAAAAATTTAAGATGGCTTAAAGGTTTAAATGAAGTAATAGAAGAACATAGAGTTTTGAACTCACAAGAACACCCTGACAGGAAAGCAAAGGGGTGTCTGTTCCATTTGTGAGCTTGTATTCTCTCCACTTTCTGCCATGGGAATTCCCAGAGTCTTTAAGTTTTTCCCCATACACTAAATCAATTTTGGATTTATCTTAAAATTTTGAGAGAGAGTGGCAATTTTAGTCAATTAGTACATTCCTACTTATTAAGTGTACACATGAAAATCAAAAATTTGCATTAAAATGTTTCTTATGACCAGTCTGTATTTGCTCAGTGTGTATGTTATATTGATGACATGGGGAAGCCATGCAAGAGACCAGTGGTTCCTGGCAGTAAATTCCGAGGCTGTGTGCATACAAATCAAGCCTGAGTTCCTGCTGCTTTCCCTGAGAGAACACTGGAAACTGAAGAACTTCTTGGAAAAGGACAACCCCTGAATAATCACACATTTTTTGCAACATTTAGAGAGACTGAATTTGCTTTAATTTTATGTAGTTTCACAGATGTATTCTAATTTTCAATGCAGTCTTGAATTCCAGACTTGTTAATACCTTTCATTGCTTTCTCCTTATAACTGAGTGGAATATCTATAAATTAGATGTTCGCACATCTATCCAATGATGTGCTTTCCCACCTGCAATTTTCCTAAAGCCATGATCATTGAGCAAGAAAGATTGATAGAAAAACTAAATTGAATGCAGACATGCCCGCTACTAAAATCCTTTATGTGTACAGAGTTTTTCTAGATACTGGAATAGTGCTGGGACACACAATATTATGATGAGGTGGTCTTCTACGTTTTTGAAGATTTATTTTATTTTATTTATTTATTTATTTTGTGTGTGTGTGTTTACGTATGTGCACTTGTGTGCAGGTGCCTATAGATACCAGAAAACAGCATCTTATTCCCTGGTTCTAGAGTGACAGATGGTTGTAAGCTGCCTGCTGTAGGTTCTATGAATCCAAGTCTAGTCCTCTGGAATAGCCTCAAGTGCTCTTAGTAGCTAAACCATCTCTCCAACTTAAAGATACTTCTTAGACTGAATTTGCATAATAAGAATGATGAATGGACACTTATAATTTTATTATATTACAAGCTCAAATATCTGTCAGGTCATTTAAAACAACACTTCATGATTGTAAGGCAAACATTTCATCATCTTATACTGAACTTATTAGGAAAAGTAAATTTCTATTATCTGTCTTGATATAAAGTGCCTTAGAATGACAGCTTTCTCTTCATTGTCAACTTTCAGTTCTGTGGGAAATGATACTTAGCTCAAGTCTAACTCCCTGATACCAGGTGCTTCTCAATAAAGAAGAGAGCCTGAGAGGATTTTCAGAGAAGGACAGCAGAGTCCACGTGCTGAGGTCTGAAGGTGCCCATGCCTGTGGACAGAGAGGGACTCCTATCGCTCCTGCTGGTCAGAGCACTTACCTGGGCACTGCTTCCTCCTGCTTCCTTTGGAATTACAATGAACCCAAATTATTTTATTCTTGAAGAGAAGGAATAAGAAAAACATGGCCTGTCATTGATCTTTTGCTCAAATGTTGTGATATTTCTCAATTAATTTGAGGACTACTAGGGAATTCTTTGTAAAGGTTCTTGTGTTGTTGGTCTTGGTTGTGAGCTTGACAGGATTTGGAACTGCATATGGGACACGCTTCTGAGCATGTTTTCTAAGGAATACCTGAGAGAGAGAGGAGGAGTTGTCCTCAGGTCCAAGGGTGACTTGGGTACAGAAGTTCAGAAGTAAACAGCATGTTACTTGCCTGCCTTCACTTCTTGAGTGGGTGTCTCTCTATGAGGCTGCCATTCTTGCTTGATACCAGACTCCAGCTTCTTTGTCCTTTCAACCTGGAATGAATAGCAGTGATTTGGGGCAGATGTGAACATTTAGACCATAGTAGCAGTATTCAGGGATAGTATTTAATATTATTTTCATTTGTTCATGTTAAAAGTTCCAATTTCCCAAATGAGCTGCCTCATCTGGTCGTTTATTAAAGATGTATTTGTGTTAAATCATATAACCTATATAATGGCTGCTTAATTATCTGTTAATTCTACCAGCTTTAACATTTCAAGTTACCTTTAATTCGATGACTTTAAAAATTACTTTTATTTAAAAATGTTTGTCTATGTGTATCTATTTTTATGTGTGAGCATATGCCATATGTCTGGAGATATCTGCAGACAACAGATTCCCCGGGGCTGGAGTTGCAGGCTATTTTGAGTGGCTGCATGTGAGTACTAGGAACCAAATTCAGGTCTTAGGAATATCAGTAAGTGCTCTTATCCACCAAGTCATCTTTCTAGCTTCTCCTCTTTATTTTTATGTTTTTATTCTTATTTATTTTTATTCATGTGTATGTGTGAATGCGTGACATGTATTCTGTTCTTTTTTCCAGCTTGACACAAGCTAGATTTATGTGGAAAGAAGATCCTCAATTGGGAAAATGCCTCTATTAGTGTATGTACAGGCAAGTGTGTAGGGCATTTTCTTGACTGATTATTACTACTGTGTTAAGGATGCTGTGGATATCGCTCTGTATGCTGTGAATGTGTTGCTCTGATTTGGTTGATAAATAAAATGCTGATTGGGCAGTAGCTGGGCAGGAAGTATAGTATAGGTGGGATAAGCAGAGAGGAGAATTCTGGGAATAGGAAGGCTGAGTCAGGAGACGCTGCCAGCCACCGCCATGAGAAGCAAGATGTAAAGATACTAGTAAGCTATAAGCCACGTGGCAAGGTATAGATTTATAGAGATGGGTTAATTTAAGATGTAAGATCTAGCTAGCAAGAAGCGTGAGCCATTAGGCCATACAGTTTTAATTAATATAAGCCTCTGTGTGTTTATTCGGGTCTGAGTGGTTGTGGGCCAGGCGGGACTGGAGAAAATTCCAGCTACAAATGGCGCTGCTTTCATACATTGTCTCTGCTTCAGTTCCTGCCTCCAGGTTCCTGCTTGAATTCCTTCCCTGACTTCCCTTCACAATGCACTACAACCTCTAAGATGAAATAAGTCCTTTCCTTATAAGGTTGCTTTTGGTCACAGTGTTTCATTATAGCAATAAAGGCTCTAATTATGACAACTTTTCTTTATTACACATTATCTTTTCTGTGTCTCTACATGCAAATATTTAAAGAACTATGCTGGGTATTATGGATACTACATTCTACAGAATTTGGACTGTTTTCTCCTTCAAAGAGCTCTATGTTTTGTTGTGGGAGGTATTACCTTCAAGAACATTTTTCTAATCCTACTTAGGCATCTGTAGGTTTGCTGAGGGAATATTGAGAGGTTTAACTGGAAGATACAATATTTAGTCCTGAGGTGGACATTCTGGCACTTCAGTTGCACTCTCTGACTTTAACATCACCCCTGCACTCTGTGGGGGTACACAAGTTATTTTCTTGAACTATGTCCATGAGTCTATTCACTCTGCAGCAGTCACCTCTGTGGACAATGGAGTGTGTCCAGCAATCTGCGTCATTGTACAGTGTCCTCTGTTCTGATGATGTCTTCTGTGACTTCAGCCTCCAGGGGTTCCCTTGGATTGCTGTTGCCTTTCCTCTCTGGAACCTATGGGCTACCATGCTTTTCCTTTTTCTGTGCTGTGAGTATGAGGTTGTGCCTAAGTCAGCCAAGTTCTGGGGATCATGGAGATGACCTTTTTTGTTTCACTTAAAGATGGTGCTACTTTCTTTGTCTATCAATTTATCCGTAAAAGCAGCAATCTCATGGGTTTCATGTATTTGCTTGCTTAAGGCAGGAATGTGAGGTGAGTACCAGTTAATCAGATATTGCAGGAAAGGGGGGTCTCCATTTTTAGTGATAAGAATGTGCACTACACATCTGTTTCATATGCTGCTATGCTCTGTGTCATATGAGTGAAGCACCCAGCAACATTCCTGGAGTGCACAGTTGATGCTTAAAAATATTTGTGAATAAGTGAGTTAAAGTTTTCATAGTTGATATTAAGTTTTCCAAGTTCAGATCTTTTTTAAATCACATTTGTATAATTCCAAACGATTTTCAGTTAGAGAAGACTGTCACACAACCAGAATGAAGACAGTAAATGGCCAGTAGACATGTCATGCATCAGATATTTTATTTGTTTTATATGTTGTATGTGGTTAGGAAAATAAAGAGAAATTATTTTTAATTGATAGACTATATGAAATATAGCTTGTTTATGCTTCATCATCATTTTTATTTTTATTTAAAATAAATAATTCTTATCCCTGGAACAGAATTTGTTCCATTTCTCTATTTCCTTACATACACTGTTTTCAAGGATATAACAGGGTTTTTTTTAAATTTTTTTAGATAAGTTTCTAAGTTAACTATAAATCATTCTTTCCCCTAGTAGTTATTGAAAGGTCCACTTATTTAAGCCTCTCAGATAGAATTGAAGTGTAATGTCTGGAAAGTAAGAAATGATGGTTAATTTTAGAATTAAATCAAAGTCTTCTTGAATACATGGTATTCCTGTTTGCTGTTGCTGTGTTGCTGTAACTATATAGATAATTTTGTAGCTTTTAACTTAGACTTTACTGTTTTGTGTTATAGTAGTTTATATATTTTGGCAAGAGTGTTGAAAGAAAAGGGAGTTTGAAAGGAAACATGAGTTAATGTTTTTTATTATTATGTTATAGGCTGGTACTCCCTAATTTTTAATATAATTGATTGACTTCTGGCTTGTAGGCATGGTATCCAGATAGGTCTCTTCATGACAGTTCTAGAGTATAAAGACCCCAGAGTTTATTAACTGAAAAGCCAAGACACCTTCTTGAAATGACCCTGGAAATTCCAGTTCGTGGGGCACTGACTCAGTGTTCCACTACTGACCATCCAATCCTCCCCAAATTATTTTCTCAGTCACACATTTACACAGCAGCTTTTCTTGGCCTTGCCAAGCTATAAATATGGCTTAGAATTTCTGGTTCTGTGAGATATGGGGATTTCACTACTGTGTCTTCATTGCTTACAAGCAATGTAACTTCTTGAAAGTATGGATTTATCACTTGTAAAATTAAAAAAAAATAAATAATGAATATGAATGTGCTTTGCTGTTGGGCACCTCATAAGGATTCATGAGTTAAAAAAAAAGAATCTCTTATGCAAGTGTAAGGAATTCGTATTTTTTTGACAGACTCAAGGCACATTGCCATCATGAATCTTGAAGGTAATGGGTTGTGTTTTCATTGGAGTTGATTTATTAAACAACTGTACAATATTCACTTTGCAAATAGTTAATTTTTCTTGGGAAGAGTGTTCTCCACACCATTCCATCCATCACCTAGCAGCTGGGGCTGGTGACCCATCCTCTGTTTACTAAGTCACCAGTCCCACAGGTTACCCACACAATTTAGCAACAGAAACAACAAAGCAAAACAAAATGTAGTTTGCAAAAGCTCACATCAGTAACATTCTTTGAGAAATCTTGCTTAAAGCTTACTCTTTTTCAAGTTCCTTGTATACCTGTCGTAAACACAGTACAGAGATCCTGCAGCAAGAGAGGACTAACTAAAATCTCATGTTTTCTATCTGCCAGGTATATAACATTATAACATATTTTCTCAATTCATTCGATGGGAATAACACTATTCACCTTTCAGGTTGATTGTCATGATTAAGTAAGATAGCTTGTGTAAAAATATTCACTTGTGGGTTTTATGAAATATCAACTCTTTCCATTTTTTCCATCTGAGCTTTGATACATGTTGATGAATAATGACTTTAAAATAGTGATGAAATTTTATGTATCAATGTATTTCCATTTGACTTAAAACATTTATCTTGTTTTACAGATACTTATATTGCTCTAATAAGCTAGTTTCAGAATCTCTAGACTAATGCAACAGAATACAAGTCCACAGAGCTATGACCACCTGATTTTTATGCAGAAGAGAAAAATATACACTGGAGGAAAGACAGTGTCTTCAAAAAGTGGTGCTGGGAAAACTGGGTATCCACAGGTAGAAGAATGGAATCAAATATCTAATGTCAATCTCTATACACATCAATTCAAAATGAATCAAAGACCTTATACTAAAACCCAAACATCTGAAACTACTAGAGGAAATGATGAAAAATTCAAAATACAGATAAAGGCAAGGACTTTCTTTAAGACTAATTGTACAGGAAACAATCCCCTAAATCATCGAGTGGGACTGTCTAAAATTGAAAAGCTTCTGGACAGCAATGAGAACAATCAGAGTGATTAGGTAGACTAGAGAATGATAGGAAATCTTTGACGACTATACCCCTGACAGGAGATTAATAACTAAATCTAATAAAAATCAGCTACCCAAACCAAACAGCAAGATCAATAAACGAGCAAATGAATAAACCAATAGTTCCCAAAAGGTGAACTAAAAATAGTCACTAAATGTAAAAGAGAAATGTTAAGCCTCTCACTATCAGGAAAACAAACATCTAAATTGCATTGATCATCACTGTCACATCAATATCAATGGCTATGGCAAAGAAATCAACAAATGCTGGTGAGGGTGAAGGAAAGTAGTGCTTTCACACAGCTGGTGGGAATGAAGACTGGAGGCAGCCTTGTCCTCACTAGTTACTATCACTATGATGTCACCACATGACCAACAGCAAGTTGGAGAGGAAAGGGCTAATTTGGCTTACACTTGCACACCACAGCCAGTCATTGAAGGAAGTCAGGGCAGGAACTCAAACAAGGCAGGAACCTTGAGACAGGAAGTGATGCAGAGGGCATGAAGGAGTCCTTTTAAAGGGCTTACTCCCTCTTGCTTGCTCAGCCTGATTTCTTTTGGAATCCAGAAACTCCAGCCCAGGGAAGGCACCACCCACAATGTACTGGGCCCTTCCCTATTGATCACTAACTGAGAAAATGCTCTACAGGGTTGCCTTACAGCTTGATCTTAAGGAGGCATTTTCTTAGTGGAGGTTCCCTCCTCTCATATGACTTTGGCTTGTGTCAAGTTGACATAAAGCTATCCAGCACAAACTACCATGAAAATTAGTACAAGGGTTCCTCAGAAAACTAAAAGTAGAATTACCATATGGTCTAGCTATATCACTCTTGGGTAGTTGTACAGAGAATCCAAGCACATCATAGACATGCCCACTGTGGTAGTTTGAATGTAATAGGCCCCCATGAGTTCACTGGGAGTGGCACTATTAGGAGGTGTGGTTTTGTTAGAGTAGTTGTGGCCTTTTTTTGTCACTGTGGGGGCAGACTTTGAGGTCACCTATGCTCAAGATGTGTTCAGTGCCTCAGACCACTTCTTGCTGCCTGTGAATCAAGATGTAAGGACTCTCAGCTCCTTCTCCAGCACCATGTCTGCCTGCATGCTTCCTTGCTTCCTGCTGTGATGATAATGGATTAAACCTCTGAACTGTAAGTGACCCACCCCAATTAAATGTTTTCCTTCATAAGAGTTGCCACGGTCATGGTATTTCTTCACAGCAATAGAAACCCTAACTAAGATGCCCATATATTCACGTTTTGGGCAACTCTATTATAAACACCAAGTTATGGACCAGACCAGATTTCTAGAAACAGATGAATGGATGAAAGAAAAAAATATACATATAAATCACTCATATCACATATCTATGTATATATAGTCATGTGACGTGAAGTAGAGGAAGGACTATCTGGGCAGAGAGGAGAAAAGGAGACAGCACTGAATGTGAGATGTTTTAAGTACATGATATACATGGATAGAAATGTCTTTATGAAACTCATTACTATGCACAATATACCCAATGATAGTAAGTAAAGATAAACCAGAATTTAAAATCTTCATTTAAAGTTTTTACATGAAAATTTCCATGTGATTCAACTAGACATAGCATGGTGCAGAGAACTCTCTTCCTAAGAAAAGATTTTGCAAAATGAAAATTTCACAGGTATTTTGATTTCTCACAGAATAATTGAAAAGAATCCTTCCCTTAGCAGATAGGTGGAGCATAATAATATGATTCCTGTTGTGTTTGGTTACAAACAAGTGGTGACTCACCTCAGACCTGGACCTTTACCTCTATATTAAGATGATAAGCCTGTGTGGTACACGAGACAAGAGTCCAATGATTTTTCTTTAGGAATTGGTAGAGAATAAAAGACCTTGATTAACAAGGATTATAACACCATCACTAGACCTCACTCAATCTTCATTATTTAAGGATGGCAATACAACAAACCTTTGCTGATCATTTGGAAGGAAGTGAATTTTAGCCCAGGATGTGATGACTTAGAAGGCAGGCTAAAGGATGAAATAAGAAAGGTGGGTTTTCCTTTCCCTGGGGCAGGAGGCAGCTTGTTAAGCTACTGATCCATGGACAAGACAGCCTTTCTTGTTTCAGAAATGGGAGTCAGAGGTTGGCTCCAGAGAGATAGTGGGAGTAAAAAAGAGACATGGCCTTCTAGGAACATCTGTCATTGCTTGATCTCATGTAGGTTGTTGTAAACTATTCTCTGTCTTATTTCCCTTTATTATCCATAGAACATTGATTAGCCTTCATTAAGAGTTACACAGTTCTCTTCCTAATTTTGTGAGAGACTAGAGTTTGTGTCTGCAGCTATGGGTACCAATAAGATGACTGCTTCTCTCAAATCAATGGGGACTCAGTTGTTATGGAAGCAAGAGCTGCAATTGGAAGGGGGTGGACCTGGTGGAAATTGTGCAGGTGTGCCCTGTAAATCACTAAGACAAACTTGTGGATTTATTCAAAGGCCAATTATCAGAAGCAAGGACCAAGATGCCCTGTCCATAGGCTGCTTTTGTCATATTTGACACCTGCATGGAGAGTTGAGAACTTAGTTCAGAGATAAGTAATCTTATATAAGACATTATAGCTTTATTTATAATTATAAGATTATATAAAAATACTGTGAAGTCCTCTAATATCTAACCACCTTCAAACAGAGATAGCATTCTACATTGTGGCCTTCTTAGAGATACACCCATTTGGAGTGGGAAGAAGAGGTGGCCGACTCAAGTGACAAGACTTTTACTTCTGTGCTAATAGCATAGAGACTGTTGGGAGTGAATATCCCAGAGAAACTCTTTGGTGAAAGTTGTAGAAGAAAGTTTGTAAAAATATTTCATATAAAGACAAGGTACACATTTAACTGTTTGAGCTGCATAATTAGTGCCAGTTCACAAAGAAAATGTATCTGTCTGTTCTTCCTTACTTTCTTAATTGGTTGGTTTTCTAGTCTCTGCAATATTTCTTCAGCAAGTATGCACTGCTGTGTTCAACCACTATTGATTATTTTCCTCTTCCCAGTGGAGCTTGAAATAAGCAGTTTTCTTAGGACTCCTGGATGCACTAAAGTGTCAAGAAACTACTTTTATTGTCATTCCCAGGATTCCACATTAAACTAGGGCAAAACAACAAACATCATTGAATTCCCACACTGATTCTGAAGAGGGCATCGAACCAGGTTCATTGAAGTTATGTTGGCTCTTCTCTAGGAGTAGAATCTATACAACAGGGTGATGTTAATATTAGCATTCCAAGTTCTCTTCCCCAACTCCAGAATCTGTTGTGTTCTTTAGAACCTTCTCTTTTGTGTGTGGGAAGTTGAGTCTTCTGACCTCTTCTGTGTTTGGAAACAGAAGCCTGGAGTATGGGCACTGCTGGCGTCAGGCCTCTGCTCTTGCTGTGTGAGACCAGTTGATGATCGGAGAGCCTCAGACACCACTAGGAGATGCAGTCTGCTTTTTGCAGAGGTAGTCTTTGTGCTGCTGCCTCAGTTGACGCTCCCTTGTTGGTTAGAGTTAATGTGAAGGAAGAGGAACTGAACACAGTGGACGAATAGCCACACCCCAACTATGGACACTGTAAGGGGCACAGCTGCATGAGAATTTCAAACAAACCTTGCTTCCATTGCAAGCAGCCTGACTTCTTAGGACCATCCATAAAGGAGAAGTGTGCAGTGCAATCTCTCATAGTGTTGTGGTCAGGTCTTCTCCCATCCCCGAAGTATCTTACATCAGTGAAGTCTCCATTAGCCTAGGGGAAAAGGTCTCATACTAAACCTTGATAACGTGGTAGAGACTGTGGCTACTTTCACTACAGTAATATACTCATCAGCTACTCCATGTGCCAATAACCTCTGGCTGGAGCTATTGAAGGGGACTCCCACACAGTGGGGGCTCCTTCCCTTCCAGACCCCAGATTAGGCACAAACCACACCCACTCACCTATTTTCACAGAGACATTCTTTATTCAGCCAGAGAGAAAAGTTAAGTGGCTGGTTTCTGACTCAGGCAGAAAAACAACAGCAAATGATCTTGCAGGTGTAATTTTAGGAGAAGAAGGGGATATCTGTGTTAGAATGGGCTAGGATGATGTGGTAAAGGAGACAGGGGGCAAGGGAGAAGGGGAAGGGGACAAGGGAAAGAGGGAAGGAGTATTTGTCCTGGAGGGACAAAGGACTGCCTCTGGATAGAGAGGAGACAGACGTGGCAATAGGCAAATAGCAGATTATAAAGGTAACGGGGGAAACCGGTGTTAGGATAAGGTGTTTAATTTTAACTGGGCATGTTAATTTGGTGAGCCAAAGGGGGCTTCTGATTGCTGGACTTTGGTAGTTAGTCTCAGTGGCCAAATAAGGGAATAGACCTGGGTGGGTACCTTTAGGAATGTAGTCTAATGGTTTTTAGCAAGGCAGAGGGAATGGGAAGAAGGGCAAGGCTGCCAGAGCCACATGCTGGAGTGAGCTGGTGTCCCTTTAGCTTTCCCTTGTTCTATCTTATAGTTCCTCTCACTGAGCAGTTCATGAGGTTACAGAGTAGATATTATTATCTCTAATCTGCAGGTAAAGAAGTTGACACACTGGGAATATTAAGTGTGATGCACTGATTACACAGTTAATTAATGGGACCATTTTATTTTGAGTTCAGACAAACTCCAGTATTAATTTCTACTGCTGTCATGGTAAATTAACCATGTACTTAGTAACTTAAAAAAAATGTGTTATCTTGTAGCTCTGTGGGTCAGAAATCAAACCTGGGTTCTGATGAGGTAAAAACAAGTTGTCCACAGAGATTCACTCCTGTGTGGCAGTTCCATGAGCTAACCAATGCCCTTGCTTTTTATAGCTTCTTGAGGCCCCTGATTTATTGGCTTTTCTGTCTCCTGAGCAGCAGGGTCATTCTCTGACCTTACCTGGATCTTATCTCTTTCTCACCATGATAGGGGAGTGTAGTGGTTGAATACTAATGGCCCTCACAAACTCATAGGTTTGAATGCTTAGTCATCAGGGAGTGGCACTATTTGAAAGGATTAGCAGTTGTGGCTTTGTTTGAAGAAGTATGTCACTGGAGGTGGGCTTTGAGGTTTTCAGAAGCTCAAACAAGCCCAGTGGCTCTCCCTCTTCTTTCTGCCTGCATATCCGGATGTAGAATTCTCAGCTCCTTCTCCAGCACCATGTATGCCTGCATGCCACCATGCTCCCACCAGGATGACAATGGACTAAATCTCTGAAACTGTAAAGAAGCCCTAGATCAATGCTTTTATAAGAGTTGCTGTGGTCGTGGTGTCTCTTCACAGCAATACAACAGCAACAAAGACAGGGGATGTTCTAGGTTTTTGGAGCTCTTCATTAGTAGATAGAATCCAGGGACATGTTAAAGCTGTTAGCAACTACTTTTGCAAAGACCCTTAGCCAGGAATGAAATGCATTCTGTTGTACACTTGTAGGTTATCTAGGTAATAGGTGTTCAGTGATTAGTATGTAACCATTGTGGGGGCCTTGGAGATGTTTGTGACAAATTCAACACTACTTTACTCCTTATGTATGGTGAGTATGCAACAAATATTTTGATCAGATTAAAAAATATCTAAAATACTGAAATTTAAACCTGTTCCACTACACATAGACTAATTGTGATTGATTTGAGGCTAATTGCTTGTAACATCATTCTTGTCCCTTGATCTTGGGAGATAAAGGCTAGTTTACTCAGAGGGCCAGAGATGCACATTTAGTGTTTACTTGAAGCAACAGAATGTGCTCTTTCTGTTCACCTTGGTTAATTTGTTCACAGCATCAGTAAAGCATGCTTATTATGAGTATTATGGATATCTGGTCTCTATTTTAAGGGAAGTCCCTTGGTCTTGGATACTTCAGGGGAAAAAAAGCATTCAGAAATTTCAAGTATGTTAAAGAATTCAAATGGAGAGCATTGATGAAATTTTCCTTATGATGTTATTTTTTTTCCCAAGCTGACTTAAGTAGAGAGTAGGTTTAAGCAATTAGTAAGAATGCCAGGAACCAAGACCCTTATGGATAGAAATTAATTGCTGTCTGTGGGAATACTGCAGGAATGCTCCTGTGAATTAAACTCTTGATGCTAGCTAGCAAAAGAGAGAAAATTAATGTCTGACAATGTGGCAGAGAGTAATTGTGTTCTGCATTGGGTTAGCTTAGTTGGAGTGTGGGAGGAAACTTGGAGATGATTGGACAAAGACAAACTGCATTGTTGAAACCGATCTGATTGCTGAAACTAGACCTTGATTTTGGAGCCAAGAGACTCCCTTGATACTGCTGCAAACAAGTATACTGATGTACTCAACCAATATCCAGTCAAACAGTGAAAACAGGTCAAGGATCATTCAAGATGCATAACAAAATAATTCCTTGATGAAGATTTGGCAACTTTATGCAATTAAAAGATCTCATTTAGATGGTAAGTAAAAGATGTCATAGTGTCCTTGGCAGGATTTTAAAATACCCAGTTCTCTCCAGCAACAGGTACCTATAGATATTTTACAAATCAAAAGAAGCTGCTAAGAAAACCAGGCAAAATACAAAGGAATGATGTATGCCTTGAACAAAAGAACCAAATGCATAAATTCAGGCTTCCCCTAACAGGGACAAATACGTGTATTTCTCAGTGGTTCTGAAAAGTAACTGTGAACATAACAGCAATGTCACTTCAAATTGCTTACTTCTTTCATTGGGGGAGGCAAATGTTTTATTAATAAACAAGAAGTAAAAGTATTATTTGTTCCCAACAATGAGAGTCTAGGAGAACCAGGGAGTCCAAGCTGAAACACTCAACAAGAGAAAGGATTTTCTAATTTTGTGTAATTGACAGAGCTGATAGGGAAAGGAATTTTGCTGTGATAGAGAGCCACTGGATGGAGGTGGCTGAGGGTCTGTAACATTCAACTTTACCAAAATGGAGAACTTCCTCATAGAGCTGAGAGTTCAGAGAACAATTAGGTGGACCCAGTGGTGGTGGGGATGGGGAGATGGAGAAAGGGAGAGAGAGGGAAAGAAGGTGTGTGTGTGTGTGTGTGTGTGTGTGTGTGTGTGTGTGTGTGTGTGTGAGAGAGAGAGAGAGAGAGAGAGAGAGAGAGAGAGAGAGAGAGAGAGAGAGAGGTTTTATTCAGTACAGAAGTACAAAGTACTCCCATCCATCACCAAATGGCTAATAACTGATCAATGATTGCAAAGCACTTGGAAGTTAGCAAGCTTTATATGGATGCTGAATAACGAAAGGGCTGGACTTTCATTTAAGATTGCTGCCTAAGGAGCTTCTTTACAGAAATCTGGGAAATTACTTGTTTGGAGGACCTAGATGACGTTTGCACCCCCACTAACAAACTGAAAATGGGTTTGTTGCTGGTGTGGATATGATGTGAGTACATTTTGGTTTGTGGTAATTAAGGGCATAACAGTCTATCAGCCACCTCTAAACTCTTCTGGATTCATTGCCACTTCACTGAAACTGGACTGTGACATGACTCACTGAAATGGAAGAGACCTCTTGATTGGCTTATCCTAGCTATAGTTTACTATTGCACAATGGTCTTATTAAAGCCATGGCAATGGCACCCAGCACTCACTACCAACACAAGCATTACCTCCTACAAAAGGCTTTGACTTTTTAAGATCACCTGACCTACCTTCTCTCTATGACCTTTTGTCTCCAGAACACAGTCTGATGATAATTCAACATAAAGGGATCTTGGAAGATCAATTAATTAATCAATCAATACATACATACATACATACATACATACATATATACATAAAGTACAGAAACATCATCATCTGATACCCTAAACTCCCTTTTGAACTTTAAGCCTATAATTGTTCTCCATCCACAAGTGTACTATGTTTTGTCTCTGTTTTTAGGAAAAGAGGATAGCTCCACCTGTTTAGGAAATTTAAATATCGGAGTATTTATCTGTCAATTTTAGGTTGCTCAGTGAATTCTTATTGCAAAACCAGCTGTAGCTAACAATATTGTAACAGTGTATTCTTAAGCAAACAGCAATGTTTCTGGAATGTGTGCACATAAATATTAATTAGGAAGAGAAACAAGACAGCAATGAAACTGTTTCTATTAATTATTTTGGCTTGTTTTCAAACTTGGACTTACTTTATTTTTCAGAAACACTCTGCACACTGTCTCGTCTATTTATGTGGTAAAGGGGTCTGAAAGTCAGTAGCTAAATTTAGTGGTAGGTCCCCCTGAGATTTTTTTCCTTCATTGCTAATCTGTATCCATGATGAATAAGGAGGAGTGACTGATTTTCTCTGCTGGGCCAGATGGCTCTCTAGGACAAGCTGCCAAGGGGATTCCCAGGATTTCTTGGTTGGAATGGGTGCTATTTCCCAGCAATTATTGACACACAACTTCTGGGGGCTTTGCAGTTCTTCAAAGCTCAGACCACTCTCATTGGAAAGAAAAAAATGAAATGTATATACAGGCACTTCTTAGTCCTTCAGATGAAGTTACCAGGGAACACTGAGTATAATTACAGTCTAGACCCTGAGGGAGACCTGAAAGCTTGGTGTAAAGCCAGTAGGGTGCCATGAGTTCATGTTTCATTCTTTTGGTAAAGCTCCAGCCAGCTTGATTATCTTCCTATTATGATTTTGAATGTCTAGACCATAGAATAATATAAGTAAGGCACAAAGAGGGGAAGTACAGGAAGGTGATGATGATATGGAAGACCATGGGGAGATGTGAAAGCTGAGGCAGCATTTAATGGAATGCAAAAACCAACTGATAGAAAATCTGAAAGGCAATTTTATGTCATGGCAAATGCAGAGGAGGAAATACAGATAATCCTCTTCCACCTTCGAAGACTTATCGTAAATTGCTCATATTCATGTCCATGGACTTGCCATATCAACAGTGGAATCCACCTGACTCCCAAAATAAGAACTGCAAATGGCCAGCAATCATGAAAAATTTGTGGAGGCATAAATTGGCATCACTTTCTGAAAGGCAACTTCATGGCATATGTGTACCACCTGTGAGCCACTATTTGCAAATACAAGAACTTATCCTAAGAAATTCACAATACATGAAGATTTAATATAGTCCAGAAGCTATTTATCAATGTGGAAAATTTTCTTAAAGAATCAAATTGAGTAAAATAGATAGCTTTAAAAAAATAAATGTTTCAGATTATCATTCAGAGAGAAAGCACTTGTCTAGGAGGCACAAGGCCCTAAGTTCTATCTATAATATTAGAGACAGGCAGAGATAGAGTTAGAGATAGAAGGGGGAAAGGGAGCTAGCAAGATAGATAGATAGATAGATAGATAGATAGATAGATAGATAGATAGATAGACAGATAGATAGATCTTATATGGAAGTGGAAGGTGAAGCCTACTTTCAATGGAGAATACAAGATGTTGGAGAGGCCAGGACCATGGTACACTGATCAAGAAAAGCTTGTTCATGCACGAAGTGGAGATGGCCCAAGAGTCTAATGTGTATTACAGATGGAAGAAGTAGAGAGTGAAATGTTTATCTAATTATTTTTTATAAATAAAAACTCAGGAGTCAGATACTGGGGTAAGAACCTGAATGATCAGAGAAGCAGCAAAAGAGTGACCAGTGACTTCCTTTCTGAATCAGAGGGTGGAGGTAGGTACTAGCTTACAAATATTAGCCATAGAGGTCTTGGAGAACCAAAGACAGACAGAGAGAGAGAGAGAGAGAGAGAGAGAGAGAGAGAGAGAGAGAGAGAGAGAGAGAGAGGTTTACAAATAATAAAAAATTAAGCCATTTTCCCCTTTTTGTCTAAATAAAAAAAAAGGTTTAACTCTAACATAATAAAACTATAAACAATAAGAACAATTATCAGGTATTGTCTAAATAGAAAGGAAAGATATTAACTATAACAAATGAAACTATATACAATAAGAACAATTATCAAGTAAGAATTACATTTGTAATATCTAGTCCATTTGTATTTGGCAAATATAGAGAAACTAGCTAATTTTATATCCTCTCTTGATGAGTCCAACGTTTTGTATCTAATTTATCTTCTATTATACCTAAGGAAAACTAAAACTGTAACTATGTAGTCTTCAATTCCATCAAAGAACCCAGAAGGATATAATATTACTTGTGTAAACAGGAAATGCAATGTAAGCTACTTCCAAAACTAAGAAATGACAGAGACATCTGGCTGACTGGACAGTCACTACATGGTTCTTCTGCAATATTGGAATATCCATCCTAGGCCTATAGGCATAAAATATCTGACAGACTTTTCTGTGAAGCAAAAATTTTGAAGGACTATCCTGCCTAGTCTTGGCGAAGTCCAGCAGTCACTTTACTATGTGTTCTGCAGAATGTCTGGCAGACTTTTCTATGAAGCAGAAATTTAGAAGGACTGTTCTGGCTTATCTTGGAAAAGTTTAATAGTCTTCTTCCTTTGTGCCTTGCTTGTCCAGATTGCACAGCATGCTGTCAGCATCAAGACAAATAGCAGTTTTTTGCCTAAATGTCAATTTTTGTCATATTGAAAGCAAACTCCTTATGGAGTTTCTTTGATGCCCATCATCTTCTCTGAAGTAAATTAGTGTTGCCAGGGGCAGACATGTCTCATTGTCATGAAAATCCCTGTTAACAAAACATTTTAAGTACCGTATTCTGTAGGTCTTTAAAGACCATCTATCTACTTAAAATGTATCTGTTTGACCTAAAAACATACCTAACATTGCTACAAGTTTGATTGCTATAGCTGACTATTAACCTGTGTTTCTTTATTATCTTAAATAATTTGTAATAATAACTTTCAAGGACTAGAAAATTACATTACATTATCAAATGAGCTGCATAGGTATAATAACTTAAACAAGAGTAGAAATGAATGTACAGTATGTTCTAACAAAAATAACCTTAAATTTGTATCAATATACAAAAATTCATACCAATGTAAAATATTTGAGAGTAATGATTGTTCAAAAGTAGACTCAACAATCTACCTTTTTATCTCATCTTTTTTTTTTACTACATCCTCCTTTTTTCTCTTCAGAAGAGATCTCTAAATAGAATCTCCTTTTCCAGTTTTTTATTTCTGACCATGACTAATAACAAATTGTAACCAATCTCCCCAAACAATGACAAATATCCATAATCTGCTGAATAACCAAAAACCATCCACCCCACTTCTTAGGAATGTGGGCATCATGTTCTCTAGACTGCTTCCTGTTGTCTGTGGGCACTGGCATTTTTAGGGGATGCTGGGAAAATTGGGATAATGGTCAAGTCCTGGGAGAGCCAGCCATAACATTTGTTGTCCAATCTCTGTGCAATGGAAAAGTGAAAGGCACATCTGCAGTCCTGGCTAGAATAGTCTGTGAGACTGGACCTTATTAGCCAGCATCCTTGAAGCTGTTTTGGATGCAGAATTCTGAGGAAAGTGCAACAGAGGTACTCTGAGAGGAGGCTGGATCACATGGGCCACCCGTTTTTATTGTTTTCTGTTAACCTTGTTCTGGAAACATGCACTTTCAAAGGAGATATATATATGCATTAACACAAGTATGGAATGGAATATGTGGTATGCACAAGCTGGCCAAAGATGATTTTTTGTTTTTTGTTTCAGCAGGTAAAATATATGCCACCCATCTTGTTACTTTGGGTTTATTTTTATGTCTGTAACCAGGATTTTCATGGGTCTTCCCTGATTAAATCTGATCTCTATCAACCTTGAATTAATCCACAGCTTTTTGTTTCCTGTGGAAACAAAAGCATATCCTCTTCTCCAAAGAAATAATTTTTTGAGTTCCATTTTAAAGTTAAGGTATTCTTAAAGTTTTTAGGCTGGTTTATTTCAGCAGTCCCTTTCACAATGCCATGTCTCCCAGCAGCTATCATTTGGTTATCAACAATAAAAAAATTTAAAGACAACACAATCCCATACAGGATCTGGACTCACTGTGTACTTCCCATCTCTATATGGATTGTTCTTTTTTTATATTACTTTATTCCTTCTTAAAAAACTTTATTATTTTTAAACTATTTATTTATTTTTATGACTGTCTATACCTTTTTTTCCCTTAAGCCTACACACATTGTTAAACACTCTGGAACCTGTTTAGAGGTGTTTTCAGTCTGAACCTGCTTTACTGTGTATCTGTAATCTTTTCTGTCTGTATGAACTAAATATTAAACTGCCCATGCAGCTTAGCTCATGATATGCTGGCAGCAAGCTCTGCCCCTCTCATTTCCCTAAGAGCCTAGTCTCATGGCAGAGGTACTAGCAGAAGCCACATTTACTACCCCATCTCTGGGAAGTTTCTGGGTCCACGCTGTTGTATGTGTTTCTACTTAGTCTCGTATCACTGAGTAGTGTGCAGCCCTCTGCTCATAGATCTCATTGGTGTGCTTGGTAGCAGGGCCTCTTAAAAGATTGGCATCTCTATATGCTGCTAGCATCTAGCCTACCCAAGAGACCATAGGGTCACCAGGAAGCTACGTTTGACTCTGTGTTCCAAATTTTTTTAAGCTTTCTCAGGCCTTATGTGAATATACGTGGCTGGACGTTGGATGCCATAGGTTGCAAATCTTTCTCTGTCCCACCAGCCAGCTCTGATCATGACACAGAGATTTCTTACTAATTATGAAAGCTCAGCTGGTAGCTTAGACTTGTTTTTAATTAGTTCTTATAACATAAATTAACCCATATCTTTTAATCTATATTCTTTTAAATGGCTTGGTTACATTTACTTTGTAAAGCCCATGCTGCTTGTTCTGCATCCCTGGCAACTCCTCTTGACTCCACCCTTCTTTCCATTGTTCTCTCTGCCCCCCAAATCCTGCCTAGCTATTGGCCATTTAGCTATTTATTAAACCAATCACAGTGACATAACTTCACACAGTGTAAAGGAATATTCCACAAAAGAGGTGGGGATACTCAAAGTTAAAGGAACAAAAATGATCCCAGTGTGCATCATGATGTTAGATTTGTAAGTCTGTGTTTGGTATTTGCCTGGCTAGATTTCCTTAGACTTCCCTTGCTATGTCCCTCACCTGACCACATTAATTCATTTGCAATGGTAATGTTTACTACATGCTATTGCAGATTAGAAGTATATGGCTTGTTTACTGATTCTATACAGGTTCACTGTTAAGAAATTGCCTTAAGAGGAGATTTTGGAATTTTTAACAATTTTGGGACTCTTAGAAACTCTGGAAACTTCTGAGGTGTGCTTGTGTCCATGTTCATAAGAGTTTGTCTTGTTGTATAATTGATGTGGGAGGCCCAGCCCAATGTAAGCAGCACTAACCCTAGGAAGGGAGCCTGGCCTGTATAAGAAAGCTAGTTGAACACAAACAAGTCAGAGAGTCAGTAATCAGTGTCACTCCATGGTTCCTACTTGGTTTTCTTTTGTGATAGATTGTGACCTGTAAGTGTAAGATGAAAAAAAAAAAAAACCCTTCACCTCCTAAGTTGCTTTTTGTAATTGTACTTAATACACAAAGAGCACAAAACTAGAATAAACATTAAATTTACAGTAGTTAAAAAAAAAGTCATCACCTGAGAACATTGCCCACAGAATCAACTAAGCAGGGCTCATAGGGGATCACAGAGACTGAATCAATAATCACAGAGTGTGTATGGGTCAGAGCTAAGCCCTCTGTATATATGTTATGTTGTATACCTTAATGCTCATGTGGGACTCCCAATAGTGGTAGTAGGGGGTGTCTGATTCCTTCATCTGCTCTTGGGACCCTTTTCCTTCTACTGGGTTGCCTTGTCCAGCCTTGTATGAAGGTGTCTGCCTAGTCTTATCATAACTTGTTATGCTGTGTTTGGTTGATAGGCCTGGGAGCCCTGCTCTGTTGTTTGTTTGTTTGTTTGTTTTGAAGAGAAATGGAGGAGTGTATTTGGGAGAAAGTGAAGGTGCTGGGGAAGACTGAGAAGAGTGGAGGAGGGGAACTACTGTTGGGATGTAATGTACAAGAGAAGAATAAAAGAAAGAAAGAAACACTATTAAAAAGAAAAAAAATGCCATCGCTTGGCATCTGTATGGGGAAGCATTTATTTATTGATGCAAATTAGTACAGCCTTTTTGGAGAAAGCTGAGAACAGTTGGCAGGATATAGTAAAATGTTACAATGCATATGCCACCCTATCTAGCAATATGCTCTTTTGATGCTCATCATACTGTCCCTGATACCTAATATTGAATTCAGACTATATGTCAGGTACTGTGTTATTCTCTTCATGAGCATTAAGACATTTATTCCTCACAAAACTGTGGCATAGTTTCTATTGCTCAGTTTTTATAGCTGGGAAGATTCACCCTACTGAATATAAATAATTGTTAAAGTTCATATGATATTCAGTTATATAAATAGAAAATAAAGCAAATTAGTAATGACCCAAGTATAGATCAGTGGTAGAGTACTGGCCTGCATAAAGCACTGCGTTTCATCCCTAGCACTACAAACCACATCACAAAATTAGGCATTTTGGAGCTCAAGATGTGTATCTGACTTTCTTATTTTTTCACACAAATGCACCAAATGTCATGGTGTTGAATAATTCAGGCTGTTGAAGGGCTTCCACATCTCTCCCTTTGATCTAATTATAAGACCACCATCAAAACACCAACAGCAACTTGATTTCACCAGACAAAGTCGAAATTCAGAAATAGATGTTCAATGCTTGCCTAAAAGATTTTAGATACTTTCATACCCTCCTTTCTAGTTTAGCTCATATCTGGCACCACTCCTAGAGACCTGGACCTTCTATGCAGGCATAGGGAAGGTCCTTGTTCCCTGTCCTGGATGACAATATAGAATGGGACCAATCCCTGAAGATGCTGTAGTAACAGGCTTATCCACGTTTCTGTTTTTTTTTTTTTTTTTTTTAATGGAGAAATGAGTTCAAAATTCGAGAGACTTTCAGAATAAAAGTACCATGACATCCATTTTTTTTTTATTTTTCACATTTTTTTATTAAGAATTTTTTTTCATTTTACACATAAATCAGAGATCCACCTCTTTCCTTCTCCTGCCCCCCTACCCATCCCCCAAACTGACTCCCCCATTTCCCCCCACAGGAAGGCAAGGCCTCCCAGGGGGAGGCGCATCCAGTAGAGGCAAGTCCAAGCCCTCCCCGCTGTCTCAAAGCTGCACTAGGTGTCCCATCATAGGTTGTAGCTCCAAAAAGCCCGCTCATGCACCAGGGATGGATTCTGATCCTACCGCCAGCCCCCCCCCCCCCCCAAGAAAATCAAGCTGCACAATTGTCTTGCCATGCAGAGGGCCTAGTCCAGTCCCATGCAGGCTCCACACCATGATGTCCAATTTAATACTAAGATTACAAAGAAGGAACATCATATTTAAGAGTAATCTGCAAGACAGTGACATTTCCATAATCTGAAGCATTTACTTCAGTAGTAAATGTTTCCCTGTTGTCATTTGTAGGTGAGAAAAATAATTTCCCCATAGTCACATAGATGTGACAGCCCATTTTCTAAAAAATTGTAATTCCTTTGCATAAGTGTCTCAAGAGACTAAATGTTTTCCCATCTCTTTTTGGCTTTCAGTTTTTAGACATAGATTTCATAAAGAACTAGTATCTCCTCACCTTCTTCAGGAATCTGGTCCTGTGCAGCTGTCTCATTTAACATAGACTGGAAGCCCATATCTCACCGGCTCTGGGACTCACAGTGCTCTTGCCCTACGGCCCTCACAGTCCTGGAACACTTGCCTCTGTGCTGTTGCAACTTCTAATTTTCAGCCTTCAGACCTTGTGCTGAGACAATATAAAACAGTCAGCTACTGCTGGTTTGTTCTCTGTGCTCTCGCTTTCATCCACCATTGTTTCCCTGATGCCCTTCAACAAGGTCAGCTATCAAACCTCAGTGGGAGTCAGTTTTGTTTATACCACCTTTCCTAAAGCATATTTGCATTTTAAACCATTCTTTCAGAGCCTGGGGGCCTGAGTAACTCCTTAGAAATTGTCCTGCCTTGTTTTAGCTGTCAACTTGATACAACCTAGAGCCATCTGAGAAGAGAAGCCTCAGTTGAGGAATTGCTTACATTGAATTCGCCTATGCATGTGTCTGTGGGAGATTGTCTCCATTTTTTGCTATTTGATGCAGGAGGGGCAGCACCATCCCCTGGCAGTTAGTGCTGAGCTGTAAACGAAAGTCTAGCTAAGCATGATCTCCTCTGTTCAAATTAGCAAGCAGGGTTCCTCCGTGGTTTCTGCCTTCAATACCTTGCCTGACTTCCTGCTTTGGGGTTCCTCAATGGTTGACTGCACCCTGTAAGGTGAAATGAACCCTTCCATCCCTTAAATCTCTTTCAATCATGCTGTTTATCATAGCAACAATATGAAACTAGAACAGTAATGGATTATCAAAACCTAGTTATTCTCTCAACAAAATTTGTTATTTACTAATCCTTAGAGCCCCAAAGAAATGGAACCCAAAGTGTGTGTGTGTGTGTGTGTGTGTGTGTGTGTGTGTGTGTGTGTGTGTGTGTTTGTGTAAGGAAATTTACTAAGTGGCTTAATCATGTGGCTGTGGAGACCAAGAAGTACAAATCTATATCCTGAGCTGGCAAGCTGCACAGGAGGACTGGAGGTGCAGCTCCAGTCTGAAGGCAATGGCAACCCAGAAGCTCAGAGCAGCCCATGGTGGAGTTGAAATTCAAAGGCAGGCTGCTGGAGCACTCTCTTCTGCTTAAAGAGGTCAGGCATTTTGTTGTATTGGGGACTTCAACTGATAGTCTGAGGACCTCCTACATTATGAATGGAAAACTGCTTACTAAAAGATCATAGATTTTAAATATTAATCATATCCCAATCATCTCTTCAGATGAAACGGAAAGCTAGTTACTGGGCCATACATTTCTGATATTGTAATAGCTGACTGTTGGTAAGTTAAAAAGAAGGATTTTTGAGTCATTTTCCCCATACTACATATTTCTACTATCAGCTGTATATTTGACTCCTTTTGCTTCTAAATCACAAGAATATGATACTTGGAAGCAACTTAATAAGCTATCTGCAACCTAAGATGTCTCTCTTTTTTAAAGATTTAAAAATAGTGTGTGTGTGTGTGTGTGTGTGTGTGTGTGTGTGTGTGTGTAAATATGAGCATGTGCACGGAGACCAGAAAGCATCAGTTTCCTTGGAACTGGCAGTTCTGAACTGTCAGACATTGGTAATAGGAGTCAAATTTGCACCTCTGCAAGAGCAATAATCAATCTTAACCATTGCTCCAGCTTCCTAAAGTGCCCCTTTAAAGGGAATGCATATGGGAGTGTCTGGCTCACATGGCTCTCAGCACTTCATCTGGCAGACCAGTAGCCTTGATAACTGTCCAGAAGACTGAGCCTGGCTTTCAACCTACTTCTACACATATTCCTCAGCACATCGCCACTGTCCCTTTATCTAATTGACCGCTAATGTATTTGTGGAGACTACAATCTTTTAAAATATCTCTCTTAGTGTTCTAGAACTTGAAAAGCTGTTTTCTTGAATCAGGGGCATCGACTCTGTGTCTAGTTGATAACGCACTCATCACAACAGCAGCTCTGGGGACAAACACATAAAGACACATAAAGAAGAGGAGGAAGCATTGCCAACTGATATTTCTTATTTAGTCACAACTCCAAGGGCATTTTGGAGAATTCAAAATGACACCTGCATTTTTCATCAATCCAACGTTTTAGTAACTATGAATAGCAAGTCTTTCTCTTTAGTTTGGAAGCCCATAGATTTTTGAGTACCCAACTCTGTGTGGGACCAAGCTGCACTGCTTGAGACCGAAGAGAATGCCCTCAGGTGTGCAGAAGCTGCTACTGATGTTGCAGGGATCTTTAAGCAGTCTTGCTAATATCAGCAGGCTTGTTAGAGAACCTGGGTGTTTGGGTAACTTAAATGGATTTAGTAATTACAGCTCCTGATGGTTAAGATAATCTTCTGTGGCAAAGTCCCAAACTTGCCTCCAAGCCTGCAGATCAGAAAGTCAGTTTGCAAGAGAAGGGGACTTGCACAGTGAAGGGATCATGCATTTGCAGAAGGCAGCCACTGCTCAGTTAGAGCTATGGAGGAGCAAGAGTCCAGCAGAAGCATCTTCTTCATATAGTCCTTAAATGCTTAGATTTATGTGTGATCTGCTCTGAGAGCATGTTACAGTGATCAATGGAACTTAAAATAAATGGGGTATAATGTTAGTGAGATGATTGGATTTATTCTAAAATTTTAAATATCTCTAGCTTACACCACTATCAAAATAAATTATAGATAACTAAACATTATTAGGTTTTAAAATTCATAGAATGACCAGAAATCATTATACATGGAGATTTAGATGACACAGTAGGGAAGATTTCTCTGAGAGTTATGTCAAAGCCAGAACCAAAAAATACGAAGACAATTTCATTAATGAGAAAAATCTTAAAGTCTAAAACTGCAATAAAATGGTGTTATGAAAATATGAAACTATTTTAACATATAAGAGAGGAAAAGGTTAATATTATATGAAACAATGTCTTTGAAATGTTTGACCCGAGGAAAAACACTTTAAGGATAATGACCAATTACATAAATAAGTAAAGTGTACAAAATGCAAAAATGCTTAGTCTCCGTGGTATTGAAAGACACATATGAAAATAAGACATAATTTTTAACTTTCAAATGAGAAGATTTTAAAATTAGTAGGAAGCTACTTGAGTGGGAAATTAGAAATCCAATATATTACTAGTGGGAAATGAAACCAGAAAAAAGTTTCTAGATGGCAGTGTGCCAAAATGTATGAACAACCTTAAAATCTGCTTAACTTTTGACCATGGAATCTGCTTTTAGGAATCTATTCTAAGCTATGTATGTGTATGCACATGTGTGTGCATATTGTTTCTTCATTATTTATCTATTTCATATTTCTTCTTTGTCTCACTAGAATATAAGTTCATCAGAGGTTCTGCTCATTTAATTTCATGTAATTTTAACTGAAAATATATCAGTCATGCAGATGATCGATACATGTTTTGGAATATTTTTAATTTTTAAAATGCTTATAAGGGATCCAGGCATAATACAGCATGCTTAGTGGATAATGACTTGCATGTTGAAGACATTTGAAATAGACAAGAAAGGATCAAGGAGAAAGATCCAGGAAATGGGCAAGGTAGGGCTGGAGAGATACCTCATTGCTTGTGAACAAGAGGAGCAGAATGTAGATCCCTACAGCCCAAGTAAATTCTAGGTGGGTGTGGTAGCCCATCTGTAGTTTCAGCCTCTGGAAGTGAAGACAGGGGATGCCTGGAGCAAGTCTGATGGCTAGAATAGCAATATTGGAGATGCCTTGGATTTGCCTGAGAGACTCTACCTCAAAAAAATAAAGCAAGAGAGTAATCAAAGGAAGATTCCGAATATCAGCCTTAGACCTCCATATGTGAACACATACATGCATGTGAACCCTCAGACACACATGTGCCAACACCCATGAAAATACACACACACACACACACACACTTCATACCATACATATGAGAAGAGAAGAAGGAGAAAGATGAAGAGGAGGAGGAAGAAGAGAACAAGAAAGGTAGAAAGTAGAGCTTCTCATACAAGTCATGAAATGCATGACAGGTTATGGTGTGACAGATTTAAAACATGGTGTACAGATACAAGCAGAAACAGACAATGCATGGAACACAGTGTGGGCTCTACAGAGGTATGATGAGTTCTTTTAAGGTAGAGAAAATGTAATCCATCACCTCAGTGGGAGGCAACACTCCATTGCTAAGATACTAAAGCGCAAGTGCTTATGGGAATGAGTCACACACTGGGACAAGACTCTCCTTAGCTAAACCCAAATTTCTTCCTCATAGAGGACTCCTTTCCTCATCTGCTCTGGTATCACCTCTACTCTCTTTCTCCCTCAACTACTCATTCATTCTCCTTCTGGGCTCATTCTGTACATTGCATATGTCTTTAGACCTATGACTATGGCTCATCCTAATAAATTGCTGCTTGGAGGCTACCACATTTCCTCCTTCTTGTCCTTTGAGTGCAATACAAAAAAGTAAACTCTTTTATGAGAAAATACCACTGGAATGTAGAAATCATTTTATAATGTACCTTTCTACTTTCTGTATTGAAGAGCCCTTCCAGGTCAAAACATGAACATCTATTGTGTCACCTTATTGTATCTGTGTGTCACTGGCTTGATTGACTAACTTGATGCTCTAAGGGTTATTAAGATAATAAAATTTCCTTCAACCTATGTAATGGGAGAAGAAAAAAATCCTAATAAAGCCTGGAGGTAATATAGCAAATATGTACAGTCACCCTGAGATATGAAAGAAAATTGTTTCTTATTTTGCAGAACTGATGTGGAGCTGGGCACATGACTTCATTGCTAGGATGTACCATGCCTGTTGTGATTGGAATGTATAATGTTTCCTACAGGTTCCCATGCCTGGTCCCAGCTAGTGATGCTGCTTCAGGAGGTCATGGCATCTTTAGGACATGGGGCTATTTTAGTAGTTGAGGGCTCCTTGGTTTTGGCTTCTGCTTCGGGCCTGGCTTAAACTTCACTCTTCACTGGAGAGAATCTACTACTACAAGCTCCCAACACTGCGCACAGACTCACACCAGCCTCCATGTCTTCGTCATGATGGATACTTCTCTCTGAATTGAGAGATATGTCACTTCTCCTTTAAGTTGTTGCTGTCAAGTATTTGGTCACATTGACAAGGAATGTGAATAATATAAAAACTACCAAGGAGGCTAGAGAGATGGCTCATCTGCTAAGAGTTGACATGCTGCTCTTCAGAGGCCAGGAGTTCACTTCCCAGCACCCACTGGGTTATTTAATCTGTGAATCCTTACCACTGATACTAGATAGTTCTCCCTACCAGCTTTCCATCTGTGTCATGGTACACTTTAATGGGATATATATTTATTTATGTCTAGGAAGTTGGTGATTAGCCACAGCCAGACTCCATGGGTAAAAACACCCCAGTTCTCACTATTCTATGTTGTTTCATGGTAATTGCAGTCACCTTTGCTCTGTGAGCTAAGTGTCGTGACAACATCCTGCTCTCTGACATCCCATTGCTGCCCTTAAAGTCAGAAAAGACCTCCATAACAGACAGACAGCTCCATTGGGCTTTTCCTAAAATAATCTTTTTTCTCACCAGCCACAATGGTTTTCATAATATGAAGGAGGAACCTTCTGGACCTCTCAGTGAAATGCATTTCACAAACCTCCAATAGATACACTTTGATGAACCTCTTCCCAGAGATTTCAGGTTTTTCTCTGAATTAGGCTTATAATCAGATATGGGAAGATGGCTGGAATGGAAACATCTGGCTTGCCAGAGAGGGTTTTAGTGAGATATGGCTCAATGATGAAGAGAGGATACCATTCTTGTAGAGGATCAGAGTTTGTTTCCCAGTACCCACACTGGGTGGTTCACAACTTCCTGTAATTCTAGCCCCAGGGGATCAAATGTCCTCTTCTGACTTCAGTGGGTACCTGCACAAAGACACAAGCATGCATAGAATTAAAATTAGAAATAAAATCCTTTAAAAAGAAAGAGAGCTGTTGTCACAGTTTTCAAAAGAAAGGAACCTGTAGAAACAAGATGCATGGAGAAGCAATGATCTGTCAGGATGCAGGAGCAGAGAGCAGAAGCATAGGCCAATGCCTTTATTGTGGATTTTATAGGAAGTAATGGAAAAACCAGAGGTTTTTTGCTAAGTAGAAGTGTATCACTTGAATCTCTCAAGATCCCAAGTAGCAGAATATCAGGGATGGCCCTTAGTTGAGAAGTACTAGACCTAGGGTTATTTGGGCTTGATGGGGAATAGTTTGACAGAGGAGGGTGGGAGGCAAAGGACCCTAGACTGGCTGGTTGCTCATATGAGGTAGTGCTATCTGCATCTGGAAATTATCAAACATAATAATATACTACAAATCCGTTTGCCCTGTAATATACAGCACAAAGGCTCTGGCATTTTGAACTTATAAATTGGGCATTGAATTGGAAGCCTAATTAGATGAATAGGCTCAACTTAGTAACTGGTGAAGCAGAGAATTGGTTATTAATTTTCACTCATATTTTACCATCAAGCAAATGGATTTATTGCAGTGGTCCTATGGATTTCTGTCTGCCCCTCTACCAGAGAGAGTTACCATGGGGAACGTTCAGTTAAGCTTGCTTCAGGTACACAGTGGAACCAAAACTACAACATGACTCATATACTCTCCACTCTTTCATAAAGGAAGACAAAGTCAGGCTCACTGTCCTGAAACTTCTTGTATCCATGCCTCACCTGCTGTTCTGTTTCATTCTCCAGCTGTTCTCGGTCTAGAATAGACTTTCTGTCTCCTTGACCTCTGGCTTCCCCTCCAGATTTTCTCTCTTTTGTATCTGTCCAGTTCTGGTTAGTTCAGACACTAATTGAATTAGCTTTCAATTCCAGTTGCTGTTTTCATAAACTTTTAATTTTCTTTATAGCTAAGGATCTGGTTGTATTTTATTGGTTATTGTTTGAAATTGACTTGGAATCAGTACCAATAATTTTAAAACACAAGAAAGTTTCATTGGAGATTCGGGGATGGAAACCATTTGGCTTTTCAGATTTATTAGCCACTGAATTACATGTAGGAACAACCAGAACATTGGAGTGCTTTCTTCCAGATTTTACAAGTTATTGCACCATGGTTTCAGTGTGGGGAAGGCACAGTTCATGGCTTTCAGCTTCAGATTCAAACACTGAACTACACAGAGGTCTGGACACCTTCCCAAAGCACCGACACATTAAGAAAATTATATTGTTTTCTTTTATGGTGGCAGGAACAGATTTTTATGCCTGTAACAACTTCCCCAGCAAGGTTCACCTACCTATCAGGCTGGCTGTAAGTCTGCCTCTGAGTGAACTGGGCTTGGCTCCTGAGTCTAGCCACAGGACCTGAATATGATGAGTATTCCAAGCAGGGTGGTGTTGAGGAAGGGAATTCTGTTTACATCTTGTTAATAGGACTGGATGGAGTATGTGTCTGCCTGAAGTGAGCTCTAAAACAGGTTTACTCCGCACACGTCTTGACTGGTGGCTGTTGGCCATTTAGTCTGCGGGATGTGGAAGCCGACAACAGAAAGTACCAACTCAGCCATCCTAGAGGGCAGCCGGGCAAGCTCAGGGAGCCCAGCCCAGGGCAGAACTTCTACTGGGCTTCACTCAAGACACCAGGTGAGGGTGACAGCAGCCCGCCATTCCAGCTGCTTTGGAGGACTGAGGAAAGCCGCAGAGGGGCGGCAGATCTCTTTAGGATGCCACGATGCTGAGAGCAGAAATTCTTTGGTTTTTCCCTCAGCTTAAGATTGGGCAAGGCTGAAAAAGAATGATACCTTGATGGAGAAACAGGGAATCAGAATTCCAGTGCTGGTTCAGCCTTTAATTGCTCTGTAAGTAAGGTTTGCTCTCACACGTTTCCTGGGAGTTGGCTCCCTTATCAGCGAGGCAGGGATAATTAGCCTTCACTATCTCTCTCAAAGAGATGATGAGCTCCAAACAAGAACATTAATGAATGTGAAAGGATTTCAAATGTTCTGTAGAGCATAGAGAAAGACCGTTATTATCAGGACCGTTATAAAGTTTGCCGTGTGCTTAGCGCCTGTGTTTTGTGCTTCAAGACACTCATCCAGGCTTCTGAGTCCTGTCCACTGGACTCTAGCATGAGCTGAGATACTGCATTATTTTACCCTTCTCTACTCCAGAAACAAGGAGCTGTTCTTGTGTTTTACTAATTTCAAGTCATACTACACCCACTTTTCCTGCTCTTCTCCTGCCCTGTGTTGTTTTTTTTTTTTTCTGTTTTCCCTCTGAACAATATTTTACATTTTCCATCCTAGTTCCCTCCATTTTTTGTAAATCTAGTTCCCTAAGGACACTCTACTCTGTCCTCCAGTCTCCAAAACACTCCTTGGAAGACCCATCCATCAAATCCTGTAGTGATAACTCCCAGGAAAATATTGACAAAGACACTCTACTTATCGACCATTAATGACACTTTCTGTCTAGCCATTTAAGTAAGACATTTGGAGGTTGAGCCAAAATATTCTTTTTCTCCTCCCTCAGCTTCTTCCGCCTATTCTGCATCCCCTGGATTTTGAGCCCTGTGGAACCTCTTACGCAAATCCCTTGCCTTTTGTCATTATTTACTCTGGGTCTGGATATCTGATAACTTGGTTGATTTCTGTGGCTGACTGATTAGATTCCCATTAATAGTCAATGCTCCTGCCAATGTAGAATCTATCCTTCTGCCAGACAGATGTTTCTAAACCACAGATTTGATCATAGCCTTTTCCTGTTTCAGGTACTTTTCTGAGCTCTGCACTTCCCAGAATTAAGCTCCTACAGAGTGCAGTCACACACCAGGTTCTCCAAGGATGGGTGCCCGTGTCTATCTCTCTCCTTGCCTTTTTTGGTCTTGAGCTCATAAGAAACGTAAGAGGGGGCATATAATGTTAAAATAAGTGACTATTTATACAGGAGACCCTATTGTTCCCCTGGAGCTCTCCAGTGTACTGTTCTTGCTCCAGCCTCATCCTGACCATTTTCGCATACACTTTCCCTGATCAAAGGGGAAGAAAAATAAATGTTTAAGAAATCATTACAAGAACCTAAAAATTTTAAATCCAAATTATGCTAAAAAATTAACTTTAAAAATAGCAAACTTTTAATTGAGTATTTTGCATCTTACTCTATGAGAAAACATGCCAATTTGTACATTGTAATTGAGACCTTTATTGGACAACAGTCTTTACTAAAAGTCACAGGCATTCTGAAGAAATCACGTCAATGGTCCAAGTGGAACGTGATGAAATTCAGAGCTGTGAAACAACAATAACTGTTGTTTCTCTGCAGTGGTTATTGGACATGGCTGCCTTGCCTTGGGCTACAGACATGAAGAGCTGCAGTTGAAACAATCCACGTAGGTGAATATCAAATGCTAAGCCCCAAATACTGTGTCCTGAAGAACCAATTTGTCTTTTACTTAATGAATTCCAATTGACTCAGGTTGAACCTGTAAGACTCTCTAAATACTAACTCTCTTCCACTGAGGTCTTTTTCATTGGTCATTTTAGCCAATAATGTTGATTTGTGGTTTTTTTTAACATTAAAAGAGTGACGACAATTATAGAAACTTATTCATATTAGTTTCATAACCCATTATTCAAGTACTTTTCAAGTCTGCCAGTGGAGCACCAGCATGTTTAACATCTAGACCAGATCAAAATTTAGTTTTCCCTTCTTTATACAGCATAGTCATCACTATCGATTATTGCTATTTTCTGTAGCTCTTGATGCACACAACTGGGAATCCTTGAAGTTGGAGAAAATGTTGTCCTTAGCTTTGAGACTCTGGGCTTTAATGCTTTGCTGACTTTTAGTAGGTGCTCAAAATTGTCCATGAATGACAAAGTTGTCTGTCAACAAGTTAATGGATAATGAAAATGTGGTCCATATACATAATGAGATTTTATTCAGTTATTTTATAAAGGGAATATTTGAAATGTGCAGGAAAATGAATGGGTCTGGAAAGTATTTATATTAAGTGACATGTCCCAATCTAAGAAAGACAAAAATCTCTCATACATGTACATCGTAGGATGCAAATGTGGTCAAAGTGTAAAAACCTGTGAAAAGACCAAGAAAGGATAAAAAGAGATCCTGAGGGAGTGGGAGGTATCTTCAAGGCATACGTGATGTAAAGGTAGAAAGGAGTCTGGGGTGTGGGGAGGATACAATGAGGCGGTAGAGACATGGGAGTGAGGAGGGAGAATACTCTAACTAAAACACACTGTGTTTGGGAATGACAAAATGGTAATTTTTGTATGCTAATTTTAAAATGAAGAAGAAAAAAATATGCCTGTGAATGGAGTGACTGAACTGTTATTAGCTCTCAATGGCCAAGTTTGTACTTAGTGACTTATACTGGTCCACAGGTCATACACATTGCATTCATTAGTCAGACAGAAGTCTGAATTCTGTGATTGAATAGATAATGTGCCAAAGAATTTTAAGGTTCTAATATAGAAAAGCCATAGAATTGACAGTAGGTCCCAAGTTCAACTGTCAACTCTTGTCTTATCAATGCCTTCAAAAGCCTTAGCTCCTGGCACTCCAAAGGCTTCAGCAACAGGCTCAAACTGGGTCAGAGCTGTCGCTGCTGATTTGGAACTCTGCTGGATGTTACATGTCACAGGGTTGTGTTTCTTACTCTCTACTTGAGACTTAATTTTCATGTTCACACCCATTTTGCAAGCACTGAAGTGCAAATTAAATAGTAATTAGAAGGTAAAAATATATAGTAGTGTGAATCTTCAGTTTCCTGCCCAGCATCCCATCACTTGCTGTGTACAAATTTTCCATAAAGATGCTGAGCCAAGCAATACCTTTGGAAGGACTTGGCTCCTCTGTCTGCTCTGAAGTCAATCCATTTCCAAAGCACCCTTCTATTTTTTTTATTAAGAGATTTTCTATTCATTTTACATACCAACCACAGATTCCCCTCTCCTTCCTCCTCCCGTTCCCCAGCCTTCCCTCTCCCCAACCCACCCCCCATTCCCACCTCCTCCAAGTCAAGGTCTCCCATGGGAACTCAGCAGAGCCTGGTACATTCAGATGAGGAAGGTCCAAGCCCCTCCTCCCTGCACCAAGGCTGCGCAAAGGGTCCCACCACAGGCACCAGGCTCCAAGAAGCTGGCTAATGTACCAGGGACGGGTCCCAATCCCACTGTCTGGAGGCCCCCTAAACCATTCAAACTAAACAACTGTCTCGCCTATCTAGAGGGCCTAGTCCAGTTCCTTGGGAGCTTCTTAGCTATTAGTCCACAGTTCATGCATTTCCACTAGTTTGGCTGGCTGTCTCTGTACATTTTTCAATCATGATCTCAATGTCCCTTGCTCATAGAATCCCTTCTAGGACTTTGAGTGCTTCTAGAGAAACAGCTCATAGGCACAGATGTGAGTGACTTAGAAAGCAGCTCCTTGGCATGTTCCATGGCTTTAGCTGGGAAAGCTGGAGATTCATCAAAATGATGCAGAGCTTGATCTGTCTCTTCATCATGGATAGTTTTTCTATGAACATGAGACACAGAGTGTTGGTTTGTTTGATTCCTTGAATATTTAATGTCATGTGGCCACAGGAAACAGCACTGTACTTTTCCACTGTATAATAATTTGGGAAGTCTCTGTGTCCTTGTTTCACAACAGAATCAGACCATGACAGAAACAGGTCCATGAATTTCCCAGAAAGACTGTAGTTGTGGTGGGAGGTGAAAGTGGGAGGTGGGAGTGGGAGGTGGGTGGTGGTGATGCTCTTCTTGGTTACTGTCTTGACAATTCAGAATTCTTCATTTGGTACTGTTTCAAAAGGAATTACAATAACTGTAGTAGCTTGTGCTTTTCCTCTTGGTATTTATTCAGTTTTCTGTTTTTATTTACCTGGCATTATTCTGGGAATTCTTACATAAACTGTCATAATCAACCTTAGTTCTTTGAGTACTCTATAAATGAGATTACTTGAAGCTAAAATGTTTCTCCAATCAAGAGTATAGATTGGAGTTAATCTCTAAAGTGAGGGGACATATTTATATATATATATATATATATATATATATATATATATATATATGACAAAAGGCTGATAACTAGAATATAGATATAACTAGAAAATTTCAGTGGGAACAATATCCAAGTTCAAAACTGACCAACCTGTCAACATGCCAGCATGGACATGGGAAATTTCACAAGGCTCCAACCACAGATGAAAAGAGCTTCAGGAAATTAATGGGTGCTGATAGAGGCAGAATGGGGTTGTCCAGGGATGAGCCTCCCTCATAAGTTACCCAATCAGCTCTGAACACATGAACAGACTATCAACACTAAATGGACTCAGTAGACTTAGTAGGTTATATGTATGTATACATGTGTGTGTACTAATAACAAGAGGCTATGAATTTAAGAGAGAGTAGGGGCGCAGGAGGAGGTTGAAGGAGAAGAGAGTTTAAAATGATATAGTACAGTATTCTTGTATGAAATTCTCAAAAAAGAAAAATTAATTTAAAAACCTGAACAAGTGACCTAAATAGACGTTTCTTAAAGGACTTATGAATGGAAATAGGTACATGAAACAAAATTCAACCTCCCAAGCCATCAAAGAACTGAAAATGAAAATCAAAAAGTAACATCACCCCATCTCTGTGACAATACTAATATAACTCATGCTTTTTTCGCTCTTTTTTTCTGTTTGTTTTGTCCTATTCATATTTATTTGTTTTATCTTATTGTTATTCCTTAGATACCTGTTTGTTTTCTAAAAAGTAACTAAATATGAAAAGTGTCATGGAGGATGTGGAGGAAAGGGGACCTTTGCACAGTAGTGGTACCCTGTGTATTAATGCAGTGATCAAGGAAAAAAGTATGTCTGTTCCTCAACACATAAAAACTGTAATACTCTACAGAGAAGACAAATTGGCATTTCAAAGAGATAATTGCACCCCCATGTTCCATGCAGCACTATTCATAATAACCAGGAAATGAAAACAACTTGTGATTTCATCAACTGGAAATACCACTGAGACAAGAAAAAAAAATAAACAATTTTATTCGTTTCAACATGGATGGACTGGAATATCTCTGTGTTAAGTACAATAAACCAGACGCAGAAAGACAAGTGATGCATTACCTCACTTAGGTGGAATCTAAAATGTTTGGAATCATGCAGAGTGCGATGGCAGTAACAGAGGTTGGGGGTAGAAGAGGAAGGGGAGCGGTAGTCTAGGGTGAACGGTGTGTGCTAACTCACAGTCAGACGGGAGCCAGCACCTCAGGTGCTTTTGCTCAGTGTAATGATCACAGGTCACAGCTGTGTATTTCAAAACATCAGAAAGAACAATTCTTAGAGTTTTCAGTACTATGAAAGAGTGAGTGTCTGAAGAACACATGTTCCACCTGATTCGAACATTTAACAGTGCACACATTGCTGCGAGTTATGTGGCACCCACATGTGTATGATGTTTGTGTTTATGTGAACTGGGGTGTGTAGCTTCATTGGGAGAGTGCTTGCCTAGGACATACAAAGCCTTGGTTTTGATCCTCAGCACCGTGTAAACCAGACGTGCTAACAAGCACCTGTAATTCCAGAACTCTAGGGGTGGAGGGAGAAGGGTCCTTCTTACCTACAAAGAGTAGTCTAAGGCTACATGAGTTCCTGTGTCAAAACAAAGCAATCCGAAAAGACTAAGATCCTCCTCCTGCAAATAAGAAACAAAACAACCATGTGTGGCAACTTTGGTTTTCCTTTTTTGGCACAAGAGACTGACATTTAAAATTTGTTTTTCTTGCTTCACATGTAGTGTTCTTCCTATAATAGGGTATCAGGGACAGCAGGAAGGAGGCTGCTGAGGGAATTATTCTTCCCTACTCTGGATTTTGTCCATGCTTCTTCTTGCATACAATTAAAAAAAAAAGACTACTTTTTTTTTGTATAATTTGGGGACATTCTCTTTTACCTGCTGACTTTGCAGGAACTATTCTTGGGGAACAGTGTTATCTTTCTCTCTTTGGGAACAAATCCTCCCTCCCGGAGCCCTCATACAGGCTTTTCCCACCTCAGGGATGCCTGTAACTGCCTTTATACCATTATAGCTCTGATTATATGTGTTCTCACACCTTGCACATTGCTCTCCCTGAGCTGTGAGGCTGTGAACCAAGAGATGCTCGGTAACAGCACCTAGCACAGTGCCTGGGGGGGCGGACAGTGTGGAGGCTGGGAGACACTTGCCTTGTAACTGTTATCTGGCTGCTGTGGAGTCTGAATGATCTCCCTGCTTTCTCTTCAGAACTGCTCCAGCTTGAACAAAAGACACTGACCACAGCCTTCCCTGGAGTGTGATATGGGGCTTGGTGGAACTCAAAGTCTCTTTTCTTGGCATGCCTTTTGGTCTAAACGACTTACTGTGTACCTTTTTTGAAATACAAATAAAAGAGAATGCTAACAGGTACAGCAGGACAGTAGCCAGCTGTTTTGAATGGCTACACTAGCTACAGAATGGTGAGCCAAAGGCACTGGACAGAATAGACAAGGAGTCCACAGAGCCCCAGGAGAAATTCTGCAAGGACAGTGGTGTGTCAGCATCATCTGTGTGACTCTGGCTGTGAGCTGCATTCTGAAGCTTCTGGATGGATCACAGCAGGGAAAAACCAGCTGGAGCAATTCTCATGTTCTGGTTTTATGAAATAAGCTGTGCAAAATATTTGTTTGATCTGTAAAAGTTTAATTTCTCCAAATATATAGTAGATGCCATAAATCACTTGAAATTTGAAGAAAACAAATATATTTGGGCTGGAACTTAATAGGATATTTTTTTGGATAAGAAAACAATATAAATTCACTAGATATGAATCGGCCCTAATAAATAATCAAGGGATTTTTATGGAAGGAAAAAAAATCCAAGACTATAAATCCATAAGGGAACAGACTTCTGAGAATATATTGACCCAACCAAGAGGCAAATGCCATTAAGGAAGATTAAATTAAAAGCTCTGAAGGACTTCAAAGTGCCCTTGTTTATGAAGAATCTGTGGAGACTCCTAAGTGGAAAAGAAACACATAGGACTTTTATCAGCTTTGTTATATTCCAGCGAAGGAGCTTAGTTTACAGATGCTTTAATCCATCAAGGGGTCCTCAAGTGCCCACTCTGACAGGTGGGATCAGAATTTAAGTCCCTCTCATGGGAGAATTTACAATCTAACGTGTGTGTGTGTGTGTGTGTGTGTGTGTGTGTGTGTGTGTTAAGTATTCAAATAACCACAGTGACTAGAAACTCAGAATTGTCACCTAATGTGCTATGAAGGAGGAGAGGAGGGGTTTCCCACAGGAAAATCTACTAGAGAGTTCATTCAGACCAATGAATCTTCTAGGAACAATAGATTAGACAGGACCACAGAACCAGAGGCGAGGAGAGAGAGAGAAAGAAGCAGAGGACCAACCCTGGCTGTAGCAGAGGCTGTGTGAGGACCTCGCGGAAGGCAGCCTGCAGATGTGCCTTGGGGCCTGGCTTTCTTGCCTCTTGCTCTAGAGAGACAGGGAAGGAATAGAAAGGAAGAAGTACTCGGGCAATCAGAGCTCTGGATCTATTTCAATAGTTTGGTGTGGTGTTGTCACTGTGTGTGTTCAGGACCCTTGTTTTGTCCTTCCTAGTACAGACTTGCTGTGAAGAGCAAACAAGGCTGGCTGACTTTGTAGTATATTGAAATACAAACAAAGGCATCACTTCCTGAATGGGGGTGGGGGTAGGGGTGGGGGTGGGGGTGTTGGTTCAGGAAATTGAATAGCATGTATTTTGAAATATGTTTCCATATATGCCTAGAGTTTCGCTGGTAGAAAACATGCTCTAAAGGAAAGAGAGGGTGAGAAATTAAAGGCAGTATGTGTGGGATACAAATGTATAGACTCTGTAGTCAGCCTGGGAATCAAGTTCTGACTCAGCAGCATTCATGAGCCACACAGTGTTTCTAAATGGCAGGCATTACATTCATCAGGAGAGGGAAATCAAACTCTAGAAAAGGTAAATCTTAAACAAGAAACAAAAACCCACCCAGTATGGGAGACAGTGCTTGGCAAAGGTCCCATGATTTCTGTTTATTGTGTCAAAGAACAAGGGTCCTAATCAAGTCTGACCATAGTAGCCATTAGTCACAACATGCTGTTCTAGTGTGATACATGGATCTTTGGTTTGTTATACTTTATGGTAATTAGTAGCCTTAGACAACTTGTTACTTGGGTTTCTTAGCAATGTGTTCTTTTTCAACACTGAGCTTAATACTTAGTGCCCACTTTTGATAGCCGTACCATGCTATTCCAATGCTTTCCTTGATTACATATCATGCCTCCCATTTTCCTGGTAGTTACAAAGTTATCCTTCCTCCCAACCTGCAGGTGACTTTGAAGACCTTGCCATATGGTGCCAACATCATCATCATGTGTCACCACTTGTTTGCCAGATGTTGTTCTGCTCTGTTAGGCAGTTATTCAGACTCACTGATGGTTTAGGAAAATGAATCTTGCTAAACTGGAGAATTTCCGTTGTCACAACTTATCTCCTTATTATTGGCAAATGATCTCGAACATTTTAGAAAAACAGTTGGAATGGACCCATTAGATATACAAATAGCAATGTTTCCTGCTTTCCTGTGCCTGCCTACCCTGCCCAGACAGCATCTCCCTTACATAGAAGGGAAAAAGGAGGCCCTGACTCAGCAGAAGGACTAGGGTACAAAGACCACCACTGTGGCTGCATTCTGCACTGTGCAAGAAGAGCAGTTCAGTTTTCTCTGGGCCAAATGGTGAGTGAACATTAAGGCCTGATTGTAGAGGGACTGGAAAACCCTTCGTGGTCTCGTTACGCAACAGTTCAACAGCTGCTGATGTAAGCATTGCAGCTCAGATGGAAAAGTGTCCTGACAGCTGCAAGTCACATAGAGTTTCTTGGGAAGGGATGGAACCTTGCAGGGTGGAGCGTTCCAAGGTGGAGAATGGTGGAATTTCATGTCCAGAGATTGAGCTTTTTACTCTGTAGGGTAGAGGCAGGATCCAGCAGTTAGGGCAGAGTGTTCTGTGGGTGGAACCTGGCAGTTAGAGGTCCTAGGGGAGGGGCCTGGCCACTCATGTGGCCCGAGGGGCTTACAGTTGACCTATATTTGAAATTTTAGTATCAAATTCCTCTTCAAAACAGCAATATAGTATAGGTGTGAGTTAGAAGTTCTAGTCTTTGGTGTTAAATCCAAGCACCACAGTTTGATATCTTTTATTATATGCCCATATTTACCTTGGGACCCATACTAGTCTCTCAGTGAATGAAAATTCATGGAACATTTGTATGGATAGTGTGTTAGTTGCTTTTGGTTGCTCTGATAAAATATTCTGACTAAGACAAATTATAAAAGGAAAAGTTTATTTGAGCCTAAACTTCCAGCAGGATAAATGACAGGGGAGAGGTGGCAGCCAACAGGAGGACCTGGAAGCTGAGACCTCATAACTCAGTTCTACAAAGGAAACAATGAACTAGAGGTGGCATGAGACTACAAATCTTCAAAGCCCACCCCTCAGTGATACGTTTCCTTAAGCAAGGCTCCACTACTTGAAGATTCTCTGACTTCCCTAAATAGCATCACCAATTACGAACTAAGTCTTCAAATACACAAGGGTATAGAAGACATTTTTCATTCAAACCACCACAAATGGGTGGTACTACTGTCTCCCCCAGAGGAGCCCTGGTGAAGAGCCCTTCCTTGTCATGTCACAGAGAGGGGACTGAGTTCAGCTTACTGAGCTGTCTTCACCAGCAGCCCTGGTGAAGAGCCCTTCCTTGTCATGTAAAGGACAGAGAGGGGACTGAGACAGGGACTGAATGAAAAGGAAGACAGCCTGCAGCCTGAGAACAAGCACATTTGCCCAGGCCTTCCCTCAGTGTCAAAGCTGGCAATGGTTTTGGAGACGGAATCTTGGTGGTGCCACAATACTGTGTAACTGTTCTCCTATTGGGGTTGAACTTTCTAGATTAGTCCTGAAGCTTTCTTGTACCTCCTTTCACCCTGACCAATGTCAGGTTCCAGTCTTTTCATCCCTACTATTGCTGATAGAACTCCACTCTATAGACACCAATGTCACATGTTCAGGCAGCTTTTTTTTCTGGAAAAAAAAAAAACAGATTATTTTTAAACATCTTTAGCAGGGATGATCCTGTGAACAGGAATGTATTTGAAATCATTACAGCAGGGTCTGGATTCAGAATGAAGCTGTGGTGGTATTTACCACCACAAAGGAAAAGCTCAGATGCGGACAGATATGACAGTCCTGAATGAAAACTTTATTCAGACAGGACAATAAGAAGCCATGTAAAGACAAATCTGCCCCTCCAGTGGAGACAGCCTCACCCAGCAGCAAGGAGATTTTTCAGACGACATTCATGTTTCTCTTGTGTGAATTGAAATTATTGCCAGAAAACATTAAGATCTTATATTTACAGAGGTTGAAAATAAAAACAGGAATTGTGGGGTTTGAAATTGGTTGTGGGCTTAATAAATGGCCTAAGTTCTTTTTCTCTTTTTGGATGGAAACTGGCAGAATTGCATGTTTCTTTCAGCCTGGTGTATACTTACTGTTGCAATGACTGTGGCACATTTAGCACTCTGTAATAAACATGGCGATATATTTAACTCCTGTGTCATTTTTCTGGACCTCCATTATGCCTCCATAAAGCCAGCATTATTATGCCAGTCATAAAAATGAAGAAATAGACTGAGCCAGGCGTGACAGTACAGGCCTGTTATCCCAGCACCTTGTGGGCAGAGGCAGGGGGATCATGAGTTCAAGTTCAGCCTGCAATCTACAGTGAATTCCAAGCAAGCTGTTGATACAGGACTTTGTGTCCAAAATCATAACAATACAAAAGCAGGACTGAGGAAGGTTGGTGGCTCTGGTCTCACTGCTGTGGGGTAGCAGCTCCTAGAGACAAGAGTAGACTCTACTTTAAAATGTTCTTTGTTTTTGCCTCCAACTCCCAGGCTCCATGACCTTTTCTAGGTACCACTTTGGGGATCCTAAGAAATGCTTTCTGACCTTCTGCTACAGATCTGAACAAACCACGGCTGTGCTCAGCTGCTCCGGTCCCAGAGCTGCTCTGTGGGGTTTGTTTGGCTCCTCAGCCTTGAATGGTACTCATCAGTCTTCAACTATCTCAGCTCATGATACAGTGATGCTTCTGGTTGCTGCCTCTGGGCATGACATGTACTCCAGATAGACTGAACCTTGTGTACAGAGCAAAGAATACACTTGATTAGAATATTCTTTTGGCTGCATCTTTTCTTTTCCTAGCCAGTTTCCTTCCATTATAGACTTATTCTAATATCCATTGTCAGATTTGCATCTCATGTTCTGCTTGTCAATACGTTGACCTGAGAAAGGGCTGGTGCCACTGAGTAGTCCCTTCGCCTGTGAGGCGTGGAGTCTCAATGCAGGGATTCCAAAACAATGAGTGCCATGAGAATGCAGGAAACTCCTGGGCCAACACTGAGCTTCCTCTTCTTGGGTACATACAAGAGAGGTAGGGTACAGGATCTTTTTACAGGGACTGTACAGATACTTCAGGTAGGAGCTAGGAAAGAGGCATTACATAGACATTTTCCCCCCAACATAATATTTTAATTCATTATTTGGGAATTTTGTACAATGCACTCCAATCACACTTGCTGCCCCTTCCTCTGGGTCCATCCTTTCAGACTTGAGCCTTCCCATGCCCCCAAAAAAGACCCAAAACAAACAACAAACAACAAACAGGATTCAATGGTCTTGTCTGGAGAGACTGTTCTGCAATTAGGAGCACTTGATTTTCCTGCAGAGGACCTGGGTACTGTTCCTAACACCCACATGGCAGCTCACAATCTTCTGTGACTCCAGTTTCAGGGGAACCTCTGCCAGCACTGGTTATACATGTAGTGCATTCACATACATTCAAGAAATCTCTCTCTCTCTCTCTCTCTCACTCTCTCTCTCTCTCTCTCTCTCTCACACACACACACACACACACACACACACACACACACACACTATCTATTCTAAAATAAGATTTAATAATCCTTGAACCAATACTTGTTAATAAACTTTGATTGAATTTATGTGTTTGTGTCTTGCATGTGGGCACACCATATGAAGAGGGTGTGTGTGTATGGGCCCCTGAAGAGGTCAGAAGAGAACGTCAGATCCCCCGCCACTGGAGTTACAGTCGGTTATGAGCAGCTCCATGTGGGCAGTAAGACCCAGACTTGGATCCTCTGGAAGAACAAGGGCTTTTAGCCACTGAGTCATCTCACCAGTCCTTGATGAGTATTTTGATGTGAGCACTGTGTCCTGTGTTTTCTAAGGAAATAATATAGCCTGCTGGTTAATAATAATTATAGTCTGTCTTCCACGCTCCAATCAAGCGCTGCGGTTCCCCTCAGAACCGCGCTGATTAAGCTTCTTTATCCATGGTGCTTTAGTTTCTTATCTAAAATAATGGGAGGAAAGAATTACATAACTCAAAGGGTTTGTCACGAGAATTAATGGGTTGAAAAAGAAAATCTTAAGCTGACGTGTGGTGAGTGCTCAGTAAACTTTGGCTAGTATTTTATATCTCATATATTAAATGCACTTATGACCAACTCAGGCAGACTTTGCTGTATTGAAATATCACTGATTTTTATTTTGCTGGGAGTAATGTCTTCTCTTTGATCCCACTGTGTTACAAATGCCTTGATTAGAATGAACTCTGTTCTTTTAAACTGAGGAATGATTTAAGTACTGTAGCATATCACTTCAAAATGTATGTTCAAGCCGGGCGGTGGTGGCGCACGCCTTTAATCCCAGCACTCGGGAGGCAGAGCCAGGTGGATCTCTATGAGTTCGAGGCCAGCCTGGTCTACAAAGTGAGTTCCAGGAAAGGCGCAAAGCTACACAGAGAAACCCTGTCTCGAAAAACCAAAAAAAAAAAAAAAATGTATGTTCATATGTTCAAAGAATTCTATGACCGTTGTCACATCACCACTTACTGTCAGAATATCTTCATTGGCACAAAGGAAATCTGTATTGTGGATATTCTCTGGATCTCCAATACTCTAACCCTGGCATTCAGGGTTCTACCATCTGTCTTTCTGAATTCAACTCTGAATCTTCTGTCATATATGTAGGACCACATGATATGTGGCCTTATGTTATTGTGGTTTTCCTTCAGCATAGTTTTGAGGTTTACCCATTATAGCTTGTGTTAGTACTTAATTTATTGTTTAATACTCTCAGATATTTACATACTGGATTTTGGTCATTTTCATCCCTCCTTTCTCCTCTCTCATCCCCTTCCTTCTCTAACTGAAACTATTCTCAACAAGGCCCTTCTTACTTTCACCTCTTCATTTTGTATGTGGCCCACTGAGTTCAATTAGTTACTTTAATTAGAGTGTGGGTGGGAGATTAATTGCTGAACAATTTCATATTCTGTTCATTCATTTATTAGTTGATAGGAGTATATTTTCCCTTTCCCTTGGTAATTATGAATAATGCTAAGAAAATTCATGCTAAATGTTTTTGTATGAATATTTCAACTTTTATGGAATTGTGAGACCATATGATAACTCTACATGCTAACTTTTCATTTAATTACCAAACTGTTTTCCAAAGTGGCTACATCACTTTCGTATTCCCACCAGCATTGTCTATGTATTGTCTAGTTTTAATGTTGAGGTCCCTCTCATAATCCACACTGAAAGCTCATTATCAATGTAATGGTAGAAGGAAGTGGTGTCTTTGGAAGCTTATAAAGACATCAGGGCACAGCTCCAGGAGAGAGATTAATAGCCCTATAATGAATGCTAGAAGTCTTTTTTGCCTTTTACACTTCTTGAGACATGAGTATAAATTCACCACCTACAAATGAGCCAGTCCTCACTAGACACAGAGTCTACTAGGGGCTTGATTTTGAACATCTCATTCTCCAAGACCATGAGGAATTAATCTATGATATTTATAAAATATCCACTTTAGTATACATAAGATAATCCATATCCAGATAACAATTTTATTGCCATCATTTCTATTGAAGTCATCCTGTGAGTGTACAATGGGAAACCCTTACATCTTAATTTGAATTTTAGAAATGATGAACAACAGCAGGAATCCTTTTACATGGTCTTTGTTTATTTGTCTATCTTCTTTCAATAAATATCTATTAAACTCCTTTGACCATTTTAAATATTATAGTTTTACATTCTTCTTCAGTAGGTTGTTAAATGTTTTTCTTTTCTAAGATTTCTGCCTCTCATTTATTTTATGTTTGGTCCTGGTCTGTGTATCTTAGAACATTTAATGGAGTTGCCATTTTATTATTGACTTATGTGAGATTGTTCAATATTTAAGTTATAGATCCTTTTAAAATACATGATTTGCCTTTCTTTCTGCAGTTCTGTTCTCTCCTTCCTTCCTTACCCCTTTCATTTCTTCCTTTCTTTTTCTTTCTTTCCATCCTTACTTACTCTCTGCATTTTCCTCTTTTTCCTCCTTCAACTTCTGCTCTCCCTGGGCCATCTCTGTCTCCTGCTGGTCGTCTTCTCTGGTAGGCCTGGGGATTGAACTCAGTTCTTACATGTTCCAAGCAATGCTCTATTTGGGCTTTCTTTCCATTTTTGTGATAGAGTCCTTTGGAAAATGAGGATGATACACACTTATTTGTCTTCGTTTGGTGCCACCTCTCACACTTGTGCGTTGTGTCTTATATTTAAGAAATCTTTAATTTAAGTGAATCTGATGTCATGAAAATCTATAGCTATATTTTCTCCTAGTCTTTTTTTCTTTAACATAGGTCTTCAGTGAAAAGTGTGGTATCTAGAATTCAGTAGATTCTCAAAAAAAATCTTGACAAGGTCAATGACTGGATACATTGCAATTCCCAGCAATGCTTAGAGCAGAGGTTGAGTTTTTAAATCCACATTTGATCAAAGCATCTACCTGGCATTTGCAGTGAGAGAGTGCTGTGCGCGTGTTTGACAGTAGGTCAATAAGATCGGTAAGGTTCTCAGAGTTTCTAACTGTTGAACTTGAGGTCCAGACAGGAGACCATTAACTACATTTGGGATGAGAAGACTGAGAACAGATATTCAATCAGCAATTCTAGAAATACCACATGGCTGCTAATGGAGTCTTATTTATATTTGGGACAGCCCCTTCAGCTCAAATATTGCAGGGCCTCTTCCTCAACACAGCTGCCACTATGTTTCTCTGTTGTTTTTGTTCCTCCTCTCAAGTGAAGTGACTGTCTCAGAGACTTATAATTAGACATCTATTTCTATATGCATTTAGTATAGAGATGGGATAAATAATCAATCCATAAAGAGTTTTGTTTGTTGTTTTTTCTCCCCTTTTGTCATTGCCTTTGTTATAGTGTGTTTAGTTTATTTGTGGCTGACAAGTTTGCCTTTAGACCTTTAGCTGGTCTTCTGCACACCGTTGGTCTTTTACTTCCCCTGCCACATGATTCAGTATTCAGTTCCTGTACGTGAGATCCTAGATTGCTCTTCTTGTCAGGTTAGCTGTGAAGTCTTCAATGGATAAGTCAGTTAGCCACTTTACGTATCTGGGAAGGGCAAACCTCAGCTGAAGTATTGCCTTCATCAGATTGGCCTATGGGCAAGTCTATGAGGCATTTCTAATTGATTCCTAATTGATGGAGTGGTCCCAGTCCACTATGGGCCTTACTTTCACTAAGAAGGTGGGTCGGGGCTGTGTGAGAAAAATGGATGAATGCAACCTAGGAGCAAGTCAGTCAGCAGTGTTCCTTATTTGTTATTGCTTTGGTTCCTGCTCTTCCTTCCATTCATGATAGACTGTAATGTATAAACCAAATCACACCATTTCTTCCCCTTTGCTTTCAGTCAGAATGGTTTACTGCAGCAACATAAAGCAATTTAGAACAAAGTCCTTGAACACAAGGATCAAATCTTCGGTATTTCTTCTGTTATTCCGTGGTAGGTTGTCAAATGTTTTCACCTTCTAGGGTTTCTGCATCTCATCTGTGTTTGGTCCTGATGGTCTGCACATTTACTGAACATTGTTCAGCTTATCTGACACCTTCTCCGAGAAATGTTCCTGAGCAATGCCTTCTGCTGATGCATAGAAGGCTGACTTGAAAGGAGTGTTTCATTGATTCCATATTTCTTGGTATCATGGGTTTTAATATTGAGACTTATTTCTTCTGTCTTAGTAAATTGCAAGGCTCTTAGAAGGAGCTGTTGTCATTTAGTTTTATGGTATTTTTTTTCAGTGCTTCTAAACAAATTCAGTGCATTTCTCCTACAAAGTTAACAAGAAAATTCTCATTTTTCTTGTCACCTTAAATGTATGAAAGGAATACAAGGTTTAGGCTCAAAACCTAGGCTTACTTCTAGCTCTGACATTTATTAATGTTGTAATGCCTGGATAGTCACATCTAAAAATTCTTCAACTTTAGTAATCACAATCGTGAGAAAGAGATGGGACATTTAGTCAAATATTTCATAGGGAAATAGAATGCACTCTGTTGACCGTAATGGCTGCCATCTTTGCTCCTGTTCTGAAGTCAATCAAAATTCGAATTCATGATCGATAAATACACATTGTGTTGAAACTTCTGGTGTTTACAAAACTATTACCTACTCAATAATTTGAAAAGGAAGGAAATAATCTAGAATGCTCTTTGGAAAACACTTCATTTCATATGCAGAGATGCACTTTGATAAAGCTATTTTGCTTTTTCTTCTGAATATATCTAGACTTATTGCAATCTCTGTCCTTTAATATAATTTAGGTCACAGTATTGTCACGTGCTTAATCTTTCCATTGTTGACCAATACAATGCATTAACTAATAACAAAAATAAGTCTGTATGCCTCTAGGTTACTGTTGGTGTTCATGGGATGCTAATGTTAGATACATAAAGTAGCTCTTATTCAAAGGAGAAAAATAATTAAGACAGTCAGCCTTTCTCTTTTCTTATTAATCTACAGATATGATTATTAAAGAATCACTACTAAAATAAGTTCAATGCATCAAATATTCCCTGTGAAATAAGCAATTTCAAAACCTGGCATAGGTACTCATCAAAGTATTACTTTAACTTGGTTGCAGGGTCTGTTTCCACTCAGTTCATCATCCACATTGAAGAGGAACCCCAGAGGTGTCCAGAAATCTCCTAGGTGCTGTAAGAGACAAAATCATACTAATCACTCAATGAACATGATATCAGAATGACAGCCAAACTATTTTCCATTATGATTATTTTTCAAATGCACAGATGAGCTAGTGGAAGAGATCCAGAGCAAGTCAAAAGCAGGCCAGCCCTTCCAGCTGCTGTGTCATAAGATCATTTTCCTCAGAGGCTGTGTCTCCCAAGTGTTAGTTCTGTGGTACTCAGCAGTGATCACTGTTGCCCTCTGTGTGACTCTTTCATTCTTACATTTATATATCTAGAGCATTTCAGTGCATATTGATAAAGAAACAGGTGTGTAATTGTGGTGAATATATCAAAGACTCTTCCTTCTAAACACCAGAGATAAGAGCGTAAATGAATGTGGTCACTTATAATATGGCAATGAAAATTCATGGCAGATGAGTTTGTCAAAGCATGCTGGGATATTGCAGATCTTAGATGTATGTAAAAAACTAATAAGTTGCCTATGTAGTATTTATTCAAAAAATTTAATGACTTAGTATATTAAAGCTGTTATAACACCACAGACAGAAAATCTCATGTAAAATAGAAAATTCTTAAAGTTTTATAGGCTTAGAAGCCAGCATGGTAGATAGGGCAGAAGGTATCTCTGGGGAAGCAGACATCTTTAAATTATTTGACAAATTGTCAAAATAATGGTAGGTATGAGGGTCACTCTTTCTGACATCCCTTCATCTACAAGCTTCTCTTATTACATTTGAAGCATGAGGCTTGGGAGATATATACATGATGCCATCTTGTTCCTCTTAGAGGTGTCCATAATCTAGAGTTAAGAAGTAAAATAAATGGCTTTCATTTTCAAGATATTTGAAATCAAGAGATATCCACTTAGGTAGAAATATGAGAGGGAATAACTAATTGCAAAACTTGAAGAGATGAATAAACTTGAAGAAAGAAAGCTCCTTAGCCTTCCTGAATACAAAGAACTTGCTGAGTCACTCATGAAATGCAATGGTGATTATATTACTAGAAAATTCTACATAAGCATTTATGAATACAATTTTTTCCCCAATAATCAAAAAACAACTTGTTTTGAGGTTTTTTTTTTTTTTTTAGTGTATGTGTGTGTGTGTGTGTGTGTGTGTGTGTGTGTGTGTGTGTGTGCACATGAGTGCTGGTTCCTGCAAAATCCAGATCTACAGGAAATTACAGGCACCTGGGTGCTGGAAACTGAGCTTGAGTTCTCTGAAAGCAGAGTAAGCTCTTCTTCCTGCTGAACTGTCTCCCTAGTTCCTCAGTGAAACCCTTAAGCTCAGAACTTATAAGAAGGTATTGAGCTTTAAGGTATTTTGATATGAGACACTTTTTCCATGTGGAGAATGAGGATTTGAATCAGAGATTCAAATAAGTGGTGCTAACATATTGTTGGTGAAGTTCTATAGGGGGATTGTATTGCTGAAACAGGAAGAGGATCTGGTGGGGTAGAGGGTTTGGACACAGAGATTCTGTCTAGATTAGTCTATTTAAACTAATGTAGAGAATGAGATGAATGCAAGTAAACTTTGCTGTTTTAGAATAAAGATTCATGCAGGGGAGCACCGAGATATGTTAGTAGGTGGACAGTGATGCATGAATTTGAAAGTCATCAATGGACATCAAGTTCATAGTTTTAAAAGGCCCAGGTTATAAGATACATTTCAGGAAACTGAGTCTAACCTCTTGGCTTCATGATGCCCCCACATCCCACAGGTGACACTTAAAGGCATTAATGATGGTGGAATCATAATTTTCTTTTATTTTTTATTTTCATTGAAATTGGATTCTTCTCTCATCCAGATCACAGTTTCCTCCCCCTCCACTCCTTCCATCTTCCTAGAATCTCCTCTCTCCCTGGGATCCGCTCACTCTCATCTCCCTTCAGAAAAGAGCAGGCCCCCAAGAGCAACCGAACATGCCAAAACAGAATGCAATAAGATGAGGCAAATGCCCTCACACTGAAGCTGGACAAAGCAGTTCAATGGGAGGAAAAGAGTCCCAGGATCAGGTAAAAAGAGTAGGAAATACATCTGCTCCCACTAATAGGAGTCCCACAAAGACACCAAATTAACAGCCATAATGTATACTCAGAGGACCCGATGCAGACCCATGCAGGCCTTGTACTTGCCAATTCAGTCTCAGTGAATCCATATGTACCCTGTTTAGTTGATTCCATGGGCCGTGTCCTCCTAGCTTTCATCCCCTCTGACTCTACCATCTTTCTGCTCTCTCTTCTGAGGATTTTCCCAAGGTCCGAGATGACGGACTCCATGGAGACCTCTAATTTCAACTCCCTCTGCAAAATGTCTGGCTGTGAGTCTCTGGCATCTGCTCCCATATGTTTTGGGAAGCCTTTCTGATGATGATTGGACAAGGCACCAATCTATGAATATAGCAGAATATCATTAGAAATAATTTCATTGATTTATTTTTTATTTTCTTATTTTTGGTCAGTAGTATTTGGGTCTTCTTTAGGTGTCTGGCCTGTCCAGTCTCTGGTTCCTGGCCATCCAAGCAGTGTCAGGCATGGGCTCCCTCTCCGAGGCAGAGCGAGATTCAGGTTAAATCAGACATTGGTTGGCCACTCCCCCATGTTCCATGCCACCATTGTCCCAGCACGTCTTGTAGCCAGGACAGATTGTAGGTCAAAGGTTTTGTGCCTGGCCTGATGTCCACGTTTCTCTTTCAGCAACCTGCAGAGTACCTTCCCACACCAAAGACACTAGAACATAGGGGTGAAGGATCCATGCAGGCAGCAGCTGAGTCTCTCCATCCTCAATGCTCTGTGTGGAGGTTGTCCTCGGCAATGGGGCTCCACTGTCAGTTTGCAGAGAGAAACCCTCTATCCTCAGCCTGGGTTGTTTGGGGATCTCCACAGGATCCAGTCAGCTAACAACTCAACTGAATGCAACCCAGGGCAAACAGATCAACCTACACAATTATCACACACATGCAGAAGGCCTAGGTTGGTTTCATGTAGATTCCCTTGTCATGACCTTGACACTCCCCCTGCTAGTACAATCCCTCCCCCCTCTCTTCAACAGCACTTGCAGAGCTCAGCCCAGTGCTTGGCTATAGATCTCCGCATCTGCTATGTGATTACAGGGGAAGGCCAGTTCAGGCACCCTCTCCACTATTGCTAGGAGTCTTTGCTGGAGTCATCCTTGTGGATTCCTGGGAATTTCCCTGGCAGGTTTCTTCATAACCCCAAAATTTGCCCCTCATCAAGACATCTCTTTCATTACTCTCCCCCTTCATTCCAACCTAAACTAGCCCAGTCAGATCCCTCATTTTACTATCATGTTCCCGCCCACCCCAGGTTTACCCAGGAGATCTTTTCTATTTCCTATCCCCAGGGAAATCCATGTGTCCCTCTTTGGGCCCTCCTTGTTACCTAGCCTCTCTGGGGCTGTGGATTGTAGCTTGGTTACCCTTTACTTTACACCTAATATCCAGTGTGTGTGTGTGTGTGTGTGTGTGTGTGTGTGTGTGTGTGTGTTGCATATATGTAAGTGTGCAGGTGTGTGTTCCTGTTCAGAAACCATAGCAGGACATCAGGTGTCTTCCCTTACTGCTGTGTGCTGTATTGCACTAAGATAGTCTCTCATTGAGCAGGAGCCTCATTGTTTCAGCTAGCCTGGCTGGCCAGTGAACTCTTGGGATTTGCCTGTCCATGCTTAGCAATGTTGGGAATCCATAACCTGCATCCACACCCAGCTTTTTCTTAGGGTGGTTCTGGAGACTTGGACTCAGGTGCCATGTTTGCGAACAAGTCTTCTTACCCACTGATCATCTTTGAATCCTTCCTATTTTGCCAAACTGACTTTAAGATTGCTAGCTTGCCAACTTCTTTTGTGGTTGTCCCCCTCTCCTGCAGCAGCAGGTTAGGGAAGAGTGCTTCTCTTGTGAAGGTTGATGCACATATCCTAGTTGTACAGAGCATTGCAGATCGTGTAAATCACAGGCAAGCCAACTCCCTTTTAGAGCTCGTTTCTTCATTTGCAGGAGGAAACTAAACACAACACCTACTCAGAGTTACGGTAGGGTTGTGTAGGATACTATTTATCAGGTTGATTGCTAGAACACCTGGCAAACAAGAGTTGCTTGAATTAGGTGATTGTCATTATCAGTTATTTATTAAAATTTGTCTTGTGAAAACAGATAAGTGTCATCCTGTCATAAAGAATTCATTTTTTTAACCTATTTTAAAATGAGTTTTATTTAGTTCATTTAATTATTGCCTCAATATTTCCAGGAACCATGCAAGTTATTGATGTTTTTAACTTCCCCCAGCTCCAAATATTTGGCCAGAAAAGTCATTCCATATGTTGATTCACCTCAGAAGTGAGTTTGCTGTATCTACTTTCATTGTTTACTCTCCCTGTGCTAACGCTGTTGAATATGTACAAGTATCATTCTTCATCATTCCAAGGTCTTGGGTTTAAGTGTAGATTGTGATGAATGAACTGAAAGTCTGAGTCTTTGGAGCCTGATGAGACAGATTTCCTCAGGAAGGCTAAAGACACTATGATTTTGAACAAAAACTAACTCGTTTTGCTTCTTTTGTGATACATCAAATATGAAGTGTGGCTGAAACCGAATGAAGACAGACAGACAGACATAGCTCACTCCTCCACATACCAAATGGATTCTGTAGGACCCCGGTCTGCTCCCTGTCTGCTCCCTGACCAGGGCAGCATGTGCTCATATGAGCAATGGTTGAGAGGACGTATGTGACCTCTCCCGAGGAAATGGCACCAGGGAGCATACTTCCCCAGGTAGTGAAGGAAAGGGGCTCTTGACTGGGCTGTTCACAGCTGTTTCCTCGCTGCTCTTTCCTGTGGGCCTCTGAGCTGTGCTTGTCAGGAGAATCTCATCCCTACAGGGAGGTTAAGCCATTATGGAAAATTTGCACTTTGCAGATAATTAAAATAAATTGGTTTAAATGAATTTCTGGCCTCTTTCCTGAATACAGGAACTGAAGAAAACTAAGAAGACAGGGAAAATGTGGAAACAGTTAAAGAAAACCAAATTTATGAATTGTAGGAATTCCAAATTTATAAAATAAGAGGTTAGATATTCTGAACGGAAACGTGGTACTTCCTACTGAAGCAAATGAAAACTCATTCATTCATGTATTCAATCTTTCATGACATTTGTTTCTTGAGTTATTGTCTGTAATAGGTACTGTGCCATAGGGGACCAAACGGTGAAGATCCAGTCTCTGCAAGGACTCAGAGCCACATGGTCTAAGGTAGTTTTCAGGACTGTGGGTAAATTATAGCTCAGGGAGAGGGAGGTTGTGGCAGACAGGAGCATAGAGATCACAGAATGGTGCTGATGTAGAGAGGAAATCTGAACCACATTCCAGAAGGTCTTTTCTGAGGTATAGGATTGGAGAGAGGAAAGGGACATAGGCAGCTAAGGAGGGCTTTCTGATGTTGAGCCCAGACTGTGGTATTTCATCACAAGAACAGAAGAAACTAACATAGCAGTTCTTATTGAAATCCGTCCCTGATACTTTCGTTTCTGATAGCCGGCTATGTGGCTGCAGCTCAGCAGACCTAGCAATGCAGCCCTGAGCACTGAGTACAGCACAGCTGCTTTCTGCTTCGCCACTGCACAGCATTGCTGCTTTTTCAGAGGCATTTTCACATTCATTCTGGAAAATGTCCATTTCAGGGCTCCTAGTCAATTCCACTCAAGGAAACAGTGTGGTTAGAAGGCAACATCCATGGTCGGCATAGAAGGGCATTGGCAGAGGGATGTGTGTACATCTCTGCTAGAGAAACGTGGAGATGACAGACACCTGGCAGTTTTGCAGGTGAGTCAGGTTCCTCTGAGATAAGCTGTGCAGGTAGACCTCCATAGTAGACAGCCAAAACTTAAGAAGGCACTACTGCATATCAAAGAAGACTAAAAAGAATTATTCCCCAAACTTCTAGCATCACTGGTTCTCTGCACGTACACATTTCCACAATGCTGTGGCATATTTGTACTCTGTTTTCTCTAGATCTGCACTGTTCAAAATTTGCCAGTTATGATAGATTTGTTGTAAATGTCATGAAGTTTGCTATTTAATTTAAACAGTTCATATGTATAACCAAACTTCATTTTCCATGGATTCCGTGCTTTGAAATTTGGCTATCCATGGACATCTATTTGAGACCTTAAGACCACATGAGGCCTTGTTGGTCATTTGCAGCCGTGTGCAGAGGGGTGGATAATGTTAGTCATTGACATGCACATTCTCTTCTGGGTCCCACGAGGTGACATTTGGTCCCGTCTCAGCTCTCATGTGTGAACAAGTGCTCTCTTCTCTCTGCTTAGGCCATGCTTCTCACATAAATAATTTTTCTTGGTGTTTTGGCTATTTAAATGACCTACAAGTGTAATGAAGGTCCAGTATTTCCCGAGCACAATATATTCTGTTGAGCCTTCTGCACAGAGCATGTGTATTAGACAAACCTCAGGAACAAGTTACAGTTGGTTACAAGCCCAGTGTCCGTTAGTTGCCAAGACCGAATAAGCTGGATTCAAGCAGACACACAAAGAAGCCAGGCTACGTTTTGCTTGGGTTAAGTAACTACTGAGAACAGTGGCTCCCAGGAAGCCGATCTGCTCTTGGGCTTTCTTTTGGAGCAACTTTTCAATACTTCCCAATTCAGTGTTTGTGGTGACTTCATAGAAATTAACTGCTGAAAAGAACACTATATATGTTCATGCCTGCATAGATACACGCATGCCAACACACTCATGTGGAAACAAACTGAAAGCAGATGTGCAAAATGGAAATGTTAGCAGCTAGAGGGTCAGGATGCAGGATATGTGAATACTCCTTGATAGTCCCTGAAGTGTGCTCAGAGTTCTTTCTTCCTTCCAACTCTCCCTTCCTCCCACCCTCCTCTTCTTCCTTCTGCTTTTTCTTCTTCAATGTTAGAAAACATTTTAAAAGTTGAGGGGGAAATGCCCCTTTTAGTGATTCATGGACTTCTAGCATTTGGGGGTAAATTAATTTCCAGACTCACAAAACCACAGAAAGGCCTGTTTGATGAGGCTGGAAAGAGAGCTGTCTAGGCTCTTAGGTTTCTTGGAAAGCCCAGTTCCAGCCTCACTCTTGCCTCTAAGCTCCTGTGTAATCTTAAGTCAACTGCTTTTCTGGGAGTTCACTCTCTGAAAGGTAGGGAGTAAATTAAAAGGAAAGAAGGAGTTAAGAGAAGTTTGGAGGCGTTTAACTTGCCTCAACTCCCACTTTAGGTCCACTGTTCCGTCATCTTAAATCAGAGATCTTAAACTTTTCAGGTTGACAACATCTTTTCACCCCCTAAATTGGTATGTTACCCTGGGATATAGGCTTATAAAATAAATATATCAATTAAACACTTACTACCAAAAATTATAAAGGAATATTTCAAATCAATTCTTTATGCCTCATACATGATCATTTATTAAAGATAAAATGCATTTGCATACTAATGAGATGGCTATGGGTCTTTGTTTTTACATAAAGAAGAATTATATCTTAGTTAAATATTTACTACTATATGACACAGAGCATCTGTATTCCTCTTTAGAGTTGATTGATATTTTGGTTTTATAATTGTTCATACTTAGAATTCAGGTTTAGAGAGACTTTAAAATTGTCATAAAATCTGTTTTAATCTTAATCTCCAAGGCCAAATTCATTTAACATGTTTTTTTTTAAATGAAACTCAAGTCCACAACTCAATCAGAACATTTCAAATAAACATTATTCTAATATAATACAATCTAAAAATATACCAATTTGGTACATACAAGCTAAAGAATAATGGTAGAAACATATTAAAAGTCTTTTTTGTCCATAATTAAGATATTATGTTTCCGTACAGCTGAAAATGTTTGCACAGTCTGGAACCTGAACCCAGGTATCAGGTAGGCTTCTGTGGAGTTACAGGTGTGAGGGCATGAGCAGTACAACGTGCACTAGACAGGTTATGTTTTCAGAGCAAAGGCTGCAGTGAAACCACAGTGCAGCCTGGGTGGATGTGGCAGAAGCTCCCTGGTAGTCATCTGATACTGAGTTAATTTTTGGTTGTTTCCCAGTCAGAAGTTTGTTGTCTGTTTGCACAGACTCTCCTCCAACTGTCCTGAGAACAACATTAAGTAACTGAAAACACAGAGTTTGGAATACATTAACCCTGAATTCGAAATTCTGGTTTCTTCAATTTCCTGTCTGCTTGCTGTTGGCTGAGTTATATGTCTTCTCAGAGTCCCTCTTTCCTTATCTGTATAATGGTGATGACAATACTCCTCCTGCCAGGAGAAGATTGTGTGAGATAAATGTAGAAATACCTGGAAATGAAATGTATTAAAGCAGTAACTTTCTTTTTCACAGGCCATCCTTATCTTCACTTTATACAAACTTTTAGAAAGTACCAACAAGGGCACTGTCATTGCACACAGACTCGTGAGTTCAAATCCTTGATTAGTATGCCTTTGTAGCAAGATTGTGATGTCTTTGTGCCTCTGTTTCTTCCTCTGTAAAAAGGACAAACATGAATTCCAACCTTAGAAAGATACTGTTTGATGGACTGCTAATATTTGCAAGGTTCTTAGACCGCTCCCAAGGGAAGGAGTCATATTAGTTGTCATTTCTAAGAATGGCAAGAAATATATTTTAGTAGCAAAATTTTAGTGTTATGAAGTCACGAACAAGTATAAAGCATCAAGACATTTTAAAGGAAAACCTCATATAAGTTTCTAGGCTGATTAGAGGAAGGGCTGATTTTGTGCTGGTCCCCCTGATTGAACTGTATTATAGCATATCTTCATCCATGGTTTGAAATTGGCATCTTCCACCTCTTCCTCTAGTAGAATAGTTGGGATGCATGCATTATATCCCTATTAGTGGCTACTCTTTCTAACAGTTCCTGGTGTTAGGTCTCAAACTGAACCCTACTTCTGAGGTAATAAGTCAACGATCTATTTTCTGTGTTATGAATGCTAAGAATATACACTAGACAAGAGACAAAAGTGTATGTGCATACCTGGACATCTGGAAGCCAGAGATTGATGGAGGATGTATTCCTTGATTACTCTCTCACTTATATTTTGAGACAGAGTCTCACTGAACCTGGTGTTCACTGGTTCACCTAGGCTGTATGGACAAAGATATCTAAGACGTTCCCATCCTGGAATTAGTCACTCACCTCTGTGCTCAGCCCTTTTACATGGATGCTAGAGATTTAATTCTGGATTTTATGCTTGGAAAGGAAGCACTTTATATGTTGAACCTTTTCACCAGCTCTGACACAAAAGAATTTATTAACCCATGGGACAATAAACCTCAAACACATTATTCTGTGCCCCACCCCCATCTCCCACATCACACATATGCAGTCATGGGCCACAGTAAGGCCCCTGTGAAGGCCATGCCTGTGGATTTCATTGCAGACAGAAAGCATCAAGGTTGGGAGGCCCACACTTTGCATGGCACAGTGATGAAGGCACTCAGTGCCTGTGGGACACATCCCTTCATCTTTCTAGGCTGGTTGCTGCAGAACAGCTCTGAGATATTCAGGGTTCAGGACTCATTATTTGCCATAGCCTTGGCTTCTAGGACCTGATATATCTAACATATTATTTGATGATATTCCAGGTTCTTTTTTGCTCCTTGGGACTTGTTAAGGTTGCAAGGAGAATTTCCCATAGTTGTCTCTAGGTGATGCCATGGTGGGTACATTTTACTGCTGTAGCCTTCTTTTATAATGCAAGTCACTATTTTCCGTATCTCTCCATGTTCAAGACTTGTATCATTACTTGCCTGAATCTGATATTTTTCTTTCCGTCATCTTGGTCCTCCCTATGCCATGTTCCAGCTCATTTCTTCCATTTTTCCTAAAACAACACTTACCTCCTTTTCTTACATTCTTCCTACAGTATAAGACAGTCATTGAGAAGAAAATCAGAAGTAAAACAGGTTAATCTGTAGAAGAATGACTCTCTATAGAAAATAACACTTGATTTTAGGAAATATCTTTTGAAGATATGTTTTAACCAAGGAAAAGCTGGAATGTTGGGAGCTGGGGGTTTCATGAATACCTGTAGCTTCCTCTGGGTTTAGTCTATGGAATAAATTCAGTTTTGGATAGAAAGCCGTGATTTCATGTTATTTGAACAGAAGAGAGATACTTTTAAGGACTGGCTATTTTCTTTCCTCTTCTTAGCACTCAGAGGCTTACAAGGTATAGTTTTTAGCTTACTAAATGCTAAGAGCAGCCTCATGAGTGACTAACTCATACTTACTAGTGGACTGACTGAGGGAGGTGAGAGCGAAGTATTGAGACTTGGAAAGTAGAGCTTATAGAAGCGGTTCAACAGGTTTTCTGCGTCCCAACACTCCTATGGGCACCTGCACATTGGGTATCTTTGTTTGTCCAACTATATTCAAGGCCCAAGTGATTTAAAAAGAAATTATTACATTCAAAAAATGGAGAAAAAACTGTAAATGAGCACAAGTATCAGATTTCATGTTGATATTTGCATTCACCCCAAGGAGAGACTAAATTGTTATTAATGCCATTCAGTATTTAGGATATAAATAGTTTGTTAACATTTGCAGATAAATAAATTAGACAAGTTCTGTCTTAAATGGTTAGAAATACGTTGGTTTCCCAATGTGAGACAAACAAGTTTTTCAGTAGGAAATGTTCCCTGCAGAATTCTTAATTGCTCTTACATGACAACAGTGCTACATTTTAACTACAAGTCTGTGAAATTTTGAAGCATCTCAGAGGTTATAACCTAGTGATTAAAATTCATTCCTATTGATAATTTGGTCTGTAGAGTCTTTGCCCAAAAGAGTACATTTCTAATATTTATGTGACTTCCATTTTAACACAACCCATTTGAATAATCTCCACGCTGTCACTTAGTGCTGTTCTTTTTTCTTACCCTCCCCCATTGCACAAGCTTTCCCTGTATATTATATATTAAGCGTGAAATTACCTGTACTAGGAGACTGTTCTTCTCTGCAATCCCTTTTTGCAAGGGCTCATGAAATCAAGGCACGTTCTTTAACTTGATGGGGGACTGACACTTTATTATTCACAAGAAGGAAGCACAAGGGTAAGGTGTAAATTTAGGGCATTGCATTTACAGTGAGCAGTTGGTAGAAGCCTAGTACTACTTATTCTTAGGTCCTTAAGAACTAATAGATAAGTTGTCAGGACTGGCTTAAAGAAAACCAGACTGCCATTGCTCAGACATTCATTTGTCTCTTCTTCCTGTTGACCTCTGACTCCTTTCCTTGAGTGGGACTTACCATTCCTATCTGTCTGACAGTCATCTCTAACAATTTCTCCTTGTAGTGGAAGCTGCTTAAGAATAGAATCCCTCCCTTCCCATCCTGGGTACCTGATCCAGCACCTCACATTTAACAGGCTCACAGTGATGTGCTGTAAAGTAGTGCTGTTGTTGGTTTTGACACAGGCAAATTTTGACACTCAATTCCAAATAGGGGACTGGATCTGGGGATGCCACAAATGTAGAATTGGCAGAAATGACCAAGAAGGAGTTTAGCCTGAGTCTTATTTGGGGCTGTAAGCCCCAGTAACAATGGTACCCAACAGAAATAGAGAAAGAAGGGTGGTGAGTGGGCAGGCGACAGGTGGAAGGTGGTGATATTTATTGGATGTCTGTGTCTGGTGTTTGAGATGCTGTGAAGGCCCAGGAAGCTGAGATAGAAGCAGATGAGGGAAACAGATGGTAGTATGGGTCTTAAGTGAAGAGCATTGTATTTTTTTGCTCTCTGATGTATATGAAGCCTCTATCAGATCGTATTTAGTTTTTCTTTATCAGTACAAAAGAAAATTAATTTTGTAGGTATGGAATGTCTTGAGTCTTATGAAAGAGTTCTCAGAGACCAAAGGGATTGATCATTCCTGAATTATCTACTGAACATCACATATTTATGTCATACTATGGTTTCTCCCAAACTGCAAAGAGATCTGTTGCCACTGGGACCATGGCGCTTGCCTATGGTGATGATCAGATGTCCCCAGGGCCTTTGATTCAGGGATCATGACCCTATAATGTAGAAGACTTCTGGAGAATACAGCATATCAACTTTCCGAAACTTGTTTTTGCACTCACATAGCAGAATCATTCCCACTCATTTTTGTCCTTCCTCACTGTCTGAGAAAAAAAATAAAGAATCCCTAAAGGTCTTCCTTGATTTTGTTAAGTTCTTCACTGTGACGGTGGTGACTTCATTCTTCTCTCAGCCACCTCTCCAGTCATCTGTAACTATTTGTCTATGCAGAGGGCAGCTCCAGTGTCAGAACTTCACAAAGTACAGACAGACAGTGGCAGAAGTCTTACTTTGCTGATCCCCTTGTATCTGATGAAAATAAATTGACTTTCTGCTTGGGATGTTTTCTTATATAATTAGAACTGTAGAAGTTTGTTATTTACATCTGGGAATATTTCCCTGCTGGTTTTCAGTTCATTTTGTTTCTCATTAACCTTTATAAATATTCTAATCAGAAGTACTCTTTTATTTAAGAACAGTGCTTTCCTTTCCAAAGAAGAAAAGAATGTTTTCATATTGGTGCCATTTTCCTTCATCATACTTCCTAAGGGATACATCGGAAAGGGTGATGTGACATTCTTGGAAAAAGAGAAGAGTTGCATGGTGGACATGGGTCTTGCTAGCTTTGTGTCCTAGAGTAGATGGCTTCCCAGAATTTTCTGATTTTGTTTCTCCCGTGGAATAGAGAAGCAATGCCTGCTACATATGCCAGAGCTGTTGAGAGGAACAAATGAGATCATTGAGACATTAGTCTTACAGTCTTTAAACGCGGCTGTTCTATAACATTCTGCATGTGCCCAAATCCTGCTTACATTCTGCTTAATATTTTTCTTCTCTATGTCTTATCTTCATTCATAAAGTCAGGATTATAATAGAAGCAACCACACCAGCTTCTTGTAAAGATAAATTAATAATATCATAAAAAATAGAGACCACAAATATTAAATATGCAGTGACTATCAGGTGCATTGACAGCCTATAGCAGGTGCTTAATAAACGGGAGCCTCTCTCTTTTCTATCCTTTATGTAGGCATTTTTAAAAGTGGTCCCCCTTAGTTTCCTCTCCATGTTTGAAGAAAATCAACTCTTGGAATGTTGGAGGATACAACTATTTTATTTGTGCTACCTGTCTACAAAACAAAGGGTTACTTGCTGATTTAATCATGGCCTTTCTATGAATGAGAAGCTTGGAAACTGGAAGGGTGAAGGAAAGTGCTACTGTGTCCAGCTGTCTGTGTGTGTTAGTCTGCAGGGTATTGAAAAGCTCTGCTGCCCTCCCCACTCCCAAACACTGACCTGAGCTTCAAACCCATTTTGAACAATGCTCTCTCACGTTGCCTCTTTTCTTACCTACTCCGCACCCTGTTTCTCACTCTCTCATGAGAAAATTCCTCAGGTTCCTTCAGGCACTGATTTCTCTTATGGCACCTTTGAAACCTGTGAGTTTATGAGACTTTTCTTTGGGTGAAAGAATACTTTATATAAGAATGCCTCCAAAGTTCAAGTCAAATAAAACCAGCTGTGCAGCTTCCTAAATTCCCCTAACCTAGATGTGATATTGATAAGGCACAAAATAACAAACACTCTACAATATTCAAAACTGGGGTTAGCGAACGGTCTGAGCCACCAGCTCAGGGCTGAGCTGTTCTATTTTTCAGTGTGCCTAGTGTCTTACTACACAGCTACCCTGTGCTCAATGTAGTCAGATCCTTTTAGCAATAATAGAAATAGAGTCATAATGGTTATTCCAGGATGAATTATATCCCTCCTCCTCAAATTCGTCTGTTGAAACCCTAGAAATACCTCATGGTATGACTCCATTTGGAGACAGACACATTAAAGCAGTGATTGAGTTATAGTGACGTGGTTAAGGTGGACACAACCCAAAGAGTGTGTCCATATGAGGAGAGAAGGCTTGTACACAGAGGCCTGAGGGTTGCACCTGCAGAAAAGAAAGAGTCTGTGACAACAATAGGGAAAACGCACCTCCTTGGCAGCCATGAAAAGCAGCTTCAGATGAAACCTGTCATCCAGAATCTGCACATTGGACTTCCATCCTTCAGAACTGTGGGAGTTCGTGCTTTTGTAGACTTCCACATGCTAGGTGTAACATACTATTCAGGGACTGTGACCCAGGAGCTTGGCTCTTATCTACTACCCCAGTCTTAGGCAAGCGCTCTAAACTTTTTATGTCCCACCCTTGTGACCTGCCCCAAAACAAAAGAGGAAAAACAGAAAAAAAATACAAAATAGCATTTATGTTGTCCATGTACTCACTGGAGCATGGCCAAACGCCCAGTGCACAGCTCCTTAAATAGAACTGAGTCCTTCCTCTCCCCGTCCAAGCCAGAAGACATCAGCGCCAGAGGTACACTCCAGCATCCCTACCACAGTTTTTAAGAGTTCTCTTCAATGGCCTCCTATCTAGACTGTTTCTACGTCTCCCTCTCAACTGTGCATCTGCAGTCATCAATACCTCTGCAAAAGAAGCTTCTCTGCCCTTTGAAGTCAGTGACAGCATGGATCTGGGTATTTGGTACATAATATGTACAAAAACATATTTGTCTTAAAGATTTAGCTTTATTTTAATTATGTGTATATTGGTGTGTCTGCATGTGTGAGCATACACATGTGTATAGGTTCCCACAGAGGACAGAGCTCCTAGTACCCTGGAGCTTGAGTTGTATAGGTAGTTGTGAACTACCCAACATGGGTGCCAGGAACTGAACCCAGGTCCTCTGGAAGAGCAATATGTGCTATCAACAGGCAAATCATCTCTCTTGCCCTATAAAATGTATTCTTGAAAAATAATTTATTTTATTTTCAATCCTGTGTGCATTTGTATGTGTTTGTGTGTTGGGGCCAGGGGGCTATGTGCACATGAGTGTTGGTGCTCACAGAAACCAGAAGCTTTGGATCCCCTGGAGCATGACTGACAGAAGGTTGTAAGACACCTGACATGGGTAGTAGGAATTGAATATGGGACCTCTGGAAGAAAAACACATGCCCTTAACTCCAGAATCATTTTTTATAGTTATAAAATGAAGTGCATTGTATGCCATTTTTCCTAGTAAATCATGTGACCTAGGGAAGGGATGAAAAGTGTAGTATCATATCTAAGTCTTTATGTCTGCAGGTGTGAAGATAACAAATTCTCAAGTGCTCATTTACATCCATGTTTTCATGGTGCTGAGAAATGATCTAGTTGTGACACTATCCATCTAGAATCCAAACATGTTTGTTGATCATCAAGCTTTTCTCCCTGGCCCAGTGTGGCATGTAAATGAAATTATAGGATGGCCATCAAGCTGAGCTTTGTTATCAGTACATGGACAACCAGAGAGATAGAATCAGTACCATAAGCATGCACCTACACACACAAGATGAAGAGGATTGTTCACAGGCAGACTCTTCTTTTTCTTCTCCTTTCTCCTTTCCTCTGGTTTAACTTCTCTGCCAAATGACTTTCACTTGATTAAGTGATCCCCCAAAATTTTCATAAAAGGTTTAACTGATAGTCAAGTGATTATAAACTTTCAGTACACTGGCAAGATACCTCTAGACAACACTTAGACTTTCAATAATTGGTATAAGGAACTTGCTTGTTAAACATTAATGACTGATAAGGCTATTTAGGGAGATATATATATATATATATATATATATATATATATATATATATATATACACATACATACATATATGTATCTAATAATGAAAAAGATGATGAATTTGAAAGATAGCAAGAAGAGGTGTATGGGAGGGTTTGGAGGTAGAAGAAAATGATGTAATTATAATCTCATAAATAAAACAAAAAACAGTTAATACTTACCACCAGCTCTCTCAACTTGTGAGAGCCCTGTAGCTCAGTATCTTGAGATGTATCAGAAGGAGAATTTTGAGGCACTTTGTTACTTTGCTTGAGTTGACATGGCAGGTGTTATCTTTTTCGGGATGATAGTCTATGGTGCTAAGAAATGGGTCCGTTTTAAAGTGAACTTCTCACTTAACCTTCACACTAAACCCTTGAGGCATCATTTCATAAATGAGAAATGAAGTCTCAGTCACAAAGTAAGAAAGTGTGAGAACACAGGACAGGATCTAAATGTTTAAGGAAAGGGCAAAACAATCTCCAGCTATGTTCTTAATTCCTACAGAAGCTTCAGGGAAGAAATCAAACTGATGTTGCTGGGGTAGGTCAGCTGAACTGCATGTTGGGCAAGTAAGAAGCATGACTGGACAGAAGGGAATTCGAAATCTGGATCCTTTCACCATGATCTGCTCATAGTCTCTTAAGATTGTCTTCTGGAATATCCACACACATACAGGAAATTAGGGATTACTATTCACAGGAGAGTACACACACACACACACACACACACACACACACACACACACACAGAGGGCGAGGGGGGGATCCTTTGTAGAAATAAAATGTCTTTTTTATGTTTTAGATAAATTTTTAGTGAGCCAGGCATTGCTTTCCCAAGTTCTATGACAGATCTTGTGACACTTTAACTGAGGCCACTTTTGAAATAAAATTAAAATGTGCATATTTAAATATTTCTAATGATGGGTCAACTTTAAATTTATTGATAGAATAACCCCATTCTAAGCATTTTTATTATTTTAAATTTTACTGCCTGCCGAGAACTCTGTTTAGAGTCCCGGACACCACTGGCCATTTTATCCTCGCATCAGGTGTAAGAAATGTATTGTTTATGCTGAATTCGTGAGAACATGGAGACTTCCAAAGAATTAGCAACCTGCTCGGAGTTTAAAACTTCATACACAGGAGAGTTTAAGTGCAGCCCAGGTCTGGCAAATTCCAGTGCCCAGACACTCAGCCACTAAGGAAACAAACCCCCCACAGAATTTTCAGTGATAGTCAATTTATTAAAGTTATAAATTTCTCCTAGCTCTTTTTATATGGGTTTAAAAAAACTTAGTAAAAAATTATTCTATTGATTTTAAGTCAAAGAATGTAAGCAAATATGAAATGTGAGTGACCTTTAATCTTTGAAATATTATTCCTAACCTGAACAACTTGTCTTTGTGGACTGGTTTTTGTATGTGGCTGCTATTTGGTGGGAATAGTTCAGGCCTGAGGCCACAGATGACCATGAAAGAAAGCCATCATTGTTTGTGGTATTGTTGTCTGCCGTTTTCCTCCAAAAAATTCTTTATGCAACAATCATTTTCAATAATCTTTTGTTGACTGGCCAAAATTCATAAAAATAATGCTTTTAATAAAATATCATCAGTTCACTGTAATAGCATCATTTGATGACAATTACAAATGTCAGTTACTTCAGTGTTAAGCATGTGAACCTTGTTACTCATTGCAAAATGTAGGTTCCTGTGCAAATGGCACATTTGTTAACTTCTTGTTCTATAGTAAAAAATTAACTATTTGTCAAATTCAATATAAGTATTCTTCCTAATGGCTATTTTAATATACATGAAAATACTGGGAAAGTGATCTTCCTAGAGGAAATTAAACCTTGCATGATCTGTGTGCAAGGAATCCCAGCCTGTCATGTCTGTGATGGGCGCTAATGACTGAAATAAGCCACTGAAACACAGTGAGAAGGAGGGCTGAGTTTAAAGGTTATGCTGATTGATGGGTATGCCTCTAGTATTTTAAGTGTGTTCATTAAGTCCACTCCTACCTTATGAGGTTTTTCACCAGTTAAGAAATATCCAGAGGCCGTGGCCATTGTACTTCATATCTGAAGACTATGCCAGGGCAAGCCCAACTTTCTAAGTGCCAGAGCCTGAGGAATATTGAGTCTGACTATACAGTTATAAAGTCTTAAACTGTTGAAGGAAAGACACAGTTTAAATCCTGTAAGAAATAATAACTAAAAGAAAAAGAAGAAAAAAAATGAAGTTAAATGGTCAACTAGAAAACAAAATGTTAGCACAACTTTCTGTGTTTTTATAGAAATGATATTTTATTTTATCAATAAACCTTTGTTTTTACTCATTCATAATAATATAAATAAAAAGTGTGAGTGTGTTTATGTGTGTGTGGGGGTTCAGCTTCAGCTCACGTGTGTGTGTGTGTGTGTGTGTGTGTGTGTGTGTGTGTGTGTGTAGGCCAGACGACAAACTCAATGTCTTTCCCCAGGTGCTATCCATCTACCTTTTGTTTTGAGACAGGGTCTCTCACTGGCCTGTAAATCATCAGTTAGGCTAGACTGGCTGTCAGCAAGCCTCCGGGATCCATTTGTCTCTGCCTCCCCAAAGCTAGGATTACAGGCACTCAATACTCTGCCAACATATTTGTACGTTTCTTGCAGGTATTGAACGCAGGTCCTAATTGTGTACACCTAAGACAAGGACAGTACCCATTGAACCATCTCTCCAGACCAAAAATCTCTTTCATAGTGTAATATTTACACTTCTTTTAAAAAAGAAAAAAATTGTGTACTTAAATACTTCCTTCCAAATTAAAAGAGAATAGAACAGATTGTAGCAAGAATACCTCCCCTTTAATGAAATCAACATTAGCTTCAGTGAGGTTGCACAGGCAGAGACATAAAATCATGAAGTATTGAGACTGTGTGTGCACTGGGCTTAGACATGAGTGTGCTGTGCTGAGAACACAGGCAGAGCGCTTGCCTTGTCATAAAGCTTTTTCATTGCAGTCAACAGACTGACAAGAAACACAGAGCCGGCTCCTGGAATGCGGTGGCTTACTGTTAACTGTGAGACATTTAACAATGCCTGGGCCACTTCTGGGAGAGAGCATGGAGGAGAAGGAAGGATGAAAAAGGGAAGTAACAAAAATAATGGCTCACACCTTATTTAAATTGCAATTTACTTCTGAACATGGAATTATAAACTAGTGCCCACATCAGCATCAAGGGGTTATGTGGACTTCTCCCCTTCATTATGGAGACTAGGTAGAAGTGAATTGAACATGAGAAACCTCATTGGGCTCTTTATTATCAAAGCCAGACTGCACTGAGACAAGAGCAATAACAAAGGACCAGCCTCGCCAGGGCTTCTCGGTGCACCTCTCACTCTGATTATTCAAAGTATAATGTGCAGGGACGGGAGGGAGGAAGAGGACACCAAGATGACCTCCCTGCTCATAATAAATTATCAAGAATGAATAATATCCTCCAGGAAATGGTCACACCATTGTGAAAAGCAGGAATGAAATAAGGCATATGAGAAACTGTGTCTCCTTTTGGGATATCAGCCTGGTCTCTAGCTCTACCACTGCTCATTTACTAGTCTCAGGTTTCCTTGCTCCATAGTCAGAAGGAAGAGAGGAATGAGAGCAACACATAGGATTGGGTCTCTAGAAGCACATTTCTTTCTTTTCCTTTCTAATGTGAGATACACTTTACCTTATTTTAGTTGGGGCTGAAGTATGTGGAGGGTTTACTATGGACCAAGTGCCATGCAACCTGTGTGACATGGATAAAGACAACTGATACAAAGTAGGGTACGAAGATCAAAGCCTGACATTTGGTTCCAGGTCCTTTCCAGGTGGAGGGTTTTGAATTAATTTCTTGGTGTCCTTGAGTTTCAATTTTCTCGTCTTGAAAACAGTACCAGGAAGCATTCACTTTAGTGTTGCCCTCCTTCCAATGGATCTTGAACAACTTAAAAGAAAACACCTAAAGAGGTTTCACAATCTTTTTAATTTTAATAGATAAATAAGTAAATAAATTTTTTATACATCCTGGATGCAGTTTCTCCTCCTTCCTTTCCTCCCATTTCCCACTCCACCTCTTTCTGTTCCCACATCCTGATCCACTTCCCCTCTGTTTCTGTTTAGGAAAGAGCAGGTCTTCCACATACCATATACATGGTATATGAAGTTGCAGTAAGACTAAGCACCTCTCCATATATCAAGGCTAGGCAAGAAGACCCAGTATGAGGAGTAGGGTCCCAAAAGTCAGGAAAAGAGTCAGAGACAGCTCCTATCCCTACTGTTAGGAGTCCTACAAGAGAACCAAGCTACACAACTGTCACATATAGAGAGAGGGCCTAGGTCAGTCCTATGCAGGCTCCCTGGTTGTTGGTTCAGTCTCTGAGCTCTGATAAGCACAGGTTAATTGATTTTGTGTTTTCTTGTGGTGTCCTTGACCCCTCTGGCTCCTACGATGCTTTCTCCCCCTCTTCTTCAGGACTCCCCGAACTCTACTTAATGTTTGCCTGTTTCCATCAGTTGCTGGATGAAACCACTCTGAAGAAAATTCAGCTAGGCACCAATCTGGTCACAAGAGATGGCCTTTTAGGCTACATATCTGCTAATGCTAGGAGTCTTAATTGAGACCATCCTTGTAGTCCTTAAAGATTCCTGGGCGATTCCCTTGTGCCAGGTTTTTATCTGACCCTGAGATGCTTTTCTCTCTTTCCAGTAATCTCTTTCGGTACTCTCTCCTCTACCCACCACCCAACCTGATTGTTCATGTTTTCATCCTCACTGGCCCTCAATCTACTCACAAAATCTCTTCCATTTCCACTTCCAAGGGAGATCCAGGCATCCCCCCCAGAAATGTTCCTTGTTACCTAGTCTCTCTGGGTCTGTAGATTGCAGCATAGTTATCCTTTATTTTGTAGCTAATATCTACTTATGAGTGAGTACATACCATGTTTGTCTTTCTCAGGCTGAATTACCTCACTCAGGATGACTTTTTCTAGTTTCATTCATTTGCCTTCAAATTTCCTGGTGTCCTTGTATTTAACAGCTCAGTAATATTCCAGTGTGTAAATGTAGCACATTTTCTTTATTCATTTCTGGATTGAGGGACCCCTAGGTTGTTTCCAGGTTCTGTTTATTACAAATAAGCTTCTATGAACATTGTTGAGTAAGTGTCCATGCAGTATAATTGAGCATCCTTTGGGTATATGTCCAAGAGTGGTATAACTGGGTCTTGTGGTAGAATGATTCGTAGTTTTCTGAGAAACCTCCACCCTGACATCCAAAATAGCTGTACAAGTTTGCCCTCCCAGCAGCAATGGAGGAGTGTTCCCCTTGCTACACATTCTCTCCAGCAAGAACTGTCACTTGTGTTTTTGATCTTAGCCATTCTGATAGGTGTAAGATTGAATCTCCTAGTCTTTTTTGTTTGCATTTCCCTGATGACTAAGGATGCTGAACACCTCCTTAAACGTTTCCCAACCATTTGATATTCTTGTTGGGAATTCTTTATTTTGATCTGTACCCAATTTTTAAATTAGATTATTTGGTTTGTTGATATCTAGTTTCTCATTCTTTATATGTTTTAGAAATCAGCCCTCTGTGGGGTTGGTGAAGATCTTCACATTCTGTAGGCTGCCATTTTGTCCTATTGATGGTGTTCTTTGCCTTACAGAAGCTTTTCAATTTTATGAGGTCCCATTTATTAATTGTTGATCTTAGTGCCTGTGCTATTGATATTCTGTTCAGGAAGTTGTCTCCTGTGCCAGTGGGTTAATGATTATCTCCTACTTTCTCTTCTATCAGGTTCAGTGTATCTGGATTTATGTTGGGGTCTTTGATCCACTTGTACTTGCGTTTTCTGCAGGGTGATATCTATTAATCTATTTGCATTCCTCTACATGCTGACACCCAGTTGGACCAGAACCAATTGCTGAAGATGCTTTCTTTTTTCCATTGTATAATTTTTGCTTCTTTGTCGAAAGTTAGGTGTCCATAGGTCTGTGGATTTATATCTTTGATTCTATTCCTTTGACCCTTGTGTAGCTAGAGTTTTCCTTCCTGGCCCACGGTCAGGACAAATCTTTGTCACCTGCCAGTCCCACTGCTGCTCAGACCCAACCAAGTAAACACAGAGACTTATATTGCTTACAAACTGTATGGCTGTGGCAGGTTTCTTGCTAACTGTTCTTATATCTTAAATTAATCCATTTCTATAAATCTATACCTTGCCATGTGACTCGTGGCTTACTGGCATCTTCATATGCTGCTTGTCATGGTGGTGGCTGGCAGTGTCTCCTCCCACCTTCCTGTTCTCTCAATTCTCCTCTCTGTTAGTCCCACCTATACTTCCTGCCTGGCCACTGGCCAATCAGTGTTTTATTTATTGACCAATCAGAGCATTTGACATACAGACCATCCCACAGCACCCTTGTGTCTATTTTTATGCCAATGTCATACTGTCTTTATCTATTGGTTAAAATATTAAGGCAACTCCATGTAATTAAAAGGGAGGTTTATTTTGTGGGGAAACTTACAAGTGAAGAGATAGGTTACAGGGTCTGGGAAAGGTGTAGCGCAGTCCGGTGGTGTTCTCTGGAGAACTCTGCTTGGTCTACCTTTACCGTCCAGGGTCCAGGAACCAAGAACGCTGGCCCATCCGGATCTTGGGTCTTCAGGGGTCCTCTCTTGGCTCCGCCTTGTAGACGTGACAGTTACCGAAGCCTCAATGGGGGTGGTACTTCCAGATCAAAGCTGGAATGGCTATCCACTAAATTTATCTCTATAGCTCTGTAGTTGTACTTGAAATCCGGGATGGTGATACCTCTGGAGGTTCTTTTCTTATTCAGGATTGTTTAGGCTATCCTGAGGTTTTTGTCTTTCCATATGTAGTTGAGTACTGCTCTTTCAAGATCTGTAAAGAATTGTGTTGAAGTTTTAATGGGAATTGCATTGAATCTGCAGATTGCTTTTGGTAAAATGGCCGTTTTTACTATGTTAATCCTACTGATCCATGAGCATGGGAAATCTTTCCATCTTCTAATATCTTCTCCAGTTTCCTTCTTCTAAGATTTGAAGTTCTTGTCATACAGGTCTTTCACTTGCATGGTTAGAGTTACAGTAGGATAGTTTATATTATTTGAGACTATTGTAAAGGCTGTTGGTTCTCTGATTTCTATCTTAGCCCATTTATTGTCTGTATATAGGAAGGCTACTCATTTTTTTTTTTTTAGTTAGTCTTGCATCCACCCCCTAACTAAAGGTGTTTATTAGCTGTAGAAGTTCTCTGGTAGATTTTTTTGGGGTGGCTTATGTATTCTATCATATCATCTGTGAGTAATGATACTTTGACTTTTTTTCCAATGTGTATTCACTTGATTTCCTTTCATTGTCTTATTGCTGTAGCTAGAAATTCAAGTACTCTATTGAATAGATATACAGAGAGTGGATAATACCACTGCCCTGAGGACCAGCTTCCAGCAAGGAAAGGTTTCATGGGGATCCATAGAGTTGTCAAACTAAGACTATTTTTTTTTCAAATTCTGAGGGAGTAAGAGAAAATACACAAACTCTCTTGATGGTTTCTTTCTGACTTTTTCTTTATTCTTCTTCTTAATTTTCCTCTACAGCTTTCTTAGTATTTTCCTTCTCTCATTCTTGATGTTTTCCTTCTAACTAACTTTATTTCTCCCTTACAGCTTATATACTCCAGCAAAATCTTTCAAGCAATCTAAAAATTACAACATAGTTACATTGTATTTTTCAAGTGAATGATTACAATGAATACAAGTTAAAAAAAAGCATGTTTTCATATCACTTACATGATTAAACATTTTACATATTAAAGGTGGAAAACAAGTGTCCCAAGAACCCACATACATTCATGTCCAAGCAATTTGTTATAGTTGAAGAGACTTTGATCAAATAAGGTATTTTTCTCAGCCAGTTCTTTTGCTGGCAGGCTACATTTCATGGTTACAAAGAAAGGACCAAATATTTTATTTTTTTGTCTCAAAGGTAATGTTATAAGAAATCTTAGAAGAATCACAAATCTAAACTTTTATATATGAAAACAAATCAGTCAGCTCTGTTTATATCCTCAGGGTGCATACCCACTCATCAACAGGTTTATTTTGTTTTTTGTTTTTTTATATCAGGAAGCAGAGGGTAGAAATGAGTACAAGAAATTAATCCTTGCTTTTGGTCACCGACCCGTCCTAGGAAGAAAGACATGTCAGCTAATAAGGATTGGGCTGCTTTGTTTCTGATCCCTAACCTTAATGAATCTATCACTCACCTATGTGTCCTTGTGAATTTTAGATTGATTTTAAGGATTTTTTTTTACCTCAAAGCTATTATCAAAACATCTTAACGTAACCATTTTAACCATTTAAAGTCTTTTTAAGGCTTTGTTTCAGTTATGATGTACTCTGAAACCTGTGAACACATCCCCCAACATTAAGATTAAAAGAATTTAAGCTAGTTGGGCTACTGGGATTCAATTGTTTTTCTTAATCATTAACCTAAGCCACAGTATATATGGCTCCTCAATAGAAACTCATGTGTTCTAGCTCTGTGACACTTCCATGTTCTATTTTTTATCCTCTGCAACCTCTGCTTTATCAGAGGCAGGGACAGCATTTTATCCTACCTTTACCTATGTTAATTTTTCCACTAAACTAACCTCTATCATCATCCCTTACTGTGTTTACTTAAACCCCTCAGTCATCAAAATCCTATTTAAATTAACACTATTATTGTATAAAATCACTGCTTCAGTTGAACAGTACAGCTTAGGGGGAAATCATCTTCATAATAAGCCACAGGTAAAAAATGCCCAGTTGAATGGGATAGTTCCATGAGATGATCATACTGCGTTAATTTCAGTGGGCATCTCCTCACACCCATGCACACCATGACAGATATCAGAGAAAAACAGCAGTGGCAAACATATAAAGACATAGCAGTAGCAAGAGACACTCTCAGGCTGAGGCTCTTGGGACCTTGCCTATCTGAGATTCATCTATCAGGGTTTTGTTTCCTGGTTGGCAGATCCTCTGAAGTCAATTGCCTTCTACTGCTCCTCTGACATGGCCACTGGCAGGACAACATTGTCTTGTTCCTGATTTTGGTGAAATTTCTCTCCATTTAATTTGATGTTGGTTATCTGCTTGCTGTAAATTATCTTTATTACATTTAGGTATGCCCTTTGTATCCCTGATCTCTCAAAGACTTTTTATCAGGAAGGGATGTTGGATTTTTGTCAAAGGCTTTTTCAGCATGTAATGAGATGATTGTGTTTTTTTTTTCTTTCAGTTTGTTTATATCATGGATTACATTGACAGATTTTTGTATGTTGAACCATTCCTGCATCTACGGGATGAAGCCTACTTGATGATGTTGTTCTTGGATTTGGTTTACCAGTATTTTATTGAGTATTTCTGCATCAATGTTCACGAGGGAAATTGGTCTGTAATACTTTTTGTTGAGTCTTTGTGTGGTTTGGGTATCAGGGTGACTGTGGCCTCATAGAAAGAATTTAGCAATGTTCCTTCTGTTTCTATTTTGTGAGATAATTTGAGGAGTATTAAGGTGAGAAATCCATGGGAGTCTGCTTAAGGAGTATTAGGGAATTCATTAGGATATAAATTGAAGAAATAAACTCACAAATACAGAACCGAGTAGACAGCTGAAGTTGTCCTCTGATCTGACCTGGAGCGAATCTACCTGGCAGTTCTGTCACACCAGGAAGCAGGAAGTAGGGAGAAGGGACCTGGTGACCCCTCTCCCTTTCCTTTTAACAGGTCACATACAACGGCAAGAAGCACTGCCTCCTTCAGACTATATAGCCCAATGTCATGGGCAGAGCAAATACCACTACAATTGATATTGGCTCTTCTTTGAAAGTCTGTTAGAATTCTGTGCTAAAACCATCCTTGCCCTTGGATTTTTATTTTGGTTGGGAGATATTTAATGACTGCTTCTATTTCCTTAAAGATTATTGGTATATTTACATTGTTTATCTGATCTTGATTTAACCTTGGTAAGTAGGATCTATCAAGAAATTTGTTCATTTCTTTTAGATTTTCAAATTTTGTGGAGTACAGTTTTTTGTTGTTGTTGTTTTGTTTTGTTTTGCTTTTTTACAGTATGATCAAATGATTCTCTGGATTTTCTCGGAGTCAGTTGTTATGTCCTCCTTTTCCTTTCTGATTTTGTTGATTTGGACATTCTCTCTCTGCCTTTTAGTTAGTTTGGATAAGGGTTTGTCTATTTTGTTTATTTTATCAAAGAACCAGCTCTGTCACTGATTCTTTGTAATTTTCTTATTGTTTCTATTTTATTAATTTCAGCCCTCAGTTTGATTATTTCCTGCTGACTTTTCTCCTTAGGTGTGTCTGCTTCTGTTTGTTCAAGAGCTTTCAGGCCTGCTCTTAAGTCACTAACATAAGATCTCTTCAAATTCTTCATCAAGGCACTTAGTGCTATCAGCTTCCAGCTTAACGCTGCTGTCATTGTGTCCCATAGGTTTAGGTTATTCAATTTCCATGATTTTGTAGGTTTCTGTTGTTGTTGAAATCCAGTTTTAACCTGTGGTGGTCTGATAAGATACAGGGGATTATTTCAATTTTTTTTTGTATCTGTTGAGATTTGCTTTTGGCTGAGTATATGGTCAATTTTTGAGAAGGTCCCATGTGGTGCTGAGAAGAAGGTATATTTCTTTGTTCTTTGGTAAAGTGTTTTGTAGGTATCTGGTGGGTCAATTTGAGTCATAATGTCTGTTAGTTTCATTATTTCTCTATTCAGTTTCTGTCTTGATGACCTATCTATTGGTGAGAGTGGTGTGTTAAAGTCTCCCATTATTATTGTTGAGGTTCTATGTGTCACTTAAGCTTTAGTAATACTTCTTTTACAAATGTGGGTGCCTTTATACTTGGGGCATATATGTTCAGATTTGAGATATCATCTTGGTGGATTTTTCTTTTAATTAATATGAAATCCCCTTCTCCATCTCTTTTGTTTAATTTTTGTTGGAAATCTATTTTATTAAATATTAAGATAGCTACTATACCAGCTTGCTTCTTAGGTCCATTTACTTGGAAAATCTTTTTCCAACCCTTTATTTGAAGCAATGTCTGTCTTTGATGTTGATGTGTGTTTCTTGTATGCAGCAGAATAATGGATCCTGATTTTTTTTATCCATTCCATTAGCCTGTGTCTTTTTATTGGCAAATTGAGTTCATTGATATTGAAGGATATTAATGATCAATGATTATTAATTCCCATTTTGTTGTTCTGGTGGTAGTGTGTGTGTGTGTGTGTGTGTGTGTGTGTGTGTGTGTGTGTGTGTGTGTTTGTGTCCCTCTTTTGGGTTTTGCTGGTTTGAGATTATCGATTGCCTGTGTTTTTCCAGGTGCAGTTAACTTCCTGGAGTTGCAATTTTTCTTCTAGTACCTTTGTAGGGCTGGATAGATATTGTTTACATTTGATTTTGTCATGAAATATCTTGTTTTCTCCATTGATGTTGGCTGACAGTGTTGCTGTGTATCATAGTCTGGGCTGATCTCTGTAGTCACTTCTAGTCTGCAAGACATCAGTCCAGGTCCCTCTGGATTTAGGGTCTCCATTGAGAAATAAGTGTGATTCTAATAGGTCTTCCTTTATATGTTACTTGGCCTTTTCCTCTTGCTGCTTTTAATATTCTTTCTTTTATCTGTATGTTTAGTATTTTGATTATTATGTGGCAAGGGGATTTTATTTTCTGATCCAGTCTATTTGGTGTTCTGTAAGCTTCTTGTACCTTTATAGGTATGTCTTTCTTTAGGTTGTGAAAATTTTCTTTTATGACTTTGTTAAATATATTCTCTGAGTGTGTGAGCTGGGTTTCTTCTCCTTTTTCTATTCTTATATTCTTATGTTCGGTCTTGATATAGTGTCCCAGATTTTCTGGATATTTTGTGTTAGGAATTTTGTAGATTTAACATTTTCTTTGACTGATGATATAGCCAACATAGATGTGATACCATCTGTATTATAAAGTGGTTCAACCGATAACTTTCCTTCTCCACTGGTCAGTGTGTAAAGATGGCTCAGCCTGTAAAGTACTCACACATGAGGACCTGAGTTCAATCTCTAGAACACACATTAAAAAGTTGACACAGAAGCACACCCCTGTAAGCTCAGTGCTAGGACCTGGAGACCAAAAAATCCCCACAGCTCATTGAGTACCCAAAGCAGCCAAATTTTTAAGCCCTCGATTCAGTGAGGATTGGGAACCACTTGTCTCAGTGTTCTGGATAGATCTCTAATAAGGTGAAGTTTAATATATTGTCCAGGTTGGCAGGCATTTGAGCACATAATAGGGGCTGGAGAGCCCACCTGCAGATTGGCTATTGCCGTGAGCCTCTGCTCCTTGCTATGGGCAGAAAGCCTCTAAATTCACTGCATGAATCTTGCTGCAGGACCACTTGATTGTCCTCAGGATATGGCAGCTGAGCTCACCAGAGCAAGAGAGATCATTTTCTCCAAAAACAAGTTGGAAAATAATTGGAAAATATATATATAACAGCAGCCTCTTGCCTCCAAACATGTACATTTGTATATGCCCACTCAAATTTATACATAGGTTGGATGTGTACACACACACACACACAAACACACACACACACACAAACACTCATGCATTCTTGTACGATGTGTGTGTGTATGCACACACATATAGAAGAGGTAGGAGATAAGAACATTGAGCAAGCTTATTTTTCTCTTTTAAGGTTGTGAAACCTTAAGACTGCACCCTGTCCTTTGGGCTCCATACTAGGGCACACAGCCCTGTCAGCCTTATGGAAGGTCAGACTGGTCCTAGGAATCCCAGGTAAGACATTTGATTTTAATGTCATACTTCCTTATGCTTCCAATTTTTTCTTGTGCACATAGGCAATGCTCCTCAAAATGGAGAAGACGGGGTTCAGGCTCTAGACATTATGAAGCAGAAGTTACTGGACTATCATATATAGCCAAGGGAAAACCTGCATTGTACAAGGAAAGCAAATGACCTTCACTCAAAGCTCTGAAAGAAAGCCAGCTTTTGTACATGGGTACGTGCATGTAGGGATGCCAAGTGAAACCAACCCAGAAAGACATGGACAAGAGAAGACCCTTTCAAAACTACCAATAGATTGAAACACATAATTATTTGTTCTTTATTTAGCATTTAATTAAAGTTCTTAATTTCTGTGGGTGGATACAGGCTCCTGATATCATGGGCATGAATAAGAGGTTTTCTTGGTTAAAAAAGGAAACTTGTCTTATAACATCTGAAGAAAATATGATGGTATTTAAAAATACCTTGAACCTGAGAAACAGAGGACTGTTTATTTTTTAAACAAATAAATAGATGCACAAGTTATATCTTTTCAATTGGAGCTAAGTCTTGCTTGGTAGGGTCTACACTCATCCACAATTTTGTTGTGCCAGTTGTCTTGAAGTATTTACTAATCAATTCTGCCTTTTATTTTCTTTATTAATCTGTTACGATAGAAGATGATATTGCTTCATTTTGAGTGGTGATTTGTATGAAGGAACTTAACAAGCAAGTCAAGAATCTAAGCAAACATTCTGTAATGAGAATAAGACACCAAATACTCAAATAACTATGTCAGAACATCCCAACACTTACCCAGTGTGTGCTCTGGAGGCCAGGAGTAGCTATAAGCTTGGAAGAGCACACACGCATAGACTTCATCTCTTGTCACCATCTCTCAGCTGCAGCATTTAAATTAAATTACAGCCCATTTGTACTTCTCTTTCCTCACCCATACAAACTTTGGGCTGCACTAAGGGTTGCAATCTGTAGAAGGCCCTACGACAATATCATAAATAGGTAACCAAGAACACACACATACAAAGTAAGCAAGACTTGAATACAGGAAGAGATAAGCACACTTATAAACTTCAAATTTGTGATGGGGGATAGCTCAGTAGTTAAAAGAGCTTTCTGTTCTTGCAGAAGATTGGAGTTTGGTTTCAAGCATCCACACTGGAAAGCTCATAGCTGCTTATAATTACAGTTCCAGCATGTAGACAAATTTCTAACCAGTCTTACTAAATAAGAAACACAGAGTCAAATACAGAAGTAATAACTGAAGAGATCAGAGAAATGGTGAAGAGCCACTGACTAGCCTTAACTTACCACCACGCTGTAGCTTCCTCAGAGAGAGCTTCTTCCTGTCTAACCTGCACTTTTATTTCTTTTCTGTTCTGCCTTCTCATTGGCTTTAAACCCAGCCACATCACTTCCTCATCACTGCTTGTCTATACAGCCCTCCAGGTCTCTATGGTTGGTACTGGGATTAAAGACATGTGTCACCTGCTTGGCTGTGTCCTTGAACACACAGAGTCTCTGCCTACCATGTGATCAGATTAAGGGCATGTGCTACCACCACCTGACTTCTGTTTATGGCTCACTATAACCTCTGATCTCCAGGCAAATTTTATTTATTTATTAACATACAAATAAAATATCACATTTCAGCACAAATAAAATATCACCACACTGGGAGATCTGTTCAACTCCTCTGGTCTCTGTACACACACACACACACACACACACACACACACACACACACACACGCATACAAATGAAAATAAAAATAAAATAAATATTTAGGACTCAACTAACATGCATACACTTCGGGTTTATAGAAGCTTGCACAAAATACAATAGCCATGTGATGGCAGAGAAAATCACTCCCAAATGGGACCACTGGGGTAAGCACCATAGAAGAGAAGGAATTTGAACTGAGTTTTAATCATGAATTCTTTAAAGCAAAGAGGAAGGAGAAAGTCACTCCAGAGAGAAGTGGTAGCCAAGACAAGGGAGGGAGTCCCATAAGAGGTGAAAAGGACATGTATCAGACTGTGTGAAGGACAAGTTGGAAGGCCCATAGGGGACCAAGGGGATGATGCTGGAGGTTAGAACTCTGAATGCTGCTATAGACCTGTAGACCATGTGCATTTTTACTAGTAGTATTTGAAAGGATAGTTTGCTTTTAAAAATTATTGTGTGAGCTTCGAAAATACTAAGAAAATGCTGTGTGGAAAACCATAGAGAGAGATGGTATCCATGGGACCATTAATCAGGGAGATGCTTAGGAACAAACTTTGTATAAAATAAAACTGCCTCCTGTCTGGATTTGGGTTGATCATAAGCAGCTGTCTTGAGGCCCAAAGAACATATCAATAAAAACAATGGGGTTTCCTGAAATGAGATTTTTCCCAAGATGGAGTTCTCAAACGTGGGTGCTGAAGAAGTTAGAAGTTGGAAGACAGAGAGCACATACCAAATAGTTGTTATGCACATAGACTTTGGGGAAAGGAAGACCTCATGTTATATAGAAGCTTGGCCACTGCTGTCTGTGTGAATTTAAATAAAGTACTTGATCTCTTTAAAAGAATCTTCATCTGTAGAATTATAGTAACCACGCCTTCATTATCATATTGTTTGGTGAATTATGGACTTCACTTTTGCTATATGTTGGGTCTGACACAGCCATTGAAGTCAAGACCCTATAGCAGCTGAGGTTGCGTCTACTGGGCCTACACAAGGTTGGCCAATCATCAGTCAATGGATTGGGTGCAGGCTGCGGCAGGTACAGTCATGGCCTTCATTTGCATACTTAGTGAGTCTGTGAGGTTCGAATGGACAGCTCCAACCTCATAGTCACACAGCCATCCCCAGTTATACTCAGTGCATCACAAAAATGTGTCCTGGCATCCTCTGAAACCAAGCTCATTGTCAACTTATACATGAAGAGTGCATCAAGGGGTCTAGGCCAGGGACAACGGGAGCTGGATATCTGTGCTGGGTAGATCTCCTCAGGCTTTGGCAAGAAGGAAAGCAGAGGAGCCAGAAAAAGCCAAAGAAAAAGGCTAGAGAGAAGGAAGAGTACAGACAAGATGTTACCCATTTCAGTTTTCCAGGAAGCATTACAGAGGCCACAGAAGAGAGAAGCCTCAATGTGTTTAGTCTACCAGCCACTAGCGTGTTTGAAAATTATTGGTTCAATAAAGACTGTATGTATTTAGATTCTAGTAAGTCTGGGTAAAGCTGTAGTGTATGGATATATCGTATCTTTTGGGAAGATTCACAATATTTATTACTAACCCTACGTCCAAGGTTGTCACAAAAACTGTGTATCAATTTTTCCTTTTTAAAACCCAAATTGAACATTTGAACATGCCATGGTATCCACTTTGATGCTATTTGCTCAATTTAAGTTTGGTTTTTCAGTCTTACGTTTCAGCGTGTGGACAGATGGGTAAAGGGAGCTCCTTTATCTGTTCCCTGTTAGGATGTACTCAGTACAAACACATTCCTACCCACATTCCTTCCCTCTAGCTTGTTCTTAGGCCCCTGCTGTATAAGCCACTGGATGTTGTCTCTGACATTGTACATAACACCAGTTTGAGAAATACAGATTTTCAAAAAGGAAAACTTTTAATGCTCTTAAAAATAGATTAGAAGTGCCAGCTCAGTGATTTCTAAAATGTGAGGCTCACAGTGTTGTTGGATGTGTCTTCAGGTGTGAGCCTCAAGTCTTCTGGGCTGGAAGGAATTGAGTGGGGCAGAGTTGGTGGATTGGATCTGAGACTCCTTTCTTCTTCAGCTTTAAACAATGCTGAATTTCATGGTGTTTCATACACACACATGTCCCTCCAGCAAAAGAAAGGTCCTGTTGTTCCACTATTCACCTTCAACTAACTTCCCAGATTTGTTTTATTTAATAATTTTTTAATTATCACACAAAATAGTAAGCATATTTATGACTGTTACACATAAACCACTGTATCTTGTTCTTATTTGCCCCCACCTTGTGTTTCCCTTTTTAATCTTTTTTTGGGGGGGGGGTGTTGAATCTCTCCCCCTACAGAAATAGACTCCTTTCCCCTCCAGTCATCCTACACATAAATATATTTATTTCTAGGTCTGCATTTGAGAAGAAATGTGCCACATGTTTTTCTGAGCCTGGCTCATCTTATTTAACATGATGATCTCTGGTTCCATCATCCATTTTCTAATGAACAGCAATTTTATTAATAGAACTTGTAGTCATGTTGATTCAATTTTTTCTCTATTGATATTTTGCTGTGGATATCACTCTGTATAATCACTGATTGGCCAGTGGCAGGCAGGAAGTATAGGCGGGACTAACAGAGAGGAGAAAAGAGGAAACAAGAAGGGAGAGGAGAGACTGCCTGGAGCCGCAGCCAGGACAAGGAAGATGTAAAGTACCGGTAAGCCACGAGCCACGTGGCAAAGTAAAGATTAATAGAAATGGGCTAAATATAAGAGTAAGAGCTAGACAATGACAGGCCTGAGCTAATGGCCAAGCAGTTTAAATAATGTAAGAGTCTGTGTGTTTATTTTATAAGTGGGCTCTGGGACTGGCAGGACTTGGTGGTGGGACCCGGAGAGAAAAGCTCTCCAGCTACAATATTTATATGTAACATTGCCTTACTTTTGTCTCCTATATCCAGTATTCTTTCTTCATTTGATCTTTTCTGTCAATAATGCCGTTTGATCTGTCTTTTGACAGATTTTTACATTTCCAGAATTTCTGTTTGTCTCTATTTCACAATCTCAGTTTCCTTGCTGAATTATACCCTCACCATGTAGAGTTACTCTCTCATACTGCTGAATATCTCACGGATTTTGCCAACATTCTTGTACTTAGTTGAAGTGTAGTTACTTCACTGTGTCATTTCATTCTCCAGTTTGTTTGAGCCCTCTAAGGGGCCAAGGAACAGCAGGATTCTGAAAACTTTCTCTGGCACTGCACCTGCCCTCTTACATCTGACTCAGCTAAGGAATGTGAGCTTTGTAAGGTGCTATGTTGGACTACTTTCTTGTAACCTTTTGTACTTCTCTGGTGTGTTTTGAGCATCTGTCAGTCTTGATGTCCCGTCCAGGTTATCTTTTTTCTCCATATATTCCCATTTTTTATGTCTTTCATTTTATAAGGGTCTTTTTGTATGCAGCCTTAGTGAAGGGCAAACAGGAAGCAAAAACAGAAATGACTTGATAAATGCTGTCTTCGTCAGGGTTACTATTGCTGCAATGAAACACGATCAGCAAAGAGCAAGTTGGGGAGGAAAGGGGTTTGTTGGGCTTATATTTCCACATTATAGTCCATCAGTGAAGGAAGCCAGAACAGGAGCTCAAACAGGGCAGGAACCTGGAGGCAGGCGCTGGTGAAAAGGCTGTGGAGGCATGCTGCTTACTGGCTTGCTCCATGTACCTTGCTCAGCCAGCTTTCTTAGAGCTCAAGATCGCCAGCTCAGTGGTGACACCAACTACAATGGATTGGACTCTCCCCCATCAATCACTAGTTAAAAAATGCTCTACACTGTATACTACAGTGTAGAGTCTACACATTTTTTTTTCAGTCAAGGTTTCCTCCTCTCAGATGAGTATAGTATATGTCAAGTTAAATAAATCTAGCTATCTCAGATACCTTAGTATGAAAACAAAGAAAAAAGTACCTGTGGGTCAGTTATAGCCCAATAAGGTGAGAAGACAGAGCTAGGATCAATGCAGCTGTAATATTTCAAGGCTAACGTGTTAATTATTAAAAGGATAAAATCTAGGAAGAAGAAAATGATAGTAGGCGAAGTTGTCAGGATGAGAGGAAAGCCTGTGAGTTAGAGGTATCAGAAATTGTACTAGGGTCTGAGAATAAGCTGTCAGAGTAGTCCACTCAGGGAAGATAAAACCCAAACCATGACAGACTGCTAAAATACCAAAGCAAAATTAAATTAAAAATTAAGCTATGAAAGAAGGTCGAATAAAGATGATTACATCCTCTTCAGCTTATATTTGTCCCTTGTTGACGAATATAGTTTCTTCTCCTTTGTCAGTTGTCATTTGGCACTCTACATTGGGAGTGTGATTTTGAGTCTCTGTCTCATTCTATATATGTTGCTGGAGAATTTCTCTCCAGCTCCCGCCACCAAGTCCCGCCAGTTCCAGAGCCCACTTACAAAATAAACACACAAACTCTTATATTATTTAAACTGCTTGGCCATTAGCTCAGGCCTGTCATTGTCTAGCTCTTACTCTTATATTTAGCCCATTTCTATTAATCTTTACTTTGCCACATGGCTTGTGGCTTACCGGTACTTTACATCTTCCTTGTCCTGATGGCGGCTGGCAGTGTCTCCTCTCCGCCTTCCACTTCCCAGAATTCTTTTCCTTGTCCCGCCTATACTTCCTGCCTAGCCAATGGCCAATCAGTGATTTATTTACTGACCAATCAGCAACACACTTGACATACAGACCATCCCACAGCATATATAAGTTATTCTAGAAGTTATCTCTTGCTTGGGAGTCAGGCCTGAGTTGTGTTTTCTAGTCCTTGGTGTGTAGTGTGTCATGCTCAGCCCCAGCTTGCTCTCTGGCTTCCTGTGCTGGGTGACCACGTTCTCCAACACACAGTTTTCAATATTGGAGCCTCTGAGATGGGAGGAGCTGCACATCAGGGCTTGTATTTATCTATGCTGCAGGGTATTCTGCTTCCACCAGGATACAGCTCGCTGTCAGGCCAGTGATCCATAGTTCTTGTTTGAGTTCATTTGTCTTTGAGTCTGTAACAGGTTCAGGATTCATCTCAATTTTCATTTTCATGTGATTTGTAGACTGAGTAGTTGGTAAATATTGTGGGGCCCCTGCATTAGGCAAGAAACAGTGGCAATTTCTCTGCTCTTCTGGTTGAACAATTAGCTGACATGGCCTGTTTTGGGAATGGTTCCTTCCCAAGTCACAAGTACCTTCCAATTACCCAATCACCTTCCTCATGTGCTCAAAGCAACAGATTCTCCTTTTAAATTTTTTTCCTTAGAGTTTTGTTTTACTTTTCCTAGAGACCTTCATGTACTCCTCTCACAGGGAAAAAGGTATGGGGGTCTTCTATCCTTCTTTTCCACTACATCCAGTGCTATAAGGTGGACCCTATTGCTTCCTTTATAAATTATTTTTTCTGGATTTTTATATTCTCTCACTTTCCAGTGTCTACTGTGGCTCTCTTATGTATTTTTGTCCCCTCTCCTCTTCTTTCCACAATCAGTCAGAGACTCTGCAATTTTTCAGGGATTTGGACTGCTGCTGTTTGTCCCCACTCTACTATCTTCTGATCTTGGGCTTGTTTGTTGTTGATAATTGGACAGATATGTAAAATACTTGCTTTTTAAAAACAACTATAGGCAGTTTTTCATGTTCTTGGTTTTAACAGGCCTACTTTGTGATTTTTCTATTTCATATCATTTGTCCATATCAAGCATCATTATGATTAAAAGCTCCAAATTGCTCTTGGGGGATCTTTGCTTCTAATTGTCCATGGCCTTAGAAGTTCTCCTCTTTTGTTTATGGAGTTCTCAGGTTGTTTGACAGAATATGATGCTGTCGATGGCATGTGTCTCTAAACCATAATTGATTCCCTTTACACTCTTGTAGGTTATTCTCCAGGGAAAACTGCGTCAACATTATGAAGATATTCAAACAGCATCAGTATGGTTCTCAAGTAAGGAAGGACCTCATCCCCCTGCTGATAATAAGGGGAACAAGCCACCTTGGAGGCCATCATGAAGGAGTCACTCACTACAGTCCAACAATATTCTAGACAGTAAATTCCCCAAGAAGTTCTGAGGCAGACGCTTCTGCTGCCCCTGGGTCCCTGACACACAGAAACTGTGAAGTATCAGTTTCTCCCTGCTCAAGCTGCTAAGGTTAGGAGGGTTAATGTAGCAGAGGAAACTGATAGGATATTGACTTATACAGCACCTCACATAAAAATTTTTATCACTTTCTCATTTGTACATGCAAAATGTATTTCATTGTAGTCATTAGATTTGCTCTGACATTCTAATAGAGCAGATTTTGTCATGTTGACACACTTGTTTCCTATTTGTTTTTCTAGTTGTTCCATCACTCCTCACACTTACATGTTTCATTTGCTTCTCTTCTTAGTGATGTGAATGACAGACAGTTGGCTTGCTTGGTCCTGGTTTCAGACTAACTATCTAAGGCTGCGCTCCCTTTTCATTTGCTTTGTCTACTTTTTCACTTGTTTTCTGTCTAGCTCTGTTTCTGTGCTCATCTCTTCTCCTGAACAGACATTTTGGATTTTGCATCCTATTCCTCCTTATGAAACTTCTTCTCTGAATGTACATTTGCAAAATAATACCTAAACCAATATATCTTTAATTAAAATCAAGAAAACACAAGAGTAGATTCACTTATTTTAAAAGTGAGTATTAAAGCACAATAGTAGATCATAAAACTCATCAAATGCAATATACTCTAAGCCTTCTTTGCTATAAACCACATTAGCCTACATTAAACACCATTTTCTTTCACAGTCCAGTATCTGCTACCTATCTGTCTATCAGCTATCAATTATCTATTTGGAGATCTATGTATCTATCTGTCAGTCAATCATCTATAAGACTACATAAGCCAAGATGCTGGAAGGGAGATGTCTGTATTTGTACTGGAGAGTCATGAGAAAAATGTGTCAATTATTACTATGAATAATATTTAGAACAATTTGACAAACATAGTTCATTTTTTTCTACAAAATGTTTACACTTACATATGCCTGCCACCATTTACCATGCAACTACCAGATTTTATTACTAATAAAAGAAGTTTTACGATTCAGTAATTGTTAGTATGTAGAGCATATTCTTATGGTGTTCATACATCTATTTCCTCATTCTTTATACATCTCTGGGCTTCTCATTATCCTCCTATCTCTCCTCAAGCCACAGGTCCCATCCCTCTGTTTTCTTCATTTAACAGAATCCACTGTGTTTATCATTCTGAATTTAACCAAGTTCTCTTAATACTAAAAATTATGCAAAATCATTCTGGTTACAAGTGAATAAAATTATACTTTGTATATATATATATGTATATATATATACACAAATATATTTATAGAGAGCATTTTATTTATCAATTCATTAATTTATTGATAGCTATCTAGGCTCTTTCTACCCATTTTATTAAATAAACGGATTAAAAGGATTTCTTAAAACACCTTTCAATATGCAAGATATTTTAGGAATACCAGCAACTTTGCAGACATGACTACAGACTCTGAGAATTCCTTTAGGTGATTCAGTGAAGCTAGGTGTAGAATAAGAATGCACAGTGATTAAGGGGAGGAGCTACTTGATGTACTTTACACTATTCTGTGATCAGCATGGTGATTTGGATGAAAATGGTCGCCATAGGCTCATATGTTTGAATGATTGCTTTCCTGTTAGTGGAACTGTTTGAGAAGGATTAGGAGGTATAGCTTTATTGGAGGAGGTGTGTCACTGGAGGTGGGTTTTGAGGGTTCAAAAACCCATACCAGACCCAGTTGCTTGCTCTCTCTCTCTGACTGTTGCCTGCAGATTAGAATCTGAAGCTCTCAGCTACTCTTCTAACACAATGCCCATCTGCTTCCTGCCATTATGATCATGGACTAACCCTCTAAAACTATAATCAATCTTCCAATTAAATCCTGTCTTGTTGTAAGTGTTACCTTGGTCATGGGGTTCCCTCATAGCAATAGAACAGTAATTAGGACAGAAGTTGGTACCAGGAGCATGAGATTGATGTGACAAGCCTGGCTGTGCTGTTGTTTGAAGGAATATGGAAGACTTTGGGACTTTGTAGTAGAAAAGTGGTTGAACCCCTTAATCAAGTCTTAATGAACCATCTTAGTAGGAGCTTGGAGAACAATAATACTGAGGGTGATGTGGACTATGCAAGCCTGACTCAAGAGGTTTCACAGTGGAATAACATTAGCAAGTGGCCTAAAAGCTGTTCTTGTGGTATTTTGCCAAGCAATGTGGCTGCATTTAGCATTTGTTTAAAATTCTCCTAGAGGCTAAATTGAAGAGTTGTGGACTAATGGCACTAGCAGGTGAAATTTCCAGACATATGTTATGTGGTTATTATTGGCCACTCTTATGCAAATCTACAATGAAGTAAGGAAAGAGAAATACAAAGTGTACGGTTTACGGAGAAAAGCAGCACCTGGGAATTTAATATTGGAACCAAGTCTTGTGCTCAAAGAGAGGCAAAATTTAATGAAAGACCTGTTTTAAAATGGAATAAAGGGAGTGGTATCCTCAGGGCAAGACCCTCCTCAGCTCCTCAACTAAGCTTCCAACTTACAAAAATAAATTCAAGTAAAGCTTAAGCAGCAATGGAAACCATCAATAAAGGAAAGTTTATGCAGATGTAATTCAAGGAGCAGGGCAGGCTATTGTACCCTCAAGCATAAGAACTTGGCATCTTTGGCCTTGTGATTCTGGACTTAGAGTCAAGAACACAAGGAAGGGCTTGCGGACTCTCCCTACAGGGTTAAAGAAAGCTGCTGAGGTAAGGTATGTGACAGAGAAGTTGCTGCATGGAGGCCTAGAGAGGCCGTTGCATGAAGCTGTGAAGGTGAATCCTGGATTGCCTTAGAGACCCCAAGATGCCAGAGGTGCCAGAGCTGTGAAATTCTTGCCAAGGATAGCTTCAGACAGGGTGTAGAGGCAGTCAGAAAAAGAGAAGTGTGTTGAATCAGCAAGGATAGAAGGGAAGAGTCATCTAAGCCCTCAAACATCAGACAACATAGAGCTGCAGAGAGTTCTGTCCTTTTGGAATGGTAATATATATTCTGTTCCAAGTATGTGATCTGCTTTTTTTTATTTTTCTTTTTTAGGGGTTACAGTTAAGAGATCGCCTTAAGTCTGAGAAGAGACTTTGGACTTTTAAACAGATTTGAGACCGTTATAGCTTATGGAAACTTTTGAAGTTGAACTGAATGAATTTTGCACTACGATGGCTAAAAGCCTGTGGAGACTGTGGAGTGGAACGTGGTGGCTTGAATGAGGATGGCCCCCAAAGGCTCTTATGTTTGAATGTTTGGTTCCTAGTCAGTCAGCAGAACCATTTAAGAAGGATTAGGAAGTGTGGCTTTGTTGAAGGAAGTGTGTCACTGGGGGTGGGGTTTGTGGTTTCAAAAGCTCTTGCCAGACCTAGACCTAGTCTCTCTCTCTCTCTCTCTCTCTCTCTCTCTCTCTCTCTCTCTCTCTCTCCCTCCCTCCCTGCTGCCTTCAGATCAGGATGTAAAGCTCTCAGCTACTGCTCCATCACCATTCCTTTCTGCTTCCTGTCGTGTTGATCACGGACTAACCTAAAACTTTAAAACTATAAGAAAGCTAGCAGTTAAATGATTTTTTTTTTATAAGATTTGCCCTGGTCCTGGTGTCTGCCTTGGTCCTGGCGTCTTCTCACAGCAAAAGAACATAACTGAGGCGGATGAGTCATGTAGAGCTCCATGCTCCTTGTACTCTAGGCATTTTCATTATCCTCTCAGTCTAGACTGAGACACTTCAGTAATGTTCTAAGCTAAATTGTGGAAGAATAAGAATTCAGTGGCAGGTAATATACCTCCAGAGCTTGAATTTTGATTTATTCTAAATGGAATATTTATGATATTATTTTTAAAATATTTATAATTTATGTCTATGAATTTTAATTAAGGAAAAAATAGAGGATGCTCTTTAATTCTAGCATAGAAGATTGAGCCAACAGAGACAAATGTTAATTAAAACATAATAACAAAATAGTATCTAGGTTTATAGGCAAAAGTTTCCCATGCTGGAAACAAAGAATTTAAAATAGAAAAATAGTGAAAAGGAGAATGTAGGGAAGTAGGGGACTATGCATAGGACAGAATCAACCCAGATCTTATGTGGCTTTTTTGTTAAGAGACACACAGACATGTACAAAGAGAACATGGTTCTGACAACATAGCCTGGCTTGGTTCATGGGACTTTGATAATTATTAATAAATCAATGTAAAGCATGACAAATGAGCATGGTGCTTTGATGACCATAAGATGATGCCAGTGTTTCTGTTGTTAAAAAGTCACCAGACAGTGATTTATCCAGCAGGACAGTCTGTTGAGTGATGTGTATGATGCTGTGAGGAATACTGGAAGAATCCATGCTTGTGAAAAAAATAGCCTGGGTGGCTTGTTCTCTCAGTTCTAGATGATCTGAAGGGCATGTGACATGTGACAACTTGACAGTAGAAATGACTATAGTGATTCTTACAGAAGGTTGAATGAACTCAGCCTTCAGGTCACTTTCCACACTATTAAAGTCAGTGCTTATGATGGAACCTTCTTTGCTTCCTCTTGGAAAACATCTACATCAGTGTTCCATCATCAGGTTTGAAAACCAAAATTACTGTCTCCCTACAGGGACCATGAGAATAGACATGGAAGAATAGCTTTGGGACTGGATTGAACTCTGTCAGAAAAGGAAGATTAAAAATGCCCAACTTAAATTTTGGTTAAAATTCTGGAAAGCATACATTCTGATTCTTTCTTGATCAGCATTGGTTCAATAATTCCTTAAATAATATTCTTAGGCAGTTTAAAAAGATTCAGCTAAATGACTACTTAGCACAAGATGGGTACATTATGCAAATATTAATAAATCATAAGCCTTTGAGAAATATGGAGAAAATCAGGCCTAAACTCTGACTGGTTTTTAGGCAATGTCCCTAGTCCTCTCCCGGGTGCCTGCCAACAACAGCAACAACTTTCACAACGTAATGAATTTCTGTCATTCTGGAGGCAGTAACTTCAATTAGAAATTAAAGTGAAATGTAGGTTCCGAGGGAGGGAAAGAAATATTTAACTTGGAAAATTTGCACTTGCCTTTCAGAGGCTGCCATGCTCAAAGGAGAGTGGTGTCCGTCCTGGGGCCCTGGTGGCTTTTCAGAAAGCTGCACAGTGCGTTGCTGTTATAAATTGGGGCTATTTATTTTCTTCTTTAGGATTTCTTGTATTTCTGCTCTGATGAATGAATGTACATTGTGTGAAGTTCTTACTGGAATCTTGAGCTGCAATGAAACACATGCACACGTGTGTTGAACATTTTTCGTACTAGAGCCCTCAGAGAAGGTAATAAATACGAGGTGAGAACTTGGGAGCAGCCACAGCCTGCAGACTCTTGGTAACAATTGGACAATTTCAAATGAGCTTGGTAGAAACAGAGCCCTTGTTTCCTCCCATGCATTTCACACATCATAAAAATATGATTTTTTTCGATGTATATATGTATTTCGTGTATTTATCTTCAGGAAGATGTCAGACATACCCAGAATTCAGCTTAACTTCCTTCCTAGGCATCTCTCCATCCAGTGAAATTAGCAATTGAGACCAACCATCTGCTGTGTGCAGAATTCTGGTGGCACAGGCAATGAGAGCTGCATGTGGTCTCTATTGGATTCCACCCTCTGCTCTTTTCCACCCAATTTTAGTCTATTTTAGTACCCTTTGTGGTAAAACCCTAAAATAATGGGTGCAACAACTTCCCTGAATTATGGAAATCCTTTGATCAGACTTCTGGATCTAAGGGTGACTTATCTACCTCACTTCTCACAGTTCCACATTTTCACCCAAATGTAATGGCTTCCATTTTTACATACATATTCTGGTTTTCCATCTCCTGGATATTCTCTTGTTCTTTTGTTTTCCCATAGAAAGAAGCATGTGAATGAGTGAAGGAGGAGGAACCAGAGATGCTATTTCACAGCCTTGGCTGTCTTGCATCCTTAAACTTCAGAATTCTTATTAAGGTATATTCTCTCATGGGCTTTTAGCTATTCAGAGACAAGTTTAAATATTAATATAAGGTGTTCTGGCCAAGCTCCCAAATCTCTACCGATTTCTTTATATAGATATTTTTGAATCTGAAATCTCTTCCTGATTTTCTTTTTTGTTCTCTGTCACCTGAATCAATGTGGATTCTGCCCAAGTAACTTCTGGTTATTTTGCCTTTCAAATGAGCAAACACCTTTTACTGACAGCATGAAGACTTTTTTGATCTTTATCTCAAATCCATACACAAAACTGTTTTTAAATGCCAGAAGAGTTACACAATAAGAAGAGGGTTAATGTCTCAAACTCAGCAACCTCCCTGACTATGCAGATCTGTAGCCTGTGTGGGCTGTTCCCCTGGGCAACAAGATACATGCAAAGCACTGCCTTGGAGCCTCTGCCTGGTGAAGTGGATTTTAAGTATTCCCTATGTAACTATGAACAGTTGAGAGTTCAGAGTTTTATGGTTTATTAAAATGTATCTTCATGGGAAAGATGTACCATTTTCTCCTACAGGAATTCCTGTTACAAACAAGATACAATAGCATATCAAAGGCAAACAGGAAAATAATTTACATTAATAAATGTCAGAGACAGAAAGCCTGCAGGTTTGCAGGGGAAACTCTCTAAGATCTTACACAAGGAAACTACAAAAATTAGCAGCTACCTTGTTGAAGCTTATCTGGGATGCCATGAGCATCTCAGCAATGGAAGGGTGATTAGCAGCCTCCACACTGAGGTCTGGGGTAAAACAGGAGCTCCCTCCAGTGCAAAAAAGCCTGGAGTTAATACTCTGTGCAGCTTTTCCTTGTCAGGGTGACTTTGTCTATCTAAAGTAGTCCAGATCCAGAAAATTGATCAACAGGTGGAAATCATTGCTTTAAATGACACTGGAACCCATGTGCGAGTCTCGGGTGTCTGGCCTTCAAGTTTGAAAGGAACTTTTCACTCCTTTCTCCTCCAAGGATGTTTTGAAGATGAGCACCCTTTGCGCATTTGTGCTACTCAGGAACTGGAATCTTTTAGACAACCAACTCTCTCAACACTTCCTTTGCCGTTTCCTTCAGCATCTTCATTGTAAAAGGAGAAACTGTCCTGTCGTCTTCACGGGTATGTGATGAAAAGCAGCTGCAGCCCTGGACATCGATGTGCTTAGACGTTAAGCCACACAACACACAGGTGCAAAGCTTTGGGTTTTGATTCTCTCTTTTCTTTTTCTCTTTCCATTTTTGTCCCTTTTATTGACAATTCGCATGTTAGCGAGTACTCTACCACTGGCCACAACCCAAGCATTTCTATTGTTTATTTTACATTCATTTTCATATGATTTTTAAAATTTCATAGGTGTATGCACTGCAGTTTGGTCACATCTATCTTGATTGCCTCTTTCAGTTCCTCTAAGATTCCCCTCAATGGTTTATCTAGAGTGACCTCTTGCCTCTTTTTTCACTGAGTATATATATTTCCCCTTGATTTTTGTGTCACCTGTGTGGGTGGGTGTTTTGCCTGCATGTACGTGTGTGCACCATGTATGTTCAGTACCCACAGAGGTCAGAAGAAGGCATCAGATCCCCGAGATTAGAGTTACAGATGCTTGTGAGGTCCCAGGTGGGTGCTGGGTATTATACTAGTATGTTCTGAAAGAGTATTCAGTGTTCCTAACTCTGTGCCATCTTTCCATACATCACTATGATCCCCTGATTTTACCAATCCTCTGAATCCAATTAGTGATGCCAGTATGTACATGGTTGTAAGGTCATTCATTGGACCTAACCAAGGGCCTGTATCCCTGAAGAAAATGGCTTTCCATCTCTAGGTAGTCTTTTAAATTTTGAGTCAGGGTCTCTTTATGTTGCCCAAGATAGCCTGGAACTCACTCTATAATCCAATTTGGTCTTGAACTTTCAATTTACCATATTCCTGGTTTAAGTCTTCTGTATAATTAGGATTCCAGGCTTTGCCACCAGGCCTGACGTCCTTCCTTTAAAATAGTACCAAATGCCGTCACCTCCGGTATCTACAGCAGTGTCTTCACAGTGTGAGTGGTGATAGAGTCATGCACCGCTGCTGCTCATCAGCTGACCCGCCCTGCAGAGGAGGCCTGTACTTCCTTTAAAAACTGTGCATGTGGCCATGACCGGCTGATGACTGAAGAAGGTCATGAAGAACCCTCAGGCATCCCGAATCTAGGATGCAAGTTGAATTTTATCTGTAGTTCTGAACATATGTTTTTTTCTGGAAAGGATTTTGCTTTCAGGGTCTCAATGTAATCATTTTTCTCTTCTTTTCTTCCAAGCAACACTTACTCTGACAAATCAAATGGAAAAAAAAGAACAACAACAAAATAACAAAAGCAACAACAGCAAAAAACAGCTTTTAGGCCAAAAACTAGTCAGTGTTTCTGATTGGAGTAACAGATACTCGTCGTGGGAAATGGACTGTGAGACACAGTGTTCTTCAAGATTTGAATGCTCTAATTATAAACTAAATATACAACTAACAATAAGAAATGGTAATTACCATTCCGGGGATGTGAATACCTTTGGTAGGGGTGGGTGGAACTACCTAGATTTGGCCTTGGGGTAGCATGGGGGAGGAGGATGACACTGGAAGGCTTATACCACAATAAGATGGAAACAAGGTGTGTTGGAGATTACCATGGAACAGCTCATATAACTGTATAGTCAGGAAAACATAATGGAATTCAGCTACTAACACAAAAGCGACTACTTGGAAAAGGCAAAGACTTCTCCAAAGGTTAAGCCATGGCTTAAGAAGTCTTGGTGATATTCTAGCTTTTGTGTACATATATATATATATATATATATATTAGCTGGTTCCTATGATGATTTTCTTGTAAGGCTATGCGTGCTTCCAAGAACTCCTAACAGTGTATTTATCTAAAATACCTATCAAGCATCCAAGGCCATATGAAACAACACTTGTCTCGTAGGTCAGGAAGATAGCTTTATTTCTTGTGCAATTTGGAGTGAGACCCTTCTTCCTTACAGCCTTACTAATAGACTCCTAATTTTTTACTTAACCACTTCTAGGAATGTAGATTGGGCACATAAATTCCTTTCTTGACTAACGATCATTAGCACTCATTTGGGTTGTAAAAGAAAGCCTGATGGCCACTGCCTGAGGAAAATTCCTACCTGCCTTTATGACCCTGTAGGAATTCAAGCCTGGTGACCTTGCTCTGCCAGAGGATCGCTATGGCTTGGGTTTATAACTGAACACCTCAGAGACTGAGGGGAACTGAAGTATAAGAAGAACAAAGAGAGGATATTAAGGATTTTGGCTGGAGAGGATTTTTGACTAGAGAACTGGAAGAAAGGATGGATGATGAGGAAGGGCCAGATGGGAAATTACTAGATGGGTAAGAAGGAGATGAGAAGGACCTAGATGAGGCAGAACTAAGGTAAGAGAATTAAGATAGAACTTAGAGGGAACAACAGATAAAGGTAGAGACAAATCAGGCAAGAAAGGAACCAGGCTTGAGTACAAAATTGTAGCTGTGTAGATAGGATTTATTCCCAGAGGAATAAAGTAGATGGACAAAGAGCTTGGTGTACTTAGATTCATTTCCCGAAAATAATTCTCGTTGTTTGTAGTTTCTTTTCTGAGCCCCTGGGAAGTATATTATTAAGGCTGGTCCTTTATTAATATACAAGAGTCTAATATACAAGAGTCAAGGTTCTCTGATGTGCAGCTATTTCCTCTAAGTTGAAGCATTAGCCCCAGAGGGGTGAGGAAATTCTGAAAGCTCACTAAAGTTACAAGATTCAAGAGGCTTCTGTGAAGATTAGATACATGAGCATTTAAAGAGAAGGGCTTCTTCAGTGGAACTGCCTGGACATTGAGTAGGGAGCTCCAGCATGCAGCATTTGAATCCTTGTCCTTGCTGGGGTAGGATATTTGGGGATCCATTTGAGAGTCAACTCTGCTCCTATAAGTTACTCTACTAAACTTATTGCTTCGTTAAGCTAGGCTTGAGTGACATCATTTCTTTGGCCTGTCATCAGTGCCCTGTCTGAATGAATAGATGCTTGTTCATGTCTCTCTTGGACAAGTCACACAACATTCCTAATTGAAACTTGATGAATAAAGGCAGCAGTACAAGAGACCTGAGTGAGGTCCCCAGTGATGGAGAGAAAACAGATAGAGAAGAGCTCTCACGACCTTGGATCAATAGATGAAGAGCTATGGGGTCAGAGAACAGTTGCATTTCTGGGACCATTGCCAAATCTAAACTTTGTTGTCTTGAGGACACTGTTTTTTGCTTTCTTGTGAGCTACATGTGACTTTAAGTTGCACTGGAATTATTCATGTGTGAATGTAAACTCTCTCTCTTTGTGTGTGTGTGTGTGTGTGTGTGTGTGTGTGTGTGTGTGTGTGTGTATTAGCATGTGCACATAAAATAACACAGGGGAAGTGGAAAACACCATTTGCAAAACAATGTGCTATTCAGTAGTCAACAAATACTTGGTAAGCCCTAATTTGATGATAGACATAGTGATGGGCTCTAGGGAATGCAGGGATATTCAAAGCAGACATGATCTGTCTTCATTGGGTTTATAATCAGCGCCCTAGACTATCTCAGAGCTAAATTTGAGGGAATATGACATTTGGAGGCTGTTTTATTCCTTGCACAGCATATTGGCAATTGTCTGGTGGGCTAAGCTAAAAGTTACATTTTCATAAAAAATCCCATTTCTTTGCACCGAGACAGAGCATTAAGAATTTAGGTGAAGTCATAAACGTTATCGGCACAGCAAAGCTGCAACAAGACGCATAGTAATCGAGGCCACAGGGAGAGCTTAAAATGCCACTGATTTATTGTGCACACAGGCTCCAGAGTTCTGTGATGATAAGAAAGCACTGTGGAGGCAGGGCATAAGACCAGCACTGAATCCTCTTCCAGGAGAAGCCAGGAGCTCCCCGAAAGGCTGTGATCTGCACCTCCTTAGAAGTGTAGTGTTAGGGGGGCCGAGCGTGGAGTCAGACAGAATGGTGATACAGGCAAGAGGTCTAAGGCTCCAGGAAATCAAGAAAACGTTCTTCCTGACATAGCAGCGATTTTAGATTTGTGCTCAGGAGAGGTGAACGTCTTTTGGTCAAACTGTCTCCTTAAAGCATGGGGGCATAATTAGCTTACGCTAAAAGGAAGATGTGCTTGGATAATTTCAGATGAAGTAGGAGAGACATAGGAAGAGAATGAAGCTAAAGAGAAAACCGGAGGAGTTTGGAACAAGTTCATAATGGCAGAATTTGAAAGGTAGAAGCAGGAAGATTAGGAGTTCAAGGATAGTCTTGGCTACATAGAAAGTTGAGGCAAGCTTGAGCTACAAAGGACTGTCTCAAAATGAATAAACAAATGACAACACAACAAATCCAAAAAGCACAAGGCAGATTCCAGATGTACACAGAGGCTTCCATTTAGTCCCAGAGGGATTCAAGTGCCTCTGATGCATGACCATGGCGGTCAGCACTGAGTTTGATCACTTCCTGTGGGTGTTATTTTGTCTTGTCCCTGTTCATTTCCCCTCAGTTCTTAGCAACAAATATCTTAAAATGAAGAAGTGTCTGCCTCTTTATAGAAGCAATAGGATATGAAATCACTCTGTAGCCATGGTTCCCTGATTTCCCTGCAAGGGATGAAGGAAAGAAAACAATAGACCATCACTTCCAGAGTGTGTATTTGTTGCTCTTCAGAAGGAGTAGTGTGGACTGGAACGTCTCGGAGCTGAAAATGTATTAAAACCCTGAAGCTAGTGGAAAGCTCCTGTCTCCCTCCTGTGACGGTTTCATGTTGATGTCCTTCTGTTCTCAGCGTACCTCATCTTCTCAACACATGCAGCCCATCTTTTGCATGTTTCTGGCTATGGCCCTGTGAGAGTAACACTTTGGGTGACACGGCCTCCAAGATGCTCAGGGCCCCCATCACATTTGGTTAGTAGATGGCAACAGCTGGAGATGAGTGTCAGAGGAAGACGTGATTCTACTGTCTTTGGCTTTGAGCTATACCTTCCAGAAGCAGCAAGGCCCTCTGGGACTGCATTTCCTTTCAGCTGCTTCCCACAAGGTGCTAGCTTCCACTGTTCCTTCCTCTCCTTTCTGTGCAGGCTCTGGGTGGCAATAGATTCCACCTGTTGTTGGTTTCTGGGTTTCCCATACTTCTTTCAGATCTTTTAATTTTGCCCATGCTTCTGTAGATAAGTTCATCATTAAAGTCTGGATGGTATTCTATTTCCTGTCAGGAACTCTGGAACTCAGAGACATTATATGTGCTATGGTACCTCCACAAAAGTGTGGTGTTGGGCTTTGATGAATGTGTCTTCAGGCAACATGGATACAAGAGGGCTAAGGTAGACATTGTTTGTAATTAGTTTTTTGACCTTATGCCTCAGCTCCATCAAATATCAGATACTAAAGATGCTAATGGATCATTTTAAAAGGTTACTTCTACTCTAGTACCAGTCAGACATCACATTCTTTCCGTCTCCAAGGCTCTCCCTCAGTTCTCATGCACTATGGTGATCTGGTTTCCCGAAGTGACCATACCACACAATAATGTACCCTACTTCTCTAGGCTCATATTTTCTTCTCTCACAGAACCAGTGTGAATTCTTGAAAATTCCAAGTCACATCAGGTCTCTCCCTGTTTAGACATTTCTCATGGTTTCCCATTACATTAAAATAATAGCAAACAGGATGGAGAATATAGTGGATAAAGTACTTGCTGTGCTCACTAGCTAACCAACTGGCTAGTTAGGTAAAGCCAGCTGGTGAGCTTTGAACTCAAGAGGAGAAGCTGCCTCAGGAAATAAAGTGGAAAGCAATTCAGGAAGACAAGTCACACCAACCTTTGGCCTCTACCTGCACACAAACACACACATACACACACACACACACACACACACACACACACACACACACACACACACGATTTACAGAACCACAGCTTCTTAAATGCCTTCATGGTTTCTGTAGTTTAATACCCTATAGCCTCATCTATGCAGACTATCATTATCCTGGGTTACAAATTGGGAAATTTAAGGCAAAGGAAATTCAGTAACTTGCTGAAGTCTATACCCAATTAGGAAGTGGCCCTGCCAAATTTTGAAATCTGGCCATCTGGCCCTTCAGCCCACGTTCTTAACTGTGAAGCCGTACAGTGTCCTAAGACTTGCTGTCAAATCCTTTCATTTCACACTCAGATTTTTGAATGAGAGAAAACACTGCTTTGAAATGTAGGCACATGTCTACCCTCTGCTGTGGGGTTTACTACACCCTAAAGACTGACTAGGAGACCAGGACACCCAGACTACAAATTGCTTTCTGGAATGCAGAGACTTTGGGAAATCCTGAGTCCCAGAAGTGCTGAGCCTGCATCTGGCATAACTTCACAGGCAGTTTTCCCCTCAGATTTCCACTATTAATTAATTCAGAAAACATATAATAAGTGCTTCTGCCCCACGAAAATGCCTCATGTGCAGAGATGAATGGAATGAGGTCCTCACTTTTAGTGAGTCCAGGACAATAGACTGTCCACTGTACTGTATTCATTTCAGTACTTTTCCTATGCTCACTACAATAGCATGGAGGAGTTGTTTTCTGAAGGAGGACTCCATCTTGGCTTTAGGAGTCAATGTTATCAGATGTTCAGATTCCCTCTATCAAGGTTGTCTCACAGTGACTTCACAGGCTGTTCTTTGACAATCCCTTGTGGAAGACCACACCATGGATGTTACCCCTTTGCAGGCGCTTGCTAGCCTTTCAGGTCTGGTCTTGCCTCTAAGTGTGAATCCTATTTTGACAACCAACACCCTGGCCAGGCTGTTCCTCACTAGAGAACATCTTGTTCCCATACCATCTTCACTGTCACTGGCCCTCAGTGAGAGCCGAGGTTCCCGGTACTGACTGTGCCTCCCTGTCTGGTAATTCAATCAGTCTCATTCATCTTTTCGGTTTCTGTCTCCCAGTCACCCCGTTTCGTCTCTTTCAAACTATTTCCCAAGCACCTGCAAATCTGCATGGCAGCTATGCACAGGATCATCTTGCAGCCACGTGTGGTAAAGTGTCTCTATATCCAGCCAAGAAACGCACCCTGTTTTGATTCAGTTTCAGTGTTCCATAAATTTATGTGGAAGTGTGTATTATCAACTTCCTATCCCCTTTCCTCCTTTCTTGCTAGATTTCTCACTGTAAATTTAAATAGCCCTGCTTCAGGTCCCTTTCCTCCAGATGGATTAGTGTTCAGGAATCCCTGCTAAACGCTTATTTGGTCATTTCCTCCTTGTATTTCGAAGTTCTGAAGCCACTCTACGTGACCTTCTGTCCTTCATGGTTCTTCTGTGCCTTCATTTTTGGCTTGATCTGCAGATATAATCAGAGTTCTAAATCTTTCTGTTTTACAGAGTACATCCCACAATGGCAGTTTCCTCCAACAGCAGGTGGATAATGGAAACACGGGAAGAGAGTGTGGCTTCCGTAGCTCCATGCAAAATAAGGAGGGAGAAGAATGAGCGAAGCCACAGAAGGCAAGACACAACAGCTGGGAATGTGACCTCACTCCTACAAAAATGACCCTGGAATTTGCTGGCTTGTTTTTCACAGATGGTACAGCAGCACCTACTAATAAAACTCCCAAAACAGAATCCAAAGTGAGGGGCGGTCTCCATTCAGGAACACACCTGTGGAGAGGCAGCGCAAACAAGGGGAAGTTCTGTGATTTCATATCCAGAAATGAACACATCTGCCTGAGTCTGGGTTTTTCTGGGAAGAACCCGACACTGAGATGGGGTATTGCTGGGGAGTGCTACCTGGAAAAAATGCCACAAGGGAGTGAAGGAAGCAGGATACTGCGGGACATAGGCTGATTCTCAGTGTGAGCAAGAACCTCCCATGTTTCCATGGGGTGAAGACTCCTATGTGGGACTTGATGCTGGGTCTTCACAACCCCACATGAGCCAGGGCTGGAGTCTTGGTGTCTTCTATCGTTTGAGCCAGTTTTGTCCCTTGTGCACATCTATAGTAGTATACTGTTGTTGTTGTTTTTAGGGAAATTTTATCCACTTAGATTTTGTCTTCTGCCATTTGTGCACACCCCAATGCCTTCAGCACTACTTAGCCTTCATTTCTAATATAAACAGTTACCTTTCGTAGTGAATATGTCTTGCGGTGGAGTCTATGTCTTCTCCCGATGCAGATATACTTACTGAAACACCACATGCCCAGTCTAACGAGGAAGGAGTGCCTGGGGTTGCCTGAAAGCTTGCACAGTTCATGGGCCAGCAACATTGATATCAACTTGGAGCTTGCTAGAAATGCTGAACGCTACACGTGAGCCAGGCTTTCTCGGTAGGATTCTCTATTTTAAAGAGAGAAATTACTTAAGGATAAGAAATACTGGTACATATTGAATGGAGAACTCATTTTATTTTGTTTCTGATCCCCTTGGCAACATCATAATGACCGCTTGAACAAATTTTGCCTTCTGTTGTCCTATAACTGATACTTTAGATCCTGCATTCTTATCCTAAGATGGAGCACATTTCCAATGCCTGAAGTAAAAACTCCAAGACTCTGACATGGTATTCAGGCTTCCTCTTCTCTTTTCATTTCCTGCAGCCTGTCTCCTGTATGAACTCTCCAACCATGCTGTCTACTCCTAACTCAGTACACATCTCACACCCCTTTGCCAGCTTCTGGATTATTGCTTCTGAAATAGTCTCTGGCCTTCTAAATTGCCTATAAAAATCTTAGCCTTTAAAATCCAACCTGCATGCCTTATCATCCCTCACAGTTCCCACTTAGGCAATCCTACAGTGGATGTCATCTCTATAAACAGTATATATTTGTATGTACATATGTATTCGTGTGTATGTTCAAGAGTGCATTTGCACTTATTTGTTTGGAGGACAGAGGTCTTTTCATTTTGTTTTTTTTTAAACAAGATCTCTCATTGGTCTCCAATCTGCCAAGTAAGCTAGGCTGGCTGACCCCAGGGCTTCTTCTGTACCCACATCCTAGCACTGGAATTACAAGTGTATGTCAACCTACCCTGCTTTTTATACATAGGTTCTTGAGATCAAACTCAGGTCTTCATATTGCTAAGCAAGTCCTTCAATGACTGAGTCATTTCCCCAACCCTGAAGCCCAGTCTTAGTACTTAATAATAGTCATAGCATATAATAATAGATATGCATATGTAATGTATCATATCATTATATTATATACACAAATCCACATGTTAAATGAATATATACTAGCCATGTTTTTATATACCGTGTTCTATTGTATCTAGGCTACCTTACCTCTCAGGTAGGCTTTGCTACTGCTACATGGTTCATTTTCCTGTTAAGGTCCAGTTATGCTGAGCATCCCCAATGAGGGGGAGAAAAAACAGCTTTCCTCATGGGTCTTGCCAACCAGGAATCTTGCCTATCTACACAGCATGCCTCCATCCTCCTCTGACTAGCTTTCTGTTTCCTGCTGCATGGGTGGAAGGAGAGAGATCCATTTCCCTTACTGTCTCTGAAGTGACAGAGTTGATCAATGAGTTCCTGTGCCTGCCTCAGAAAGCCAATTTGATTGTCCTCCTGTGACCTAGCTGACAGCATTCAGCCTTTTATGGACCGGATAGTGAAGCACTCTTCAGAGCTCAGTTTCATCTGTTTATGGTGGTATTCCAGCCATATTTTTTATGTCTGCTGTTGTTACATTGTTGCTATTGTTATTAATCTCTGGCTAGTTTATTTTCTGTGGATATATAATGGCTTCACATCATGAAAATAAAAAAGAAACTAACAATATAGTAAACCTCAGATTCTAAGGAGCCCAGAATGAATGCATGAATATATTACAGGTTAGTCAAGCTCTACCAAAGCTGACACTGATGTATCCCAATGCTGTCCACGCCTAAGGAAGGGGAAAAGAGGCGTTTGCTGTCACAGGGGGAAGGCACATTCACGGGGCATGAAGCATGTTGTCCACAGCAGCAAGAATTAGGGCTTGGAGTTCAGTGCTCCTCTTGACTCTGTAGCTACTTGGGTTTTAATACTTAGGATTAAGAAGAGCACTATAACATTTCCTATGTTACCTATGATTCCAGCTGAGGCCAGTAGTCATATTTTTAGAATTCCATGCTCTGTGATTTCCATATCCAAGTATACACACTAGATTCCTTCAAGCTCAGAAAACACTAATATTCTTAGCATATATATCTTGCTTAAAAATAAATTCATTTGTCTAAACAGGAACATGACAGTCATAGATGCCATCCAAATAGATGAAAGGGCAATTCTTTAGAAAAGTGCATTTTTAAAAAACAATTTTCAAATCTGTCCAGATTTCAACCTGATTAACATAATTTATTAGACTATGTATGAAAAATCATTTTGAAGAGGTATAATAGGAACATACACTTTAGTGGAGAAATTACTTTTTATATCTGTCTATATTGGTATCTCCTCATAGGAAAGTCCAGATCATAGGCTTCTCATTGATGGGCAAGTTATTTCTTACTATTGAAGACTTGCAGGTAGGACTGAAATCTTTAAGCAGGGAGAAAGCTTAATGTGATTGTTGACTCAAGCAAATGTTTTGAGGTGGAGATGTGCCACATTTTTGGTGAAGACCTTATGGTCAGTTCTATTTTCTGCCATTTCCAACAGACTACCCCTCGGACCTCCCTCCCACACTGTGGCCCTCCTTTGAGTCTCCTCCTGCCATGCTTCAGGGTTGTGTTTGTTTTTCCTACAGAATGGTAAGGTCCATGTGATGAGCCCATCATCACCCTCATCCAACATTGTCTTTTACCAAAGCTAACATTTAATAAGCACTGACAACAAGTCAACCACTATCTGACTAACTTTGTGAATTGTATTAGATAACTGTAAATCTTCCTTTCAAAGTGAGAAAGCTAAGGCTCGGAAAATCTTGGCATCATTCCCACAGCAGAAGCTGACACACAGATTTACATTACAACCTTCCTGCTTTTAGTGGTGTGGAGTCAGCTCCTGTCTGTTGTAGGTCTGCGAAACAACCAACCATGTTCCATTTGCTACCTTCTAAAAACCCCAACCTAGCCTGACATCTAGTCCTTATATTTCTGCAAGAATAACCACTTAAAGTGGGCTCTACAACAGGAGGATTATCATTAAAGAGTCAACAAAGGATGAGTTGTAATTCAGATACCAGAGAAAAGCTGTGATTGGAAGGTAGTCTTTGTCAGCAGTTTGTCTCATGAAAAAACAAAATCTTATTCCTGAAGGTTATCTTTGTTGTTGTGTGGTAGATCACCACAGTATGAATTAATTTAAGTCAACTAAATTTTATGCCATTGTATACCAAGGACCTTAGAAAGTTACTTGAGCCGGGCGGTGGTGGCGCACGCCTTTAATCCCAGCACTTGGGAGGCAGAGCCAGGCGGATCTCTGTGAGTTCGAGGCCAGCCTGGGCTACCAAGTGAGTTCCAGGAAAAGGCGCAAAGCTACACAGAGAAACCCTGTCTTGAAAAACCAAAAAAAAAAAAAAAAAAAAGAAAGTTACTTGAGTATCTGATCCTGTTAGTTCTCCATGAACACACAGCTAATTATTTTTTTGTTTTTCTAGAACATGAAATGTGAAGGAATGAAACTCCCAAAGAAAACAAAATCAAAGAACAGAGAGCTGAATCCCATTTCCAAGCTCACCATTCTGAATCTGTACCTTTTTCTTAAAGATTTATTTATTATGTATACAGTATTCTGCCTACATGCATGCTTGCAGGCCAGAAGAGGGCACCAGATCTCATTTCGGATGGTTGTGAGCTGGGAATTGAACTTGGGACCTCTGGAAGAACAGCCAGGGCTCTTAACCGCTGAGCCATCTCTCCAGCCCCTGAATCTGTACTTCTTTCTGGATGTACTGTGGCCATTTATGGAAGAACCAATCAGAGTGAATTGAAATTATGAAGTCATGTCCCTTTCTGGAAAAAAAAAAAGAAATACAGTATAATATACCCATGGATATGGCTATCAACACAAGATTATTACAGGTGCCACTACATGTTGAGCTGACTTTTTTCATTCTATCTCAGTCCTAAGAATTTAGCCATCATTCTGTCCAGGGCACTGTGGAGATGAGTGGGTGTGAGTTCTAAATGAGGTGGTACATATAGGCTTTATTTGTCTGAGGAGTGAATTGCCTTAGGGCAGGATTCTGACCCAGGGCAGAGCTCTAACTGAAGGCACAGATCTGACAAGGGCAGTGTTCTAACTAAAGACAAGTATCTTTCCCTGGGCAGAGTTCTGACCCAGGGCAGGGATCTGACACAGGGCATAGATCTGGGTTCTGACTTGGGGCTGTGCTCTGATGCAGGGCAGGGCTCTGACCTAGGAAGGACTCTGACTCTGGGTACAGCTATTACTTAGGGCATGGAACTTACCCAGGGTACTTCTCTGACATAGGGCATAGATTTGATCCAGGGCATGGCTCTCACCCAGGACAAGGATCTGACCTGGGCCTCTGACCTGGGGATGCATTCCACACCCTGAGCAGAGTGGCAGTTCTAAGTTAGAACCCCGGATCAATTTTTAGGCTACCACCATGAATCCTCTCATCTCTCAGAAATTCCTACAGAGGCTCCTGTGGGAAGTTTGGCCAGCTGGGTTTGGTTGACCAAGTGGCATAATTAACCAGGAATGCTCAGAAGTAAACAGGATTTCAGGAGAAATAAAACCATTACCCAAGACTGGACCTCTCTCAGAAGCAGCATGGGGAGCTCTTGGGATGGTTAAGTAGACCCAAAATATTTTGGGTCTGTAACTCTATATGAAAAATTTTAAGTTAGAAAAAATTTAATTTAAGTTGGTTAGATTGCTTTTCCCCAAACTCTGGTTTATATTAGGCAGGGTTTCTCCTAAATTCTTTGGGTTGCATTAACCTCCTTTTCAGTCAACTCCCTGGAGACAGCACCTAAGCTGACTGGTTGAGAAGAGGATTTTCAGCTCACAGCTCCTCTTGGGGACAATGGCCATACTGACCATGGAGAGCAAGGCTTCCTCACCATCCACTGGTTCTGCCGTTCTTCCCTGCATAGGGCTGGTACCTAGCAGGGAGAGGAGAAAAAGACTTATTCCAAGAACTAGTGTTGTGAAGCCTAGTGAGCTCCCACACTGAACTATATATTCTTCCTCAGCTGTTCCTGAAAATAAATGGGTATTTAATGATCATTCACTTCCCGATTGTCCAGAACTCAAGGAAGAGTGTCAGTAATTATTCTGTTCTGTTCACAAGCTTCTAAATCCCCACCAAAAAATATATTAAAATCAAAATTTTAAGTTCCCATGGAACATGGAAATATGAGTCTGCCCTTAAGAAGCTGACCTCACACTTGTTAAAAAGACCCTCCCCTCTCTGGTTATATGAGTGGAGGAAGGATGACCAAAGAAAACTGTGAAACTGTCTCCTCACAGATGCCATTAAAAACCATGTATTTTGTGGAAGGGGGCAAGAGGGAGTGTTGGGTGATGGGTTACTATGGATAGATATTGTGATTGGTAACAAAGTTGATCCAAAGGGTCCTGTAAAAACAACATGCAGTTAATTACATCCCACAGCTCTCTCCTTTCCCATCTCATTATTTCTGAACATAATTATTTACATACTGAATTTTACTTGTTGGTTCAGTAAAGAAAGCCTGGATTATAAAGGTTTGGGAGGCTTGAGATGCTCAGGAAAGAGAAAACAGCAGGATGAAAATTGCGGATTAATAGTCATTCCTGAGGCTTACTAGGTTGTAGAAAGAGAAGAATGGTAAAGGACAGGGTAGGCTTTTGTGTCTCTAGGATGTGTGACAGGCACTCCAACAGCCAGCCCAGGGCTCTGATATGTGGATTCAGGAATAGAGATGTGTCAGGACTAGAGTTAAGGAGGTTAGGATTCACCAATAGGTAGTTAAAATTCTTTCTGATATTTTGTTTTGTTCTGGTGGGTTTTGATATATACGTGATCTATGCATTTGCTCGTGTGTGTGTGTGTGTGTGTGTGTGTGTGTGTGTGTGTGTGTGTGTGCACACGTGCCCATGCACATGTGGAGGCCAGATAACAGATATCTTCTTCAGTTGCTTGCCACAGTATTTTGTGAGGCAGGGTCTCTTACTCAACCCAGAGCTCACCGACTTGCCAGGCTGGCTGACTAGCAGGCCCCAGGCCCTCCTCTCTCTGCTTGTTCTATGCTGTTCTCACAAGCCACACCCAACATGCCATGCTTTTAGTGTGGGTTCTAGTTATGGAACTCAGTTTCTCAGCTTTGGGTGGCAAGTGCTTTACAGACTGAAACTATTTCCCTAGATCCTCTCTTCTGATATTTTTCATGAGGCCAATAATTTTTAGTTTTATTCTGTGGTTCTTCTTTTTTTCTTTTTTTAATCAAGAAAATTTTTTCATTCATTTTACACACCAATCAAAGATCCCCCTCTTCCCTCCTCCCACCCCCTCAGCCTCCCTCTCCCAGCCCACCCCCCAGCCCCCACATAAGAAGGCAAGGCCTCCCATGGGGAAACACATGCAGTAGAGGCAAGTCCAAGCCCTCCTCGCTTCCTCAAGGCTGCATGAGGTGTCCCATCATAGGTAGTGGACTCCAAAAAGCCCGCTCAGCCAAGTTATTTGTTTCTGGTTTTTTGTTTGATTGTTTTTGTTTTGTTTTGGGTGTTTTGCTTTGTAAAGCAGTTATTGTGCTATTCAATGGTTGTCCTGTGATGGATGCTAGAAGTCAGATATTGTTCTCAGATGTATCAGTTACTATGGCAAAATATCTGACAATGCAACTTAAGGGAGGAAGGGCTCACAGTTCGAGGGGACGTGGTCCAGCGTGGTGAAGAAGTACAGCGTCAGGAGAATGAGGCAGCGGCGTACAGTACACCTGTACTTGAAAGCAGAGAGACCGGTGCTGGTGCTCACCTCCTTGACTCCTTCTCCCTTTTTCATTTAGTCAAAAGCCCCAGCCTAGGGGATGGTGCCGCCTACTTTCAGAGCAGACCTTCTGTTTGTTAAACCACTCTGGATACACCTTCAAAGTCACCTCTGGAAGTGCGTTTCCTGGGTGATTCAAAATTCAGTTGACAATAAAGATGAACCATCACATCAGCCAAGGGAAGCAGGAGAAGTGAGAAAGAGCAGCTTTGAAATGGCCAACAAAAAGAGCACATAGTCCTGCTTGGCACTTCAAAACACTTACTGCTCTAGGGTCAACATCCTGTGATTCAATGGATTGAATTAAATTAGACCAACTTGAATTCTCAACATGATGGGAGGAGATATAAGACTAAGGAATGTCCTCATAGTTGAGACAAAGAAAGCCATTGCCTTATTTTACCGTCTAGAGTCATGAAGAGTGCCCTAGCCCGGAAGTCGTCAAAAGGCTCTGTGACAGCGGTGCTGGAGTCAAGCAATGGTTTCAAGGAGAGATTTGCTGAGACTCACTAATGAAGACGTGAAAACGTCAAAACACAACTGAAGCATTCACACGCACCCAAGGACACAGATCTGGAAAAGTGCCTTCCTCAGGAAAATGCTACAGTGTACTCACCCTGCAGAATGATCATTGCTGGGATATGAAAAATGGCTCCTGGTTGTAAATTGAAGGGGAATTGCTCACATTGGCCACAGAGGGCCTTGTGCTTCCTGCCAACAGCCTAATCTCTCTTAGAGATTATGCAGCATTAACAGAAGACATAAGACTGGGTGTGTTTCCTCCTGGCGCTGGAACTAAAAATGTCAGTTAGCAATGAAGGTCACTGAGATAAGGCACCCATTCCAAAGCAGATTTCTAAAAGTCATTCTATGTGGAATTGTACCCAGAATTCCTAAATGTAATTTATGCCATGAATAGTGCATCTTCTCCGGGAAGGTGCATAATTTAGTGAGCAGGTGGTTCCTTTGTGAGATCAGAGTGTGGTGCTATTTGCACTGGGTGTATTGCTCTCTCTCTATACCAGAGGACAAGAAGTGTTGATTGCTATGGATGGTGGTGAGCTGAGGATTCAACTTTCACATGTTCCTATGAAAGGGTAATCTTATGCTGTAATCATGTGTTGTGGGGATTTTCCCAAAAGGATATGAACAAATATCTGTGCATCTCAGGTAACCAAATAAATCATTCTACAAAAGTTTCCCTTGCTGGACCAATGAGTTATTGAACTTACTTACAGGAACATAGGTGACTCAGGCAGTTAATTATTGTCACGACGGTCCCAGCATGAGTGATAACACAAAAATTGCATCCTATGAGTTCTGTGTCCAAGTTGCAGGCAACTACCTCCAGTAATTGTTACTGCTTCTGTATCCCTGGGGGTGTCCTGTGGATCTTGTTAGTTTGTTTTAGGATCCTCTTGAACCATGTAGGTTTTGTTTTGTCTCCTGAGTCTTACTAGTATCTATCCTCTCTAGGGTGGGAATGTTTTCATTCTGAGGAAAGAACTACATAATACCATGCCAACCAGCTGTGTATGGAACGGCTCTGGATGGCAAATTGTACTCTCATTTATTTGTTAATATCTCAGAGTAGGTAGACTCAATCCAGGAAAATGACTGCAACCGTGGAGTGCAGTCAAGGTTTGTGATGCCATGTATAACAGTCAGTCCGTAACACTGACCACTGCTGATCTCTAATGTTCTACCAATAGCCAGCTGCTGTTCATGTCTCTGAAGTTCCAAAAGATCACTGCAAGGGCAGAGAGAAACTGCTGGGTGTTTCTTACATAATTCAGACATTATGAAGCCATCCTTGGTTAACTCACTTCTCTATTCATGTTCTGTGCATTCTTGTCAATAAAAGAGTTTATACAAGTAATTTTTAAGGCTCCTTCCCACTGTAAAGTATGAGCTAACCAGATTTACATTTTTGTGACTATTTACTTATTTAAAAAAACTCTAAAATTAAGTATAAACTGCCTAGATAGACACAGGCACATTTGCTAGCAATATTTTATTTATTGTGAAATGTGGCAAAGCATGGCTTTGTTGATGTATATTTCTTAAATTCTAGTTTGCCCTAAAAATACAATTTCTATTTTTGCTTTAATTTATAGGAATCTGAGCTTTAAAAGAAGGCATAAATCATTTAATTTTCGGTCACTCCTCAGCAGAGCCCACAGCTAACTGAGCATGCATAAACATTTCAGGAGGTAACGTTCTTGCTAGCCAAACACAAGTGAGTGGCAAGCCTTCAATCTGTGAGTCATGTTCTGAAATAATAAGTATTGGTTTGAAAATTGCAAGCTCATTCTTTCAAAGTAGTTATTTAAGGAAAATAAAAAGTTCTTGCCATATCAAAATTCAGTAAAACATATATTTTAAAATTTCAAATAAGCCACAGATGATGAACCAAATGAATGAGGCCTCATTTTGAAGGGAAGGACGCCCCAAAAGGCAGCCTTCTGATAACAGTAATATGAAAAATACATTTTTCCTTTCACCCCAGAAAGTTCAATTTACTTTGCTCTGGGTAAGGTCCTCAAAGCTTAAAAATCCTGTTAACTGAGTACACTTTCCAGGTTGTATCGTGAGACTGAGCTCTAATTTATGTTGGTCTAAACAGAACTGTGGAGTGATAAAGCTACTCCAGAGATATCAGTTGCTACAAATATTTCACACTGGTGAGGAGCATTAATATTCAGTTTTTAGAAAAGTAAAACAATCTAAATGAATTTACATCAAATATAATAAATTATTTACTGGAGTGTCTTATTCCCTAGGCTTATTTTGAATAAATGTCTACAGTGTGTCTAGCAGGACCTGGGAAATGTCTCTCTAAAGCAACCATGTTGAATTAATTAAATTCTTTCAGCCATAAAAAATTAAGTAAAAAGAGAAACTAATGCAAAAGGAATTAAAAGGAGAATACATTTAACTCCCAAGTGTTTAAATTATTTTTTATAGTTTCAAGTAACATTTCTTAGAAAATGGAAAATAAGAAAACAGCTTCATGTTTTAGTAACAAAGGAGTAGCTATCCAAGCAGATCATGTAGGCCATGTGATAAGTGACTCTCTGGTGTCTATGACTTGAAGAATTGCAGAGTTTGCCCTGGGTCTCAGAGGGCCTACCAATGGTGTTTGGAATCCCTTCCTTTTCCTGCACTTCCAACCCATCTTAGCTTGCCTCCTGTCCCAAGACCCATTTCCTTGATTATCTTCGCTGATCTTGTTTCTCGGCTTGTTCCTCTGATGGTGGCAACCAAGGCATGCCACAGAAACAAACTATATGGTTTAAACTTGTAAATCCTTCTTTTAAAATGTCATAGAGCAATAAGAGAGATGTGTATTACCAAAATTCTATAATTATTTTATTTTCTGCTAGTATGCCTTGTCTCAAATGAAAAAAAAAAGTCAGTACCCCAGAGATGCCATCCCAGACCACTCCATATAAAAATTATTTTACCTTCCTTACAGCAAGGGTAAGAGGAATCCGAATTCTGAAGGACTTCCAAGTACACAGTGCTAAGACCCTCTCCCTACCCAATGACCTCATAGAGAGGACTGAGAAGAAAGACCCTACACTCCATTTCCCCCTCTTCCTTCATTCCCCATTGGGAAATCACAGAGAAGAGCTTCAGAGGCCAGGGAAGTACTCCCTGAACTTACTGAACTCTGCATCTCTTTACCATATTTTATTACTTGTAGCATCCTGGATCGTGTATTATGTATGCTAACTATGTTTTTATGGTGGGAAGAAAGATTTATGTAATCAGGGGCTTTATTTTACTTCTGTAATTTTCTGGGATGCTACTGGACACATGACATGTACTCATTAGGCAATTGTGAAGGGAGGAAGAGAAAGAAGGGGGGAAGAAAAATAGTAGGCAAAGCAAGACCGCGAGATATTTTCTGTACATACCAACTGTCAGGAAGACATGGTCTTCCTGTTGGATGCATGTGCAGTAGAAAGCATGGATAAGGGTCCTAGGATTTATTAAGCAAAATGATTTTTGGATTAACTTTTCCTTTTATTAAATCTGCAAAGATACTTAACACAAAACATTTAATGTGAAGGAAAATATTATGTGTATAGCAGATAAATGCATGAAGTTGGAACAGGTAGTAAAATGTTCCATGTAGCTTTTGGTTTTATTGTTGTCTGTAAAAATAAGAAGGTTTTTTTCCAAAGGTTACAAACAGACCTGAACAGCAGCAAACACTTGACTGCATCTGGAACCTACTAATCAAAAGCTGCTGAGTATGCCTGTGAGGAGTTTTCTTGATCAGATTCTTTTAAGCAGGACTGCCTAGCTTAAATGTGGGATGCAAGAGGAAAGGTTTGCTTTCTGTCTGGCCTTTAGTGTTAGATTGGGACTTCAGAGACATCCAGCCTCCTGGACTGAGCAAATATTGGCTTCTTATCCCCTCCAGTATAAGATAATAAAGTGGACCATAATGTATAAGCCAATCTGATAAAATTTTATATAGTTATACTCATTTCTCAGTTTCTGTTATATCACTAAAACACACACACACACACACACACACACACACACTCATTCACATTATTTCGACATCTATGTGTGTGAAAACAGGCCATAAAAATATGATACTAACTAGATGACTAGCCTGGAGTTTGGGTTGCACTGAGTTCACAGAGTCAGAGATTTTGAGTAAAAACAGCTAGAACATATTGTTGTGGACACCAGGGTTCTCAACCCAAGGATGAGGACTGATCTACCGGATTACTGAGAAGAGACAGATTTGAACCAAGGAGAAAATTAGCATCCCAAAACTTGTTCATTAACAGAATGTGAGAGCTTTTTTTTAAAAAAAAACATTTATCTTTTTTTTCCGTTAGGATAGTCTTTCCAGGTAGCCCAGATTGGCCTTGATCTACAATTTTCCTGCCTCAGCATCCCACATTCGAGGAATATGGGCTACACCACCCACCAGTTAGTCTCTTTCTCTGCCTCTAAATGGAGATAATGAGAGTGTGTTTTCCTCAGAGCTGTGTAGGAATTAATCACGGTAATAAATACAAAGCTCTTGGGAATATTCCTGTAACTTAGCAACCATGTCTTTACTTGTTTTTTGTGTTAATAATAATTGACATTATTAAGATTGAGGGCATAGTCACAAGGGTGTCCAGGTCTTCAGTGATATTAAGAATCTTACCCATATAACCTTGAATATCTAAGAAGAAGGAAGATTTTTGAAGACTTTTACCAGCAGTGAGTTTGGACTGAGAAAGCGAACAGGTAACAGTGATGAAGATGAGGATGGGTCCAGCTTGTTCGAGGACAGCCACTCTTCTCTTGCTATTACAGTAATATGGACTCTTTCTAAAATCCTCACTAAAAATTTTGTCACCTGGCATATCATATTTGCCAAATATAAACTGATTTATTCTTTAAATGTGAATTTTGTTTTTGTTTATGAGCCAAAAGACAATGACTATGATTCTAAATAGGGCAGCAACAGAGTACTTGACTTGAATGCGCTGATCCTCACCTCAGTGCGGAACTGAGTCAGACTTCTAGAGTGGAATTGCATCTTCATGGTGGCATTTGTAAAGACAATTTCCAAGGATTTTTTGCATATGTATTTGTGTTCAGTGTGTACATTGTAGGTGGAACACTTCTCTCCCACCTGCCTATTCCTAAATACCTGGCAGCTGCTTCCCAAATAATTGACTCAAAGGCTTAATATTACTAACAAAAGATTGGCCAGTAGCTCAGGCTTACTACTAACTAGCTCTTACACTTAAATTAACCCATAATTCTTATCCATGTTTAGCCAAGTGGCTTGGTACCTTTTCTCAATCCGACCTTCTCATCTTGCTTCCCCTGATGAGCATCTGGCTGGTGACTCCTACTTTACCCTTCCTTTTTGCAGAATTCTCCTAGTCTGCTCGCCCTGCCTTTACTTCCTACCTGGCAACTGGCAATCAGTGTTTTATTAAACCAGTTCCAGTGACAAATTTTCATAGTGAACAAGAGAAGTACTCCACAGTACATACTTGTATTCATAATTGCATGTGTGTAGATACATATGCACACACATGTGGATACTATGAGTAGAGGCCAGAGTTTGCCATTTGTTTTCTTTCTCTTTCCAACCTTACGTGTATTGAGGCAGGGTTCCTCATTTGAACCCAGAGCTAGCTAGTTATTCTAAGCTAACTAGTGAACATGCTTTGGGGATTCCCTGTCTCTGCCTCTTGAGAAATGTCATTGCATGGGAGCTGCTACACTCACCTACTTATGGAACATTATGGGTGCTGGGGATTCGAACTACAGTCCTCATGCTGGTATTTTACCAACTGTGTGTCATCTCCCCAGTTCTTGGCTTCTCTCTCTCTTCTCTCTCTGTCTCTCTGTCTCTGTCTCTCTGTCTCTGTCTTTCTCTCTCTTCCCCTCTCTCTCTCTCTCCTTTTCTGTTTAATTTTGTTCAAGGCAGGATATTACTATGCTAATTACTATACCATTACTATTGGTTTGTTACTATTTCTATTAGTATTACTAATATTACTATTAATTACCTGTTTTCTAAGTTCCCCAGATTGGCTTCAAGATTATGATTCTTCTGCTTCTGCTTCTGAAGTGCTAGGGTTATTGATTCCTGATGCTCTTCTACTGATTGCCCTTGGGAGGCCTTCTGTCAGGAGCAACACGGTATTACTTGGAAATTCCTTTGTTGGGTCTTAACTCTCCTGTACTTCAGAATGAACAACATTTGGACACAAAAGTCTTACAGGGTGCTTGTGTTAAAGGGTGCCATTACAATGGAGTCTTGGGAGGCAGAAGACATTCCTGTGGTTCACACAGAGGTTTTTTGAGGACACAGCAGGGGTGGTGTATGTGTGTGTGGTGGGGAGTGGTTCTGCAGTCACCAGCTCCTTGTTCTTGGACTTACTCATCACAATAGTGAAGAACACTGCTGTTTTTTAAGCAATCTAGTCTGTAATATTTTATGAGAGCAATCCAAGCAAACTGGCACTACCACTCCATAGGAAGTAGATCTTTCACACTGTATAGAGTCAAATTGAAAAAATATAGACATTAAAGAGCTCAGATCCCTTCCCTCTGTGCTAGTGTTTTCAACAGCACCTGTGGTTCAACAGTGGCATCATTTGCAGATGAGGAATGAGTGTTGACTGAGTGTTTTCATCTCAGACCTGGGCTGCAGCTTCTGAAGCAGATCATATGACGATATAAACTCAACTCTTAGAAATATGTTGGGGAGTAACTGACTAAGAAACACATGGTAACACATGTACACATATTTGCATGTGTGTGTGTATTCACATTATCAAAGGAGTATATATGTGTATATGTCAACATCTTAAGAAACAAAACAACAGCAAAAAAAGAAATGAGGGGCAATAAAGAGAAATCAATAAGCCTCATACATTGTTCATTCATGGAAATAAATATACAGGAATCCCACGCTGTAAACTTTCACTATAAATGAGAGGTTATATAGGAAGATCATCAAGAATTCTTTCAACTTTCTTTTCTTCTCTTTCTCCTTTTGTTGGACTAACATGGCTATGCATGATTGGCTGCTGACATCTACCATAGCCTCAGAGTCTTCTAAAACACTGTGGTTGCTTTCCCTGTTAGCCTCAGGAGGAATTGAAGAAGCTGCTGTATTCACAAAGCCTCTCAAAGAGCCTAGCATTAAGGGAAAATAATATAGAGACACGAGAAATTGAAAGGTTCCATTATCTTTCTGGAACATTCACCGAGTAGCTTGAGAAGCCTGCATTTATCTTTTTGCTTCATCCACAGTGTGGTCATGACTCGATCTGAGTGCCAGTCCAGTCCAGGGACACTGCCTGCCCAACACTTGTCTACAGGCAAGGGATCTATGCTGGGCAAATGTGAGTTAAGCAGAGCCTTAATTGATAGCCTGGCTGGAGTGTGGCTGGGCTAAGAGAGAGCTGGCTTTAACAAATGTTTCACTGCTGTGTGATGTGAAGAACAGCCAGTTTCTCTCTTAAATCATAACTATAGCAGGCAGCCTCAGCTAATAGGGATTCAGCATGTCAGCTTATCGAGATTCATGTTAAAGGAGGCCTGCAACAGTTCCACTTGACAATGAGGTGAGAGAATGGCCAGGCTGAAGAGTGCACAAGCATCTCTTTCTTTTCCCACCCCACATCTGCCTTTCTGCTTTTCTCATTACCATGACCTCACAATTAAGGTGTGATGTATTCATCATGGTCTCTCTCAGTCCCCGTATGTCTAGGCCTTTTCCTCCCTTTCTGTAAATGCTAATGCCCCTTAGAAAACACAGAAATAAAGCTGTTAGTAAATTCATGAAATGAAGAGAGCAAATTCGCAGAGTGGTCCTACATCCCAGCAGAGCGCTTCTTGATGGGAAAAGTCAACGACTGACCTTGCATTCCAATAACAGACCTCCTGAGAGACAAAGATATAAACCAACCCAGTGTCCCAATGGCAAGCTTCCTGAGGGCATTTTCTTAGCATAAAAGAACTTTCTAAAGGTGTCTGCCTTTGAAAATACTTTGTATTTTTGAATGTGCATTAAATTTTATTAAGTGTAAAGGAAGTTGTTTCTACTTTGATGTGTTTTAATCTATATTTTAAGGCAATATGAGCCGTTATTGATGGATACATCTCAGCCTCATTTGACTGTGAGCCAGTTATGCAGATTATGAAGCAGGCTTTAGAAACAGTTTCAATTAAAATGTCGAAGGTATTTAAATAGTAAAACTATCTAATAGTTATTTATGAACATGAGGCTCCTCAGCCGAGATGCCCACACACAGAGGGAGAAATTAAATCAAAAGAGATGAATAAGTGGCTGGTGTGCCTGGAAAAAGTATACAGATGTGTAAAGATAATAAAAATTTAGAAAGAGCATGGAAGGGGCAGATAAGTGAGGTTATTAAGCACAGCAGGCATACAGGGATTGTAAGTTGTGTGCTACAGCTCTTCCTTTAAGGAGTTTCAGTTGAACAACTGGCCGGCCATTTTTTCCCAAGTATTTATAGTGTGGCAAATACCAGAGGTTCACTAAGTGCTCAGCGTGTGATGATACAGTCCCTGTCTGAAGATTCCTCTCTCTGGGGAGTGAATCATAAAAGCTCTTTACAACCTTCACAACACTGTGAAGGTTGGAGAGCTAATCCATTGGTATAGGGGTTAGACAAAGGGTTCCTATCTGCTACAGTGAATACTGTCTGTATATGTGCTTACATGTATGTGTGTGTGTGTGCACTGGTGTGTGTGTGTGTGTGTGTGTGTGTGTGTGTGTGAGAGAGAGAGAGAGAGAGAGAGAGAGAGAGAGAGAGAGAGAGCGCTAAGAGGCATTTTGAATCAGTCAACAAAGGTATTAAGGTATTTAGCAGTTGAATTCTTCAGTCTATACTAAGGAAACTGAACATTTTGGTGAGAATCATGCTAGTCGTTGTATCATCCTTGTGACCAACCGTGTAAGATAAGTAACTTCAGAGAAGAATCCATTCTGTTTATTGTTGGACAAGGTGTAGCCATTTGCGGCAGGGAAAGTATGAAGAAGTTCACAGGAGAAGGAAGCTGGAGTTTCCTCTACCAGGGCAGCCAGAAAGCAGAGAGCAGGGATCCCAACACTCGGCTAGTTTCCTCCTTTTTCTTTCCCTCAGGCACTCAAGTCCATAAGCTGGAAGCATCAACAGTTAGAATGAGTCTCCCCCATCAACCCATCTTCTTCAGGAAAGGCCTCAGCAGTGTATCTCGCGGGTGATTCATATTCTTGTAAGCTGACAGTGAAAATGAGCCACCACAGTAACTCACCCTTACTTTCTATTTATCCTGTCTGCTCTTGTAAGTGTAAGCCGTGAAAGCTATCACTTGGATGCTATGTTGTGGACACATGTTGTCTGGAAGTGTTCAGACAGCCCAAGACCAATTAATGTAAACTCTTCCCCAAATCAGCTTCATGCTGCAACTCTGCATTAGCATGTAATGCAGATTTCATAGAGACTATGTCACTTTTAGCATGAGAGCAACAATCCCTACTTCTCAGGACTTTGAATGAACACTTACCAGTCTCTACGTTAAGTACATGAACTAAATCTTTAGTCTCAATACATCAGGCCTCTTCTCTCGGCTTTTCTCTTTTAATCTTAAGTAGCACGTTCTGTGAAATATGGATTATTTTCCATTTTATAGATTTTAAGAGTGAGCAGTTGAGAAAGACCTGTTGTCACAGAAATCATTTCTCAATCTTTAGGTCATGCCATTGGTCATAATTTCTATTAGGAGTAAAGATCTATAAAATCCCAGATCCTCAGAATAAAAGGAATTTTATAGCTACTCTTCCCATGTGCATAATCAAAGCTTACATGGGGATTTGGGCTGGGACGCACCAACTCAGTTTGCCATCTTTTTAAAGAAATTTTTATTCATTTTACATACCAACCACAGATCCCCCTCTCATCCCTCCTCCTGCTCCCCGACAGCCTTCCCCCCAACCCTCCCCTCATCCCCTCCTCCAAAAAGATAAGGTCTCCCATGGGGAGTCAGTAAAGCCTGGCACATTCAGCTGAGGCAAGTCCAAGCCCCTCCCCCTGCATCAAGGCTATGCAAGGTGTCCCACCACAGGTAATGGGCTCCAAAAAGCCAGTTCATGCCCCAGGGATAGATCCTAATCCCACTGCCAGGGCCCTTTAAACAGACCAAGTTACACAACTGTCTTGATTATGCAGAGATCCTAGTTCAGTCCCATGCAGGCTCCACAGCTATTGGTCTAAAGTTCATGAGTTCCCACTAGCTTGGTTCAGTTGTCTCTGTAGGTTTTCCCATCAGGATCTTGATGCCCATGATTGAGCTGGAACAGGGATGAAGTGGGAGAGCAATGAAAGAGCTATTTTGATAGAGGGAGACATCATCGGGGTAGGGAGAAACCTGGTGCTGGGGAAATTCCCAGGAATCCACAAAGATGACCCTAGCTTAGACTACTAGCAATAGTGGAGAGGGGGCCTGAGCTGGCCTACCCTGGTGATCAGATTGGTGAATACCCAACTGTCCATCAGAGCCTTCATCCAGTAAGTGATGGAAGCAGAGGCAGAGATCCACAGCCAAGCACCAGGCCGAGCTCCAGGAGTCCAGGTGAAGAGAGGGAAGAGGGATTCTACCAGCAAGAATTGTCAGTTTGTCATTCTTATGCTTACTCATTTTACCCCCAGGCTGTCCAGTGTTAACCACAGCTGTTCTAGCATGTTCAGCGACAGAGAAGCCATTGCTTCCTGAGCAGCCTGTTCAGTTGTATATTTAGGATGTGAAATTTTCTTCTTTATAACTACCAAAAAAAATCGGTTTTCCTTTAGCTTCAAGTCACTGGCAGTAATTTCAACAATTTTATCTTCCAGAATCATCTAGAATACATTAAAATTTGCCCACATACAATCCTTCCCTTATGTGAGTGTGCCGATGCTGGATCGACGCCTCAGCACAGGTTCTCCTCCCCACGTACGATTCTCAGCTTCCCATTCTTACTCTTCCTTCAGGTCCATCTTACTGCTGTCCAGTCTCCTCACTGTCTCAACAACTCCCAGACAGCTCACACTGGAACGTGTATGTCACTTTGTTCCCATGATCCTTGCAGATGAAGTACGTGTTTGCTTATGGGCTCCAAGCAGTGCTTAGTTCTGAGAAGGGCAGAAGGGAGTTTTCTTGGGGTCTCTTTTGAGTTTTATTACACCCACAGTATTTTAAATTGTGGGCTGTGGTGCTTTCTGTACAAGAGGATTAAAGACGCCGTGGGGCCCAAGACCAAAAGACAGTTTGACTCAGGTTTCTTTTGTATGCTGTCAGTGTCAGTATCAGTAAGGATGCAATAATTTGACTAAATAATTAGATGACTAAATGAATAAATAGCCTGCTATTACAACGTTCGAGAGGACCATGCTAGCTTTCTACATAGCACAGAACTAGAAGTAACTTCGGAGAACAGCCCAACCAGCCCAAGCTTTAAGACACAGCAGAGACCTGAAATCAAAGGTTTGCTTATGGTCACATAGAAGAGTAAGACTAGACAGATCTTAGGCCCTCTTACTCTCCTGTGGTGTCTGAACAGGCAATGCTAGGTCTCTGAGAGTAGTGGGTTTTTCCCCCCAAATTCTGAAAGCCAGATGCCAAGTGCTCGTCTGAGCTCTAGAAAAAACATAACTAAGCTGGTTTTGCAGCTCAGTCGCTATTTTTCAGTCCAGAGTGAACCCACTTGGACAAGGCTGTTTCCACAGCAGCTTCAGGCCACTGCAGCTCACTGCTGTGGAGTCAGGCTTCTCCAGGACCCACATAAGGCTCAACTATTGATTCCGCATCTCTCTCTAAGATCTCCTAAGCTGCGCTGGGAAAAGACTGACAAATGAGAAACAGCCCAGGATATGCCCCGAGAAGGAGTCCGGGGAAATGAAGTGCTGGCAGCACAATGAAGTAAACCTAATGTTCGTTCTGCTCATGCACAGACAGGAAGGACGCGGAGGCCATTACATGTCTTAGAAAACAGAGCAGGGGTGGATGTCAGCTGCTACCTTCTCCTGGGGGTGCTGTGCATAGAGGTGTCTGGTCTGATCACAGGAGAATTACTTCTCATTCAGTAAACTGTACTGGTGCACATCCTCCTTTGGAGATAGCAAGCTGGATTCTTGTATACCATTTCATGGATTGAAACCATTTATATTATCAGCGCTCAATTGGATTGTGATAGATAGGTCCACCCTGTCTCCTGGTACTAACAGACTGAATACTGTTTCCCATTGTTAGTACTGGCTGTGTGCTATTCACTCCTCCTCCTATGATGCTACCCCACTCTACCAATAAAAAAATCCTGATTCTGAAGGCGCTTATTTAAAATCAGATCTCTATAATGTTAAACCCAGTGTCTTAACTGAATCTTGTACCCTCTGTTTGGGTAATGAGCTAAGAAAATCAACATTAATCTATGTGCAACCCTCTACAAGGAACATGGCTGTCTTTCTTCAAAGATCCTTAAAACTCATGGTGCTTCTTCCTCTTCTCTAGCTTCTTTTCTTGATTCTGTGAAGGTTTCCTCTTCTCAGAGCCCTTGCTGACCTCTCCGACATTTTTAAGTTTGGGTGGCACCTCTGTCTCAAGCCTTGCATTCATTTAACACTTGCTTAAAATTACTACCGGGTGGTGAGTCCCATGAGGTGAAAGCCAAGAGACTGGTAGAGGCAGACACTCCCTGTTGATGAGACTATTAAATAAAAGGTGGGGCGTGTAACAGATGGGGGCTATTTCACAAGCAGAGGATGGTTTAAAAAATTAAAGTATCTCGGGTAGAGATTTTGTTCCCATTAATATCCCCAAGCAGAGTCTGGCTTGAAGAAATGAGCAGTAAATGTGAATGTAGAGGACACAAAGAGTTTTCAGTCCCAACCAAAATAACACAAAGTTGAAAAACAAAACTGAGGGAAAATAAATGAAGATATTTCAGAAGGAGGAACATGGCCAGAGAGGAGTGGAATGCTGCATTGAGAGAGGCCTGGTCAACATTCAGTTTGCCACCCCTGGGGTTTAGTCTTGGTGGCTAAGCATTGTTTCCAAAGCTCATTTTCTTAAAGATAGATAATAAAAATCAGCAACTTTAGGGGCTAGGGCTGTGCAGGTGGAATGCTTGTCTAGCATGTCGAGAGCCCTGGGTTCAATCTAGCACCACACAAAACCAGGTACTGCATATCTGAAAGCCAGCACTCAGGAGGTGGAAACAGGAAGGATATAAATTCAAGGTCACCTTTGGTTACGTAGCAAGTTTGAGGCCAGCTTGGACTATGCAACACCACATTAAAAAACAAATAAACAAGCAAAACCAAGTAACTTTGTAAGGCTGTTGGAAGAATTACTATAAGAGCTGGGTGCTTTGCTGAACATGGCGCCACAAAGTGGCAGCCAGTGTTGCATAGGCACATAATTCTCTTTCCCCAAAAGTATGTGAAGATTCTGGGGTAAAACCCTTTGCTATTGTAGTACGTCCACTGAATTCTCACTGCAGACTTGTACATAGGAGGGAGGGGTTCATGATTATAATGCAATGGCATACAATGTAGAGGGCATTTTTTGGGTTAAAATCTAGGAATTTGTAATATTTCTTCTTTCACATGTAAAGTCAACAGCTATGAATGAGGAATATTGTAAAAATTCTACTGGTGGTATTTTTATTCTGTGCTTTTTTTCTATATTATGAGCTACTTATGGCAGAAACTCTCTCTTTTTCTCTATTTTGCCTTAAGCTATAACATCATTCTTGGTATGTCATAGATACCTCATATTTTCGGTTCTAATTATAAGTGTTAAAAGACTTTTATAAAGCACAATGATGTTTAATGTATGTCTCTCTGAGGTCACTCTAAACGTAGGTGAGAATTAAAATGGTAAGGGAACCTGCCCAAATTTCAGATTTTTTTTTTTTTTAGTGTTATTACCTTCAAATACCAAAATCTCTTCAAGTAGCACTTTTCCAAACCTCAAAGCACCCAAGATAACCACTTTCTCTATAAGCTGCCCTGCACCCAGTTTATGAGGAGCTCACTGTTCTCTTTCCGGTGTCTACCAGTGTCAGGAACACATCAGGAATTATTGATGTGCTACCAGTATTGTAGAACATAATCCTAAGAAGAGTCCTAGCTAAAGATAAGTGTGTCACTTACCTTCTTTATAAAAGAGGGACCTTTTTACTAATCATGTAAATTATGCAAAATAATGTTTGTGCCATACTACATACACGTGCCATGTTTGTTTGAATCCACCCTCCCCAATATCCTCTCGGTCCCTCTTACTCCTCTCTAGGCCTTTTAGCTTCCTTTTTGGTCCTGCTTCTGCTTTCCTATTTGTATCATTTCCTTTCTTCCTCTGCTTTCTCCAAATGAAATAAAACATTGATTCTTGTCTTTATGATTGGCTTGTTTCACTTAGCATGATGTTCTTCAATTCCATTAATTTTCCAAAAATTACACAGTTCTATTCTTCTTTATAGTTGACTGATATTCCCTTGCATCTCTTCTGCTATACTGCTTTCTTCATCCAGTTACCTGCTGGTTGGCATCTATGCTTACTCCATTGCTCAGCTGTTGTGATCATTCAAATGAGTACCTATGTGGGCAATTCTTCTGTGTCTGATATTTGCTTGGGGTATATACCTAAGAGGGCCCCAGATAGACCAATCTCATATTTCTAATGGAGTTCTCACACTTTACAGTGTACTAGGATCAGGTGCTTGGGTGTGATGCAAGTCATCAGAGAAGAAGAAGCCTCAACTCAAGGGGCTGTGATTTGTAATTTGGCAGAGAGTATATGAGCTACTCATGAAGCACAAGTGATTAAACAGAGTCCAGATATGGCTCATGAGTCACTGAGGAGATGGTCTCTGAAGTCCAGGCAGCAATAAGGATATCAGGAAGCTCCACCAGTATGAGGTGTGTCCTATAGGTGCCAGGTGTCAAGGAAGTTATGAAGGCTCGATTCAGAAGCAAGAGTGGCAATTGAATTGGAGATGGATGAGGTGCTTCCTCCCTTTAAGGCAAACCCAGCTCCAGCATCTCCCCATTGTAGCCGACGCTCATCACTTCGTCCCACCACTTCTCAGGGATGTTTATGTTCCTGTCTCCCCAACTGAACTGTGAGCATCTTCAGGACATGGATCATGCAGTATGACTATTTTTCTGATTTTGTGACCCTAGAACTTAGCTCACTGCCCGACACATGCTTATTTGTTCATTAGTTTAGTAACTGCTGGCATGTGTTGATGGATGGGTAGATTTATGAATGATTTCTTTTATTTCTCCAATTTCTCTTCCATATTGAGAAGAGATATTTAACACCTTTTGGCATAAAAGTAAGAAACTCCTATGTACTGGGACAGGCTTAAACCTAAATGAGGGAAACACATGGTTCCAGACTATGTACAAGGCAAACCATGTAGTCTGGGACCTCTTGAGGAGAACTTCAACTTTACTTACTGATACTTTGAAATGACTGAGTCTGTCATTCTGCTTAGTTGTTTTTTTTTTTAAGTTAAATTTTATACAGACAACTTTTCAGGATGGTGTTGAAGCTAAGAAGGAGAAATAAATTATGTTTATCGTGAGTTTAAGAAATTCTTTTGTTTATCCTTTCCAGTTTGATCTTAATGAGGCTCACAGAGCCATTTTCTTTTCATTCCTCTAGACTCATGAGTGCTGAGTACTTTGATTAATATCACAGAGTTACTGCAGAGTCATCTAGAGTCAGAGCCACTTGCCAGGGAGTCCCTTAGTTTCAGACACCAGGGATAAAGAACTAATACCCATACCTCTTATAAAATGGGATGTGGACTCATGTTCAGTAGTCACATGTATCAGGACTGTTAACACATAGAAACTTTTCAGGCTAGCTCTAAATTCTCAATCTGTGTCACAAAAGTACTTCTCATTATTCTCAATGGGTTTTGTTATTATATTGCTTAATATAATTACCAGCTATAGGAAAAAATATTAATGTAGTTAATAATGTATGCTTTGATTTGAAATGTGTTCTCTGTGGTATTTGGCATTAGTGATATGGGAATAATTAATAATGAAAATGAAACAATCTCAGTCTCATTGAATGACAAGGTCCCCACTCCCTCCTCACATCAGCTCTTGGAAGGAGTTATCACTTCCACTGGGAAATGAAGAACAGATACCTTCAAAAGTGGGTGAAGTAATGAAGTTAATATTATCACTTTTGAGTTTAAGTGCCAACAGTTCTTTTAACTCATATTCCTGTAATTATGATGTCTGTGCTTTAGGACTTGGCCATCTATCTGCAAAGATGGATTTAATTTTAGGACTAAGCAAGATGGTTAATAGAAATGCTTCAGTGCCTGGTCTCCAAAGCAAGTTCCAGGAAAGGCGCAAAGCTACACAGAGAAACCCTGTCTCGAAACAACCAAAAAAAAAAAAAAAAAAAGCTTCAGTACAAGAAACAAAACCTTTCTCTTGGGGGCTAGAGAGATGGCTCCAGAGGTTAAGAGCACTGACTGCTCTTCCAGAGGTCCTGAGTTCAATTCCCAGCAACCACAAGGTGGCTCACAACCATCTATAATGAGATCTGGTGCCCTTTTCTGACCTACAGTCATACATGCTGTATACTAAATAAATAAATCTTAAAAAAACTTTCTCTTTAGTTAATGCAGATAGTAATGTAGAGGTGAGTGTACTGACCCTAGCAAGATTAATTTTAAAAGAAAAGACTCTTTTGTTTGTATATTAAAGCAACTTTAAATTCTCCGTGAATAAGGCAAGAATGGTGGTGCAAGCCTGCAATTCCATCACCTGGGAAGAGGACGTAAAACTACTAGGAGGTCAAGGTCATCACCAGCTATATATTGCAAGCTCAAGGCTACCAGGGAGACCATGTTGTCAAGCCAAAATACCAAACAAAAATTCTCCACAAACAGGCTGAATAAAGACATGTGCCATAGACACAGCTTCTCTTAACTTCTTTGAGGCCTCACTTCTTTCTTGTCTCTGCTGTTGGCTACTACTCCTGGGTTCATTCACATGTAAAACTGATGGCCCATCTGTTCCCAGTGAAACTTACAAATAACAGATGCAAACCTGGTTGTGGAGCTGCCACAGCGCTCAGGCAAAGCTATCAAACATCTCCCTTTTCTGAAAGCCATGGTATGTTTTGGCAATTGTTCATATGACTGTGTTACTCACGAAGAGATGTGGTATAATCAGGCATATTACAGGTGTGCTCTTGGTGATGCTGGAGGAGTTTGCACTGAGATCTGAGTAATAAATGGGCAACCACATCCTATATGGAAGAACGATCACAGAGTAATTCACACAGCTCTTCATCTAGCATCTGATCACAACCTCTATTTTGTTTTCTTGCTTTTCTTGTATCATTTTACACTGCTCTTTCTCCTTCCAACTTAATCAAAATGTGCTTTCCAAAGATCTGTTGTCGGGGCTAGAGAGATGACTCACTGGTTAAGAGCATGTATTGCTCTTGCCGATGACCAGGTTCAGTTTCCAGCACCTCTGTTGGACAGCTCATAACTATCTGAAACTCTAGGTCCAGGGAATATGACATCCTCTTGCGGACTCTGTGGGCACTGCAAGCACATGCACAAACATGCAAACACAGTGTCACATACATACACACATAATTTTTTAAAAATTACAAAAACTAAAATGTCTTCTTTGTTTCTAAAGTTTTTTCTTGGTTGCCACCTTACCAGGACTATGCTGTCGCCTGTTCCCTGAGCTCCTTGAAAGTTTCACTTGTGTTAGTGTCAGGATAAACGAGCCTTACAGTCTGCTTCCAACTAGAGTTCTACAGCTTGCCACCAGAAATTAATACATGTTCCATATCTCTAGAATCAGTGAGTAAAACACTGAGTAGGACAGGCCCATAGGTTCGAGAAAACTGGCTCAGACCAGTTGCCAAGGCATGCACATAACATATTTTTTATGAGCCAAGCTAGAGTCTGCCTGAAGACCTAGCAACAGTCGCTGTCAGAGTTCCTGATCATGGCCAGTCAATGAGGGACAACCACGCAGACTGGGCACTGGGAGGAGGGTATATAAGGCCTTCCCCGTTATTGAGTAAATGAGTTCGTTATTTGTCTTCAACTGACTTAGGGTGTCTGTGCCATAGATGCTGTGCCTTCTCACCCCCTCCCCCAAGGGAACTGTTAGGATCCAACACCTTTACTTAAGTTGTTATGATATAAAAGTCCTAAGTGGAGAGGACTTCGTGTTGCTCTTGGTCCACTGTGTGTTATCCAGAAACATGAGGCTTTCAGATAATGCTTAACTAAGTTCTTGGCATAGTGTAGCTGTTAGGGGCTTGTTAAATGGTGGAAGGAGACCTAAATCTTTGAGAAAGTGATTATGTTATGTAAAGACTCATGGTTAGTAATAATATTGACCTACATGGTATGGCGTAAGAGCCAAGGATGTTTCTTTGTCAGGTTAATCTGTGCTAATTACTTTTCTTATTGCCGTAACCAAACAGCTGAGCAAAAAAAAAAAAAAAAAAATAGATTCATGGAATAAGGTTCATTTTGACTTATGGTTCACCACAGTAAGGCATGGAGAGTAGCTCTCTAGTGGATCAGCTGCATACCCATTTCTCAGTGGACAAGAAAGCAGAGAAAGGATAGAAAACACAGGCAATAAAACTACCTGATAATCCTCTACAAACTCAGCCTGACCTACTACAGGTTCTGCAACTTCGGAGAAGTAAGCCATCACTCTAATCTAAAATTCAAACACACGAGTCTGTGGGGGACATTTTTCATTTAAATCACAGCCATCTCTTCTCCCTCTTTTTATTTTCAGTACTACTTGTCTGTGTTTTGTATGTGAAGGTTTTCTTATGTGTGTTTATATATGTTTCTTTTTGCTTGAGTACTTTTAAGCTGTGGCTACATAGGAAAATCTTAACACAGTGTATTAGTACTGATGTCACCATAGCCATCAAATGCAGTATGGTGGGAAGGAATGGTAGATTATGTCTAAAGCTACAAACAAAGGCTGGAGACAATGCTAGGGCTTGTTCCCATGCTTTGAGCATCCTAGCAGAAAGGCCCATGCATACATGTACCCAGTTGAAACACGCTGATTTTTGTGTTTTAGCAGCTACCATCCCCTTTCCTGACATTCACAGAAAGGTCCTCATTCACTTATACATCCCCAGTGGCTGAGATGGAGTGCTCTAGTAAGCTTTTCCTCGATGGTATTTCCACAGTTCTTACTGTAGTCCAACACACCTAAAAGGTCAAATAAAAGATGGCATTGCTTGCAGAGAGTCCCTGGGCTGTCAGAAGGGATGAGTCAGCAGATGGGTACATATCAGCATGTTTTCCTTTAACTAGAGGGACATATGGAATATGGCTGCTGCACCATAAGCCCATGTCTCTTCCAGCTGTTCAGGCAAAAGGTCAGGTTGGAAAGTCGCCTGAGTCTAATGTTAGAGCTACACACATTCTTTTGGCAGGCTGCAGATGGCCTACGGTTTAGATTGTCTAATCAATCATAGCTTGCACTTTACAAAATGATGGTCTAACCAAGGACACCTTTATTACCGTATTTTATGAGGCCATTTTACCCTCCAGGCTTCAGTACCATCGTGGATAATTAGAAGCTAGCAGGGCAGCATGGCAGATTCTGTAATTTGGTAATATGTCCCACTGGCTTCAGAAGGGACATTCAGAGCTCTTAGCTGATGCCTAGACTGTCTTTTGGTACTGTCCAAGAAGGAACATGGTTCCTAGAAACCTCTAGAAAGAATCTGCTTTCCAATTTGTATGCCAAGAAAAGAAAATGTAGTGGCAGTGGGATGTCCCTTCTTCTGAAGGATAAATGGAGAAATTCGGCAGAATCCAACAACTGCAGCTGGGTGTTTGAAATATGTTCTGCTTGACTGTTTCTTCAGAGAACTTCTCTTCCAAATATTTTGGTCAAACATTTTTGTTTCTGAATGTATCTGAAACAAAATTATTTTTAAAAGCTGAAAATTCAACCCTCTATATAGTCTTCTCTACTGTGGTCCATTCAGGCAGCAAGGCTTTACTCAGATGTGCTGTATGCCAAAGAGTTTGGCAGTCAGGCCCACAGAGCTGCAGCTTCATGGTTGCTAAAGAGAAAGAACTTAAAGAAACATATGCTCTGCATTTTGGAAAATGTTTTAAGTTCACACACACACACACACACACACACACACACACACACACACACACTGGGTAATATAGTATGTGTCTGCAGGGGGCTGTGAAGAGGGTATTGGATTCTGTGTAGCTATGGTTACAGGTGGTTGGGAGCTAAACACCTAACTCGAACCTCTGCAGAAATCAGTAAGTACTCTTAACTGTGAGGCCTTCTCTCCAGCCCCAGGTAAAACTTTTAATTGAACTGTTTAGTGAAATTTGCCAAGATTTGTGCTCAATGTATCATTTTGAATATTCAGAAACTCCTTTCTATTGTGACCTCTAATTCTCCTACAAAGGGCCGTCTCACCTGGTAATCATATTGACTCAAGGATGTTTCCTTCTCCACAGCCATATTGCTGCACTCTACCACGTGGACCTGATTGTGTCCACTCCTACTTCAAGTATGTTGATGTCTCCCTTTTTGTTCTAGGAGAAGGCCCAAAACATTCATTGTAAGTTAATGACAACAGTATTGATGACAATTTTGATGAAGAAGCTGTACTGCATTTCACCAAGGATTGCAGTTTTGGTTTTTTTTGTTTTGTTTTTTTTTGCTCTTCTTTTTCTGGACATTGATTTAATACCTACTGTGTCTTCTACCTGATTCTCAATGTGAACAACACACTTCCCCTGGTGAACTGTCACTTAAGTTAATTTACATGTGGACTTGGGCTCACATGATGATTCTTTTATGCCCTGCTTATATTTGAGTTTCTGCTTATAATATTCCGCACGTTCTCTAATGTAGCATGTATCACACATTTTTCCATATAAACTACACTAAAGCACAGGAATCACAGAGAGAGGAATCCTGTTTGTCTTGCTCACTACCAGCTTCAGGATCTGAGACAAGATGTTACTTGATCAATAGTCATTGAACTGATCATATTGATTGCCAGTTTAATGAGTCCAATGGGACACTTAAAGAATAAAGTCTTTACAAAAATGACATTTCCATTTTATTTTATGAAGTTGGTCACCTAAGGAAAATGGAGAGCCCCGTTATGACTATAATACTTGCAACAGACCACGGGAAAGGAGAGCTCAAACTAGAGTGTCTTTCCTCCTCCTCGGACTGTCTCTAGACCCTAAGTACCCCAATGATGTTGGATTTTCAAATTATGACCTTCAAAAAATTAATATTTTTGATAGTCTTGAATTATAGTATATATATATGTATGTATATATATATATATATATATATATATATATTTGCTAGTCTAAAAATAACACCTTAAGGCATGAACACCCTTCATATGAGGATGCAAAGCTCAGAAATTAGTTACTTGTCTAAGTTCCATGGTAGCAGTACAAACCCAGAACCCACCAGCGTTGTTCCTTCCCGACAGCATAAGTCCTCTGATTTTCCCCACAGCCTTCCTCATGCATGTGGACCGGGAACTAAATGGAATCTGAGAAAATGTCTAAGCAGACTCAGAAAGTCTTTTCCTACAATGGGAGTGTGGTAAGAATGAGTGCATCCATCTCCATTTTACTTGTAAAACAAGTCAATCTTGTCATCTGTTAACCCACACTCTTTCGGCAACAATAAGAAATGAATTGTCTTTTGAAAAGTTTTAAAGGCTGATAAAATCTGTACTTCAACATCCGTATTCACTAACACAAACTTGGCAGCCAGCTCTGGTGCCCATTGTAAGTCCTTTAGGAGAGCAGAAACACAGCTGTACAAGGCATCATCAAATGTCCACTACATTAAAACAAAATCTAAACTCTCTGACCCATGGCTATTCAGTCACCCAAGAAGATGGATCCTGAAACCCATCTCAGCAAGCTGTGTCAATAACTAGTGTTTCAAAATCAATTTGTCACCAACCAGAGGCTTCTGATTATTGCCAGGTATATTATACTAAATGACCAATCATTTTTTATTGATTCTCAGTGTTGTTACTAGAGAAATCCTGAGTCTATAATTCTTACTAATCTTGTGGTCCTTGGAAATGACAGCTAAAGCCAGAAATGGCTTTGGAGAAGAGTGGAGCAAAGATAGCAAGCTACTGCAGCTTCATGACTTAAGAGTGTAAGCACATCACAGAGGGCCAGGAAAAATACTCTATTAACTCTTGGTGCTTAGGAGCAAGAGGTGAATGTCAGTGTCACAGCCAAAGTACAAACAGGCATGAGGTTAGGGAAAAGCACCAACAATCTTTAGAAAATTCCTCCCCGTAACATAAAGGCTTGAAATTTGAGCTTTTTAAAAAGATTGCTAATGCTGTTTCATCCCCCTGTACATAAGAATATGTGAAACTCATCTTGAAAATATAAAAGCCTATAAGAGTATGAGTATTTCATCTTCTTTTTTTTTTTCAAAAGGCAAAGAGATATTTTATTTGGGTGCCATATTTCAGTAACCATGGACCAGAAACAGAGCAAAATTTCAAATAATTCTTAACCACATTTAGCCAGAGATATTCCATATTTGTCATATTGGCCATGATCAAAGACTTATATTAAAACCAAAGCCTACTGGTAAAACTATTCAACTGTGGACACCTTCACACATTTCCATAGGAACCATATCTTGACACTGCCTCTGAGAAAGGTGATTGCATAACAGCTCCTCAAACTACACACACACACACACACACACACACACACACACACACACAACTATATATGTGTGTATGTGTATAATTTAGCCCAGAAAGCCCTATAATGTGACCACATTTGCATATTCATATTGATAATTGGTATATTTTAATGATATTTATTTTAGATTTATAAGATGAAAAGATAAAAAGTAGCCAAATTGTCTGTTTATGGTCTAGTCAAATAATTAGCCAGTACGTTATGTAATAGACTAATTCTCTCCAGTTTCTGTTTTCTTTATTCCTTCACTCCAGCACTGTTTATTTACTGAGTCTCTAGCTAGATAACCACAGTAGCACACACACTGGAAGGCTCCTGTCCACCTGTGCCCATCATTCTAGGACAAGAGAGCAAGGAATGATCAAAACATAGGAAGAGCCTATGGGAAAGAATTTTCAGAGTCGATGGAAAGGTGTTTGGTTTCTTCTGAGCACCATCCTGAAGGCATCATGGGAACAAACTGAGCAAGATATTGAAAGCATCTGACAAAACAGGAAGTGAGCAGACCAACTGTACACAACCTGCTCAGACAACAATAGGAGGGAGCTGAATGTGAATGAAATAAGAGTTTGCTGAAGAATTGAATTAGAGTGACCCTACCAAGTAACATGGGCTGTATAAGCCATGGATTGAGAGAGCTAACAGGTGAAAGATCAGGGGAAGAAGTCAGGGAACAAGGCCAGCCAGAAGGCTTGTACAATGTTCCCAAGGAGCATAAATGGGAGGTTGGTTAGAGAGTTTGGTGTAGAAATAAGGAAAGATAAGTGACATTCAAAAAATGTGGAGGCTAATCTATGGGTCTCTAGGCTACCGTAGCCAAAAGTGAAAGAGGAAAGAATGATTCTCAGCTTCTGTTAAAATGCTGTATAGAAGTTCATATGGAAAAGAGTATTAAACAAAAGAGGGACAGTTAAGACCTTAAAATTCTTTGATACAGCCAGACAAAAATGCAGGGTAATCACTGATAATATGTGAGCTCATAGTTGTTGGTTTGGAAACCATTAAGGAAAAAAAGTATGGATTATCCCAGTCTTTGTTAAATAGAAATATTGCAGTGGAATCTGTGTAGTTTCTTTCTTTTTTTTTTTTTTAATTTTTATTTTGCAATACAATTAAGTTCTACATATCAGCCACAGATTCCCTTGTTCTCCCCCCTCCTGCCCCCCTCACCTTCTCCCCAGCCGCCCCCCATTCCAATCTCCTCCAGGGCAAAGCCTTTCCCACAGACTGAGATCAACCTGGTGGACTCAGTCCAGGTAGGTCCAGTCCCCTCCTCCCAGGCCGAGCCAAGGGATCCTGCATAGGCCCCAGGTTTCAAACAGCCGACTCATGCAATGAGCACAGGACCCGGTCCCACTGCCTGGATGCCTCCCAAACAGATCAGGCCAATCAACTGTCTCACCCACTCAGAGGGCCTGATCCAGTTGGTGACCCCTCAGCCATTGGTTCATATTTCATGTGTTTCCATTTGTTTGGCTATTTGTCTCTGTGCTTTATCCGACCTTGGTCTCAACAATTCTCTCTCATATAAACCCTCCTCATTCTAGCTAATTGGACTCCCAGAGATCCACCTGGGGCCTAGTCATGGATCTCTGCATCCAGATCCCTCAGTAGGTGGATGAGGTTTCTAGCACGACAATTAAGGTGTTTGGCCATCCCATCACCAGAGTAGGTCAGTTCGGACTGTCTCTCGACCATTGCCAGCAGTCTGTTGTGGGGGTATCTTTGTGGATTTCTGTGGGCCTCTCTAGCACTTTGTTTCTTCCTATTCTCGTGTGGTCTTCATTTACCATGGTCTCCTATTCCTTGTTCTCCCTCTCTGTTGTTGATCCAGCTGGGATCTCCCACTCCCCCAAGCTCTCTTTCCCTCGACCCTCGCCCTTCACTACCCCCACTCATGTCCAGGCTGTTCATGTAGATCTCATTCCATTTCTCTGTCATTGGGCGATCCCTGTGTCTTTCTTGGGGTCCTGCTTTCCAGGTAGCCTGCCTGGTGTTGTGAGTAGCAGTCCAGTCATCCTTGTTCCACATCTAGTATCCTGTTATGAGTGAGTACATACCATGTTTGTCTTTCTGAGTCTGGGATACCTCACTCAGGATGATTTTTTCTAGATCCATCCATTTGTCTGCAAACCTCATGATGTCATTGTTTTTCTCTGCTGAGTAGTATTCCATTGTGTATATGTACCACATTTTGTTTATCCATTCTTCAGTTGAAGGGCATCTAGGTTGTTTCCATGTTCTGGCTATTACAAACAATGCTGATATGAACATAGCTGAACAAGTGCTCTTGTGGTGTGGTTGAGCATTCCTTGGGTATATGCCCAAGAGTGGTATAGCTGGATCTTGGGGGAGATGGATTCCCAATTTTCTAAGAAAGCGCCATATTGATTTCCAAAGTGGTTGTACAAGCTTGCATTCCCACCAGCAGTGGAGGAGAGTTCCCCTAGCTCCACATCCTCTCCAGCATAAGGTGTCTTCAGTGTTTTTGATCTTAGCCATTCTGACAGGCGTAAGGTGGTATCTCAGAGTTGTTTTGATTTGCATTTCCCTGATGATTAGGGATGTTGAGCAATTCCTTAAATGTCTTTCAGCCATTTGAGTTTCCTCTGTTGAGAATTCTCTGTTTAGTTCTATAGCCCATTTCTTAATTGGACTGTTGGGCATTTTGATGTCTAATTTCTTGAGTTCCTTATATATTCTGGATATCAGTCCTCTGTCAGATGTGGGATTGGTGAAGATCTTCTCCCATTCTGTAGGCTGTCGCTTTGCTTTGTTGACCGTATCCTTTGCCCTACAAAAGCTTCTCAGTTTCAAGAGGTCCCATTGATTGATTGTTTCTCTCAGTGTCTGTGCTACTGGTGTTCTATTTAGAAAGTGGTCTCCTATGCCAATGCGTTCAAGACTACTTCCTACCTTCTCTTCTAGCAGGTTCAGAGTAGCTGGATTTATGTTGAGGTCCTTGATCCACTTGGACTTAAGTTTTGTGCACGGTGATAGATATGGATCTATTTGCAGCCTTCTACATGTTGATATCCAGTTTTGCCAGCACCATTTGTTGAAGATGCTTTCTTTTTTCCATTGTGCACTTTTGGCTTCTTTGTCAAAAATTATTTGTTCATAGGTGTGCGGATTAATGTCAGGGTCTTCAATTCGATTCCATTGGTCCACATGTCGGTTTTTATGCCAGTACCAAGCTGTTTTTATTACTGTAGCTCTATAGCACAGCTTGAAGTCAGGGATCATGATGCCTCCAGAGGTTGTTTTATTGTACAGGATTCTTTTGGCTATCCTGGGTTTTTTGTTTTTCCATATGAAGTTGAGTATTATTCTTTCCAGGTCTGTGAAGAATTGTGTTGGTATTTTGATGGGGATTGCATTGAATCTGTAGATTGCTTTTGGTAAGATTGCCATTTTTACTATGTTAGTTCTGCCTATCCATGAGCATGGGAGATCTTTCCATTTTCTGACATCTTCTTCAATTTCTTTTTTCAGGGACTTAAAGTTCTTGTCATATAGGTCCTTCACTTGCTTGGTTAGTGTTACCCCAAGGTATTTTATGTCATTTGTGGCTATAGTAAAGGGTGATGTATCTCTGATTTCCTTCTCCGCTTTTTTGTCCATTGTATATAGGAGGGCTACTGATTTTTTTGAGTTGATCTTGTATCCTGCTATGTTGCTGAAGGTGTTTATAAGTTTTATCAGTTCCTTGGTGGAATCTTTGGGGTTGCTCAAGTATACTATCATGTCATCTGCAAATAGGGAAAGCTTGACTTCTTCCTTTCCAAATTGTATCCCCTTAATCTCCTTATGTTGTCTTATTGCTCTGGCTAGAACTTCAAGTACTATATTGAATAAGTATGGGGAGAGCGGACAGCCTTGCCTCGTTCCTGATTTTAGTGGAATTGCTTTGAGTTTCTCTCCAGTTAATTTGATGTTGGCTGTTGGCTTGCTGTAAATTGCCTTTATTATGTTTAGGTATGTTCCCTGTATTCCTGATCGCTCCAAGACCTTTATCATGAAGGGGTGTTGGATTTTGTCAAATGCCTTTTCAGCATCTAGTGAGATGATCATGTGTTTTTTTTCTTTGAGTTTGTTTATATGTATCACATTGACAGACTTTCGTATGTTGAACCATCCTTGCATCCCTGGAATGAATCCTACTTGATCATGGTGGATAATTGTTTTGATGTGTTCTTGGAGTCTGTTTGCCAGTATTTTATTGAGTATTTTTGCATCAATGTTCATGAGGGAGATCGGTCTGTAGTTCTCTTTCTTTGTTGTATCCTTGTTTGGTTTGGGAATCAGGGTAATTGTAGCCTCATAGAAGGAGTTTGGTAATGTTCCTTCTGTTTCTATTGTATGGAACAATTTAGAGAGTATTGGTATTAACTCTTCTTTGAAGATCTGGTAGAATTCTGCACTGAAACCATCTGGTCCTGGGCTTTTTTTGGTTGGGAGACTTTTAATGACTGTTTCTATTTCGTTAGGGGTTATTGGACTATTTAAATAGTTTACCTGGTCTTGATTTAATTTAGGTATGTGGTACCTATCCAGAAAATTATCCATTTCTTTTAGGTTTTCCAGTTTTGTGGAATAGAGGTTTTTGAAGTATGACCTGATGATTCTCTGGATTTCCTCAATGTCTGTTGTTATGTCCCCCTTTTCATTTCTGATTTTGTTGATTTGGATGCTCTCTCTCTGTCTTTTGGTTAGTTTGGATAAGGGCTTGTCTATCTTGTTGATTTTCTCAAAGAACCAACTCTTTGTTTCATTAATTTTTTGTATTGTTCTCTTTGTTTCTATTTTATTGATTTCAGCTCTCACTTTGATAATTTCCTGGCATCTATTTTTCCTGGGAGACTTTGCTTCTTCCTGTTCTAGAACTTTCAGGTGTGCTGTTAAGTCACTAGTGTGAGATGTCTCCAGCTTATTTATGTGGGTGTTTAGTGCTATGAATTTCCCTCTTAGTACTGCTTTCATAGTGTCCCATTGGTTTGGATATGTGGTGTCTTCATTTTCGTTGATCTCTAGGAAGTCTTTAATTTCTTTCTTTATTTCTTCCTTAACCCATTGGTGATTCAGGTGGGTATTGTTCAGTTTCCATGAGATTGTAGTTTTTCTGTAGTTTTTGTTGTTGTTGAAATCCAACTTTAGACCATGGTGGTCTGATAGAACACAGGAGGTTATTCCAATTGTTTTGTATCTGTTTAGATTTGTTTTGTGACCAAGTATGTGGTCGATTTTAGAGAAGGTTCTATGGGGTGCTGAGAAGAAGGTATACTCTTTTTTGTTAGGATGGAATGTTCTGTAGATGTCAATTAAGTCCATTTGAGTCATGACATCAGTTAAGTCCTTTATTTCTCTGTTAAGTTTTGATTTGGGGGATCTGTCCAGTGGTGAAAGTGGGGTGTTGAGGTCTTCCACTATTAATGTGTGGGGTTTTATATGTGATTTAAGCTTTAATAATGTTTCTTTTACATATGTGGGTGCCCTTGTGTTTGGGGCATAAATGTTCAGAATTGAGACTTCATCTTGGTGGGTCTTTCCTGTGATGAGTATGTAATGTCCTTCTTGATCTCTTTTGATTGATTTTAGTTTGAAGTCTATTTTGCTGGATATCAGGATGGCTACACCCGCTTGTTTCTTAAGACCGTTTGATTGGAAAGTCTTTTCCCAGCCTTTTATTTTTAGGTAGTGTCTATCTTTGAATTTGAGATGTGTTTCTTGTATGCAGCAGAAAGATGGGTCCTGCTTTCGTATCCATTCTGTAAGCCTATGTCTTTTTATAGATGAATTAAGTTCATTGATATTGAGGGATATTAATGTCCAGTGGTTGCTCATTCCTGTTATTTTTTGGTGGTGATGTGTGTGTACTTTTCTTCATTGGGGTTTACTGCTGTGGCTTTATCTATTGCCTGTGTTTTCGAGGTTGTATCTGACTTCCTTAGGTTGGAATTTTCCTTCTAGTGCTTTCTGTAGGGCTGGGTTTGTGGATAAATATTGTTTAAATCTGGCTTTGTCATGGAATGTCTTGTTCACTCCATCTATGATGATTGAAAGTTTTGCTGGGTATATTAGTCTAGGCTGACATCCATGGTCTCTTAGTGTCTGCATTACATCTGTCCAGGACCTTCTGGCTTTCAAAGTCTCCATTGAGAAATCAGGTGTTATTCTGATAGGTTTGCCTTTATATGTCACTTGGCCTTTTTCCTTTGCTGCTCTTAATATTCTTTCTTTATTCTGTACGTTTAATTGTTTAATTATTATGTGGCGAGGGGACTTTTTTGGGGGGTCTAGTCTGTTTGGTGTTCTATAGGCTTCCTGTACCTTCATAGGCATTTCCTTCTTTAAGTTGGGAAAGTTTTCTTCTATGATCTTGTTGAATATATTTTCTGTGCCCTTGAGTTGGTATTCTTCTCCTTCTTCTACCCCTATTATTCGTAGGTTTGGTCTTTTCATGGTGTCCCAAATTTCTTGGACATTTTGGTTCATGACTTTGTTGACTTTAGTGTTTTCTTTGACTGATGAATCTATTTCTTCTATTGTATCTTCAACGTTAGAGATCCTCTCTTCCATCTCTTGCATTCTGTTGATTATACTTGCATCTGAAGTTCCCAATCGTTTTCTCAGATTTTCTATTTCCAGCATTCCCTCTGTTTGTGTCTTCTTCATTTTTTCTATTTCCCTTTTCAGGTCTTAGACTGTTTCCTTCATTTGTTTCATTGATTTTTCTTGATTTTCTTTCAGTATTTTATTGTTCTCTTCCAGGACTTGTTTGATTTCTTCTAATTTGTTTGCCCTTTCCTCTAGTTGTTTACAGCATTCTTCACATTTTTTTGTCTTTTCCTCTACACGAGCCTCTAGCTTCTTCATGATGACATTCATAAGGCTATTTTCTTCTGCTTCTTCCAATTTCTGATGTTCAGGTCTAGGTGTTGGAGGAGGGCTAGGGCCTGGTGATGGTGTATTGCTATTCATTTTGTGTATGTGTTTCTGCCTTGACGTCTGCCCATCTCTTTGTGGTTCGTTCTTGGCCTTATCCGCACACTTGGTTCAGACAGAGCTGACAGATTCAGGAAGTCTCTCTTGTCCAGATGGGAGCTCTCTTGTCCAAATTGGAACTCCGGGGCAGGATGGGAGCTCTTGTTCAGAAGGGAAGTCTGGGGGAGGATGGGTGCTCTCCTCTCTCTCTCTCTCTCTCTCTCTCTCTCTCTCTCTCTTCTCCAGATGGGAAATCCAGGGCAAGATGGGAGCTGGGGGCCAGCCTCTAAGTCTCAAGAAGAGGCTTGGGGCTCAGGTGGATGGGCGTGGGGGCAGGGCGTGGAGACTGCAGGGTCTGCCAGGGGTCTTGGAGAAGGGGATCCTTCCCGGTGGGGCTAGAAAGGAACCTGCCCGGGGACCAGAACCTGGGGCCAAGTTGGACAGGTCTTCCCCGGAGTGGCTGGTGCCCAGAGATGGGGTCAGGGGCAAGCTAGGGCACTCACCTGTGCTTCAGAAGGGAAGTCCGGGGCAAGATGGGAGCTGGGGGCCGGTCTCTAAGTCTCAGGAAGAGGCTTGGGGCTCAGGCAGATGGGCGTGGGGGCAGGGCGTGGAGACTGAAGGGTCTGCCAGGGGTCTTGGAAAAGGGGATCCTTCCGGGTGGGGCTAGAAGGGAACCTGCCCGGTGACCAGAACCTGGGGCCAAGTTGGGCAGGTCTTCCCCGGAGTGGCTGGTGCCCAGGGATGGGGTCAGGGGCAAGCTAGGGCACTCACCTGTGCTTCAGAAGGGAAGTCCGGGGCAAGATGGGAGCTGGGGGCCGGCCTCTAAGTCTCAGGAAGAGTGAGTATTTCATCTTAAAAATATCTCTGGCTTAGGTGAGTGGCTGAACTACTGAGTTCACATAGGACAACGTATGAAAACTTAATATTCATATATTTTCATTTAACTTTCAGTAAGAAATTCATCCATATGGTTCATACATTCTCAAAAAATTTAAATTTATAAGAAAGTACTCCCTCCTAGTATGACATTGATCTTCCACATCATCACCCATTGTCATGCCTACTAAGTTGCTTATATATCCTTGAAGTTTCTTTGTACATACACAGGCACATAAGGGATTTTTCCTGTTTTACTCATAGAAAATTAGCATTCCAAGCATATATTTATGTGTGTGTGTTCTTCCTTTTTGAAATTGTAAATAATGCTTCAAATATATGCCTGTATATCAAAGAATATCTACACAAATATATACATATATTTTTCTAGGTCAAAATGTTCATTCATTATACTTTGATAGATATTATACAATCACTTTTATAAGCATCTACCAACAAATGACCCAAGAAGCTTCACACAAGGGCTCTTGTTTCCACATCTTCAGGAGTATGCTCTTAGAAGCTGTCCTTGTTTCTGAACCATTGATAAATTAGAATTACATTAGTATCTATTTTCCATTTATATTCCTATTCAAAATGAGTGACTTTCTTTGACTTAAAGATATTTTACCCCATGTGAACCTTGTGTTCATATCCTGTGCTTTTATTGATTTATTTTTTTAGAAGTGGTAAGGGCTTTCTCTAAGTTTATGGGAATTCTTCATTCACATATCATTTCTTTGTAATGTTATGCAATTGTTCACATATTGTCTTTTCATCTATCTCTTTCCATCCACCCCTGTATTTCTCTCTCATCTATTCTCCTTCTCAAAGTTCTTTCCTTCTTTCCTTCCTCAACCTCATATATCATTTCTCTTTCCTCCTCACTTTCTTCCCCTTCTCTTCTTTTTCTTTACTTTTGTATTGTGTACATTTACATAGAAGTGAAAAAAAAAAGCACCTATTGTCTCCAGTTATGGCCAAGATATTAGACCTAAGAAATGATTCTAGACACTAAGGGTAGACCAAAGAACCAATTCTGTTCAAGCCTATCTGAAGAAATAATAGGGTGGAGTTTCTGGGTTGTGTGTTAAGTATATGTTTAACTTGTAAAACACTACATTTATTACTCCAGTGGTCTAGAGAAATGTATCTTCTGTAGGATGAGAGAAAGAGAGGGAGTGGGAGAGAAAGGGGAGGAAAGGGATAGAAGGAAAAGAGAAGAGGGAAGGGTAGATAGAGTGAAGGGAAAGAAGGAAGGAGCAAATAAGAAGGAAAGGAAAAGGGACAGAAGAAAAGAGGGAAAGAGAGGAAGGGAAAGATAAAGGAAGAGCAGAAAGGACTGGAGGAGAGGAGAAGGTACTGAGGTTGAAGCAACTTTATCATGAGATTAGAGATTCACAAGCCTGATGAGCCAATCCTGCTGACTGGGTGGAAAATGAGCTCAGAGTGGTGTAGCAGTGGAAGAGGCACAGGTAGTCTATGGACAAAATTCCTTTTGGTTCTAGAAAGGTCAGTCTTTGTCCAATTAGTGATTTTAAATAGGTGGATGGGTTTAACCTATATAGTGGACATCAGTCTATTTTAGTTGATGTGTCTTTGAAAATGTCTACCAACTTAAACATTAATTCCATCCAAAAATGCCCCTGAAGAAACACTAAGAATAACCCTTGATGAATATATGGGTGCTGTGACGGTGCTGGAGGCCATTGGCTACTCACTCAGTCTTCATTTTGACAGGAAAATTTCTTGTTCTGATCATTTACAGAAGTCCTCATCAGTCTCCTTCCTTTTCAGCAGCTACTGTTATCAAGAATTTTATTTTAGACATTCAGAGGCAAAGTTAGTGATAGAAACAATAGCTTTGAGTATGTATTTTGCTTGTGGCTCTAGGAAAATCTCCTGTTTACTTACCTGACATTTTTGCTTCTTTGTTGGTGGGGGGCTCTGTTTGGGACTTGTTATTATGCTGTTTGCTATAATTAGATTTTCATGGTTCTTTAAGTATTCTGGACATGATATAATCTATTATTGGATATGACACAGATATCTTCACCTACTCTGTATTGTGACATTCTTAGGTATCTTTGGCAAGATAAAAGTTTTATATTTTGATAAATTCCAGGCTATGCTATTTTTTTAAGGGGTGGGAAGTTGAGATGGGGCATCACTATCTACCCAAGGCTTGCATCTAGTTTTGATTGTAGTCTATATGGCCTCATAGTCATAAGCATCTCTTTCAGATGTGTTAGCAAACATTTTTTATATAATTTCGCTATCATTTTAAAGAACTTTTTGCTTCATGCCAGGTCTTGAAGTTTTCTACCATGTCTTGTTTTTCTAAAAGCTATGTAGTTTGATGATTTGCGTACAAAGCCATGATTTCCTTTAACCAGTTTTAAAATATGTGAGATCTTTGGAAGTTCATTGTATGTGGTATTAATGATATTCTTTCAACAGCACTTATTGAATAGTCTTTTTCAAGTTGAAATATTTAAATCAAGTGGAAACCTTAGAATACAGCTTCCAATGAGTATATCTGTATATTGTTTTCCTATTTTCTTACTTTTATTAAGGTTCCAATGGGTATATCTATGTTAGTGTTCCTCCTTTTTATCTTAGTCTATTGACAAGTATAAAACAGCACTGACTTATGATAGTTTGAATATTAAAACTTTAGAGAAAATTTAATGTTGGGTAGTGTTATTCCTTAAAGTTTGTTTTTCTTTATAGGAATTGATATTATTTCTTTTGTTCCTCCACATAAATTTGAATCTCATCTATACTTTATGTAATGGCCATGCAAGTCTAATCCTTGTAGCCAGATAGTTTCTTACTTGCTTAGGCACTAGACCGGTGGTTCTCAACCTTCCTAATGCTGTGGCCCTTTAATAAAGTTCCTGATGTTGTGGTGAGCTCCAACCATAAAATTATTTTCATTGCTACTTCATAACTATAATTTTGCTAATGTTATGAATCATAATGTAAACATCTGACATGCAAGTGGTATTAGGTAGCCCCCTGCGAAAGTGCCATTTGACCTTCAATGAGGTTGTGAACCACAGGTTGAGAACCACTGCTCTAGACCTTTGTTGAAAATACTTGGTCTACTTGGGATACCTTCCCTACCATCTATTCTCAAAGTTGTATCTTTTACCCATCTCTGTTCCCATGGTTGGGTATTGGTGACCATGGCTGGGTGCATTGAAAGTGCAAGAGTCAGGTTAACCCTGCTCTGTAACTTCTTGTGACCTCTAAGAAGCTGAGGTGGGGTGTTTTCTCCAGATAGCCTAATAAAGTTTATTCTCACAAACCCATCACTGAAAATAGGAAAGAAAGTGGAGACTTTCTATGTAGAGATGTTTCCTTTTCCAACAACAGCAAATGTCCAGACTTGACAATGGAGGTGTATATGTCATTTCTGAGTAATACGTTCTTTTAAAGCATTCGGTCCAGATGGATGACCAATTGCTCATAGAAGAATTTCCATTTCCACAGCACTGAATCCACTTAGACTTCTTGAACTACCCATAGTAAAGGTCAGTGTCAGACTCAGGTTTTTCTCAAGAAGAAACAAGGAAGTTGAGTTAGCCTACCCAGAGTGTTCATTTCTGGGTTTCCTTGGTCACAGGTACTAAACACTAAACACTAAACATTGGTATTTCACAATCATTGTTTTGTTCTATTCTCATGACCAACCCTTACAACCAAGATACATGTTAATGTTCATTTTCTAGGTAAGAAAAGTAAATTTAAGAGGCCCAGTGAGGGTAATACAGTAGCAACAAGACCTTTGTGCACACAGAGCCATATTCAGAAGCTGCATTGGTGGCAGACATGTGCTGGTAAACAGCATTTAGTTGTGTAATTGAACTCTTAGCACTGTACATTTTAAAGAATAATTTCATGTTTATTCAATATCCTTAATTATAGCAATAGTAACATCCTTCTTTTATCTTTCCCTTACCGTCTCACTTCCCTTTCTCCCTGTAAATACCTTTCCAGCATACATTTTTTTAAATAATTTAAAATTTAGTTTTTGAATTGTTCATACATGCATTAAAATAATTTGATTATTTCTATTCCTACTTCCTCCCTCCAAGTCCTCTCAGGCACCTTCCACAATACATCTGCCTCCCAATTTCATGTCCTCTTTAACTTTAATACCCCAGTGATTCCAGCTACTGCTGCCCATTTGTATATGGGTATATAAGGACCAGCCTTAAAAATATACTATCCCAGGGGGCCCAGAAGAGACACTATCAGTGGTCAGTGGTGTGGGAATGTAGATACATTGAGTTCTTTAGTCCATTCACTTTATTCTTCTAAGCCAATTCTATCTACACAGTTTCAGCCCTGTCTTAACATTCAGCTCCTCTCTGTGCCCTGTTATCCTGGCCTCATAGTTTTAGTAAACTCTTATGCTTTTGACCTGATCTTCCTCCTCTGTCCCTTCGTCTTCCATTGATATCCTTCCAGGTTCCCTACCCCTGGCCCTGAAAAACTCTACAAGAGATCTGCTTTACTCTCTACTGAACCTCTTTTCTCCTCTTCTCTCTCTGGCCATGCGGTTCTGTGTCCTCTGTTCCTGCCTTACTCTTCATGCTTCCTCTCCCTCACCTCTCTCTAGCCATGCAGTTCTGTGTCTGCCTCTGGAATTCTGCCCCAGTCCTTACTGCACCTGGTTATGTAAAATGCCCTATTGTCTTCAGTTAATCTCTCTGCCATGCCCCCTTGCATGGAGGAAGGGGATGGTCTGAGCTTCATTTGCACAAAAAACAAAACTATGTATCTCCAGCCAGTTTGTCTCCTAAACTGGGGGTGGGGGGATTTAGTTACCTGAAAGTTAAGCAGGTCTGAGGAGCTGAACTGTTTGCCAAATGGTCTGGGAATATTTGGGCTCGTAAGAATTTCATAGCAGAAGACAGCTGAAATATTAAAAGCTGGATAACACCAAATATTCATAATAAATGGCTTGCCTTTTGACAGACCCTTGGCCGGTCAAAGTATAGCTTTAATACACAGCTAAATCTCTGTAATATATTCTTGTGGCCTGCAAGATGTATGTGGCCAACAACAGGAGCATGGGCAACCTATCAGTGGCCATGCAGTCAAAGAAAAGTAATTCTCCGTCAACTACCAGTACTGGGGTGGATCCTCATGAACTGGTGGCATTCTCACTGTCCTGCTCCTTGCAGGTTTGACAACCACAGTTGCTCTGAGTTCATTAGTGTGAGAGCTTTGTCATGTTCAGAAGACAGCATTTCACAGACTTCTCCTCTTCCTCTGGCTCTTACACTCTTTCCATTCCCTCTTTTGCAATGTTCCTGGCCCATACATAGGGGAGGGATTTATACACATGTCCCATGTAGGGCTGAGCATTCTCAGAACTTTGATGAACTTGGTGTCTCTAAATTACCTTCTGCCCACCACAGAAAGAAATTTCTCTGACTAAGGATGAAAGCAATCTACTACTGCTCTGTAGGTATAAACATGAACCAGAAGGCAGTTTGATGCTATGACAAGTTAGTGGGACAACTTCAATAGTGTCTTAGTGTTTGGGTTTTTTCTTTGTTTGTTTGTTTTTGTTTGTTTGTTTGTTTGTTTATATTTTCGTGAAGAGACACCATGACCATGGCAACACTTACAAAGGAAATTTTTAATTGAGGTGGCTCACTTACAGTTTCTGAGGTTCAGTACATTATCATCATGGCAGGAAGCATGGTGGTGTGAAGGAAGATGTGGTCCTGGAGAGTCCTTACATCTTGACTTAGAGGCAACAGGACAGTTGATTGACTGTCACACTGAGTGAAGTTTGAGTAAAGAGACCTCCAAGTCTGTCCCCACAGTGACACACTTCCTCCAGCAAGGCCACACCTCCTAAGAGTGCTACTCCCTTTGGGGGCCATTTTCTTTCAAACCCTTACAAATAGGTATTGTGATGTTTCTCTCTTTCTTTTACTCAGATTGGTTTTAGTTATTTGCGTTCTTTTATTCTTCCATATAAATGTTAGGATTCATTTATAATCTTATGAATATATGGCTAGAATTTTGATAGTGTGCATGTAATCTAAAGGTTGCTTTCATGTCCTTGTATAGTGAACCAATCTACATATTCCAAATATCTCCTCTACCTGAATTATTCCTCTCACATTCACTTTTTATGTGTAAAGCTGATTCCTGCAATGAGAATTATTTTATTTCAAAGGGCCCTTTTACCAAGGGAAGCAGCCTACTTTTTACAATTTATCAACATTTTTTCCAGGTTGGAACATCTCAGATGAGGGGGCAGAACTTCGCTGGTAGAAGGTAAGACTCGTAACTTCCCTAGCTCTGTGAGAGAGAAGAGTATAATTTAAGACAGATAGCTAGAGATGTTGTTCCAGCCTGAATGGTTTGTAATTGTATACACTTTGTGGTTACCGTGGGCTTCAGAACTGGGAACAGGAGTGTAGTAAACTTTCAGATGTGTATTGTCAAGAATGAATTAGACAATTTTACTGTTCTTTCAGAGCCTTGAAATGATAGAAAACATTCCCAAACTGTAAGTACTATGTACTGATGATTCCATGAAGAAACTGATCCATATCAGTTCAAATTATTCCTAGACTATATTTCATATATTATACTCTTCATATTTCACCCAAGGTTCACTCTCTGGGCAGTTTTATTCTGACCTCTGAGTTTTGATTTGATGTATCTGTTTTGCAGCCTATTTCATAGTATTTATTATGTTATTTTGTAAATTCTTATAAAAATCTATTTCTTCCCATTGCTGTAATTTCTATAAAAGCTAGTCTTTTGTCTACTTTGTTAATCATAACATTTTATCTAGATACTCATAGAGGGAGAAAAGAGTACAGGTAAAATAAATATACTATGATTAAATCATGTATCATTAGGTACTAATGCTCATTTCTGTCTGTGTTCTATAAATAAATATTCATTGATTCTTTACTATGAGCAAACACTATCCAGGACTCTGGGGTACAGCAGAAAGAGAAACTGACCATATCCTTTGTTGAAAGCAGATATACTCTATGTTGTTTGAGACAGAAATAGAGTTAATCCTCTCCTAGTTTATTTATTCAAATTGTGCATTTGTCCATGAACAACCTTTAATATTATAAAAAAGTTAGTTTTGTAAAATTATTTTAAAATAATTAAATCTGTTTTTCTCGGGGGTTGGGGTATGTGCACATGTATCTGTGGTATCTAGAAGAGGGCCTTAGATCCTCTGGAGTTGGTGGTTGGGGGCCACTGTGCCTAGGTACTGGGAACTGAAATCTGGTCCAGTGCTTGAGCAGTATGCATGCTTAACAGCTGAGCCATCCTCCTAGCCCCTTGAATTATTTAAATAATTGATACTATCATCGCAATCAGTAGTTCTCAACCCTCCTAACACTGCAACTCTTTAATACAGTTCCTCATGTTGCGGTCAGCTCCAACCATAAAATTATTTCATTGCTTATTCATAGCTGTAATTTTGCTAATGTTATGAATCTTTGTGTAAATATCTGCTATGCAGGATATCTGATATGCAACCCTTGTGAAAGAGTCATTTGACCCCCAAAGGGGTCATGAGCCACAGGTTGAGAAGCACTGATCTAAATTGTTGCCCCTGCACCATCCAGCTGAAGTTGCATGAATGTCTTGGTAGGGACACTCCAAGGACAGAGATGACTCTGCAAAGAAATAGAAGTTCCCTCTCTAAGCCAGTCAAAAACAGCTTCTTGACTCTTTGGTTGTTGTGTGGTTTTGTTTTCTGTTTTTTTCCAGACAGGGTTTCTCTGTGTAACAGTCTTGGGTGTCCTAGAACTCACTTGTTAGGCCAGGCTGGCCTCGAATTTACAGAAATCCACCTGCCTCTGCATCCTGAGTGGTGGGATTAAAGGTGTGTGCTCCCATGCCTGGCTAGCTTCTCAACTTTTAATGTTGCATTCTTTCAAATGTTTTCTGGAATAAAGGGGAATCTGCAAGATTAGGGCTATTAAGGAATTCGTAAAACTTTAGGAACAGTGTAGAGGGAGCTTGGAAAAAGAAGGGGTCATAGAAATTGTGAAGTATTGTGAAAACTGAGAGCATCATATGAAGAAATATACTCTTCAGTGTGAATTGGCTGCAACTTTCTTAATTCATTGAATTATAAATTCAGAGTCACATCATGAAGTTCATGACCCCAGCAACTGTGGAGAGTATGCCATTTATTCTTCTGTCCTCTGTGCTTTTTATTTAGTGGGCACTGTAGTTCTGAGATCATAGAAGAAAGTCCAAGACAGACAATCAAAATTGAAATTTGCAAAATCTTGCAATGTTTTCTTGAAATAACTATTCAGATTGGTTTCTATTCCCTTTAAATGGATCTTGATATAGTGAAAACCTGAAGAAATTTTGTTTGACTCCCTTCTGTAGGTATTCCTGCAGTTAATCCCCAAGCTAGTCTCCTGTACCCATGAGCCCGCCCTGCCTTTTTAATGGAGAGTCAAACTTAAGACGGAAAAAAGAGCTGCAGAGGCTTTATAGTTCACACCACTACAGAACTCAGAGTCATGGTGAGTGGCCCATTCTCCTGCTGCAGCACCACAAGTCAGCAGGGGGCTCCTGCTCAGTGTTACAGGGGCATTCTACTCACTCTGCTTTGCTGCATACATTTCATCTGCTTAACAGGAGTAAATATATCCACCTGGTTAGTAATTGTTAGTAGTTATTGGCAAGTTCATAAACTTCATCCAGGATCTTCATTATAACTTTGACAGAGCATTGATAGTTTTATTTTACAGATTAGGAAATTACAACTCTGAAATATTACATTGGAACCTACAAGTCACCTGTGTCCATATGTGCTGAAATCCATACTTAGATGTGTCTGATTCATGTCTATTCTAGAATATTGAGGAACTAAAGTGTAAGTGGTGTGTGTGTGTGTGTGTGTGTGTGTGTGTGTGTGTAAGAAGTGAGCTGCACCTGACACAGAGCCATCCTTATACACCAACTCAGACAAGAAACTGAGGCCACTAGAGGGAAGCAGCCTGCGTCCTGATGGGCAAGAGCATCAAAGAGCAAAAGGAAACACAGATGTGGGGGTTCTCTGACCACTCAGGTCTTCAGAAAGTAATGTAACAAAAACAGAGAGAAGGCTCTAGTTGGGAGGAGATGGTACTAAGAGGGGACACCAATCCTGAGTGTTGAAAATTCCTATGGATGAGGGTCTCGTGTGGGAACATAACCTCGCAGGGAGATATTCTTTTCTAGCTCTCTCTGTAGTACCTAGAGACTAGCAGTCATCCGCCTACCTACAGAGACAGTTCTAGATATTAATTATTTTGCTTTCAATTTTTCTTGCCTGAATTAGCTTTTATGAGCATGCTTTCATTTCCTGTGCCTGTTTCATATCATTTTCATGATTTCTTCTCATACACCTAACTAGTGTGTGCTCCCTCTCATTTCTACTTTGCCTGGGCTTTTCTTTACCAGTTTTCTAATCTTTTTATATTTTAGTTAGGAGTACATTTAGATTTCAAAATAAAAAGAACCACGTTTATCCTAGTAGCATTTCAGCTTCTGTCTGTGAACCTTATTGTCAGAATTGAGGAACACAAATGCTTTCAAACGCATTTTAATGCAAGGTTATCATATTCTTATTGTCTGTGTCCTATCACTAGTAACAGAGGAGAACACATACAGCCGTGAAGTCTACCCAGAAAGAGCGAGCGGTAAGAATGGGAAAAGCAAGCACACAAACAAAGGAGGAGCCCACCTCTATCCCGACAGACAGATGCATAAGGCTGAACAAGAGAACAAGCACGTGAGCAGAAAAACCACTGCAATGGTACCTCCTAACGCTCGATAGCTGAGCCCGAAGGTAATAAAACAACTGACATGGTAGAAAGGGGTTCAGAATACTGCTTTAAAAATGTATTTGTGGATGCACACCAAGATATATGTAAAGAGAAACAATCTCTTTCAACACTTAGACACACATACAGGTAATAGTATGGGTAATAGTATGCGTAATGAAATGTTCAGGGGTAAAACTGGCCTAAATCCAGCTAAGTGAAAAAGACTCAAAAGGAGTCCCATCTCATGCCACACCTACAGGATGTTTCTGATTGGGCAGCCCACAGACTCCACACCTACAGGATGTTTCTGATTTAGACCACAGACTCCACACCTACAGGATATTTCTGATTCAGTCCACAGACTCTACATTCTACAGGATGTTTCTGATTCAGCCCACAGACTCCCCACCTACAGGATGTTTCCGATTCAGCCCACAGACTCCACACCTACAGGATGTTTCTGATTGGGCAGCCCACAATTTCTGCCAGGCTTTCTGGCTCAGCTTCTCAGTCAGGTTAAAACTTTCAACAAGATTCTCATTGAACCTCAGTGACAGGCTTTGACTGTGTCCATTAGTGAGCCAGTCAAAGTGGCCAAATATTTCATGATAGATGGACTCTCTTGGGGATGGTCTATGTGCTCCACTTTAGTGTGGCTCCCATATTGTCAGTATACTTCAAGAAGGTACATCTGTCATTTAATGGGGCAAGATGGAGAGTTCATGGATTTGGAGTTGTTTAAAGAACACTTTCACAATATTCACACAGTTACAAAGAGATAATCAGAAAGCAACACACAAGCTGTAAACTTAAACCTAAAATATATCAGAGAGACACACAGGAGGGAAATACCAATAGTTGAAGCATTGGTGCTTTAATTTTGCAGCTAGACTTCAGGGAGAGAGCTCTCACAGCATCGTGTGAAATGAAGGACAAACGGCTGGACAGTTCATAGGACCTTTGACGATGCCATGTCGGACTCTCATGACGCCCTTACAAACAAACAGCTTGCAATGAGCAGGGAATCCTATTTGTTTTCATAGAGAAAATTGAAGTAATGTGAACTTTAAAAATAATAAAGTAGTTTTTTTTTTACTAAGTCTTTGAGAATTAGTATTTTGAGCATATTCAGCCCCGTACCTCCCCCAAACTCCTCCCAAATCCACTTCTCCTCCTTATACCCCATCCTTCCCTCCCTTCAGGTCCTCTTCGGCTTTTTGTTTTGTTTTTGGAAGACACTATCTCACAGCAAATGGCATGCTCTTCTGGCTCTTAGAATCTTTCTGTCTTTTCTTCCATGATGTTCCCTGAGCCTTAGATGTAAGGGTTATGCTGTAAATATATTAACTGGGGACAGGTACCCCATGTTTGATTATTCTCTGCATTTTACACAGTTATGGCTGTCTGTAGTGGTCTCTGTCTACTGAGAAAAAAAAGAAGCTTTTTGGTGAGGGGAAAGAACTGCGCTTAACTGAGGACATAAGAACAGCTATGTAGTGTGCATTGGGAATTATACTGGTTTAGGAAAATGGCAGCTGTAGGTTTTCCCTAAGTTCCATGGCCTGACCAGCAATGGGTAGTTGGCTAAGTTTACAGTGTCAGGCAAGGATTCCTTCCTACTGAGTAGGCCTTAAGTCTACTTAGGTGGCTGTCCCTCTCAGGCAAGGGACAATAGGTTTCTACAGAGAGCCACAGTGCTGGGTCAAGCTAGAGCAAGGGAAGGGCAGAAGCATCAATCAGTCTGGCATTTCTGGCCCAGATGGCTGTTGGCACCATGCCAGTCCTTTGCTTATATTTTCTTACTATATAGAACTTGATCACATGATGAAGTAAAATTACACTTCTTCGGCGTACTAATGGCTATGTGTGTGTGTGTGGGGGGGGGGGCGCGGGGCACAAAAAAATCCCGAGTCACGCACACCTGATCAAATCCTTGTAGGAGATACCACAGGCTGGTTGTTAGTAAGGAAGACATGGAGACCCTGAAGTGCATCTGAGTTCAGGACAAGAGGAAGTGTTTTAGACTGAACTTACAGTTGACAATAAGGAAGAAACCACTGACTGTAGGCAGCAGAAGCCTGTCATAACCCCATCCCCACACATTTCAGAGTTGTTTTCATTGAACTCCAGCCATCTATCTAATTTACTCTCAGGAGTATTTCGGAGAGAAATTTTATGAATATATATATATATATATATATATATATATATATATATATATATATATAGTAAAAAGTTGACTCTTAAATAGTTCATATATAAATTTTTCTCAGTCTACTGGGTGTCCCAAGGTCACAGCATTTTAAAGCTATAAAAGGCAAATGTCTCAATAGGTAAATTAAAAATAGCAGAGTTAATAAGTGAAAACATTGTGACCAGGAGTTGGGAAAATAGCTATATATAACAGTGAAGAAGGCAACAGAAAAATGATTCCAGAGAATTCAGTAGAGTTGGAACTTAGAAGAACTGAAGCAAAGAATAAAGACTGTACAAAGTTATCACAACATTACAAGAGGTAGCATGTTCAAGAACCTGGAGAAAAGGCAGTAGGAAGAAGTACTTCTGAGACAGGGAGGGTCTGGGTCCCACTGTACCCCCAGGAGCCCATTTCCTTAGTGTAGCTGGGAAGATCAGGGAGCTCCGACTCCAAAGTCACAAGGCATACACCCCACATCTCACAAAGAAGAGTTGTGATATTATAGAATGTCTCTCTAAAATAGCCTGCTTAGTTCTATGTCCTGTAAAACCAAGGCAATCTCGACATTTCGGGATCCATCCTTAGAAGGGGCTAAATTTTTACCTAAGGCTAACAGTGTGTAAATAATGATATGTGAGAATTTTATTCCCAGCTCAGTCCCTAACTTAATTTGTGGGAATAATTTCTATTTTTTTTTTTTTTTTTTTGGTTTTTCGAGACAGGGTTTCTCTGTGTAGCCTTGCGCCTTTACTGGAACTCACTTGGTAGTCCAGGCTGGCCTCGAACTCACAGAGATCTGCCTGGCTCTGCCTCCCAAGTGCTGGGATTAAAGGCGTGCGCCACCACCGCCCGGCTCTCTATGTAGTTTTGGTGCCTGTCCTAGATCTCACTTTGTAGACCAGGCTGGCCTCATACTCACAGAGATCCTCCTGGCTCTGCCTCTTAAGTGCTGTGATTAAAAGCGTGGGACACCACCACCTGTCGTGGGAATAATTTCTAACACTAAAAACCTAGGACACATGGTATTACTAACATTCATCTGTGAACTACACCTTAGTTATGAAATTGACTACAGGGCATCGTTTTGCATGTCCTGTTTGTACAGATCAACTGCATGGCTGGTTTTTAGCCTTGTCAGCTTCCTGAAGATTAAATAAAACCAAAATTCTGTTTATAAAGCAACAGAAATTAAAAACAATTAATATTTAAAGTGTAATAGCTTCAGTCCACTAATTAGATTTTAAGTCCTATTGATGAGTGATAGCCCTCTGTTGAAAACCCTGATATTATCTCAAGGAGAACCTAGCCTCTCAGCATACAGCAGCTTCTTTACTTTCTTGATGTAACAAAGAGCCTGTGGCTCCTGGCAGAATACAGCAATCCAGAATATGGCATTTGGCACCCTGATCTGCATGCACTGTCATCTCATGAAATGGCACGTAAGTGTGTACGATTAGTGACTTCTTGGGTAACTGAGGGCTTGGGAATAAGAATTTTACATGCCTCATAAAGGAAGAAGCCAGCAAGTAGAAAGCCCTTTCTTCCCATTTTGACTGGAATTCTAGCCAAGTAGAGTAAACGAGGAAATGGAATGTGATATGCATGGAGATATCTGGCAGAATGGCTGAAGTGATTTAAGGACAATATATGAGAGTTCCATGGCCTGGTTACTACCATTATTTTTAGCTAAAGACATTATTATGAACATTAATGAGCAGCCAGATGGCATATACCCAGAAGTCTAACCAATAACTAAATGTTATTCACTAAGGCTGCTCATTGCATACCCAGGTGGCCAGAAGTAATATAATCCCATTTAGGTGGAATAAAAAGTACATCAACTAAACACAAAACAGTTACCTTTACATTCACACATACATAATGGCAGACATGCTCACACAGGCATACTCATACACACAGATACACAGAGGCTCATACAGGCTTACTAACACACACATATATACATCCAGGAATACTGACAGATATACACAACACACACACAATGAAAGAAAGAAAGAAGATACACAATAAGCACATGCCTGTCCTTGCATTTTGTTAAATATCCACAAAAACTATTGCAGGGCTTGACCTGTGCAGCATGATTCAATGGACAATGGAGCGGCATTCACTGTAGAGAACTTTCTTATAGAATGATACATCCAATGTGCAGGATAGCCAGGGTGTGATTCAAAGTCTGAAAACCGTAGAAGTTGAACAGAAGACTGACTCTTGCAAGAGCTTTGAGAACCAAAAGAAACTTAAAATTTTTAATTGCAATTTAGAAGCCAACTGTAGCGTTTAAAATTAAAATAAGCAACATATTAATAAGAAGAGAGTGCATAACATAAGGGAGTTTGTGAAGCTTGGCGACTCTAGAAAGATGAAGGTGTTATCATTAGTTTTAACTCAAAAGAGAAAATTCTTTCCAGCACAATAAAACATCAGAATTTTGTCAAGATCCAAATAATATGATGGACAGTTGTTATGTTTTGGACGTTTATTTTGTCTGGTCCTGCAGAGATTGAGTCTATGGGAACACAAGGGAGTGTCAGCCTTTGTGTTCCTCTCTCCTCTCTGGCAGTAGCAGAAGAGTTCCAGCTCCTTCCCTCATTATGCAGCAGCACAGATGTGCATGGCAGCACTATACACCGCTGTGGCTGTTAAGACCTCAGCGTCTGCTCCCGCTGCTGAGCGGCAGGAGGAAGTCTTTAATGAACCAGCAGAGTAGGGGCCCATGCTGTTCCTTGCTGGTCCAGAAGCATTGTTTAATAGAAGCTTGGGATTGATTGCCTTCAGAAATATGGCAGGATTCCTTGTCCTCAAAGGCACATGATGATAAATGTCATAATTAATGTTGAAGGGAGGCACAGTGGACTCTTCAACGAACAGCCTAGTTTTCTGTCTTAATTACAGAAACTAGAGACAGAACACTTCTGCAGATACCTAGATTTTTCCTAAGCCTGCTATTCTTGCTGTTCAATAAGTATCTTCAAGCAAGTTGAGTTCAGCTTGAGAGCCATTTTAAAGTCTGCACAGGGAACATGACCTTCCATGGCTTTTTGGTGCAGGGAAGTCAACCAATGAGTTAAAATCAGACATCACCTTTGCAAAGGGAAAGAGGAGGTTCATGGCTTATATTATGTAAAAGATTTTTCTTATATACTCAAATCTGGTTCCCGGGCTATCTATTCCCTTCAGATTCTCATTCCTTCTTGCTTATCTGCAGGAAGGATATGACCCAGAGCCTAAGCAGCACAGCCTCTGGCTCTCATAGGTCGATGATGCATTAGCATTGGCTTTTTGCCCATGTCAGAGGAGTGTGCTTCTGCATTGTGAACTGAGGTGTTTTTAGCGGAAGACTTTTGACTCACCTCCTGCCACTGATCAAGTCTTTTCTCACTCTTTTTTTCCCAGAGTTTTCTACTCATAAACCCTAACACTCCATATAGGGCACTTGAGCATTTTACTGGGGCGTTTATGTTGTAATTTTCTGTGTGTTTCCTGGAACTAGAATGGAAGAGTCTGAGGCAAAAGCACAGACTCAACAGCTAGAATTCCCATGTTGACCCTGAACTTCCTTATGGGTAATTAATTACCTTGGGACTTATTTAAGTTCTCTAAGATTAATTTTCTTACAAATAGTAGTAGAAAAATAACAGCACTTATAGTATCTAAAGAGAATTGTGACTGTCAGCACAGTGTTTGTGCTGGAGCTGTATTTACAGTGTTACCTGTGTGACCAGATTTATAGTCTTTCTTCTCAGATACCATGATACTATCAGGATTCTCTTTGGAAATGTGAGATAATTCACAACTAATCTGAGGAACGTGCTCCACACATATTTTCATAATAGTGATTATTAGTATATTTATGATTAATATATGAAAACAAAGTGAATTGATCCTGTAAACATATAACTTCCATATTCATTATGACATCATCTTTACTTTGAGACATGCTCTCATGTCTCGAAAGTGTTATTGTAGCCAGCATTAGCCCAAATTCCTGGTTCTCGTCCTCTACCTCCCAAATGATGGAACTACAGACATATCCCACCACACTCATGTATAGCAGTGTAATATTAATAAAATAATTCAATTTTTTGTTATTTGAGACTCATTGTAGTCAGAGTGGCAGTCATCAGGAAACAAATAACAAATGCTGATGGACTAAAGGAAGTGCTTTTACACGGTTGCTGAGAATGCAAACTTGTCCAGCCACTAAGGGTGTCAGTACAGGAGTTCCTCACAAAACTAAAACTAGATCGAGCATGTGACCCCTCTGTACCTTTTACTGATATTTACTCAAAGGACTCTGAGTCAACATATTGGAGATGCTTGCACATCAATGTTTACTGCAGCACTGTTCACAGTGGGATAGCTATGCAATAGAGCATGGTTAAGGAAAACATGTGCTAGACAAACAATGGGATTTCTTTTCAGTCATAAAAAGAATGAACCTAGGTCATTTTCAGGAAAATGAATGAAAATGAAGATAATCATATTAAGCAAATTAAGCCAGCCTCAGAAAGACACATTTTTATGAGTTTTCTTCCTTGAATTCCCACAGTCCAGGTGATTGTTCCTGGATTGTATGCAAATGCATATATATGTATATATTATATCACATATATCAAATATTATATATAGATAGAAAAGGCATGAAGTAAAAGTAAAATTAGCTAGGAGAGCAAAGGGAAATAATGGGAAGCATGGAGAATATGATCAATGTACGATATAGCCTGTGTAAAAAATGTCCTTATGTAACACAGTGTCATCTACAATGAAATGGTTGTTTTGTTTTTGAGTTTTTTGTTTGTTTGTTTGTTTGTTTTCCAAGCAGGGTATCTCTGAGTAGTAGCCCTGGCTGTCCTGGAACTCCCTTTGTAGAACAGGCTGGTCTCAAACTCAGAGATTGGCCAGTGAGTGGGCTCCGCACTATACTGCTAGGAATGCATTTTACTGCCCCATTCTGTGCTGCTTGTATAAAACCTAGATATTTAGCTTGTTCTTAGAGACATCTGGTTATCTTCAATATACTCCCCAAATGGGATTTTACACAGGATAAGCACTCAATCACCATTTTCTTTAATAAGAAAATAAGTTACCATTATGTAACAAGCTTATGGCTTCAAGGTCATAGGCTGAACTGCCCAAAACGAATGTAGCTACTTTGTTTTATGTAGGCATTTGGGGATAAAATGTCAAGTGACTGAAATGTAGCCACATAGCCACATTTACCACTGCTTTGGGGAGAAGTTATTCTACATGACTTCTTGTTTTCCTTGAATACTGACTACAGTGTGCATGTTGTCAGTGATCCCAGATAACACCTCACTGGGTCAGGTATTACAGTCATCATGGAAGGATATATTCCTGGGCTGTCACTAGGGCTGTGACTGTGAGTTCACTTCTACTCTGATGTTTCCAACCACCTGGACTGTTGGAATTCAAGTGACAATGGTACTGTTTTGTGTGTAAATGAAAAGACTCTCCCCCTCTCCAGAAGCAGTAAACTTTTATTGAAAGGATTTGAAGAGTTACTCAGGATTTAGGGATTTCTTCTACTTAGCTCAGGGATCTCAACTGCTACAACAATAAGTGAAGTGTTTAGAAAAAAAATACTTAATGCTACATAAGGAACAAATTTGTAAAAGATTTAAGGCTACTTGTGTTCTTTATTAATGAAGGTAAAATCTCGAACTCCTGAATTTCTGAAATTGTTAGAATTTTCTATTAATGATAACCTCTAACATTGTGGAAGTGTTAGTATGTGATATTTTAAACATGTATTAAGGACTTATTTAATTTTATATATGAATATTTTACTTTTTAAAATTTTATTGAAAATAGATTTTTTTTTCATACAATACATCCTAATTATGGTTTCCCTTCCCTCTAGTCGTCCCAGTTCTTCCCAACTCCCCTCCCATCTGGATCCATCTCCTTTCTGTCTCCCATCAGAAAGATAATATAATATAACATAATATAATATGATAAAACAAAAAAGATGTTGAAATAGGACAAAACAAATAAACAAGAAAAAGAGCGCACTAAAGGCATAAGGAACACATACAGACTCAGAGACTCACTTGCTCTTACACTCAGGAATCTCATAAAAACACAAAACTAGAAGTTATTATATATATATATATACATATATATATATATATATATATATATATATATATATATATATATATAAACCTGTAGGGTAAATAAATAAGTAAATATAAAATAAAAGAGATACAATTAAAAATAAAGAAATAAAGAGCCTGGACTTGACATTGTGAGACAAGGGACCTCCAAAGATGCCATTAAGTTCATTTTCTGTTGGCCATCTACTGCCAGGCATGCATAGTTTGTTTTCCCACTGAACTCTCTTAGAGAAAACTAAATTTTCATTTGCAAACGATTATCAATTGGCAATAGCTTTTGGGTTAGGGTCGCTTCTCCTTTCAGCTCTATGATCTAGTTCAGACTCATGTAGGCCCTGTGCATGCTGCCATAGTCTCTGTGAATTATGTGTGTCTGTCCTGTTGTGTTAAAAGGTCTTATTTCCTTGGTGTCCTTTGTTCTCTCTGACTCTGACACTCTTTCTGCCTCCTTTTCTGCAGAGTTCCCCCAGCCCTGAGGGGAGGCATTTGATGGTGAGATCCCACTTAGGGATGAGTGTTCTTAAGTCTCTCACTCTCTAAGCATTGTCCAGCTTGGGTTTCTGTATTTGTTCCCATCTGCAGCAGGAGGAAGGTTCTCTGACAATGGCTGAGCAAGGCACTGATCAATGAGTATAGCAGAATTTCATTAGGAGTCTTTTTATTGCTAAGTAAATATTAGCGTGTTACTTGTTTATACGCCAGGCACTCTGAGCAATAATGCAAATATTGTTTATTAAATGCTATACAGTTTTATGTAGATGATCTGTTCACTCCCCAAATATATTATTGTCCTGGATTTGTAGGTGGAGGTTCTGAGCCTCTGTATGATTCTATAATTGCCCCCAGGTTTTAGTAATTGAAGGCTAGAGCCCATGTCCCAGGGCTTTGTGCTTCCTGCAGTGGGATCTTAAACCATAATCACTCAATCAAACTGAGTAAAGAATGAAAGTAAAAGCCATTTTCCCAGAGAACATAAATCCAATATGATCAACTATTATGACTTAGGACATTCCTCTGCTGGCAAGAAACGGGCTTTGGTGAGCTTTTCCTTAAAAGGATGGTAAAGCAGGTGTGAAAGACACAATCCATCTCCATCTATTGTGTACAATTATCTAGTTCCTAACATGCTCTAAGGATGCCATATATGGATTCTCTGTCTCTCCCTTTCCCTCACCTCATCCTTCGCCTCCTCCTCAATTTCTCCAGGTTGTGACAATGCATTCCAGGGTTGGGTATACTCTAGTTAAGCATTATACCACTGAGTCCCAAGCCCAGTCCCTGGATTTTCTTGTTTTATATTTCACGTGGATCAAGTATATGTGATTTGATCTGACACAGATCCAGGTCCTGCTTTCTGGTTATATGGAGCTGAAGGCACCTGCCAGCTTCTTCACTTTTACATTGATTCTAGAGTTTACACACTTGAAGGAAGGAATTGTTTGAGGGTCAACTTAAATATCTATCCTGAGAGTGTGGTACAAACACCTGTTGTCTTTATCACCAGCTTGTGGATATCTTGCACAGAGCACTGATGCTTTAAGCAGCTCAGTATAACAAGAATTACCTTTGCCGTACAAGTCTGGGTATTGATATTGTCTGTGGCTTCTTTCTAGTGAGTCACAACAACTATATCTGTAACAGGTCTTTCCTTGGACCACCAGCTCCCAAATAATGACATGGAGACTTCGTATGAATTATGAAAGCTTAGCCTTAGCTTAAGCTTGTTCCTAACTAGCTCTTCAAACTTAAATTAACCCATTTATATTAATCTATGTTCTACCACCTGGCTGGTTACCTCTGCTCAGTACCATGCAACCCTACTTCCTCTGTGTCAGGCTGGCGTGAAGCCTGATGTATCCAGAACTGGATCATATCAATTAGATGTATAACTGTTTAGACTTAGACTGTATTATGAATGTTCTTTCTGGTAGGCTAAGAACCTTGGATCTTGATCATCTGAGGTCAGTGTTACCATGAAAATCTATTCTGGCCTGGCCTTCTGTACTGCAGTGAAGACTATCCATCAATACTACCACAGCTTCTTATCTATACCCTCACCCTCATTTCCCCATTACTATTGCACACTCGGAAGTTAAATACATGTCAAAACAGTGCTGACTGGTTGACTTGCACAGTGTTGTCCTGATAACCATCATGTGAGATAGGTATCTAGGTCTACATTTCATGTACGAAGTAGCTTTTCTGTCCATGGTAAGTTCAGATGTGATGGGTTTGTTTGTTTGTTTGTTTTTTGTTTTTGTATGCTCTAACAAGTAAAGCTTGCTTGAGGATCAGAGGGCAAAGCCAGCCACAAGTTAGCCATAGAGGCCAGGCATGGTGGCACACATCTTTAATCCCAGCACTTAGGATCTCATGTCATTTCTCACAGTACTTGGGGGTGGCACACAGGCCTTTAATCCCAGCACTAGGGAGGTTGAGACAGGAAGTGATACGGCTGGGCAGAGAGAGGAATATAAGGCAGAGGAGACAGGAGCTCAGTGCTCTTTTAGGCTGAGGATCCCTAGAGGGAAGAAGTCTTTCTAATGGCTGACAGCTCTGCTTCTCTAATCTTTCAGCTTTTATCCTGATATCTGACTCTGGGTTTTTATTAAAAAGACCAATTAGGATTTGTGCTACATTCAGAACACATCCTTGACATACCTCTGCACAAGAAAGCTTGATTCACCATTAGTGAAAAATAATGGTCATTGAGAATTACAGTAGTTCCCTAAAGATTGGTATGATGAGTATTTCAGAACCATTCCCCCTTTATTAGCTATTTGGCCATACCTGTACCTTCTTTCTGGAAGTCAGACAAATGTCTTCTCAGAGGTTGGGTTCTGCAGACCCTGGAAGCAGGAGGAACGAGTATGGCTTAGGTAATGATGGTGTCATTCTGCTTTAGTCTAGCAGTTTCTTTTTAGTTTGTCTAGAGTGAGGGTGAGCTTCATCAGCCACTAATGCTAAAATCTGTTACAGGCTTCCATGAGGCTGTGAAAGAACCAACTTAAATCTAGAAACTATGCTCCTGGTATTTACAGAATAAAGGCACACAGGGGTCTGAAAACTATGCTTCCATGACAAATCTGGCCTGTCCCCAATGTTTGCATGGTGTGTGAGTCCAGAATGGTGTTATCATTTTGAACTAGTTATCCAAGTACCTCCATTTTGTTTCTTGGACCATAAAACTTAATGTATTTACCCTCTGGCCCTCTAAAAATGTTTTCTTATCCCTGATCTTGGATATTAATTTTATAGGCTCTAACCAATGTTCTCTTTTAAATACTATAAAGGGAAAATGGGCCACAAGCTTAGTCATCATTGTTGAACTAGTGGTACTATTGTCTTCACACAGTAGTAGTCTTTGAGAGAAGCCTAGAGAATAGTCAATGAATATTTTATCTCAGATTTAATCTGTATATTTCAAACTTTGATAACCCTGGTGGTCACATTTTTTTTTCCTGTATTTATTCCTCCATACATAACAGAGGGTAAAGTGGACATGTGACCAGGTCTGTCAGTTAGAGCCTTCCTGATGCATCAGAAAGTTAGATTAGAGTTGGACCTGAAGCATGGCTTTATCTGAGAAACATTTAAGTATGTCTGCTCCATGGTTGGGCTAGTTTAGTCATTACCATGGATATAAGAGAAGCTTAGTCCCTAACAGAGAGAAGAGTATACACAGAGAACAGAAATGAGTCAGGCAGAGAGATGACCTTGTTACACACAGCTCACTACTTGGTGTTAGGAGGCATTTCAGCTTCTTTCTAATATGGCAGTCACTTGCCATTTATGATTAGTAGTCATTTCAAAGTTCGGTAGTCCAAACGAGGGTTACTGTACATATAAAATATATACTATATTTCAGAAACTTTATGCAAATAAAATTATTAAATATCTTCTTAGCATTTCTATTTAATCTATCTTGAAATAACATTTTGAATATCTGGAACTGTAGTTAATTTCATCAATTTCCTTCTAATTTGTTTGGGATCTGGGACATTTACGTTTACTAATCTAGTTTATAAAAATGCATTATTAGACATTTTCTAGAGATCTAGTCACTCTGATTCTGAGAAACGTATCTCCCTACAAAAAGGGCCCCTCCATAGCTCTCATTTCTTTGTTGAAGTTTCAAGTTTGTCTTACTGTCAAAAAATGCCTCAATAATACAACGAATACTTTAGACATGCCCAACTTAGGACGTCCCATGTACTGATAAGATTTTCAGCAATGAGACAAAAACTCCATTGCTGAAGAATATACATACCTTTTCCTAATACAGCATAAACAAATATCACGTGAAATTTTTATTTGCTGAGTACTTTCATTGGGTCACATGTTCTTCCTTTTGGGGTTTAATTGAAAATCCACATCACCTCACTTATGACATAGAAACTGAAAAATACTGGAGCAGCTATGCTACTTACTCAAAGTGTCCTACTAAATATACACTTCTGTTAATTTGATTGTTAATCTTCTGCTCCGGGCCTTTAGACAGTCCCTGTCATGAGCTGATGGCGACTGTCAGTAATGTCCTAGTGATTTGATTTGCCTTGAAACACCCAGTGAGCTTGTATAAGGCACACAGTGAGTGCTGTAACCCCGTATTAGCAGAAAGCCATCTAAGATAGTCCTCAGCAGTCCTAAGGAATGTCCTCTTTTCAAATCTGTCCTTCCAGAAGCCATCTACTATTTCCATGGGATTATTCACAGTCACATCACTCCAGAAAATTCAGACAACTTTTTACATTGTTACTATTACACTCTTCTTATCTGATTCCGCAGCTAGAACCCATGTGTGTTTAGCACAGTAAATTCAGATGGTCTATGAGCTTCAAAGGACAGGTTCCAATTTTTCTCCTCATTCTTGTGTCTGCGTTATTTCCAAGGCAGGTATGAAAGAAGGGAGCTTACTCCCTTTACAGAGCTTAAGGTGACAGAGGTTTATAGGGTGTTTCTGCAACCTGAAGTTACGTTCTTTCTTCTTTCCTCACTTTCTATCCCCTATTACTATAATTCTTTCTCGCCGCCTCCCTCCAGGGCCTTTGGGGTAACTTTGTTGCTCTCTGATTTGATTTTCTTCTGGTAAATGAGTTAAAGTGCAGTTCTATATATCCTCTCTTCAAAGCAAACACAACACACAGGAAATGACTCCAGAGGCTGGGACTCGGGTTCCCTAGTCTCCTGAGTTCTCATCTATTCTGGCAATGTGCTCCAAAGGTTTGTGGAAATGAAATTTTCCAAAAGGCTCCAGTGAAAGTGATAGGCGGCCTCTGAGCTTTTTTCCTGTTGGAGAAAATACTTATGTTCCTTTGTCATGGCTATATCATTATGTTCAGAGTCCATTTGAAATTTTTTGCCTCTATTGTAAAGAGAGACAATACTGATGTGTAGTCTCACAATGCTACCTATAAAAACAGGGACTTGGCAAGAGGAAGTCAGTGTATGTACCTATGCCCCTTGACTTCCTCTCATAGAAAGAGAAGGTAATTTTCTGTGTGGAAGCCCTTCCACAAACTTATGAAAACTCATTGTCACTGTCAATTTGACTAAATTTAGACTCATAATAGAGGCATATCTCCTGGTATTTATGAAGGTACTTTCAGAGTTTTTCTGTGGAAGAAAGATCTCTCCTACATATGGACATCATGGGCATCGCTCCATGGGATACAAGCCCTCTTTGAATGACAAGGGAAAGTGAGCTGACCAGCATCATTCATTTCTCTTTTCTGACCGTGAGCTTGAAGTGACCACCTGTCTCAAGTTCCTGCTGCCGTGTCTTCCCATCAGGATGAACTGTTCTCTCTAACTGCAAGCCCAAACACATCTTTCCTTCCATAAGTCACTCTTGTCTGGTATTTTTGTCTCCAAAACAAAAAAAGTAACTCACACTCATGACGATGAGAACTAAGGCTAATTCAAGAAAAACATGTCTTGTTTTTGCTTGTAAATTTCTTTTTTTAAAGCTTGACCTCTCCCCTATCAGTGAAGCTGAGAACCGGAGTTAATTCAAGGAAAACACTGAATTTTTGTTTTAATTTTCTAGTCTTCCTCAGTAAATGCTGTCTATGATTAGATTCCTGCAGACATGGACCATGCCCTGTCCTGTCTGCCTTTTCCATATTGGATGTCCCCCTTCAATGCTCCTCTTTTGCCTGAACATGAAACTAATTATATTGGTCCACAGTGCCTGCTCTTGAATACCAAGATTCTTTCTCTACAAAAATAAATAAATAAATAAATACATTAATTAATTAATTAATTAATTAAAAGAACATTTCCAAGCCTTGCTTTTTAAGTTTTTTTTTTTTTTGTTTTTTTTTGTTTTTTTTTGTTTTTTTTGTTTTTGTTTTTCGAGACAGGGTTTCTCTGTGTAGCTTTGCGCCTTTCCTGGAACTCACTTGGTAGCCCAGGCTGGCCTCGAACTCACAAAGATCCGCCTGCCTCTGCCTCCCAAGTGCTGGGATTAAAGGCATGCGCCACCACCTTGTAGTAGCAGTGCAGTTCATACCAGGAGGAGAGCACTCCACAGCTTTCCTGGGTATTTCGGCAGGAAAATAATGTCAATCATGTAATTTTGTGCCACTAACCATGATCTCAGTCAGTCCTATGAGTAGTGCATAACTCTATGCAACTAAATCCAACTGATAAGGGAATGAGATTTTGCAATCTTAATTCCTATCTCACATCATGCTTCCAGTAACAGTGTTGGTGTAATAGGTAGATGAGTATCCTGTGACAGAGAGATTCCCAAATGGCTAAAAAGGTTCCACATGAGCTAAAGATGTATTATGTAAAATAAATAATACAAAGAAATCTGATGAAGGAAAATCAGATCACAATAAACCCTGTCTTAAAAACAAACAAATAAACAAACAAACCAAACAAAAATGGGAAAGGAAAGAAGCATCTCTTTTCTTCTTGTGCTGTTGGAAATGTTTTATCAGCTGCATATGAGTGAGTGTGTGTTCCCAGATTCTAATTCTTTTTTTTTTTTTTTTTTTTTTTTGGTTTTTTGAGACAGGGTTTCTCTGTGTAGCTTTGCGCCTTTCCTGGGACTCACTTGGTAGTCCAGGCTGGCCTCGAACTCACAAAGATCCGCCTGGCTCTGCCTCCCGAGTGCTGGGATTAAAGGCGTGCGCCACCACCGCCCGGCCAGATTCTAATTCTTGTCTCATCTTTGTGTGCATAGCACTGTTTCTCTATCTTTTTCTGTCTCTCTCCCTCCCCCTCTCTCTTACTTTCTGTTTATCTCTGTCTTTCTCTCCCCTCATATCTGGGATCTTGCTCTGTACATAGCTCAAGGTAGCTTCCAATTTCCAAGCCTCTGCTTCTCCCTACTGTGTGCTATGTTGAGGATGCACATGGTTCTACTGGGTGCTGTGATGAGGATGCACATGGTTCTACTGGGTGCTGTGATGAGGATGCACATGGTTCTACTGGGTGCTGTGATGAGGATGCACATGGTTCTACTGGGTGCTGTGATGAGGATGCACATGGTTCTACTGGGTGCTGTGATGAGGATGTACAGAGTTCTACCTTGTTCTGTGATGAGGATGCACAGGGTTCCACGGTGCTGTGATGGAGATGTACAGAGTTCTACCCTGTTCTGTGATGAGGATGCACAGGGTTCTATTGTGTGGTGTGATGGGGATGCACTCAGCTCTGTGAATCTTTCCTGAGTTAGATAAACCCTAAGAAGATCCTAGACATTCAGAGCGTCACCCAGACAGACACATCTGCCTTTGACAGTTACAAGAGTGGGAAATAAAGTTAACATTGAGTTACTAAGACTTTGCATCCAACAGGAGGAAGAAAGGGATCTTGAAATGTATGCTGCTGTCTCTAAACCCTGGGGTCATTGTCCTTTGATATATTTTATTTCTAGAATGTTCCACTTGCCTATGTGACCTTATAGTGAATAATCTTGAATGGTAAAATAAATATTTAAAAGTGGATATCTGTTGCCCCTGGAAGATCAGGATGGCCTTGAATCCAAAAACAGACACTGAATGTCTTCATATGCAATTAAGGAGCTTGGTAAATGTGTGCAGACTGAATGATTTCCTATTAAGAATATTTTACTTGAGGCTGAAGAGATGGCTCAGTGATTCATCTCATATAATGCTCTTGCAGAGGACAGGAGTTTTGTTCCCAGTAACTAAGTCAGCTGACTTACAACTGCCTATAACATCAATTCAAGGGAATTGTACTCTGACACCTTTTTTCTTTTTTTTTTTTTGGCTTCTGTAGACACTGCACCTATCTGTGCAAATCTACATAAAACACATATATAATATTAAAAATAAAAAACAATAATTTTCTGTTGTTTTCCTTTGACCTAATAATAAATCTACATGTAGAGAAATTGTGAAAGATTCATTTTATTTGCTTGACTATAAGCACACTTCACACATGAGATACTAGCCTCTGTTCCAGGCCCATCACACTTTAACATCCTCTTCTACCATACCAAATTCCACTTACATGGAATGGATATAGAGGAAAGCTGCCTCAGAGAGAGTCTAGGAAGTTTCCTGCCTCACACACAGATACCTTTAGATGCTCATTGCCTTTTGGCTGAACAAAGTTTGTGCCAGGGAAAATTAGGTCTGGCATCTGATATGCAACCAGTGATTCAATCTTAACTGAAATTGATGGACAACTACCCTAGTGAGATAAAGCTGAGGGTAAAAGTCATACTGAGCCCTTGATCACAGGTCTGGCTCTCTATAGAATAGCTATGCACCAGAGAAAAAATGGTACAATTCATATTCATATATAGAGAAAAATTTAATTTATTCATAGATTTAGCCAAAACTATAGAAAAAGACATTCTTCATTTATTTCATTGCTCATAAGAAGGTTGTAATAGTTACAAAGGATTGATACAAAGGATTGAACCAAAGCCAGGACATTGTCATTTTCAGGCTTAACATGTGTTAAAGTCTGAAAGGGAAGTCTTTTCCTGGTACTAGGGGCTAGTAGGACTTGGGGCTAGAACACTTTTCTTCCAAGAGAGTTGGGTTGAGAGCTGATCCTAATGTTTAGGGACCCAGTACAAGAGGAAACAAGTCATGGCTCTTCCAGTTCAGTTCTGTCAGAGAGGGAGCATGGAGCACTCCTGGACCTCTAGCCTCTGCCCCGCTTGATTTTTGCCAGTTTGGTTTTGGGCTGTGTAACATGACCTTTCTGAATTAAAATATGCTGGCTATATGGCCAGCATTGGAGGAAAAATTATTCTTACAATTCATGTTAATAGCAAAGTCAACTCCTTAGCTATACTTTCCAAAAGAAAGGTGCAATCTCCACCCCTGTGTGTTTTATGCTTATTTGGGAGTCACAAGTCAATGGAGCAATGGGGAGACAGCAGACAAAAAAATGTAACACTATACCTATCTGACACCATGGAAACATGCATCTTGTTGATCAATTATCCTTCTAGCTGCTCATCCCTTTTCTCCACCAAGACAATCTCTCCAGAGTCATGTCATTACTAGAAGAGAAAAATCAAACAAATAAACCAAGCAAGGGCTCATTACACATGGTTCCCACTTGTAACTCCCACAAGGTCACAGGTGTTTGCCAAATAAATGAAGTTCTGGGGTTTGGTGCCTCAGCCTGCTTCCCATTTAATGACCCCTTCTCTGAGCAATGAGCAGACCTCAGCAGACAACTGCAGGTGTACCTCCATTCTTTCTGTCCAATTACCCTTATTTTAACGAAGACAGACTGTGGATGCTTTTAGTGGATCCAGATGCTTTCTAAGTAAAGAAATGATCTTGAGACCGACCATTGAATTCTTCCATATTTATGCTGGCATACTTCTAGTGAAGTAAATTTGTGAAGCTAATATCTAATCAACTCACACATTAATATTACTTTGTCCCCAACAAAACTATTGTACTTAGAATTAGATTTAAGACTATATATATAAACCTGGGTTTAAATAAGACAAACTTTGAACTAACAGCACTTTGTATTTTATAATTCTCAAGTCAAGAATATTGTATTTAGGGACTAGATGGTGTAAAGTGCTTCCCTTGAAAGCAAGAAGACCTGAGTTTGTTCCCCAGAACCCACATGAAAAAGTAAGTACAGTGACAGGCACTTTTAATCTAAGAGCTGGGAGTTTCAGTTGAGTGCAAAACTCTTAAAGACAAGTTGGGCAGCACCTGGTTGCTGTGGGATAATGCTTTTGTACACTGGTTTAATAAAATGCTGATTGTCTAGTAGCCAGGCAGGAAATATAGGTGGGATAAGCAGACAAGGAGAATTCTGGGAAGAGGAAGGATGAGTCAGGAGATGCCAGCCTGCTGTCCAGGGAGCAGCATGTAATGGCACAGAGGTAAAGCCACAGAACACATAGTGACATATAGATTAACAGAAATGAGCTGAGTATAAATGTAAGAGCTAGTCAATGGTAGGCCTGAGTTAATGGCTGAGCAGTTTTAATTAATATAAGTCTCTGTGTGTTTACTTGGGTCTGAGTGGCTGCAGACCAGGTAGGATGCAAAAAACTCCAAATACACCTGGTGGCCAGTATCTTTGGACATCTTTTGACATGCACACATATGCATATAGATAACTTGCACACACATGAGTATGAACACATGAGTACAGATTAATATACTTAGTCTTTGGAGGTCTTTCCTATGCTTCCTCCCCACTTTTGTTACATTTTAAGGAAGAGGCATTCTACTCTGTTAAGGTCAAGCATTGGCTCAGGCACTCACTTAAACTAACATATAGCTAAAAATACAAATGACATAAGTTGTAGAGAAATAGTGTATCTATTAACAAACTGTCCCTGCATGTTCAGATTGTGACGAGAACCAGAGTGTGTAAGAATGAACGCAGAAGGGGAAACAGGCTGCCCAAGGTAGAGTTTTGCTCCCAACTTTTTACTGGGAAGATGAATAAACTGGATTTTACACTGAGCCTTCTCCTGAGCCTCAGCTTCTGCTGTGCACATTGTTGCCGAAACAAAAGCCCTTGCTGGAAGGAAGTTCTCTTCTATGCCCCAGAGGCATTTGCCATGTAAAAGTTTCCAGAAACCTCCTCTATTCCCTCATGCCTTCATTTAACAGATGCTTGTGCAGAACCTTCTGGGAGATGCTGAGGATCCAGAGGTTCTGGAGTCTCAGGAAGGAAATAAAGGAACTGGGAGGCTGAGCAGCAGCCATGGTCTTTCAGTGAAACCTAGAGATGTAGCACTGGAGAACGGGGGTCTGAAGAGGAGATTCAGAGCACACAGGAGGACTCATGGAGTCTGTGATTCCATGAGGGCTGGAGGATGCTTGGAGAAAATGTCAAATGAGTCAGTCAGGAAAAACAAAGCAAACCATCTTCTGAGGGTCAGCACTGCCCAGGCACTCCTGGGAGTTACTGTGGTCCTTAGGTTATGGAAAGTAGCTAAGTGTGCTTGAAACAAGGAAGACAAGGGTGTGGTGTGTACAATAAGTGGGGAATGAGACGTGAGCTGTGATCCTTGTCAAATAATTTTTTTCATTAGATGATGGAAAGACAGACACAATTTCAACTTGGCACACAAAGGGTTATGTTTGGATTTCAGGATGGGTATCACTGAAATAAGGGAAGGTAGAATTTGAAAATATTAACCAACTTCATGTCTATGTGTCAATTAATGTTAGATACCATTCTTCCACAACTCAAACCACTAAGGCTGTGGTTGTAAAGCTTAACACAAGAAACATTTCCTTCCTGACTTCATGTCTGCTCTGGAGATATAGTCTGGATTTTGTGAGGCCAGCTAATCCTAATTTGTTTTTTTACTATATCTCACTTTTCACCTTTATTGAACACATACATTATACCAGATACTATGTGAGTGAATGTAAATGTTATCTTTATTTTTAGAAAAAAAATCGTTTTTTAAAAATATTTTTATTTTATAATTAATTTAATTTTACATATCAGCCAAGGATTACCCTGTCCTCCCTCCTCGCACCCCTCAGCCTTCCCCCCCCAACCCACCCCCCACTCCTACCTCCTCCAAGGCAAGGTCTCCCCTGGGGAGTCAGCCCAGCCTGGTAGATTCAGCTGAGGCAGGTCCAGCCCCCTTCTCCTACACCAAGGCTGAGCGAAGTGTCTCAGCATAGGCTCTAGATTCCAAGGCCTATGCTGAAAAAAAAAAGTGTTTTTTTTTCTTTTTCTCTGTGTAGCTTTGCGCCTCTCCTGGAACTCACTTGGTAGCCCAGGCTGGCCTCGAACTCACAGAGATCCACCTGGCTCTGCTTCCCAAGTGCTGGGATTAAAGGCGTGCACCACCACCGCCCGGCTGAAAAAAAAAGTTTTAGGAACTGAGTCTTCATAATATACCCAAAGTCAGTTAGTGATAGGTAGTGATAGGATTCCTTCCTCCCTCCCTCGCTCCCTCCCTCCCTCCCTCCCTCCCTCCCTCTCTCTCTCTCTCTCTCTTTCTTTCTTTCTTTCTTTCTTTCTTTCTTTCTTTCTTTCTTTCTTTCTTTCCTTTTGATGTTATAGAGGTTTGCTAGAAGGGAATGGGTCCCCTGGAACTGGAGTTATAGGTACTGTCATGTGGTTTAGAGGGGTTCTGGGAACCAATCCTCAGTAGGTGCTAAGGGACTTAGATAGTCAGAGGAGGGAGGAATTGTCAGATTGAACATGGTGTATCCCTTGTCCCTCTTTAGGAATTCGTAGACAGTTTAGTACAGTGGAGGGGACTGTGAATCCCCACAAACCACAGCTATGGAATCTCAATCTGTGTGACTAATAAAACATTTCCCCCGACAGCCCATTTGGCAAAGGTTACCTCACTTTCATCTGTCAAAGGTAGTGCTGCCCAGAGAAAGCAAGTGAAACTCCACCGAATTGTCCTCAGCCACAAGACACCCCAAGCCCGCCTCAGACTTGGCATTGTGAGCTACTCCTTGTAGATAAGTGCAAGGGGAAAGACACCTGTGAAGATATTCTTAACTGTGTCCCCCAAAGTCACAAAGCAAGAAGGGCAATGGCCCAGGAAAAGAGAATGGCTCTTAACTCCTGTATTCTAAACCAACCACTAGCGAAGGCAGAGTGTCTAGAAACCCTGGGCACTCACTGGTGCTGTGCTTAGACTTTTTAACCTCAAGGAGTTTCAGAGAAAGATACTTTCAGTGACCTCATTTAATCATTTTAGTTTGAATTTTTCACTCTTAGTGAGTTTAATTCTCATGAATGGAATTCTCTGTGTCCCACTGGTGTGATGAGAGTCGGCAGCCGGGTCGCTGTACAGCTCCTGGTCACAACATGCAGTTGTTTTCCTATCCTCTCCCCTGCGCTTTCTTCCCAGACAGTGCCTGCCTAGGCTACTGTGACATGTCAGCTCAGGCCTCTTCAGCTCCCAGCTGTTCTTCCCTTTCAGGCAGTGGATTGTTCTTCGCACTTCCAGAGCTGTGATCTGTTTCCACAGCACTTCCAGAGATGTGATCTGTTTCCACAGCAACCTGCAGAAATGGGGTAATTTGATGCAAGAACTGCCTAAAAATTTTCTTTGATAAAAGTTTTGCTTGTGTATTAAATGCACACGGGCATTTCCGGTCTAAGCACAGCTTTTACACAGTTAACAGAAGGTCTGAGAGCACACTTTGAAGGAAGAGTAGGTTCTCTCAGAATTTTGCTTTTATAAAATAGATATGCTTGACTTGATTTAAATATTGCATAATGACATGTATCAAAATATCATATGATATTCCATAAGCATGATTTTTTTTCTGTAAACTAAATTTTTGAGTTATTCTAAATTTTTGAGTTAAAATAATTTTTGAGTTAAACTAAACAGAATTTTAAAATAACTGAGGTAAGTGCCATACTCAGGAAACTTTTTTTCCTGGACGAAGTTTGTTTGGTTGGAGACTACTTATGGAAAATTAAACTTCGTATACTGTATGCTGTTATTATTCCATGATCATATTATAGTGTGATTTATCAAAAGCTTATATGCATAACTGGTCTGAGCTAATATACCTGTGCTAGTTAGCTTTCTGTCCCTCTAACAAATACATGACATGCCCAACTTATAAAGAGTAAGGCCAGGCGGTGGTGGCACATGCCTTTAATCCCAGTACTCAGGAGACAGAGGCAGGCGGATCTCTGTGAGTTCAAGGCCAGCCTGGGCTACAGAGTGAGTTCCAGGAAAGGCGCAAAGCTACACAGAGAAACCCTGTCTAAAAAAACTTATTAAGAGATTCATTTGTACTTACAGTTTGGAGATTCTAGTCTGTGATTGGTGACCATCATTTTTTGGACCTGTGGAAAGATAGCACATTAGCATGGCCTAGAAAAACCTCTCATCTCATGGAATAAAAGGGAAAAAAGGAATATGAGAGCAGGGACCCAGAAAGACTGCTAGGAGCACACCCGAAATGCACTGCTTGCCCCTGGATTCAGGCTTTTCCTGTCTATCACCACCGAGAAGTGCTACAAGCTAGAAACTGTGCATCATGCCAGGGCTTCAAGGAAACTTGTCCAACCACACTGGGTTTTAACGATATGTATTTGGGGGCTTGAAAATCTAAAGAGAGTTCACATAACTGGCATAGGGTCTGATAGGAGTTAGATGAAATCTAGCTTTCTTCCTTAGATAGTGTAGGGCTCTGGGAAAATCACTTTCCTCTGGATAGCTTTACATATGAGCAAATCCACAGGACATCATGTTAGCAGGTAGCTGCCCAGGATTGGTAATTTCCTCTGAAGCAGGAAGCACAGCACTTGGAAGATACAGAGTTTGAAGACTAGCAGAAGTTTTATGAATGAAATTTGATTTGAAGACACTTAAGCAGTATGATTGACAGAGTATGAAAGAGTGAATGGTAGGATGTACCAATTACTCAGATGCACTATTGTGAGGACAACCAGGAGATAAGACTCAATTCTCTCCAGATTTTCAGTCTCCTCAATAAAATAATTTGTTAGCAAGTGTAGCATGTGATCAAGGCAAAGTTATACTTTAAAGGAAGTTAAACATGTCTGAGGAAGAGTGAGGACCATGTTGGGTAAAGGTTGAAGTCATTTTAATGGGTTCAAATACGTTGAGGAAAAGCTGTGTTTAATGAGGGCTGTTGATCAGCTTTATGAACACTAATGGGTTATATACTGCTTATCACCCCAGAGCACAGGTATGATTGGCTTCTAATTGGGTAGGGAAAAGTTGAGACACTTTTATTTTAAATTTATCTTTACTAGTTAAACACCAGTAGTGGAAGGCCACATAGATGTAGACTAATTTCTAAAAGGTCTTATTAAATAAAAAAACACAGAGCCAAATATAGGAGTGAAAGCCTTAGATCAGGGAAATAGTGAGAGCCACCAGACAACCTTACCCCACCAACTCTGCAGCTTCCAAATGCGAGCTACTTCTTGTCTACCCACACAATTATATGCCTTGCTTTTCTGCCCTCTCATTGGCTCTTAGCCCAGCTCCCTCACTTCCTTGTCACTGCCTGTCTATACAGACTTCCAGGTCTCTATGATTGGTACTGGGATTAAAGGCATGTGTCACTACACTTGACTCTGTTCCTTAGTGTGGCCTTGAACCCACAGAGATCCTGCCTACTAAGTGATAGGATTAAGGGCATGTGTTACCACTGCCTGACTTTTGTGTTTACTTAAAATGGCTTGCTATTTCTTCTGATCTCCAGGCAAACTATTTATTAACATACAAATAAAATATCACCACATTTCAGCACAAATAAAATATCACCACACATAGAAGTCATTTATTAAAGGTTTTAGGGGGCTCACAAGGTTCTTGGATTTCCTGACTGCCAGTGATCTTGAAAATCATTGACTATTTGAAATAGTTATTCACTCCTGATTATTAGACAAGAAAAATGTGAAATCTAACTCAAAACCTTGAAGGCAAGTTCTCTTTAAAACAAACAAACAAAAAAAAAAACCTGGAAATTTGATTTCTTCCTCAGACCTATTCTTACCCCTGGCCTGGGATCCCTTTCCCATTGCAACAAGCCTGAGATTTGTGGGATAAGATCAATATGGAGTCTTTGGAGCTCAAAGTGATCATGGTCACTATCTATGGCTTCCCATCATCATGTTTCCAGACTTTTGTTTGCTAGGTCACCATCAACCAAGACCTTCTTTCATATTTTTCTTCTTTTGTATAATTGCTTAAAATCAGAGGTAATGCATGGAAATTCTGATTTCATTAAATAAGCCAAAAGCTGACAAAGACCAAATGGGAGAAACCTTATCCTGGAAGTAGACGGGTTTATAGTTTTTCCAGTGGTAAAATGTTCTTTCCTAATTTTGTTGTCTGGGAACCATAATGCAACTGATTGTCCATACCCAGATGAACCTACCTGCAAAGTCTCTGTTCTTTCCAGTGATGTATTTCCTATCCTCATAAAAATATTGGGCTGGTTTGATTGAAATTATTTTATAAGGTGTCTTCAACCAATGTAGCGGAAGTCTCAACAAATCAGCTTTTCTTCTTTGATGTTGCAATGATATTTCTATGAAATTACCTTCTACAAATTGAAATGAATCTACCCATTCATTCAAAGTAGAATTTTCATCTTGCACTGAGCTTCTTTGAATCTGTGGCAGTAGATGAGAAATTATTCTGCAACTCATGAACACAGTGTCTTCCTGAATTAATTTAGTTCTCCCCATGCACTATCAATGAAGCTATTGATCAGGGAGCACAGTAATTTTGAAAATCTGCTCACCAAAGTCTATCATTAAAAAAATAAATATGGCTGGGGAGATAGTGCAAAGATTAAAGCATTTGCCACACAAAACTGAGGCTTGGAGTTCTGATACCAGCATCCATGTGAAATGACACATGCACAGGGCTATCTGCCCTGGAAAACAGAGAAAGGAGCTCCTCAGAGTGAGCGGGCTGCAGACAGTAGCCGTATTTGTGAGCTCCAAGTCTGATTAAGACAGAGACCCTGCCTCGGTGATTAAGACAGAAGCCCAGTGAGGATGTTTCTTGAAACCATCCTCAGGCTTCCATATGTAAGAGTATACATGTATGCCACGCATATACAGATCATACATGTGCACTTACACACACCCCTATACACATGTACACACATTCACATACAAGCGAAAAAAGAAAAATCAATAAAAAATAGTTATTGTGGGCGACACTTGTGGGATATTGTGGCCATTTGTGGGATATTTGTTCTGAAATCACTCCCATTGAAAAAACATAAATTCCCACAAATTTAAAAGGAATCAAGGCACAAACTCTCTTGTCAAAATGGGGAAATAGAAAGGTATCGCACAGCAAGCGAGGTAGGGATGGCTCATCAGCATATGAGAATTTACTATTGTAGGTAAATAGGAAATGTGAGCTAAAGACCACTGTGAAATCCATTTTCACAGTCAATCAGAATGCCAAGATACTAATGACTGACAGTACTAACGGACAGAGAAGATGTGAAGAATGATAGACACGTGTCACATGAGGGTGGACTGAACCAGTCAGTCTGGAAAACCACTTAGTGACACATTATACAATTGAATAAATGTTTAACTACAGGTCAGATAGTCTTTTCTCGGGTTTTTCCCAGGAGAAATTAAGACATTTTTCCGTAGTCATCTTGTGCAAAGATATTCTAACCTTTCTCCTGAGTAACCACAAACTGAAAGCAGCCACGTCAGACAGAGATAAAGGGGCTGAGACCACGGCATGATTTTTGCTGTTTGTTCTGTTTGCTTCTTTGTTTGTTTTACAGCAGGCTGTTCAGCAGGGAAAATGAATTAATTGTCTTTCGACAGAAAAGAGTGTCTCAAAACTACTAGACTGAGTCAAAATACTAACACATAAAAATGCATACCTTATGATTTTGTTTATATAAAGTTGACAGGAGACAAAGTTATTCAGTAGGTAGAAGTTGGGAACAGTGATTACCTCTCCTGTGGGTGGGGAAAAGAAGAGAGAGCAGGGGGGCTGGAGAGATGGCTCAGAGGTTAAGAGCACTGACTGCTCTTCCAAAGGTCCTGAGTTCAATTCCCAGCAACCACATGGTGGCTCACAACCATCTGTAATGAGATCTGGCGCCCTCTTCTGGCCTGCAAGGACACATGTAGGCAGAATACTGTATACATAATAAATAAATAAATCTTAAAAAAAAAAGAAGAAGAAGAGAGAGCAGAGACCCGAGGGATCAACACTGTATTGAAAGCCATCCATATCTTCTTAACTATCAGTTGATTGGTATATTAAATAGTCAATATTTGTAGGTTCTGATACTTAAAGGAATTTTATTATATGAAGAATATAAGTAAGTAAATCCCTTATGGTTGGGGAAGAATTCCCAAGGTACTATAGAATGAGGCATCTGTTAATCAGACAACTGAAAGTCATAAACAGGAAGTTGGCTATGAAGACCCAGATTTCCGAGAAAAGCTTTGGCTGGGGTATAAATTCAGGAGTCACTAACAAATACAAAACATGAAAGCTGTAGGCTCCAGTGAGGTCACTTCTGGGACAAGTATAGCTAGTAAAGAGACAGTGTCCAATGCCTGATTCCTAGGGACAGCAACCTTGCAAGCCAGGGAAAAGTTAGGAAGTGACCACTGCTGTGATAAGGAGAGCATGCAGGTGAGCAGCAGACCAGGACAAACACTGCTGGGATGCTCTGTAAACAAGTGATAAAGAGGACCAAGCGATTAGTAGTCAAATGTCTCTTTCAGGACTGGACAAAGACCTTGGTTGTCTGGAAGGTACTGGGGTCCTTGGAAAATGTAGATTTTTGGGGGAGATGCTAGTGGTGGTAAGGTCTAATTGCAACACACTTGAGGTAGAAGAAAAGTTGCAGAGTGAGTATGGACGATGTTTTAGGGAGATGCTGTCTCAGAAGATACAGAGGTTGTCTGTTCTCCATAAAAACGCAAGGGCAGAGTTCAAGGTTTGGGAGGGTGTATCTTGGGAAGGCAAAGTCAAGGTCTGTGTATTCAAGTCCAGAGAATGATGACGAGTTCAGGGCTAACAAATGACTTCAAGCCTTCTACGAAAGATATGTAGATAGAAACTCACCTAGTAGGTATGGTATGTCATTTAAGTCTTCTTTGTCACAAATTCAAATTACTAACACATTTGTTGTAAACAGGACCTTTCTGGGGCTTGCAGGTAAGAGAACTATGTAGCCCTGTGTGTTTGACCAGGATTAAACAACTCATTGTAGTTGTGGGTTACTGCTTCAGTTAAATTGCCTTATCCACCAGTGTCTTTGAGTACACGTTCAAAATGAGGAAATTATGTACACAAAGAACCAGAGGTGAATGAATTATATAACCCACTTCCATATTCTGTATAGTTAGGTGAAATACTCTTGTATCAAAAGTAATAAACCCAATAAACATGAGAATCACATCAAAACTAGGAGGAAGGACATGCTTTGATTTTCTTAAGAAAGAGCTTACATTGAAGTAGGAAATTAAAGACAATGGGGTATTTCAAACAAAAAGAGTAAGCAGGCTCCCAGCACAGACAAGGGAAATTCGAGAGGAAAGAACAAAAAGCATGTGTGGAAAAGACAGAGGACATTGAGACAGAGGAGCCCAGGGAGCACAGGAACAATGGAGCTTAACTTGAAGCTGGAAAAGTGACAGGGACAGAACAGGAGCGGGAGGCTCAGGACTTTGCTCAGGACTCACTTTATGGCTCCCTGTTCCTGTATCATGTTCCACTAGAGTGCCAGGCATCGGGCCAGCAGCTAGCTATGGTTGGCTTATTTCCCACTCAATTGGGGCTTTATTCTTCTGTATTGAGGACAACAAAAGGCAGTTTCTTTGCTGGGGTGAAGTGCTGTAATTGAGCTATTAACATGGCATAATGGAGAAACAAATGTATTGATTATCTCAATCCACATGGCACAAAAATATAACTGACCAGAAGCAAACATTTAAGGTGTAGTGTCATACCTTCTAGTCTGTCTTCTTTCCATGAAGGAACCACGTACACAGAGAGGGAAAAAAAAATCTATTAACATCTATTTAGTGTTTCCAGTGACACTGGAGTCATTTTAGTAGAGTATTGAATTCTATGTATTTTCTGTAGAAGGGGAATTGTGCAAGATGCTTAACAGGAAAGCAAAGACTTTCTAAGGTCAGATAACCCCTTGGACATTCACCATTTCCACTGGTGTTTAAAAGTTCCTGAAAAGTCCTACACTCAAAATTTTAATGTAAAATTTTTCTTTTAGCTAAAAAATGTTTTCTTGCCCATTTCAAAGATGTCTGAGTTCATTTTGATCATATTCACCCCATATTGTTTCTTATCTCCACCTCTTCTTTACTTCAAAAGTTCTTTTCTCATTTTCATGTCTTGTTCTTTTCTTTTTTGTGAACTACTGAGTTTAATTAGGGTTGCTTGAATGAGCATGGGTATGGGGTTATTCACTGGAATATGAGTAACTTAGCACTGGCTTCACCCCTAAAAACATGTCCCTTGCTTCTCCAACAAACATTAACTGCCAATACCTTCCAAAGGGAGGGGTAAGACTTCATTAAGCCCTCCCCTATCCATGATGCAGTGTTGACAGAACCGGGTCTTGTGCAGGCCTGTGCATATGAGCACAGGGGGCTATGAGTGCAGTAGTCGTGCCGTGTCCTGGGGAAGGGCTTTAGAGCACTCCTTCCTGTCCTCTAGCTCTTAACGTTCTTCTACTCTTTTTTTTCTGTGATAGTAAACTAATTTGCCAGCAGATTTACTTTGAACATTAACATTTCACAAAATAATTATTCCAAGGAATGTACTTGAGCACATGTTGACTAAGAGTAGTCAGAAAAAAAGGTAGGTAGGTTAGAACTCAAACATATATTGTAGAATCCTCTCAGCTGAGAACTTATGGTCATTGACCATAGATTCTTCTGAAGACAGTAGGCATCACCAACCTGCACTTTTAGCATCTGTGTTTGGCAGTGGGCATGGTTATGGCCTCAGAGAATGCCATTCATTTAAATTTTAGCTCTTGAAGTAAAGGATGTTTGTAATGATTTTAGTAATAATACGAAACAAAGTCCTTCATCCACATTGTTGGTTTGAGCTTTGTTTAATGGAGCAGATGTAAATCACCACTGTTGTTTGGGTCTTCTCTATATATGATGTACTAGTTGGAAATAAGAGTCTTCCCTATAGTCTAAGTCTGCAAATTCTGATGGTTTTCTGAGATTTCTATATTTCCTTTAAGTGTTTCTTGAGAATCATCTCAAGATTGTCTCCTGTTCATGCTTTCTTCTAAGGTAAACAATCTGTGTTAGCTACACACGTTTTTGTTTATAGATCAATCAAAGAAATGGCACATGTAAATAGCACATCTTGCTGTCATGTTGTGTTTTACATTCTTTGCCTCATGCCTAAAGTACACATGTGTCACATCACTTTTGAGAGTTTTCCAATATTCCCACACTTACATCACCTGCATCCCAGTCTTCTCAAGCAAAGAAGGCACTTTCACCAACTTTTCTGAAAGCCACTACCGTATAAGGATGGATGGCTAGGTTATGGGACTACCTCATTTAGTTATCATGTCACATCCTTGAGTTATGTGCCATATTCAGCAAAGTTCCCTCACATCATAGACATGTAGAGAAATGCTTTTTAGCTTACATTCATGCTTTTGACAGCTCTGCAGCATCCCTCAACCCCTTTGCATCCTCCCATTCTGGAATCTAGGCTTAAAGATTGCATAGATGAGGCAGATGGTTGTATTCATATTCTTTTCAGCCATACTTCACCGAGTAACACAATTTACTCGGCCAAGTTAAGCTAAATGTGCAGTGTGCATAACATCCACAAAAAGGAAAAACAAGACCTTCAAATTCAAACAGACTTAAGAAATCAAGTCTAACCTGTTTTTGCAGATGAGGAATTGAGACTCAGAAAATATAATTAGCATATTCCAATTCAAAGAGGATTTTTTTTTATATTTAAAAAAATGTCTTCAATTGAAATAAAATTGTAACAATTTTCCCCATTCCTTTCCTTCCTCTAGCTCTGCCCAGGTACCCTTCCTCCAAGCTCTCCCACCCTCATCCCCATGTTGATACCCTCTATTTCTTTGATTTAATAAGGGCTGTGCATTTCAAACCCACAGCTAACATTAGCCTAAATGGAGAAAATCTTGAAGCAATCCTATTAAAAACAGCAGCAAGACAGAGCTGTCCATTATTGCCACTAATTTTCAGTACAGTGCTGGTAGCCTAGGCAAAGCTATAAGGCAAGTAAATGAGAGGGATAAAATAGTAAAAGAACAAGTCAAATCATCCCTATTTGCAGATGGTATATTTATGTATAAGAAATCCCTAATGGGCTGAAGAGATGGCTCAGCCATTAAAGGATAGCCATCTGGCCTTTAAAATATGAGATTCTCAAAATTTTACCTCAAAACTTCTAGAAAACATCAATAATTTCAGCATAGTGACAGAATACAAAATTGACTTACAAAAATCAGTGGCCTTTCTGAACATCAACAGTAGACACACTGAGGAGGAGATCATGGTCACACTCCTATCTATAATAGCATCAAATATAATAAAATATCTTGGAATAAACATGACTATAAAGTTTCAAAACATCTACAGTGAAAACTTCAAGTCTATGGAGAAAAGGATTGAAAAAGACACTAGAAAATGGAAACATCCATTCATAGGTAATTAGAATTAATATTGTGAAAACTACCATCCTACAAAAAATCAGTTTACAGATTCAATACAATCTCAATCAAAATACCCACAAAATACTTAAAAAAGAATACCTAAAATTTCTATGGAATCAGAAAAGACACTGAATAGCCAGTGCAGTCCTGTGTAGGAAGAATACTGGAAGGATTGCTCTTCCTGATCTAAAGATAAATTATAGAGCTATAATAATGAGAGAAACTCATGGGACTAGCACACACACACATGTAGGCCAGCGGAACAAAACTGAGACCCAAACAACGGTGCTTGTAACTTCAGTCACCTGAAATTTGACAAAGAGGAAAAAATATTCTGGAGGAAAGACAGCATCTTCAGCAAATGGTGCTGGGAAAACTTGATGTCCACATTCAGAAGAATGAAATTAGAGCCCTAACTATCACACCGCACAAAAATTAGATCCAAGTGGATCAAAGACCTCAATTTGAAGCTTGAACACTAAATTGTTAGAAGAGAAGAGACAGTACACTACAAGATACAGACGTAGGGAATACTTTGAATAACTCTTCATTCGCTCAGGAGGCGTCAACTGACAACTTGGACCTCATAATTCTGAAAAGTTTCTGCAAAGCTAAGGAAACAAAAACAGACAAACAAAAAGAGTGAAGGAATAAATAAACAAAAAAGAGCTAAGGAATAAATGACCCAATCAAAGAGAACATCAATTTCAGAGTTAGAGCTGTTTCTTGAATGCTGTGGGATGTATGGCAAATGTGTTGCTTATTAATCAATAAAACACTGATTGGCCGTTGGCTAGGCAGGAAGTATAGGCAGGGCAAGAAGGAGAATAAAGCTGGGAAGTGGAAGGCTGAGTCAGAGAGACACTGCCAGCCGCCACGATGACAAGCAGCATGGGAAGATACCGGTAAGCCACGAGCCATGTGGCAAGGTATAGATTAAAGGAAATGGATTAATTTAAGCTATAAGAACAGTTAGCAAGAAGCCTGCCACGGCCATACAGTTTGAAAGCAACATAAGTCTCTGTGTTTACTTGGTCGGGTCTGAGAGGCTGTGGGACTGGCAGGTGAAAGAGATTTGCCCTGACTGTGGGCCAGAAAGGAAAACTCTAGCTACACTTGAAGCTATTTTTGAGGCAAAATTAATGTATAATAAACTGAATAAATTTAATTTTTAAAAGCTATGGCTCCTTTCCTTCTGCTGGGTTGCTTTGTCCAGCCTCAGATTGAGGGCGTTTGCCTTGTCTTACTGTATCTTGTTTTGTCCGGTTGTCTCCTGCAGTCCTGCTCTTTTCCGAAAGGAAACAGGACAGGGGAGTCGGTGGGTGGGGCTGGGAAGAATGGGGTGAAACTGTGATTGGGATGTTCTGTAAGAGAGAATAATCAATTTTAAATTTTAAAAAGCTATGCACATATACAAACCAAGAGTTCATTACAAAATGAAAGGTAAGGAATGTATTGTTCAAATGCAGCAGTTTATTGTGCCTTGTATTATGGATTTTCTCTTCCCACCTATGCACAGTTAAGGACTTATCATCTCTCTGACTTACAATGTTAGTATGTGGGTTCATACATTCTCTTTTTTATGTCTTATTTCTACCTAGCATAACTTTTCAGGAAAATTGTGCAGTTATATGTATCAATAAGCTGTTTACTAATGCTGTGGGGTAATATCCTATGGAATGGGTATTCCTGCATTTTTTTCCATTCATCTGTTCATAGGCATTTGAGTTCTTCATTTGAATCTGGAAAAAATACATTGTTTTACTGTTTCATTTTTATAGCACTGATTTTGAAAGGCAAAATTTTTTTATTTTGATGTACTCCAACTTATTTTTTCTTCTTTACTTTGTTCTGCGGTGCTTATTTTGTATTTCTTCCCAAAATAAAGGTCCTCCTGTACCCCTTGCTAATGTAATTTTGTCATTAAGTATAGGTCTACTATTTGTTTCTTGTTAATTTTTTGTACATGGCATGAGATAATAATTTGTACCAGTCAGAAGGTTATCTTATCTATTTTTGAGAGTTAAAAGTCTCAGGCTTTACTCATTCAATTGATCCTTTTTAAAGACCAATTTGTGTGTGTGTGTGTGTGTGTGTGTGTGTGTGTGTGTGTGTGTGTGCGCGCGCGCGCGCGCAGTTTAGATTGATACCAGATATTTTCTTCATTTACTTCTCTGCTTTTCTTTCTGATAGAGAATCTCACACTGAATTCAGAACTTAATAATTGTCAGGATTGACTGACTGACTGATAAACTACAAGGATCTTCCTATCTCTGCCTGATAAATCATGTGTACAATGTTATGATGGAGTTTATAGAGACTCATGTGAGTGCCAGAGATCTGAAATAGATCTTATGTCTTTAAATGTAAATTTTTAATTTCTGTGAATTTAATTCTGTGAATTTAATTCTATTAATGTAAATTAAATTCTACTTATGTCCTTTAAAATTAATTTCTAAAGTCTTGATAGAAAGATGCAACATAGGCTTTAACCTAGGGATATTTTTCCCAAACACAGATGTAGTAACCAGCCTATTCATATAGAATGAGGAGTCAGACCCAGAAAACTTTGTAAACTTGCAAGAATTGGGAATCTCAGAAAGTTACAGAATTCACAAGTGCCCACCAAAAATTATGGAAATGATGAACAATTGCTGGGGAGAACTAGACTTGGGTGGAGTTGTCTCTTTGATATCTTCTGCCTAGCTCTCTAATATTTTGAGCTACAAATCTTAGTTATCTTGTACACCTGAATTATCAAACACCTCTCCTTAAGGATGATCCTCCAAGCTCTGTTCTCACTTTCTTTACAGCCTGGACACTGTCTCCAGCCATCATAGGAACTGTACTTTCACTGTTTCTTTCTTTTATTCCAAAGATCAGTGTCCTGTCACTCCTGTGGTCCAATATTGCTCATCCAAGTTCTTACTAGTTCCAAACCTGCTTGGCTTCCATTATCAGATGAGATGGGTCACATTTAAGATGATATGGAAGTATCTACCTAGTCAGAAATTTGAGAAACATTCCTTTATTGTTCATATGTTTTTAGTTATTTCATGTGGTAAATATGGTCCTCATATTCCCATAAAATATTAGTTGACTAGTTAGATGTCCTAAATCACTGCTTTCTTGGCTTAATTAAGATCTATGACAATGTGCCCAAACAAGGTAGCTTTTATCAGATTTTTTATTGCCTTAAATTTGAACAAACCTGATTTGTAAACTGAATAGGCCATCATGAGCCTTGGTTAGTGATTCACCATTGAAATTGATTGTAAAGTTAATAATGAGAACAGCAATTATAATATTGAAATTGGAAATGAATGAAATTGTCACTAATTGGAATTTCTATATTACCTTGTTTGGGGTTGGGTTACATGAATTCTAATGGCAATGTAGCCATGAATGTCAGTAAGAGCTACCCAGTGATGTCAATGAAATAACTGTGGATGTCCTGAACAACAATGTAAGAAAATTGTTTACAGAAAATAAGACATCTTTTACTATTTTTTCTAGCTCTAACAATTCATAAAATTTTCACACAAAAATGCTGTTTCCTCAAATTAAAAAGAAGCATTAAGATAAGTAATAATAATATGTTTGGTTGTTTTTGTGACCAATTGATTCTTGCCATTTTAGCACCCCTCCTTATTTTTTTTTATTTAAAAGTTTTTTTTTCATTTTACATATCAACCACAGTTCCCCCTTCCTTCCCTACTCCTACTCATCCCTCACTTTCACCCCACCCTGCCCCCCATCCACTCCTCAGAGTAGGTAAGGCCTCCCATGGGGAGTCAACAAAGTCTGGCATATCAAGTTGAGGCAGGACCAAGCCCCTCCCCCATGTATTGAGGTTGTCATGAGGTTTGAGAAGTAACAGCTTTCTCTTGGTTCTATAAATATGCTTTGATTGGCTTAAGCAGATGAGTTTGGCTCACTGACAGACAGGAAACAAATTAGCATGTGTCCAGTAACACTCAGTTCTAGGATTGTAGATTGTCTGATTCTCCACTAGGCATAACTCACACTTATCCACCTAGGATAAGTACTGTGATAAAAAATACAGAATTCCTTGATAAGCACAGGTTGTGAGCCTACAATGATAAGCAAAGTTAAATACCTGCCACTTCCAACGTTTTAAGAATTCCCAATGTGTACATATCATGACCTAAGTTTTTCCCTGGTGAGGTCTATCCTTACCTGCTTGTATCTATAGTCACCAAATGACTTCTTGTGAGTTCTAAGCCCAGGAGATACATAATAAGCTCTGTCTCCAGTGGATCTCCAGTGTCTCCTTGTTTGAAGAATTCTTCATTAGCAAATAAAACTGCTGGGACTAGAACTGGAGAGATGGCTCAGTAGCTAAGAGCACTTGCTGCTCCTACTGATGGCCTGGGTTCAATCACCAGCACACATAAGGTGACTCACAACTTCTGTAACTCTACAGTTTTGGGGGATCCAAAGACCTCTTTGACCTCTACAAGCACAGGCTCACACATTGTGTACATAAATTCAGGCAAACATGCACATCCATAAAATAAATATTTCTTATATTTCTTTAAAGAGAATTTTAGTGTTTTTTTTCTAAAGTCTAGACAGTTCAGGCCTCAGTAGAAAAATATCCTTATAACTCAGTGATGAGGGTTGATTCTATTATAGAAGAAGCATCTGAAATCTACTCCAACAAAATGCCTCCTCTCCTCTAAAGGTAGGGAACTGAGTAAGTGGCCTCTGTACTTCCCGCCTCTTTGACAGAATGTTGATATGTAAGTGGATAGATATTTTGGAGGACACTTTTAGAAAATAACCATTAGAACTATCTGGCACTGAATATAAATATGACTTTGCTTAGAACAAGTGTGGTTTTGAGAGGTTCTGTGTAAGCTGACCTCTAATTTTAAATGTCCTTAGACTACTTGGGAGGCTTTGTCTTCATGATGACCATGTTTGGATGGAGAGTTTTGCTTTGTCAAACTATTCTAACAGCTCTCTTGTTCAAACCCATTTTGGTGGTACCTCTTATATTTAAGAGTCATTCAGCTTTAAATTACTTTAGTAATTTCCTTCTAGACATTGAATATAATAACTCTAAAAGGCAAGAAAATATATTAGCTTTTCTGATTTCTGACAGCATCAGAGCTGCCAATGGAGAACTTTCTAGGTATCATGTTTCTTTGTATTACTATTTTGACTCTTTGGAAATTTGTAGCCATGTGTTCACAATATTTATATGTACTTTTCATGGTCTGACTAATGTCAGAAAAAGCAGATAAAGCAGTTACTTGTTTATGCAGTGGCATGAATAAGACATGTTTATAAATAGGGAATGTTTCTTAGAAATATTGAGAAATAAGGACTGTAGGTTTGTCTTTCTCCATGACATTTGTACATAGAAAGAACATTATTTTGACTCAGAAATTGTCTCAATTTTTTGTTGTTTAATGTTTTGAACAACAACAATGTTGAAATCTTAGCATAAGACAAATACAAAATTCGTTTTTCTCTTATCTCTCTTGCTTAGATATTACAAATTAGAATAAGGAATGGGGTTTTTGTTGTTGTTTTTCCCATTGAGATTGTAAAACCAACTGGCTCTTACAAGTATGAATAGAGGAGAATGAGCTGGTACAGGAGTCCTTGAGTCAAGTAAATGAGCTTTTTGCTATCCTAGTCTCTTAAAGTTCTCAGGTTTTTGGAGGATTTTCCTCTCTCCCTTACCAGCTTAGAACCTATTTGGAGTCTTCTCATGGACTTCTCTATGCTGGGGAATTTTTGTCAGAATGAAATTATAGACAGCCAAAAAGATTTTGATAAAATGGTAAATCAAATGGTGGAGAAAATTTAGAAAAGGCCGCCCATGATTTTAGAAATCTTAACTTTTTATTTTATAGTTTAGTTGTTTGGAAATACAAGTTGTATTTACAGTAGCAGAGGACATTGACTATCAGCAGGAAGAAGGACAATTTGAGGAAAGGACTGGTAGGATTTGCTAGGTAGAACTGTGAGATCTTGGTAGCTGTGCTTGTTGACATAATCAAGGGTATTAATTCTGACTCGTGTGATAGATATGTAACACATTTTGCATAGACATTTAAATATGTGAAGGAATAAATGCCAAAAATGTAAATTTAATTAAGTAAAAGTTCACTGTGGAAATTTTAATTGTTTCATTGTAGAAGAATATAAAATATTAATAGAATTTTCTATCACCCAAAGGCTTTTTATATGTTTTCATGAATTTAAAAGCTGTACTTAGAATAGATGCCACACTTAAAGTTTGTTCTTTAAGTGGTACTTTGAAATCCTCCAAGGAATTTGTTTTCTATTCAGTAGAACAAAAATGTTACAGTTTTTGTTGCTCATACTTTATCTCTATAAATAGTACAAAGTTAGGTCTTGATGGAATAATCATGAATCAAATGGATCATTTTACTTTTTGAAAACTATTATATTACTCATAAGATTTATGAGGTGAGTCAGAAGTTCTTCTTGTTTGGTTGTTGTGACAGTTTTAATTTTAACTTGTTTTGTTCTTTTCATATGGGGTCTCTTGTAGTATAAGTTGGTATCAAATTCACTATGTAGGTGAGGATGACCTTGAAATTCTGATTCTTCTGCCTCTACCTCCAAGATGCTGACAGGCTTACAACACAATGCCCAGCAAAAGAAAAAAAAGCTCATGATTTTAAACAAGTAGGGAAACACGGTAAGAAATAATGTTCTGTTGTAGAATATTATTTTAAGGTGTGTTACTTTTCTATATGTTGTATTTGTTTAACTCTGTGAAGCTGTGTTACTGTGCCTGTCTAAAACACCTGATGGTCTAATAAAGAGCTGAATGGCCAATGGCAAGGCAGAAGAAAGAATAGGTGGGGCTGGGAGGAGAGAGAATATATAGAAGGAGACAAAGAGATGGAGGAGTGAGAGGAAGAAGGAAGTAGCCAGAAAAGGAGGAGGACTCCAGGGGCCATCCACCCAGCTACACAGCAAGCCACAGAGTAAGAGTAGGAATTACAGAAGTAAGAGAAAGGGAAAAGTCCAGATGCAAAAAGTAGACTCGATAATTTAAAGTTCAAGAAAGATGGCTAGAAACAAGTGAAGCTAAGGCCAGGCATTTATAATTAAGAATAAGCCTCCATGTGTGATTTATTTGGGAGCTGTGTGGCAGGCCCCCCAAAAGAGTAATGAACAAACATCAACAATGTTTCCAATGGCTCTTTTTCATATACCCATGAGCCTGAAGTAGAATTTCAAACCTCTGGTGTAGATATTATGAAAACTTATTATTACTTCTTCCTAAATATATTTGGAGAGCTCCTCGCTAAATACTCCCATGTGGTTGCAGAAACTTACAACCAATGTGGTTCCTGAAGCTTCTTTAGCCCCTTCAATCTGATGGACTGTTTGTTGTAATTCATGGTGTTACATGAGCCAGAGAGGGTGTCAAAGCCCTGCTAAGAGTGCACTTCTGTTGGGTGCTGGCAGTGAGGAGGATGTGCCCTTTTCCTATAGTAGTGAAGGCAGAGGATTAAGAATGTTCTATCCTTTCCACTCAAGAAAGGAAGATGTAGAACTTAAATTTCATGTCTCATTTTCTTCAAATAAATTTTCCTTTCTAACAACATAACCAGAGTCTTGGTCATTATCACAAATGTTCTCAGTCTCACTTCACACTATCCCAAACACCTCTAAGTATGGGTAAGTTCTTTGAGTTCTCTAATTCCTCATCTGTCAAAATGGAGATGAGAAATCTTACCTTTGTTGCCTTCCTTACAAAGCTAGATTAATAAAATTTCATTTAATGACATGCTGCAGGCCACAGGAATATATCATAGGAACTCAGCTGGTTATAGCAAAGTCACTACCTGGAGGGATCAGGGAATTCCTCTAGAGGAAGCCAAATCCCAAGGAGTTTTTGGTGTTACTTGGCTTGTTATATATCAGCTGTATTCTGTTATGAAAACCATGTGTGCCTTCATAGTTTTCCCAGTTGACTTTTCCCTAAGAAGGGCTAACAGTGTGGACCGATCACTCTCTGGACATACACATTCCAGGCATTTGGAGAACAGCCTCAGGAAAGGCTTTCTCTAGAATCAGATTATCTCCCTTGGCCACTTTCAAGGACTACAGGAAACACTGCCCAGGTGGGCGCCCAACTTCCGAGGATAACAATGATAACAGCCCACCTGCAAGTCTCCTGACTTAAATTCCACAAGGAGACACCACCTAGGAGAGGTGGACGTTAAGTAATAGCTTTACACAATTTAGCTCAGACCCTCCATTTATATACCAGGACTTCCAGGGCACAGGAGGGAGAAGAGAAAAGAAAATGGAAAAACTAGATGGGTAAGAACTTGAGAGGAACAAACTGAGATGGGGAAGAACTAGATTGAAGGACTAGAAGACAGTACTAGAGGAATGAGATAGAAGATGAGGAAGAGCCAGATGGGGAAGAACAAGATGAGGAAGGGCCAGATGAGAGAGAAGGAGACGGGAGAGGAGCTGCTAGGGGAAAGAACTAGATAGATGAGAACCTAGAAGGGACAGAACTAGATGAAGGAATTAAGATAGAACCTAGAGGGGACAGTAGATAAATATAGAGAGAAATCAGGCAAGAAAGGAGCTAGACATGAGAGCAGAATAGAAGCTGTGCAGAGAGAACTATCACAGGATAATAAAGTGTATGAATTAAGGAGTTTCTTGTACATAGATTCATTGTTTTTCATCAAAGATTAATTATCAGCTGGTTGTAGATTCTTCCCGGACCCTGGGAGAGGACTATTGAGGGGCTGGACCCCCATAGTCCCCGATAATGACACACATTTTCACTGCATTTAATATTACAGAAATTCAGTTGCAATATTTTCTAAAAGAGAATTTTTTCTGTAAGAGTTGAATGCCATTTTATAATTTTAAATCAGATGCTACCATTTAAAAAAAATATATGTAGTTGTTTAGATTTTTAACTATAATTTCATTGATTCATACCATTGTAAGGCGATATAAGCAGGATGCATAATTCATTTAGTAATTTCAATGGGTGCTTAGAACCTAGATGTTGATGTTCTAGATACTGTGAAACAGACTCCCACTATGTGATGTGTCTTCACCATCAAGGACTGTTTAAGTTTTGGCACAGAGATTATGTTTGTGTGAGTTTTTACATTAGGTCCAAAGATGCAGACACATGGCATGCATATCCCAAAAACGGAAAGGGCAAGAATGATGAAGCCATAAAACTTTGAACAGAATCACAGAGAGAATGAATTTCTCTTTGACACATTTGATACAATGCTTCCAAAGCTTTGGTATATTTAGCTAGCAAAGAATTTCTTAAAAGTCTCTAAATCTCTTCACTTTGTGTTATCAGTGACAGCACATGACTGGGATGACAGTACTCTGCACACCCACCACTTCAGTTACACATTGGCTGTGACTCTATCAGTGGACTTACAGCCTTCTTAGTTCCATGATGACTTGAAAAATAACTTTCACATATTAGAAGATGGCATTCAGGTCCTCTTCCAGTTCTCGGAGTTAGTGATTAAAATGTATCACAGTAAAATACTTTTCTGTTTTAATTCACATCTACCTCTGCTTATTACGCTAGTTGCAGGATTATGGTGTGGATTCAATAGAGCTGATTGAGAGGAAAGAATTGTGCTGAACTTAAGCTAAACTGGGGAAGATATTCTAATTTGACTATGGATTAATGTGTGCTGATACACAGAGTGCCTGGAATAAAGTTAATGGTGCAGAAAAGACCAAGTTCAATTAATCTAAAGTGTTTAAAATTACAGAACTGACTCTGTTGAGTACAAGGAGGTTGTAAGGGTGTGTAGTGTGTGTGTGTCTGTGAGTATCTGTGTGTGTAGGTTTGTGTGTGCTTGAAAACCATGTACCATGGAAAGAAGAATAATCATATCATTTGTTTTAGTTTTTCTTTGACAAAATATTACTCATAAAATCTCAATCAATAGAATTTTTATTTATTCATTTCTTTTTAACATTTTTGAAAGGAGTCTCATATGACCCAGGTAAGTATCCCAGGGTGACCTTGAACTCCTGATCTTCTAACCTCTTTACCTAGAATGCTAGGATTACAGATGTGGACCACTATGCTTGTCCGAGGATATTCTCATATTACACTTAATGTTGTGAAAACTAATTTCCATTGTTTCTCAAATGGGATTTTCAACCAAGAGCACCTGATGTACTTTTTGTCTGGATTCACTACTTCAACAATCTGTCAGAAAGTTTTGCCATGGATCACTCACTTATAAAGGTGTATCTCCAAGAGGCCATCATTCCCCATGAGATGGCTTCACAGTGGATGCCATAGTATATTTCTATAAGTTGGTACTGGCTGGGTTTGTGTGTCAACTTGACACAAGGTAGAGTCATAAGAGAAGAAAGAGCCTCAGTTGAGAAAATAACTCCATGAGATCCAGATGTTAGACATTTTCTCTATTAGTAATCAATGTGGAAGGGCCCAGCCCAGGGTGGATAGTGCCGTCCCTGGGCTGGTGGTCCTGGGTTCTATAAGAAAGCAGGCTGAGCAAGCCAGAGGTAAGTAAGCCAGTAAGCAGCACCCCTCCATGGCCTCTGCATCAGCTCCTGCCTCCGGGTTCCAGCCCTATTTGAGTCCCTGTTGTGACTTCCTCCAATGATGGACCATGATCTGGAAGTGTAAGCCAAATAAACCCTTGCCTCCCCAACTTGCTTTTTGGTCATAGTTTTTCATCAAAGCAATAGAAACCCTAACTAAGACAAAGTTTAAAATAAATTTAGAGTTTGTTGATGAAACTCCAAATTTATCTTACTACTCTCCCTTTGTGTTAGGGAAATTTGTAGTGAATGTTGTAAAATGGAATACTCTGCCATGAGTGCAAATCATGCAGATGTGTGGATTTCAGTGGTTACCTGAGCTTAACCACAAACTAGCTATGAAGCCTGTGGAGAGTGCTCCTCCTTTTTAATATTGCCACTGCCTTTTCTGTAAGTTGGAGTAATAGTAGCATGCTTTCATCAACTTGTTAGCAATGAATAATATATTGCCTGTGATTCACCCATATATTTTTGGTTTTTTGAGATAGGGTTTCTCTGTGTAGCCCTGGCTGTCCTGGAACTCACTCTGTAGACCAGGCTGGCCTTGAACTCAGAGACTTGCCTTCCTCTGCCTCCTGAGTATTGGGATTAAAGGCATAAGCCGACCTACCCAGCTAAATCATCCATATTTTGATCTACTCAGTGTAGAGTGTGTGTGGATACGGTTACAACTCATTTATATGGATAAAATTCTCAAAGAATAAATATATTATTAATTAAATTTTTAAATTTTATTTTATTCCCTGACAGCAGCTCCTCTTCCTCCCACTTCCTCTCTCCACCTCCCCTCTGCCCCCTGTCCCCAATCTACCCTCCTTCACTTCTGTTCAGAAAGGGGCAGGCCTCCAGTGGGTGTCAATGAAGTGAGGCATATCAAGTTAAAGTAAGGTTAAGTTCTTCTCCTTGTATTAAGACTGGACAAGGCAACCAAGCATCAGGAACAGGCTCCTAAAAGCCAACCAAAGCTTTAGGGACAGGACCTACTTCCCCTGCCAGGATTCCCACAAGTGGACCAAGCCATAAAATCATCACATGTATGCAGAGGGCCTAGGCAGGTCCCACGCAGGCTCCCTAGTCACCAATCCATAATCTGTGAGCTCCCATGAGCAGGCCAGTTGTAGCAGGAATCTTAGAGAGTCTTATTAATAAAATCAAACCTGAGGCCAGTTATTGGGGTCCATGCTGGTAGATCAGAGAGACAGAACAAGCCACAGCTGTCTCACCTTGCCAGTTCCTCAGTTGGTCCTGTTTCTTCAGACTGGAAGCTTCTGTGTCCTCATCCCAATGGCTCTCAGCTGAACTGCTGCTCGAAAGCCTGAAAGCTTTACCAGTCAAATGCTTAACCAGCCAAATGCCTCTAGTTTCTGGTCCTCACGCCTTATAAACCTTTCTGCTTTCTACCACCACTCCCTGGGATTAAAGGCGTGAGTCGCCATGCCTGGCTGTTTCCAATGCGGCCTTGAACTCACAGAGATCCAGAGGGATTTCTGTCTCTGGAATGCTAGAATTAAAGGCGTGTGCTAACATTTTCTAGCCTAAGTATCTTGTGGCTTTTCTGTTCTCTGACCCCAGATAAGTTTATTAAGGTACACAATATTTTGGGGAACACAATACCACCACAGGCCAGTTGCTTCTGTGGGTCCCCTTGTGATGATCCTGACACCCCTGGTTAATACATTCCTTCCTCTGTCTCCTCAACAGGATTCCCTGGGATTGGCCCACTGCTTGGCTGTGGATCTCTGGATTTGTATCTGTTACTGGACAAAGGCTCTCCAATGACAATTAGGGTAGTTACCACTCTGACCACTGGAGATGGGCATTTCATGCTACCTCTCCACTATTGCTAGGGGTCTTAGCTGGGGTCATCCTTGTAGAGTCCCTTGCATCAGGTTTCGACCTGAACCAAAACACCCCCAATCAAGACATCACTTTCATTGCTCTCCCCCTCCATCCTTACCCTGAACCCTCATGCTCCCATCTCCAATCTATCTACCCAGGAGATCTCTTCCATTTCTCCTTCCCAGGAAGATCCATGTGTTCCCCCTTTGGCCCCTCTTTGTTATCTAGCCTCTCTGGGTCTGTAGATTGTAGCATGGTTAACCTTTAGAGCTAATATCCACTTATGAGTGAGTACATACTGTTTGTCTTCCTGGAGTCTCAGTTACCTTACTCAGGATGATATTTTTTTCTAGTTCCATCCATTTGCCTGTAAATTTCCTGATGTCATTGTTTTTAACAACTGAGTAATACACCTTTGTGTAAATGTACCACATTTTCTTTATTCGTTCTTTGGTTGAGAGGCATCTACATTGTTTCCAGGTTCTGGCTATTAGGAATAACTGTTATTTATTTGTCAGTATTATTTACCGTGCACAAGAAAACATGAGGTACAACAGAACCCACTATAAGTGTTTTTATTAGGGAAGGGAAAGGGTGGAGGTAGATAGGCCTATGAAAAAGAAAGGTGTGTGTGTGTGTGTGTGTGTGTGTGTGTGTGTGTGTGTGTGTGTATGTGAGAGAGAGAGAGAGAGAGAGAGAGAGAGAGAGAGAGAGAGAGAGAGAGAGAGAGAGTAGGGAACAGGTAAAGCCTGCTTTTATAGATCACCGTGAGCATGCATATATGGGTTTATGTAACTATGCCACACATGCACATAGATTACATGATCATGATTTGTGCAGATTACATGACCATGCTACACACAGATTACATAACACATAAGGGCCTGGAGTGACTAAGCATTTTGCCTGACTGCTGACAGTGCATGTGCAATCATGTGACTCCAGAAGTGGCTAAGAATAATAATAACATTCCACTCTTTTTGTGATTATAAAAAGCAAGGGGTAGGGGCGGAGGGCAAACAGGAATGGGGGTGCTGTATCTCTTGGAACTGCTTCCAGCTGACTTGGTGTTCATTGGTTAATTTTTTTGGGGGGAGGGTATGGGGAGGTACTTTTCTTGAGGTAGCTGGATGTTCTGAGGTACCTGATTGTTTTGAGCCCCGTGGAATCATCCAGCACTGCTTGGATCGGACACCTTGGACCCTACAAGCTGAAGTGATCTTACCTGTCTAGGTGACTCCCTGGAGCTCAGAAGAAATTTTAAGTTTACAAAGGAGACAAATTTTAGACATATTAAGAAGCAACTGAAGGGAATTTAAAATCCTGAGCTGATAGCTATGATATTATAGCGTTTAGTACTCTGCTATCAGAATTTTATTGGTTAGTGTTAAAGTTATGGGGAGAGAGAAGGAGGGAGGGGAAGAGAAATCTGGAGCATGCTTTTCCTTTTTTCTATTATTATCAATTAGGCTTCCTATCTTTACCTGAGACAAACCTTAAGGCATCTGTTTCCTTTCATTATTTCAGTATCACTTCAGCATCCAGGAGACATAGGTGATTGATTGCTGAGGGCATTTAACAGTAATAAACTGTTATATTAAAGTCTGTTTTTGCAGTCTAGACCCTTTTGAGTCTGGGGGTGTGAATATCTTTGGAGTGTGCCTGGGTATATTTGATGGTCTTTGTGCCTCCGGCTCAATGGCTGATGGTGGTCCTGCTACAGTTAGCTGAGTATTTAATTAGAAATTTGAATATGTTATTAGTGACACAGAGGGAAGCTGATGAAGCAGAATGTGGTTGGTACAGACAGGAGTATGAGGAGGATGAATCAGGAAGAAAAACATATGGGGTCCCCAATCCAGTGGGATTGAGTACAGTTGTGGGATGAAACCTCATTCTCCTGGAATTGGAGACAAGGCAGCTGATCTCGGTGTCTTCTGGAACTTAAGAGAGCAGGACCCTGTTTGTGTCATCATGTATGAGGAGGAATTCCCTTGGGTTGGGGGTGGGGTGAAAGGCTAGGAGGAAGAGGAGGAGGAAAGGAACTGCTGGTGCGTCTGGGATCAGGTGAATGGGGGAGCAAATGAAAAGGAAGCTCCTAACTTGGCTAAAAAAAATATCTTCCCATTAGGGGCACAGGACAAGTTGGCATGATCAAAAATGTGTGGGTAAGAGGGATACCCGTGAAAATACAATTAAGCGGTGGGGTCTGATGATGTAGGCAAGGCTATCTCCCTACCCCAACTATAGGGAGATAGAAGGAAAGGTGAGTCCCCAAAACTCTTTCAGGATCTAGTAAGTGGTCCCAGTGCCACAAGGAAGGAATTGGATTACCCTGATACTGTAATGGCTACCCAAGGCTTCCTGTGTGAGATGACAGTTGTTGGGCCAGAGCCTGGGCACCTTCAATTGTCCATGGCCAAGCTTAGAAAGTGGGTTGGAGGGTGGTCTGCATTTGATGTCCTCATGCCACAAGGTGCACATGGGCAGTCAACTGACCAATGTCCCTCTTGGTGGTACTTTGGACATGGCCCCAGTGGCCCATGTAGGGCAGGACAAGTAGAAGTCTAGTGGCCTTCTCAATCACATTTAAAACAAGAACCTGGGGGCCCTCTGACAGCTGGTCAGATGGCCTTGGCCAGCATTTGGTATTCCTGTTTATGGGCTTTCTAATCTCTCTCATGGTACACTTTATAAATGAGCACTAAGACTTCTGCTTGTGGGGTCAGGAGGCCTCTCTCCAGACACTTAAGTTTGGCCCTAATATCAGGAAATCTCTGCAAAAAGAAATTGGTCATAAGGACCTGTTTGTCCTCTGGGCTCTCAGTATTTAGATTAGTAAGAGAGTGTTTGTCTTGAAGCTTTTCATAGTTTATTGGTTTGACAGTAGCCTTATGAAGACCTGCTAGGAGGCAAGTTGTAAACTGATCCCTAGCTAGGAAGACACCTGGGGTGTTATAATCCCACCATTGATCCCGGTTAAGGATCACCTCAGCTCCAGGAGGATGTGTTGTGTTAGTCTGGTGACCCTCATCTACATGTATCCTAGCCTGTTCCCAGACTTGTCTGTAGCTGGAGAGTTTTCTTTCCAGGTCCCGCCAAGCCTCAGCAGTCTGATAGCCCACTTATAAAATAAATACACAGATGCTTATATTATTTAAACTGTTTGGCCTAATGGCTCAGGCTTCTAGCTATCTAGTTTTTACATCTTAAATTAATCCATTTCTATAAATCTATACCTTGCCACGTGGCTCGTGGCTTACCGGCACCTTCACATGCTACTTGTCATGGCAGCAGCTGGCAGTGTCTCCCTTGACCTTCCTGTTCTCTCAATTCTCCTCTCTGTTAGTCCTGTCTATACTTCCTGCCTGGCTACTGGCCAATCAGTGTTTTATTTATTGACCAATCAGAGCAACACATTTGACATACAGACCATCCCACAGCACTTCCCCTTTCCTTTTTCTTTTTTTCTTTTTTTTAAAGGAAGGCTTTAACTTTTATACATCTCCAAAGCCAGCTGGTATATTTGGGAATTTGGGCGTAGCTTCTCTTACTACTTCCTACTGGAGGGGGGCTCTGTATCTTATGGGGACACAAAGAAAATTTTAGGATTATGGAGTAGTCCGTGAGGGTGTATCATCTGAGCCAGTTGTCTTGAAACAGTTCTGGATGTTGGATCATCTGGGCCTTGGTGTCATCAGAGATCTTTCAGGGGATCTTGGCTGGTCAAAACTGATGTATCTTAATCTGAAACAAATCCATAGCCTCTTGCTTTCTGTGGAAACAAAAGCAGAGCCTCCTTTCCTAAGCAACATATTCTTACATCCAAATTTTGAAGTCAAGGTACCTTTAAAATATACATATTGGTTTAACTCAACATCTTTTATGATCAAATGTTTTTCTGCACTTAAAAATCCCAAAGACAACACAATCCAGATTCTCTGTGTAATATTCATCTTTATGTGGCTTTTTTTATATTAATTTTACTATCTCTTTAAAGACTTTATTTTTTAAAACTATATATTTGTTTATATAACTGTATATATTACCTTTTTTGTCTCTTTCAAGCCTAAATATACTTTACACACATTGTAAACTATTCCATCTGAATCTGTCTTATTGTGAATCTATTGCTTTAAACTGCAGCATTTGTAAGACTGAAACAGTGCTATGGCTGCTGGCTCTGCCCACTTCAGCTTCCCAACATGGTGGTGGTACGTTTACCGCCAGCTCTGGGAGCCATCATGGTTCTATGCTTTTATCCAAGCAGCATGTAGCCCAGAAACCTCTTTTTTTTTTTTTTTTTTTTTTATACTAGCAAAGGCTAAATCCAGCACACAGCAGCAACGTAATGTGCCGCTTGTAGATATCTCATTTCCACCATACTGCAGGTCAAGCGCAAATGCCAGGAACCCGCCAGTAGCTCTAACCCACGTTTTGCGGCGTCTAGTTGCCCATATGAGACATGAAGCAGGAACCTGGTTTTGGCTCTGTTTAGAATTGTTTATTAAATATTCTCAGGTTTAAGGTGGAAACTTGAGCCATTGGGCGCCATTTGTAGCTGGAGAGTTTTCTCTCCAGGTCCCGCCAAGCCCCAGCAGTCCGATAGCCCACTTATAAAATAAATGATGCTTATATTATTTAAACTGTTTGGCCTAATGGCTCAGGCTTCTAGCTATCTAGTTTTTACATCTTAAATTAATCCATTTCTATAAATCTATACCTTGCCACGTGGCTTGTGGCTTACTGGCACCTTCACATGCTGCTTGTCATGGCGGCGGCTGGCAGTGTCTCCCTCTGCCTTCCTGTTCTCTCAATTCTCCTCTCTGTTAGTCCTGTCTATACTTCCTGCCTGGCTACTGGCCAATCAGTGTTTTATTTATTGACCAATCAGAGCAACACATTTGACATACAGACCATCCCACAGCACTTGTGTGCACTCCTCATGAAGGAGGTTGTTAGTTAGGATCATGTATATATCATGAAAGGTGAGACTATAGAATTGGGTTATATACTGGATTTATTTCTATCTGAGAGAATTCTGCCAGTGAGAAAAGGACATGTACCTTAACCAGTCCATCCACCCTAGCTACCTCTCAAAAAGGGAGGATGGCCACCACGTTGGTTTGACTGGTGTGGGGTTCCTTACCAGTTTGAGAATGTATGACAGGAGGAGTAAAGGTGGGAGCCAGATTTGGGCAGTTGGAGTGGCCCAGTACTTGAGAGGAGGAAGAGGCTGGAGGAGCCAAAGGAACAGTCACTGGAAGAGAAGGAGTGCAGAAGGTCAGGAAGGCAGGGGTTGATTATCAGGGTCTAGAGTAGTAGTGAGAGGTTCCTCTGGTTCAGGTTGTATAGCTAGGAGCACACGGGCAGGTGAATAGGAATCAAAGAGAGAGGGTTTGGAGCTAAGATAGAAAAAAGCTTGGATATAAGGTAACTCTGATGGGGGGATGTCTTTCTGTATGCTGTGAAAAAAATGTTGCTCTGATTGGTTGGTAAATAAAGCCACTTGGCCTATGCCAAGGCAGCTTAGAGGCAGGTGAAAAATCTGAACAGATAGACAGGAAGAGAAAGGAGAGGTACAGCAGATGCCAGCTGCCACCAAAGGAACAACATGCCAGCAGACTGGTAAGCCACGGTCATGTGGCAACTTATAGATTAATAGAAATGGGTTAATTAAAGATATAAAAGCTAGCTACCAAGAAGCCTGCCATGGCCATGCTTTAAAATTAATATAAGCCTCTGTGTGTTTACTTGGGTCTGAACGACTCTGCGACTGTGGGGCCATGGGAGCTGGGTGGTACCAGAGAAAACTTTCAAGTACACAACTCTTTCCATTTGCCCATTCGCTGACAGAAGTTAGATAACTCCCATAAAATATAGGGGTACAATGAGCCATTATGTAGCCATTTTTTTATTGTTAACTAATGGATAGTTAGGCCATTTTTTAGTGCAGAGAAAGATAAGCTTAGAAGTCTGTAAGTAGGGCATGAAGCTAGGATGTTTGAGGGTTTCTAAAAGGCACCCCAGAGGAGATGTGGGGTTCATGGGATTGGAGGCCTTATTTCCCATGGCTGTAGCAGAGAGAAAAAAATAAAATAAGAAAAATAAATGAGATCCAATGGTTATAATATCTCAGGCATCCTAGAGATTAAGTGAAGATCGATCATAGTACAAGTCGCTTAATGTTCCATTGAGCAAAGAGCAAGGGCTGGGGTGGTAGCCCGAGGATGAGGGTCCGAGAGAAAGAATGAAAATGAGGTCTCAGACTACAGTCATGAGAAATGGCAGGGGGTGATAGCAATGGGAGCTGACCATTGCCACTAAGACCATGGATGGAGATACCCCCAGTTCCAAGGACACCAGAGGGATGCCAGATGATTGATGGTCATTCCCATGGGTCCAGGGAACTGTTTACACTGACAGGTTAAGGGAAAACTTACCAATTGAAGTAGACGGTATTATACAAAGTGATCCAGCGGCTGGGCAGATGGACAGTGGGCAGTTGTAGATGAACCAACCTCAGTTCAGGATCCCAGTGCAGGGCGCCAGGAGGGCCTGTTTGGTCATATCATCAATGTTATTTATTTCTTGGCATTATTTACTGGGCATAAGAAAACATGAGGTACAATGGAACCCACTATAAGAGTTTTTATTAGGGAAAGGAACAGGTGGAAGTGGGTGGGCCTACCAAAAAGAAAGGGTGTTGTGTGTATGTGTGTGTGTGTGTGTGTGTGTGTGTGTGTGTGTGAGAGAGAGAGAGAGAGAGAGAGAGAGAGAGAGAGAGAGAGAGAGAGAAAGAGGTGTGCTACCTTTGGTGAAAGGGAGAGAGAGAGTGGGCAGCAGGTAGACAGGTAGAGCTGGATTTTATAGGTCACCTTGCGTGTGTGTATATGGGCTTATGTAGCTATGCCACACATGTGCATAGATTACATGAGGCCCTGGAGTGACTAAGCATTTTGCCTGACTGCTGACAGCACATGAGCAGTCAGTCATGTGACTCCAGAAGTGGCTAGGAATAATAACAATAATACTGTTATGAACATATTTAAAAAAGTGTCCTTGTATTATGATTGAGCTTCCTTTGCGTATATGCCCAAGAGTGGTTTAGCTGGGTCTTGAGGTAAATTGATTCCTAATTTTCTAAGAAACTGACATATTGGTTTTCAAAGTGGCTATACAAGTTTGCTCTCCTACCAGCAATGGAGAAATGTTCCCCTTGCTCTACATCCTCTTCAGAATGAGTTATCACTTGTGTTTTTTATTTTAGCCATTCTGACAAGATAAGATGGAATCTCAGAGCACTTTTGATTTGCATTTCCCTCATGGCTAAGGATATTAAAAATCCTTTAAGTGTATCTCGACCCTTTGAGATTCTTCTATTGAGAATTCTCTGTTTAGATCTGTACCCCATTTTTAACTGGATTATTTGTTTTTGATGTCTACTTTCCTGAGTTCTTCATCTATTTTGAAGATCCATTCTCTGTCAGATGTGGGGTTTGTGAAGATTTCTTCATGCTGACATTCAGTTATGACAGCACCATTTATTGAAGATGCTTTCTTTATTCCATTGTATAATTTTGGATTCTCAAAGAATAAATTTAAAAATATTATATTTAAAAAAAGAATAGCAGTATTAAGAAACTTTAAATTGTGTTGGGGGAAAATTATGTGCTGTCTCATGCCTTTAAAGTGATTATTCCTCTGGAGCACTGAGCATCTGCAGCCTTAGCTCACTGCTTGGGAAAAGGGGTCAGTACAGCTTTTCCTTTGTGTCCTTGAATTGCCCCTGAGGAAGGCTACCACAGGATCTCCTTCCTTTGGTTCTTTCTTCTTTTTGGCCCCTACTGCCCAGTATAACCTGGAACCTACTTCTTTCCCTGGTACACTCTCACTGGTATGGTTCACACTACTTAATAAAGTAAAAGCTTTCAAAGGTCTTAGTGGCTGACAACTTTTTCAGTGTATGTTTTTACCAGATGGCCCTTGCATTTCTACTTTGAGATATCTCTATCAGTCATCCTCAGGAATGTGCTCATCTTTTAAATTGTGTAATTGTCATTTTGTGTAAAAAGAGAGGTGATGTGGACGGGGAAAGGAAAGGACTTTTGAAATATGATCAATTTTGGGCAACATTTTAATCGTTAGGTGAAATGTCTCTTGGTGCCATTCACTTATCGCTTTGTTTTTCCCCTAGAAATCATAGTGAGAGTGTGTGGAATGAGTAGGATAATTTGCAGGGATGAAAACATCCATGAAAAGGTACTTACTCTTTTATAGCAGAAAGGGACATGGGAAACTATTGGAAAAATAAACATCCCAATCTCTAAACTTCTAATACCTACATTATATCAGTTATTGCATTTAAGGTTTTTTTAAAGTTTAAGAAGTCAAAGGAGAAATCATCTACCAGTGAGCCAAGACTTATGTGTCTTTTACATATCTGTGAGATTTACTCTACGCAGGTCCATTAGTTCAGAGAATTGACATTGAACTGCAGAAATCTAGGCACTTTGACTGCTGTGGTGGTTTGAATGAGAATGCCCCCCATAGGGTCATATATTTTGAGTACTTGGACCCTAGTTTTGGGGACTGTTTGGGAAAGATTAGGAGGTGTGGCTTGTTGGAGGAGATGCATTACTGAGATGGGCTTTAAGTTTTCAAAGACTTGTACTGTTTCCAGTGTGTTCTGTGAAGTTCTCTCCCTCTCTGTTTGATACTTATGGATTAAGATGTAAGCACTCAGCAGTTTTGATCACCATGCCTTAACTCTGCCATAGTGGATTCTAACCCTCTGAAACTGTATACTTTCTTGTATAAGTTGCCTTGGCCATAATGTTTTATTGCAGCCATAGACAGCTGCCATATGTTTTAATGTTCATAATTTAATGATGTCACAATTGGATATGAAAGTAAAATGCCTGAACACACATATCAGGGTCAAAATGGTACCAGAACCAAGGTCCTCAAATGGTATGTGGTGGTCAACCACTATATTGACAGATTTGAACAACAATAGTTTCCTAGCTATTCCTGCAAATTCTCCATTGAATGTTTATTTCACTCTCTTCTACTTAAATTCACTCTGTGAAAATACATGAGAATCAAAAATAACCATTCATAGTGGGGCGGTGGTGGCCCACATCTTTAACCCCAGCACTCAAGAGGCAGAGGCAGGTGGATCTATGTGAGTTTGAGGCCACCCTGGAGGAGTTCCAGGACAGGCTCCAAAACTACACAGAGAAACCCTGTCTCACAAAACAAACAAACAAACAAACAAACAAACAAAAAGAAAGAAAGAAAGAAAGAAAAGAAAAGAAAAATAGGAAGAAAAAGACAAATAACCATTCATGTTGCTTTTCAGTCAAGCCCAGTGTGTGTGTAAATAGGACTCAACTTCCAAATCAGGAATTATTTATAGCTCTAAAATAATAAAAAAATATTCTCAATCAGAGTATATCCAAGATTAAGAAGACAGTAAAATAATGAAAATGCCCAATTTTTTCATAAGCTTACCCATCCTTTGCAACAGACTAGGAACAGAATTTGTGATGCAAAAGACTTTAAAAGTTCTGTCAAGTGAAAACCACAAATAAAGACATTGAAAAGTACAAGTTAATGGTTCTGATAGTTTTTTTCCCCTAGAAACTTAACCTTCTGTATTAAAAAGATGGGCTCTAAAAAATGATTCCAAACCAATAGTGACCCTGGTCCAACTAAATGGGCCAGTAAATAAAAGCAAAAGCCATGATTCCAGGGGAAAAAAACTGATGGTAGTTTGGGGATGGGGATTGTTGACCAGAACGCCAAGGAGAAAAGAGAAGTGGGAGCAGGGACAATAATCAGAATGCATCCTGTGCATGTATAAAATTGTCAGCTAAAAAATTTAATAGCCGAAAACAAAGCAGAAAAATATCAAGACTTGTTGAATGTCAATATCATTAAAATAGGTAAACAGGATTCTACCTATTACATTTTATTCAGCTTGTCTAATTCAACTTTAAAACCACTGGCTATAACACGGTCGATTTTATTTGAATGAAATTGTGAAACAATGGCTTCACTAGTTATTTGAAAACAAGCAAAAAAAAAACAACAATAATCTAATAATCACAGCTCAGATAGGTGCCAAGTAACAGCACAAGCTTAAAGCAATTTAGGATAACAAAAATATGTCTGTGTAGTATATTTTGGAATACTTTAGTTAGAAAAGTGCATTTAACTTGTAGTCTGCCCTCAAATATCACACTCTGCAGTGAGACATAGTAAACACATGATTCATCTTGATAAACAGATCTCCCAGTGCCATTGATAAGGGAAGAAGGAAATGGAAACAAATTTACCCCTTGAAGATCTCATAGATGCTTGGCCTTTGATATGACTGACATATATGAGTTCATTAGGTATTACTGTGTGTTCTGTGTGCTTAGGCTACAGAGTTGCTGGAGCAGATGTGCATATGTATTAGTGGCTGTTGTACTGTTATCCAGGTAGTCGATAGCACTACACAAGCCACTCTTCGAAAAACCATTGCATGCAGTAACTGATCAGTTAGAGGTGCTGCAGGGTAGGGTGGGAAAAAATGGGGTGGAAAAAAACAAAACCCTTCACTAGCCTCAGTCTAAAAACTTGCTTGATTTCATACTTCTCCATTGAATCTGTCCTCAGTTAAGGCTTAGTTGTAACTTCCTTCTGATTCAGATTCTTCTTGTCTCCAGAAGTTTCTTTCAGGCAGAGATGGTCCCAGAGTTTGTTCCCAGGGAACCCAATTTGTGAGCAGTCCTCAGTAAATACTGTGACCAGCCTAAGTGGGGTGCTCTGTGAATGACCTCCACCATAGTGCACACAACGATAATCAGTACTGACAGCCACTGACATCACCTCTGCAATCCAATTGCTTCGGTGTTCTTCTAGTGCAAACTTGCTCTACTGCACATTTTATTCTCTGACCTGTTCACACTTATAAATAAAGCCAGTGACCCCTCCCCCCACCCCATCTCTCAGCATGCCACATAGTCACAAAAGCAACAAGTACAAATTCTTCTCTGATGGGTAACATGAATCTTTTCCACAACACTAATGAGATCATGGTAAACATCCATGAACTCCCAGGACTCAGAGGTGGCAAGTTGCTAGTGCTGCAGAGAACTTCAGTAACTGGTCACCGTTGTTCCAAGTGCATGTTTTTCTGAGGGGCATCTTAGCTTTCTCATTTTGGGGCATCATGTACTTAAATCCTGTCACAGGCACATTCTAGTTTTTAAGTTAATGGTCTCCCACTGCAATTTTTATGGCAAATAATTAACCTTGACCGGAAATGTTGGATATGGTACCTTTGATTGCATAATTAGAAGCACTTCCTCTGGCATTTTTGTTTGCATTTCTTTCCATCTTTCTGGAGATTGTAAGAGATGTCTGGCCTCCCTATGTGTGTCTATCAAGCCCTGTTGATTGTTATTCAGTGTGCAGCTGAGATGACTGATAAAATAAATGAGTAGAAAAAAAACAGAAGAATTAGTTTTTAATTTCCTTTCTCTCCTGATTGCTCACAGTGTGTGTTTGCAAAAGCATGAAATTATGACACCCTTCTGTATCAGGAATACCAGTAGCTCTCTCAGTTCTCAGTGCCAAAAGTGATTTCCAAGACCTATTCTAATGAAGGAAAATGAAAGAAAATGATTTTGAGAAGAACAGGAAACCTGACTTCTCTTTTGATTTTTGAATGCTCTACTATCTTTATGTTTTCTCTAAAGAAGCATTTCTAGTGACAGGTGAAAATTGAGGTCTTCAAACGTGGTCATTCTTCTCTGCCCCTACTTTCTTCCTCTCTTTCTTCATGTCTTCTTCATCAACATCCATCTTTTTTCTTCCTCATTTTACATAGTATTTGAGAGCCAGCAATTAATCCAGATTAATGATGAGTGGATTTGTCCAGTTATATTTTCAGGAAAGATAACACTGCTTTTCCGGTCTTCTGCTCCTTACTTAGCTCAAATCATCCACAATATGCCATGATCAGTGCAGATTCTTTGCTAGTTTTTTTTTCTACATCTTTGATCATGTTTTTACCTGTTTAAACATAACAAAAAATGTTGTAAACTGTGCATCCCCTGAAAGCCATACACCTCCATTAAGTATCAGTGCAAACCCAGAGCCTGGTGTCTTGATGAACACTAAGAATTAGTTAGTTAACAAAGTGGCATCACACCCCCATGAGGTCTCATGGTGGAGGGTGAATTACCCAAGATGACAACGAAGGGAGTCACATATAGGAGTCTGGTGATTTCAAGGAACATTAAGTAACTCTCTGTTAGCATAATTGGGAACCTTTGTGAAGTTTTAGGCACAAGAATGAAATGGTCAGATTTTTGTTATGAGTTAGTATAGAAGTACATGGCCAGATGATAGTAATACTGCTTAAGAACCTGGATGGAGGCATTGGTGCTGTTTAAATAAAGGGAAATGAAGAAGTTGAGGCAACATCAATGAGGAGAACTTCAGAGTAGCTTCTAGATTCTGAGCTCAACAACCCCATGGGTACACTGTGTTCCACTTGTTGAGATGTAAAATAACAAATGAGCACTATGCTGAATGGGAAGATAGATATGTTTCTCATCATGATGAACTAGAGACAGGACTTGAAGCATTCAAGGAGAGATTCTGAATAAGCAAATTGGTTTGAGGTCCAATAGAAAGTTTTAGAGGTAGAAACTAGGAAGTTGATGCCTGAGCAGAGGTGAGACTATTTTGGAAAAGAGTACTTCAGTATACTAAGAAGAAGAGCAGCATAGGAAGAGAATCCAGTCTTGACTGCATTTTAGAATGAATGACAACTTGTTAGGATTTCAGTAAAGCACTCTGAAATGAGATAAATCTGTTGAATTTAGCTAGCAAGCCATTGATTAATATTAATTAATGGGATCCACTTATTATTTAATAAACTAATGGATTAAATGGATTGAATAACCAGATTCAAGTGGATGGGGACCTGGATGGCAAGCAAGGTTAAAGAGCTACTATGGGCATCTTATGGAATATAGTAGAAATAACTAGAAAAAAGAGTATATGTGCTGGATTTCTAGAAATGTAAGATGACTGAAAGTACGACTTTTAAAAAACATGATAAAAATTAATGCATATTTTTGTCCATTATAAGATGAATAAAATACTTAGATATTGGAATATGGAGAAGCTTAAAGAAGCACAGAAGCAGTGATTAGACTTAGAGGGTATATAAATAGGTAGGAAACAGATGGATAAAACTGGGCAAACATTACAGGTGGATTGACTTGACAGGTGGGTGCATAGAAACGTGGGAAGTTTGTAGTCAAACCATATTGTTTTGTTGCTTCTTCTTCTCATTTCCCTCATATCTCTGTATCAGAAAGTGGGGGGAGGGGGGAAAGAGGGGGCAGGCAGATAGATAGACAGATATTCAGACAGACATAGAGAATGTGAATTTATGTATGAGTCAATTGAGAAGTTGTTCACTAAAGGGAATAATTGGCATACTCATGGATTTGAGAACTGATGAGGTACGAACATATTTGTAAAGAAAATTGGTGAATGTTTAACTAGGAAAATATGTTAGAATATGCAAATATTTAGGAAAACTACTAATTTTTATTGATAAAATTTAAAGAAAATTTAATGTATATTATCCTGAAGCAATATTTGACTGTCAAGATCCAATAAAAGAGAAAATAAAATTGAATAGAAATAAGATATATTATAGATTGGTTTATTTTTAAAAGTAGAAGAGGAGAGAAAAGCTAAGTTTGAGATGATTTTGAAAAGAAAAATATGAGATGAAAGATTAGGGAAAATACTGGATTCTTAAGGAGAAAAAGTGAAACTGCAAATTGGAGACACAATACATCCCACAGGACTGTGGATGACATTAGTAAATGAGGAGATCCTGGACAGGAAGGAGAGCCTTGGGAACAGTTCGGAGTTGGATGTGGGAGGAGAACCTGTTGAGTATGGAAAGACCATCAGGCAGATGGTTGGGTTGGCATGAAAATCGTCTAAGATGATATATGAGTGATTATGTGGACTTTAATTGCAAAAACTTCATGGAAGCAATTTGTTTGCAATATTAATAACTAATAAAAATCAATAGCAAAATGAAAACAATAATAATGATGTTTACTGAATGTGTTTTGTCTGATAATAATTAAGCTGATTTACATCGGTTGTTGTAATTAAGCTTACAATAAAACAAAGGAGTGTTACTGACTCAGGTTTTGAACTGTACAAAATAAAATCACAAGGAATCACAGATCAAAGAAGAGTCTTTCTGACTACAGAATACAATCTTAGCTATTATTTTATACTACTCATTAAAAATGGTGATTCATATGAATTTTATATGAAAAGATGAAAAATATGGGTGAGTTTGATTGTTAAACTCCAGAGTGAATACAAGCATAACAATGGAAGAAACTGTTGATATCTTGAATATTTCTTCGCTTCTATGAGACAAATATTCCCTCCTGTATATTTAAATAATTACACCAATGCTTGGGAAATTAAAACTATGGCCCGTTTTTAGGCTACAAGCTGAAATATGGGCTTTGATCAAGGCAGGTAGAGCACCTGCATCCATCAGGGTGTCAAAAGTGTTGCCTACTTCCTACCAGTGATGTGTCCATGGGTCCCATTCATTCTCTGGTACTCTTTCTGTGGTGTGATAAAGCTGATAAAAATTTAACATAGTCTGAGTCTTAAAAAACTATCCTGGCAGGCAAATATAAGTCCCATGAAAAATGCAAAACAGTGAAACACACACTACAGGCTCTTAGGCTGCAGGTGCCTTTGTGTGAAGAGAAGGGGGTGGGGAGGGGAGACAGGAAAAGCTTCTTGGTACAATCGATCGATCTGACACTGGGTCTTGAGTGGTGAGAAGAATTTAGATGAACCTTGAGAAAGAAGCACACAGGCATATTTGGGTCAGGGACATGTAGCTGTGCTGGTCTCATGGGCACCTCGAGTTTATTCTTACTGATTTCTACCACAAACACTGACGCTATAAACTGTTTATAGCGCTCAGACAACCAGACAGGCTACACACCTTTTTATTTATCTTAACCTACATGAGGGGAAATACATACTCTTTAATGCGCCTGACTTTCTCGGGATTTAAGTGAGGCATTTCTTAGAGAAAGAGAAACACGTGTTCTCAGTGACTCTCTTGTACTGCTGTAGAGAGTGAACTGATTAAAGGGAATTTGTCACCTGGCCTGTGTGAGGAGAGAGGTGCTCACTGTGACATGCCATTATTCTTTACTGAAATAGCCTTTTAGTGTACATAGAGCAAGACCACTGGTGATGCATGTTTGTGGCATTATGGCAGCAATTATGCAAGGATTTCCATTAAGCCAGTTATTTTTCAGGTTTTCATACTTAAGTCAGAATCTACACTGGAAAATAATGAGACAGAATCCCAGCTGAGGGAATTTGACTTTACAACACTGACAGAAAGGGAAACATAGAGACACGAAACCATTGTGGATGGTTGAGTCATTTCATGAGGGTACTATAGCACTAAACAGCACTTAAAGTGAAATTCCCCAAGTTTAATGATGATAGGCACAGATATGATGGCAGCATTTGAAAGATTCAAATGTAAGCTTTCAAAAGTTTTATTATTTGGCTTCTGTAGCTCCATGTTCGCTGACCTATTATTTCATTGTATTTGAAGCTTGCCTCCTTTATAAAAGTACTGTTCCATCTCCTAAGAGGCCAGCACAACCCCAACTAGCTGCAGCAGGAAGAATCACCCTTGACAATTCAGGAGACAGTAGATAAATAAGCATGCGCACACCATCCTCGATTAACCCATGATAGATCTCGAAGAGCCTTCGGAGTCCAAGGGATCAATAATCCATTACAGCTCATACTGGTGACTAAATGACCTTGGGGGTTGGTGCTGGCATCTGAAATTTTTTGCCCTTAAGCTATGGCTTGTAATAAATTCAGAGTTGCTCTCTGGCATCAACATGTAGTTGCAATAAGGGGTTCTTTATTCAGCCTCTGGGGATGGAATGAGAAACTATAGAAATCAAATGAGATGAATGAAAGAATGAACAACAGCTCCCCGCAAGTTTCGTATTCTTTACCTAACACTCCCTTATGCCACCAAACTCTTCATCTGTGGAGCCTACTGGGTTCTGTCTGATACCATGTCGTCCCCTCTGCTCTTCTCTAACTGGGGCTGGTGATATTTATTTTCCTTCTTACTTAGTTCATATTTCTCCTCCTAAGTTTTCACAGCTGTCCTCACTGGATATGCTGATTGTGTGTGTGTGTGTGTGTGTGTGTGTGTGTGTGTGTGTGTGTGTGTGTGTGTATGTGTGTGTGTGTGTTTACAGAACTGCAAAAATGTGTTAATTTTCATGACTGTAGTGAAACCTAAAATCTAAGAGATGACTCACCTTAAGGGAAGAAGGATTATTTAGCTAATGATTTCAGCGGTTTCCAAGGTCACTTGGCTGCAATGTTTTGAGTCTGAGACTGAGACATGGATCACATGCTGGAGCAGGCTGCTCCTCTCATGTTGGGTAGGAAGTAGAGAGAGAAAAGTGCTGAGATAGAATGATGCTTTCCAAGGACATACCACTAAAGACCTCATTCCTCCAAAGAGACCCCATTTCCTAAATGCCCATTCAGAGTGAAGCTATCTAATGATTACATTAATGCAGTCAATATATTCATGATTCCACCACCTCTTAATAAGGCCATTGGCTTTCTAGTCATTTGGTAGTTATGTTTTCTAAAACAAGGGGCAGAATACAGACAAGTGTCCCAATGTCTGGCACGCTTGGCATGAAACAGTATTTATGACACTTATTAAGTAAGTGAAAGACTAGAAACAGAAGTGATAAATTTGATATGTTTAGAGCATCTATATGAGGCATTGTCTCCAATTCCTAATTTCAATATTCACTAAATCTTTACAAGAATACTAAAATGTATGTATTGCTTCAATTTTTGAAGATAATAAAATTTGTAAAACGGTTCAGTAATTTTCACAGGGCATGACCTCATACATCTCTGACCTAGAAGTCTACCTTCCCCAATGTGGCTTTCCATTGCTGCTGATATGTTTTGTTTGCTTTCAACGTTTTCAATTCTAACCTTGCAAGAGTGGTCACTGATAGGAGGAGGCCATGGTTGATCCATAGCTGAATTTTCTCATTATTTATAATACCAGATATGAATATCAAGCTACATTGACTATATCTTTATGTTTAGAAATGCACTTCCTTCACTTTACCTTTATATAGCATTATTTGTAACACTGACTATCAAATCCAAAACCTCAAACATAGTAGACTGTAACACAAATCTTAAAAGGCCTTATAATAAAAAACCCAGAGCCTGATATTGAGGTGAAAGCTGAAAGATCAGAGAAGCAGAACAGCCAGCCACTAGCTTACCTCTATGAAATTCTCAGCCTCAAGAGAGTGAGTTCCTATGTCTTCACACCTTATATACCTTTCTCTGTCCAGATATAACTTCCTGGGATTAAAGGTGTGTGTGTGTGTGTGTGTGTGTGTGTGTGTGTGTGTGTGTGTGTGTGTGCTTTCCAGTACTGGGATTAAAGGTGTGTGCCACCACTGCCTGGCTCTGTTTCTAGTGTGGTCTTGAACTCATAGAGATCCAGACAGATTTCTGCCTCTGGAGTGACAGGATTAAGGTTGTGTGCCACCATTGTCTGGCTTGTATGTATAATCTAGTGGCTGGGTCTGTCCTCTGATTCCCAGGCAAGTTTATTAGGGTACACAATATATCACTACATTTCCCTTATTTTTTTTTATCTAAAATAGTAAAAGAAGGTTATAACTAATATAAGAAAAATATATACAATAAGTATATACAATATATATATAATCAAGAATTATATTAACAATATCCAGTCCATTAACATTTGACAGATTCAGAGAAAATACTCCACTATTTATCCTATTTTGGTGAGTCCAAAATGTACCTAATTCACTTTCTATCCTAACTTGTATTACCAGCCAAAAATACCTTTTGATATCTTTCAATCTTATACACTTTACACCTCTTCAGTGGTTTCTTTGCTGAAGTTGTTAACAAGGAAAACTATAACTATAATTTTCTAATTTTTAACTCCCTCAGAGATCAGAGAAGGAAATAATACTACCTAAATAAGCAGGCAGTACAAACAAGCAACTTCCAAAAAATGTGAGAAATGACAGAATATATCTCTGTTTGACTTTAAAAACATACCTAACCTGACTACATGGTCAATTGTAATAGGTGACTAAACACTAACTTGCATTTCTTTATATCCTAATTAGTTGGTAATAATACTTTTCAAGGACTAGCAGTTTGCATTACATTGTTAAATGAACTGTATAGGTACAATAACTTGAACAAGATTAGAAATATAGGTACAGTATTTTCTAACAAAATCAATTTCAAATTTGTATCAATACACATAATTTGTATACATATACAAAAATCCAATCCAATGTAAAATGTTTAAAACAAGTAGTTCCTTTTAAAAAGGAGAGTCAATAATCTACTTTTTTAAAAATCATATCTTTATCCTCTCTTTTTTCTTTTTAGAGTAGATTCAATAATCTACCATTTTATCCTATTATTTCTATATCTCTTTTTTTTTCAGAGTAGAAACAATATCTACCTCTTCGCTATATCCTCTTTTTTTCTTTTCTTTATTCAAGCAAGAACCCCAAATCTAATTTCCTTTGTTTGGCTTTTTTTCCTGACCATTATCAATTAGCAACTTGCAACCAACCATACTAAACAAGGACAATTATTCATAACCCATTGAAAGACCAAAACCACCCACCCCACCTCTTGGGAATGTGGATGTTGTTTTCTTAAAATTACTTCCTGTTGTCTGGGGGATGAAGACATCTTTAGAGAATCCTGAAAAGAATATTTTTAGATTACTTGTCAAGTCCTGGGAGAGTTAGCTGTATCATTTGTCCAGTCTCTGAATAATGGGAAAATACAGAGCTTGTCTCAAGTCCTTGCTCGAGTAGTGTGTGAGGCTGGATCATCTCAGCTAGCCATCTTGATATTGTCCTGAGCAGTTTGTAGTCCAAAGCCCATCTTTGGCTGATGTTTGTCATTTTAGTGGTATTATCCTGATGGAATTGTCATTGTGGGGCCCTGTCATCTTTTTGGAGACTTCACAGTCACTGTTAGGTGTGGTCATAGTTCACTGCAGAAAATATTTTTCTTGGGACAAGTTTTCTGAATGATTTGTCCTTTTTCTTCAGATCTCTCATTTATCCAGTGGTCTTCAGATTCCTTCACTGGAGGCCGTCATTTTCCTGAAAGACAAGAACAAAACCCTTCTCCAACCTTAACTTTGGGAAGGTACCCTTTCTAACTTTAATCAATTTTGATTTATAGTTTCTCCTTAAATTTTTGTTTTATTTTCTAAAAAAGCTGTTCTATTATCCAAAGCATTATGTTTTTTGTTTTTTATAATAGGCATTAGGTTCTTTTTTGCTCTGGAAAAGGGTTTCTTCCATGATGGCAGGAAAGGACTGAACCTAATTTGTCATTGGGACCTGCAAGAGGCCCCTCGGGGAGTTTCTCAATGGCAAAGGCAAAGGATTACCTTGTCTGTCCTTTGTTGATCTTTATTTGTTAGTCCAATGTTTGCCTTTGCCACACCTTCTATATAATCCAGAAAGGAAGGGCATTCTGTTGCCATTGTTCTTTGTAAATAACATTGTTTCTAGGATGCCCTGTTTACAGTCCCTTTTTAGATGACCTTGTTTACCACATTTGAAACATCTGACATTACTATTTTTCTTCAAACCTCTGGAAATCACCTCTCCTATTCAAGTATCATTATAATCATGAGATTCAATATTCATTGTATCTCAGATCCATTCTGCCAAGGGTGCTGATCTTGCCTTTAATGGCCTCATTACACTTTTGCATTGTGCATTATTATTTTCAAAAGCCAGAGATTCAATTATTATCTGTCTAGTTTCTGAATTTGGTATCATTATATTTACTGCTGAAGACAGTCTTTGTAAGAAATTCATGAAAGTTTCTTTTGGGCCCTGTTTAACTTTTATAAATGACTCATTTTTTCCCCTACTTTTTCAATTCTGTCCCAAGCATTCAAGGCTGCCATTTGGCATAAAATTAGGGTATGGTCATCATATAAAGATTGTTTTTGTATATCATTATAATTGCCTTCTCCAAAAAGTTGATCTTGGGACATTACTATATTTCTAGCCCTACATCGTTGTTCAATGGACTTAGACTCATCTTTCCACCAGGTCCTCCATTGTAACTGGGGACCAGCCTCTAAGACTGCTGTAACCAAATATTTTGAGTCTTGAGGGATAATTCTACTACAAATTGACCATGAGTTTAGCATTTGCTTCACAAATGGAGAATGCATACCATATAACACTATAGCTTCTTTGAATCACTCAAATCTAACATTTGTACAGGAGTCTGGTCAGCTCATACACAGCCTTGAGCATTTGGCAGTTCCTGTAAGGTTACTGGATAGATTAAGGTGGACTGTTTGAAAACCTCAGGCTGTTTCTCTGTAACCATATAATACAATGCTGAAATTGGTTCACCTTTAAATTCCTCTATCTGGGTCTGAATTTCTCTATGATCTGTGTTAACAAGTTTTTCTAAAATTTTTATCTTGGCACTCATATTAACCAACATTTTTAATGATAAAACATAAATGATCAAACAAATAATATTTATAATTGACATTGCATCTATCCCATCTACATTAATTATCCTCTCATTTAGTTGTTCCATTTTCAGACCACCTAATGTATTATTAAACAGAAACCAAACACTCTCCATTGTAAAAATATTTCCCATTTTTTAATATGGGAAAAATTCTCTTTTAATTAATTTCTCCCTCAAGAAATCTTAATTGACTCACCAACTGCGTCAACTGCATAGAACAGTAGAAGCCCAAGTGGGTTTTAAGGCAGCTACCTAGTGTGGTAGGAGCCCAAGATGGGGATCCAGGGAGAGCCCACAGCACACTGGGAGAGAAGAATGAAAGATCCAGCCTTCTGGATCCAGCTGGTTAGGGACTCCAGCCCACATGGGGTGAAGACTCCTGCTGTATGCTGCTCAGGATTGAGCTGGGACCTGCAAGGCCATAGGCAAACAGCTTTTTCATGAATTTGTGCCACAAATGTTGGATGCCAGATGTAACATAAATCTTAAAAGGTCTTCTAATAAAAAAAAAAACCCAGAGCCTGATATTGAGGTGAAAGCTGAAAGATCAGAGATACAGAACAGTAAGCCACTAGCTTACTTCTATGAAATCCTCAGCTTCAGAAGAGTGAGTTCCTGTCTCTTCATGCCTTATATACCTTTCTCTGCCCAGACACCACTTCCTGGGACTAAAGGCATGTGTGCCTCCCAGTGCTGGGATTAAAGTTGTGTGCTACCACTGCCTAGCTCTGTTTGCAGTGTGGCCTTGAACTCATAGAGATCCAGATGGATCTCTGCCTCCTGAGTGATAGGATTCTGGGTGTGTGCCACCACTGTCTGGCCTCTATCTAATGGCTAGCTCTGTCCTCTGATTCCCAGGCAAGTTTATTAGGGTATACAATATATCACTACTGTAGACAAGTGCTGCTCCCAAAAACCATGTGAGCCCTGAAAATGCTAACAAGGATGTCTGATGATTAGGATACTGTGTGTGCAAGCTATGAAAGGACAGAGTTAAACACTTAGTGAGGAGACCTAAGCAAATACACATGGGATATGATAATATGTGTTTTTCTAAGTAGGATTACTCACCAAAGGGCAACAACTTTAGGCTGTTTTCAACAATGATAGGATTAGATAGCTGTTTCTGCCAGTGTGCCTCATTCTCCATCACTGCACCATGTTCTTGTTGGTTCTCAAGCTGATGGCATTCTTTGTAGTCATGTGGAGAAGAAGATGATTCAGTTGGTAGATTTGGTGCTGGCAGAACCTAGGGAGACTAAGTTGTAAATAACAGATGGACTTGATGGGCCAGCATCAACGGGAATGCATCCTTTCCTGGACTGGAACACATCAGCTACCTACAGAGAAGATGCCTTCCAATAGTTTATTTGGAAATTGCAGTTGGCTTTGCATAGATCTTTTTGCCAGTGTCCCTGTCCATGTTATATTCACTATGCCATAAACACCAAAATAAATTCATCTAACAGATGCAGATTTATTAGACTAAATTACACATGATTAAAAAGCCTTATCTGCACTTTTCTTCTTTGAAGAAAATTTTGAAGATGAGGTCACAGATCAGTTAGTGTCAGTGCTTTGCAGGATCTATGTTATAAATCCAGCATGCTGTTGTACTCAGAATTGTCTGCTTTCATATGGACCAGTTTCTCTCAAAGCCCAAGTATAAGGACCTAGGAAACAGATACAACACTGGGAAGGACTCATTTTTTCTAATCATTCATTGATTCTCTTGCAAGCATTTTATTTTTGTCTCCTTGGTGTTTGAAGGTATATTACAAAGAGAATCATTACTCCCTGGCGCAAAACTACAAACAAATTTAGAAACAGCTGTTTGGGTTTTCCAGTAGCTTCTCTGCCAAGATCCTTTAAATCACTGGTGATGTAGATTATGGACCACTGATGGCTGCTTCCCAGAGACTCTTAACATCTGCATTGCTTTTGTTGACAACTTTTGGGAAATCTCATTTTTCAACTCTGAGCATAAAATCCATGTGGATGCTTGTGAGTTTCTTCCCCAGTACTTTAATGACTCTGTAAGCCTTCAACTCACCACATTTCACATTTGCTATTAAAATACAGAAAGTATCTACTATTTGGGAATTTATAATATGGATGTGTTTTTAAGAAGAGGACAAAGGATGGATAGAGATCTATGGAAACTGTTGTGAAATGGTACAGTTAGTGTCTTAGGAGAAAGAGCACATGTGTAGGTCATAGAAAGAAGTCTTGTCTAGTAAATGAAGCTGTAAGTAAATATTTATACCTTGGGCATGGCAAAGTCTTTGGTTATATAAAAGTCTTCAGCTGTATTAAATCTTGATCATAGACAGATGTAAGTGATCAAACACTTATGTATTAGTCATCTTTCTTGGGTTTGGGTCACAATATCACAATGGGAAAATGAAATGTAGATGGTCTTCTATGTACCATGGATGGTACTAGTACCATCCTAGTAAAACCCTTGTGAGATGAAATGATCATATTTAATATTTAGATCATTATGGAAGTCACAGTATAGACATACGCTGTGAGGTAGAGCACCTGTTATCTACTCCACCATCATATGACCAACTTGGAGTTGAAGCTGCTTCCACAAACCAGAATCACAGAAGAACCTTGTCATATATCACAAGACAGAGGATAGTCAAAGTTCAAATCTTGAAGTATGGTTTCTATTCAGTTATAATTCGAGGACATTGTAGATATCCTGTGTCTCACTCAAGTCCATTACATTATAATATTTCAGTCTTTTAGCATTCCACAAGCATCGTCATGGTTATATGTCCTTTACAAATGAAGAAAATGATTGCAGCTATTAGTTGGATTTTTTACTCACTGAACAAAAGTATTCTGGTTATTTAGTGTGTATCAGTCCCAGGAAGGAAAGAAAGAAAGAAAGAAAGAAAGAAAGAAAGAAAGAAAGAAAGAAAGAAAGAAAGGGAGAATAAACAAACAAACTGTCATTCCCAAGTCTTCATGCTTCCTCTAGGGTCATGAACACAGGCGTTAACCGATTCTTCCTTACAAAAAAGGAAAAACAAGAAGTATTATGACATCTCAACCCTAGAAATACTCGGGAAGACTGACAAGCTACTGTTGAAAACCTGTGGGAGGAACAGGCAAAGTCTTACGGAGATGTGAGGACTGCGTAAGCAGCAATGCTTGGCTCATGCAGACACAACAGGACCAGATCAGAAGGCCATCTCTTCCCATGACTCATCTCTGACATTCTTCTCCTCCAGCAGTGGGGAGGCTGTGTCTACTGTGTGTACTCAGGGAGGCAGGCTTCACAGTGCTGCCATCAAGCTGAAATAAAGTGCATAATTTGCTTGCTGCTTCCCGTATAGAGTCTAAGTTTATACAGAACATTTAAGATCTTTGTGGCAGAGCTTGAGCTATTCTTCTCCTTATAAGTACTCATCCCTATTCTAGAGTAGGATGAGGAAACTAAACCATAAGACTGAATTATGTGAAATTGCTTATATTTAATTGTATCAACTTCAGAAATGACATTTTTTACAACATCATTACCTAACACAGAGATGATGCAGCTCCAGCTTAGCAATTATTTTAGCTCCTTTAACAAACACAAGAAACACTTCAATAAAAATAAAAATAATTTATATTTAAACAGAGTATCAGACCTGCCACCAAGTTTGGATGCACACAGAAGAGTTTGAAGGCTGCATTATCACCATGGAGAGAAAGTACTTTAAAAGTTGTCTAATTACAAATTGACTTGACCAGGTCAATAATCTGAGAAGTAAAGAAGTTCTGCAGGAAATAATTGACCGTTCTGGTTGAATCAATACCAAATTGACTTAAAAGTCTAAATTATACTGAGGACCGTGGTGACACTCAGAAAGAAACTTTCTAAATGTAAATTGCTTGAAAGTTTGAAATGAGCCATTTCCATTGTAATAGTGGAAAAATACCTGAAACAAGTAAATATTTCCATTCCTAGTGTTTGGTACTAAGGGGGTATTTACAAACAAACTACTAAAAGGTTAAGGTCACATGGAAAAACTATGTAACTACTTCCAAATACCATGTGTGGTGGGAGATGGGGAGCCTAGTCTCTGCTTGCCTCTGGTGCAGCTTCAGAAAATTCAATAACACACAAATCAAAGAATGCTTACAATCTGTTCTCAGCAGGGTAACAGCTCTTGCAAACGGGTGACTGATTGGTGGGCTGGGGGAAATTATTATTTCATTGTGTAAAGCTCAGATGTACATAGATATAAATGAATGAGGCCCATAAGCACGGCTACCATGAGTAAATATGTGGTGGAGAAGTGGGAGAGAAAGAGAATCAGAGCTGTTAAGGTGCTGTGGAGAGGCAGAACTGGAGATGCAGTGGTGGTGGTGAGGAACAGGCTGAAGGGAGTGGCCTGTGCTGGCACTTAAGGTCATACGATGTCCAGGCCCTAATGCAGCCAAGGTCTGCATTGATTTCTATGGCCCATGTTACCACCAAAGGCCATGTGGATGTTTTAGAGTCATGCTGCATAAGGGACCATACTTATCTGAGAGACCTGAACTGTCACCTCGAGTGATGTCCTGGCCTGAGCTACAATCAGGGGCCGTGTCTCGATCTGTGGTCCTACAGCAGACAGGGTCTATGTTGATGTCTGTGGACTATATTACCATCAAAGGCCACACAGATGTCTGTGGTCTGGACTACTTCCTAAAGCCATGTTGATGTTCTATGGCCTTGCTAAGCAAGCCTGACCCTTCCCCTCACTGTCCCTGAGAGAGATGGCCCCCCTCCGTTCATGGGAAAGCTGGCTCCAGTCGCCACAGTGGTATAGGCCCTGGAAAGGTGGCCCTGAGCGGGATTCTGGCAGAGGCCTGGGCTGACCAACTTAGCTGCTACCCAGACCCACATGCAGGGCTTTGAGGTGGCCAATCCCAACATCTACCCCATCAGTGACCTGCTGGAACATGAAGGGACCAGTCCTGTGCAACCATAATCGAAGTATCTCCATGATTTAATGTAAGGATTCGGTCCTTAATTACATCATCAGCCTGCAATGGCGTCCCAGTCTAAAAAGTGAGTGGGCCCCCTGTGTGCCTCTCTCTTTCCTTTCCGCTCCTTCCTTCTGTCTGTCCTCGCTCTCCCTCTCTTTTTCTCTTTCTCCCCCCCAATAAAGCTCTAAAAAGGTAACTATGGCTCGTGACTTTCTTCCAGCACTCTCCTCCATCGGCATGGCCGCTGTGGGCAGTGGCCAGCCCCAAGCAGCAGGCTGTTTAGCCAACACTTAGGGCAACAACAGGATATCTAAGAGGAGTTTTAGTGAAAGTCTAGTATTGATGGTGTAGCAGAAGCCACAGGCCTGGAACCAGATCAACTGCTTTTTGCAATAAACATTTGCAAGTAAAGCTGTTTGTGCAAGAGGATATACTGTGAGACATACTACTGCTCTCAGTACCACTATGATGACCGAATGGAGAGGCAAGCAAAAGGACCAAGGTTGTTTTTTGTTTTGTTTTCTTCTTTTTTTTATTTTACTTTTTTTCTTTTCTTTTCAGGCAGAAGTTATGGGGGTAGAGAGCAGACATGGAGGGACTGGGAGATGAGTAGAATTGGGGTGCATGATGTAAAATTCCAAAAGAATCAATTAAAAATTATGTTATAAGAAAGTAGCTATAACAACAAAAAAGATACTAATGAACATAGAAATGTGTTATCAAAACTGTATCATGGCTTAAGTAAGAAATATCTGAAAAAGTTTTTGAGGGAAGGATAATGAAAGAGAAATGAGAAACACTGATTTCCACTCTTTCAGCTAATAAGCTAGCAAACATCAGAATTTTTGGAAAAATGCAGAAATCTAACTTTAGCAACATGGCTGTAATGTTTTCTAATGTACATATACTAGATTTTCTATAGCAATGTTGTAATTAGAATGAATAATTAGAATAAACCCCAATTTCAAGTCATTATGATCAAATGAAATATAATACATCTATAAAATTAAGTAATATAAAACACAACAAGTATGGAAGGAATTTTTATGCATGGAATATACTCATTAAGTCTACAATCTTAAAAATTAAATGCTCTTAACACTTTTTGAAAAAGTATGTATTAGTATCTGTGCATGGATGAAGATTAATCACAAGCATTAAAAATGTGCTTAGGTATAATCATTGCATAGGAGCACTGTAGCTTTGGATGGCTGTCCAGGCAGGTAGCTGTCTCTGTCTTTCTAGATTTTAGGAAGTTGCTTACAATGCTCCTCCTGTTTACTTAGTTAATATTATGTCCTTCTGAGGTCTTTAATATAGTTGAAGACTAAATAGTTATAATTATAATTTTCCTTGGCTATGATAAAAGATAAATTAGATGTGAAACTTGAGACTCACAAATACAGGATAAATGATAGAATAATTTCTTTAATTTTACAAAATACAAATCGACTAGATATTATGACTAGATATTATAATTCTTGCTTGATAACTGTTTTCTTATATGTAATTTTACTATGTTAGAATTAAAATTTTCTTTTTAATTAAACAGAAAAGGGGAAACACTGTGGGATAATGCTTTTGTACACTGGTTTAATAAAACACTAATTGGCCAGTAGCCAGGCAGGAAGTATAGGCAGGATAAGCAAACAAGGAGAATTCTGGGAAGAGGAAGGCTGAGTCAGGAGATGCTGCCAGCCACTGCCATTGATAGACCCCAGACCCAGGGTACTACCTTCTCGAGGGGGCGCCCCAAGAACCCAGACTCCGATCCAGTTGATGCAACAGCAAGAGGTGTTTATTAATGCGGCTGTACAGTCGGGTTCCTATGCTCCAAAGAGCAAGAGTTGCATCGCACTACAGTCACATAGGTACTTTTAAAGGAAAAACCCACAAAAGCCATAAGATTACAATTCCCATACAATTTCATTTCGATTGATTTATGGCTAGAGGCTAATTTCATAAGATCATGGTCTGATCACAGAGTGATCACAGAGGTGGTACAGTTATGTCAGTGTGCACATTTTTCCCGAAACCTCAAGGGGGTATCAGGGCGGGAGTGGAGTTTACACAAAGGTCACAGTGGTCCTTCCTGGAACACTTGCAACTATCCCAGTCACAGTTGAGCGCATCTCTTAACAGAGATCTCTTTACATTGTTACATTGTGGCAGGGGTGGTTGAATAATGGCTGAGTCAGGTTGCCCTTGGAACTAGTTTTCTTTTTAGTTCCTTATTCTTCTGGGCCTTGGTGGGTGTAAGCCTGAAGGGTTAGGGTCTTTCACCATGAGAAGCAGGATGTAAAAGTACTGGTAAGCCACAAGCCACATGGCAAAATATAGACTTATAGAAATGGGTTAATTTAAGATATAAGAACTAGATAGCAAGAAGCCTGCAATGGCCATAGTTTAAAAATAATATTAAGCCTCTGTGTGATTATTTTATAAAAGTCTGCAGGACTGTGAGTGAGAGATTTGTCCTGACCGTGGGTCAGATGGGACACAGAAAAACTCTAGCTACAGAGCACCCTCATCAAAGGACTCTTAGATATGGAGTCAGTTGAGGTACCTGTGGACAATAAGTGGAGGCAGTAACTATGATAGATATGCACAGCAGAGCATAATTCAATCCTGAAGAATAAAATCAAACCCTATGGGGGGGAAATGTGTAGAAAGGAGATCCTCATACTAACTAAATAAAACAGACATAGAGAGAAAAACACTTGTTTTCTCCTATATGCAGAATCTAGATTAAAAACAAAAGGATGTGGAAATAGAAGGAGAACTGTTAGTGAGGACAATGGAAACCAGTAGGGAAATGTGGGTAAAAGTGATGGGACCATGTCATAAATATGTGTGAAAATATAAAAAGAAACCCTTTATTTGTACATATTCATATACAATAATGAAAACAAAAAATAAATCTGCAAAGTTCTTTAAAATTCAAATAACACTAAAAGGAATAAAAACAGATTCACTTTCCTGACTTTCTTATCCAACCCCCTTTCAACTGTTTAAGCAATTTTCCCTCACAGGTACCTCTGTGAGACTTCCCTAGTTACTCTTCTTACATCCTTCTGGGAAGGATTTAGGGGATGTACTTGACCTCTCACTAGAGGTTAGTATCATCGTCATGTTTAACCTTTGTATATTTTCTCAAGTCCAAACATTTTCTCCTCCAAAAATCCACCAACATATTTAGATTACAAGCTTTACATTCTCAATACTTATTTAATTTGTTATAAATGAGTAATATTTAGTAAGCTATATAGTTATCCCAATTCACTTGCCTTCTTACTCACACATTTTCATTGAAGCTAATAATAATTGTCCTGACTTTAACCCTTTACTAGTCTTAAATTTTTCCCATAGATAGAAAACTTTTCAATAAAACTTGTCATAATGCAAGATTTTTTTCTTTTATTCCTACTTTGAGTGGAAAATAGTTCCCCCTTTCTCTGTTCCCCTCTACAATCTCTCACTATCTTCTAGTTTGCTTTATTATTTTTGTATTCCATACCTTTTATATCATTATAATATAAGATGGAGTTTTTCCTTTATTCTTACTTTGAAAGGATAGTCATCTCTCTCTGTCTCTCTTGCTCTCTGCCATTTTCTAGTTTTTACTGCTCTTTTACTAACTAATAAAATATATTATATAATCATATAATCTTCATGTCAAAGTATCTTGAAGAGACACATCTGTTAAAAGGATCTATGTCTGGTGTCTGATCTGTTGGTTTTGCCATCTGATTGACCATTCCCTTAAGCATAAACATTTAAGTAGTTTTTAAAACTTGTTTTAACCTAATAATTTTTAATGAAATGAAAGTCACCAATTTAAACAGAAAATTCCAAAATCAAGCATCGCAACACAATTCAACTCAAAAATTTGCTAATTTGATACTTACATGTGAAGAAATGATGATAGGAAAGGATTAAACGTCTTTATTTTCCATAATTAAACCATTGCTTCTCTACTAGGAGAAATCATATGCACAGCAAAAGCACTTCAATTCACAGTGCAGTAGCTGCAAACCTGATTTAAGGTGTTTATGACAGTGTTCCGTGGTGTTGTTTGGTGTGACCAGTGAAAAGTGAACCCGTTTGGACTCAGAACCAAGGATGCAATGAAGTCATGTGACATAGCATGGGGGAGTGGTGGCAGAACCTTGCCAGATTCATTACATTTGATTTTGAACTACTCTGTCCTCATTGCTCATTATGACGATAATGTTCTAGTGTGTTTCTGATTTCTCTCTTTGAGTTGAGAGGCTCTGTGACATTATAATTGATAGCACACAGTGTAGGTTTCTAAGGGGTTGTTTCAATACTTTGTTAGCTTTATATCCATATTCTAAAATTTCACAGCGATGTGGCTTGCTGTATTTCATTAGTCATATTAGATAAACAGTCTGGGAAAGTAGGTCTCAGTACTAGAAATATTCTAGAAATTACTTAAATTCTTATTTCAGTTGCAAAGTGAAACTCTTTTGATGAGGCTTAAGTTTCTTTTCCCATCAATTTCCATTCCAGATTTTTGCACATTTACCTTGCGAATTTTATCAATTTTGGTTTGTTTTCTTTATTTTCAATTTAAAGTTTTTCTTCTTCTACTTCTACTTCTTCTTCTTCTTCTTCTTCTTCTTCTTCTTCTTCTTCTTCTTCTTCTTCTTCTTCTTTTTCTTTTTCTTCATCTTCTTCTTCTTCTTCTTCTTTTTCTTCTTCTTCTTCTTCTTCTTCTTCTTCTTCTTCTTCTTCTTCTTCTTCTTCTTCTTCTTTTTCTTCTTCTTCTTCCTCTTCTTCTTCTCCTCCTCCTCCTCCCCTCCTCCTCCCCTCCTCCTCCTCTCACTCCTCCTCCTCCTCCTTCTTTTAGAGCCAGAGTTTCTTTGTCCTGGAACTTATGCTGTAGACCAGGCTGGCCTCAAACTCAGATTTGCCTTACTTTGCTGGGACTAAAGGCTTGATCCTGGCTTAAGAGCTTCTTTTTTGTACTTGTGCTTCTTTTCAGTTTTTCTTTTTATTAATGAAAGTATTGTTCTTTCTCCACAGTTTTTTTTTTCTTGAAAATCTACTACTTTGATTTATCACTAATTTTCTGTTTGCTGTTTCTTCTTCATTCCTCTCCCTTAATTTCAGCCCACATTCTACAGATTACAAGTATTTCTGATATGTTTAGGAACGAATTCTACTGAAGTAAGATTTAGTCGATAAAGGTTTTCAGCAGGAGTCTGACAGATCCTCGGGCATTGACAAGGCTTCTTGACTTTGATATCACAGCAAACAGCCATGTGTAAACTGCTATCTGCTGGAATCATTTCTAAGTAAGCCAGGAAGCACCTTATATTGGCAGAGGGCCAGCTCCCCTACACAGAGGAAGAAATGTTAAAGGCTGTCAGGTTGAGACCTAAGGCTGGAGGAAGGTGTGGGGCAAGGTCATTGCTACTGTTCAATTTCAATTAATCCCATCTTCACGGAGGTACTGACTCTTCTGTCCACAGTGATGCCTTATACTGACTAACCATCACATCTAGTTACTTCCCTAGGAGAATAGACTGCATTTTCCTTTAGGGTGACCAGGAGAATCTACATTCTACCAATTTTTGTTTATACTCTACAAGTATTTACTTGTGATGCAAGGTAACCGTACCCTCCAGTTCTGAGTTTTTGTAGTTTTAGTAGAAATAACACAAAACAAAACAATGTAGAAACACTAGTTTTTGCTGGTTTCCCTAACTGTATACACACAGCAGATGAAAGACAGTGAGGGGCAAACTATGCACTTGTTTCTCCACCATTAATGTTTACATGGAGAATTTGGTTCTCTCGGTGTGTCTTCTTCTGGCCTCGGCATCACAGACTACTCCACTGGAGGCTTTTGGTTCAACCATGGTCACTTTAGATAGAAACTTAGATACAGACCTGGCTTAGTTTTAACACAGTCATCCTGAGGTACTTCCTAATATTTTCCCTCCCTCCCTCCCTCCCTCCCTCCCTCCCTCCCTCCCTCCCTCCCTCTCTCCCTCCCTCTCTCCCTCCCTCCCTCTCTCCCTCCCTCCCTCCCTCCCTCCCTCTCTCCCTCCCTCTCTCCCTCCCTCCCTCCCTCCCTCCCTCCCTTCCTCCCTTCCTCCTTCTTTCCTTCCTCCCTCTGTCCCTACTGCCTTCCTCCTTCCCTCTCTCCCTCCCTCCCTCCCTCTTTACCTTCCTCCCTATCTACCTACTGCCTTCCTCCTTCCCTCCTTTCCTCCCTCCCTCCCTACTGTCTTCCTTCCCCTCTCCCTCCTTTTCTCTTTCCCTTCCTTCTTTCCTTTTCTTTCAATGGGGCAAAACATTACTTTGATAATCATGACAATGATACACACTTTAAAAGATAATGCTGTCACGCTTCCTGTAACATCAGTTACTGCTACCTCAGTATTCTAGATAGTTGTGAGTAAAGCTGATCTTCTTCAAACTTGGCCTCTGCAGTAGCCAGCAGTTGCCTATCATGAACGCCTTGATCTTCCTCAAGTAACTAGTGATGTCTTCACTACATTGCTGTAGACATTTCACTCTGGTTCCCCTATTTTCTAGAGCACTCAGCTATCCTTGAGATACTGAGAAGGTCTAGATGAGTCAGTCTTAAGTGTCTGTCTTTGCTTACCCCTATTATCACTGTACGTTTTGTTCTTCTTCTGTGCTTCATATTCTCCCCATCTCAGACATCTTCCCATTTCCCACAACTCTTTTGTTAGATTTATACTAAAGTAAGATTCCATACTAGTGAGGTATCCCTCAACTCAGATTTATAAAAGGGCAATATACTTAGAATTAACATGAAAAATAAAATTTTTGTTTCATATCATGAAGTTTCTCTGGAACTACTAAACCATTGGTGTGTTGAAGAAAGTGACATTCCACAGAGATAGAGGTCATCCCTCTTTATTTTTATTCTATTCACAGTAGCCAGGGTATTGAATCAGCCTAGATGTCAATCAACAGATGAATGGATAAAGAAAATGTGCTCTATGCACACAATGAAATTTTTGCCAGCCAGAAACAATGAAGTTACATTGTTAGTAAAATAGATCAAAGTACAGAGCATAATGTTAAGTTAAGTAAGATAAACTCAGAATGATTACTAATACATTTCTCTCATACTCAGAACACACACATAGATGTACATATGAAAGGAGAAGTGGCAATGTCACATACTTGAATTAAAATGTCTTTATGAAACTCATCACACAAATCAAGAAAAATAACACAGTTTGTACCATAAACATTGTATTACGTTTCAGAAATGCTACTTGTTATTTTATATGTGTGAGTGTGATAATTAGGCAAACTATTTTACTCACCTATTTTTCATAAGATACAGATTTGTTAGAAGAAACCATGAAAGATGTCTTATTGATTAGTTTATTTTTTCATTTTGGAACTGAAATATAAAATTTCACTCAATAAGCTGGGATGGAAATATTTTAGCTGTATTTTGAAGATTCCAAATATAGGAACATCTTTGTAATAGCTTAGATTGCATCAGCTAAATATAATCCTCTCCAGGTGTTGTAAGTATAAACTGGCCAATAAAAGTCTGGAAGTTTTCAGGGTATGTGACAGCAATTAATAAAAAAAAGGAGGCCGTGAATTTGAAAGAGACCAAGGAGAGGTTTATGGGAGAGTTTAAAGGGAGGAAAGTTAAATGAGGAATGATATAATTATAGTATAATCTTAAAAATTAAAACAAATGTACTTAAAAAAAATCTGTGAACATTCTTAAGAAGAAAGGGAAAGTCACCATTGGCAAGGAAACTCTAGTACTTGTTTAAACTCCTATAATCTTGAAGATGGGGAAAGGTGCCAGGACAGCTGAGGTTTGTGGGAGGGTGTCAGAGCCAATCACTGGGAGCAGTGGCCTGTCCTCAGGTAGGTTTTACTCAAAGCTGGGACTATCACCTCCAACTTCTGACTTGCTACTTTTTAAGGATTCCCACTGCCTGGAAATTTGTATTCAAAGACTTGCTAGTAACAGTGTTCTAGAGGTGGTTCCTCTCTGGGATGGTGGCTTGTGAGATTTGTGTTCTCCAGGGACTCATGGATCAATCACAATGACCAGTTTACATTTCATAGCTGACTGGAACTGCATGAGGGACTAGATAATGGTGCCAGCTCATGCTGTTCAGAACTCTCCCTGTGCAAGTTACTGGGGAGGCTCCATTATCACACAACTGCTAGCTGAGCATGAAATCAACACAGGGAGTTAATTATAGGATTTGAATGTTTAATGGCAGGAGCCTTGAAGACCTGATGTATCTATCATAACTGGATGCACATAGATGCTTTTCAGAAAGATCCAATACTCAGAGAGTGCCTGCCTGTAAGAAACCCTAGCATCTTATCTCACAGAGTACTTAAAATTTCATAAAGCCCCTTTATGACTGGTATTCTTTTCTAATCTTAGCCTAGAGATGTGGGAAAACATCAGGTTTTCTAGGCCATGAAGTGTTTTGTAAGGGATGTAGTAATTTTATTCTTTGGTGTAGTTATTTTATTCTTATTTATTTCCTTTTTGTATTAAAAAATAAGAACATTCACATGATTCAATTAAAAACATACAGAAGGCAGCGGGCGTGACATAGAGGAGTGTGCCCTCTATAAGAGGTTAGAGGGAGTAGGAGTCTCCTTCCTCCCCCAGATCTGCTCTGGCAACACTGCCCGAGGGCTAACCCCAGTGACTGCTCATTGGTGGAAATGCTTCCACTGAAGGCCCAGAGGTGAAGGTACCAAAAGCACACTAGTCACTGGTGTTGATATTGTCATGAACCACCACTTACAGGAAACTAACTTCACAAAAGAGGCCTACAAAAAGGATATCTAAGATTACATGAAATCACTCAAAGGGCAACTTGAAGAGCAGAAACCAGAAAGAGTAAAGACTTTTATGACTGGGGCTCCAGAGCAAATTAAACACATCCTTGTTAGTTTTCAATAACTACCAGTTTCTCATTGGTGAAAACATGAATCCAGAAGGCCTGGTTGCTCTCCTGGACTACCATGAAGAAGGTGTGGCTTTATACATGATTTTCTTTTAGGATGCCTGAGAGATGGAAAAATGTTAACAAATTGGATCTATCCCCTGTCACCATAACCAGCTGCTGCTTACCACCCACACAACACCAGGACTTAGGACAAATGAGGCTAACGTCATCTTGAGTTTTTAGTTTGACCATGATTTGTTTGGAGTGGAGACATTGTTTTGTTTTGTTGTTGTTTTTAAAGAAAAAAAATGTCATGTGGTTTGTCTAAAAAGAAAGTGCACTTAAACTCACTTAAAAAAATAAAATAAAAATATACAGAAAGTCAAGTTTTCCCTGTCAACTTCTGTATAAACTGTGCGTACATTTTATGGAATACTTTTCTTTTGACTATTGATAGGCCTCCCTAAACTTGACTGAATATTTTGACAGACATCTATTTCCCACCACCTTCATTAGCACATTCATGTGTTGGCAGACATGACTGACTGAATGAGTGGGTAGTTGAGTGATACTCAATGTCAACAAAGGCCCTTTGGCTAGTACTCATAGCTTCCTTTGTTTGGAACTTTGTTCAAAGAGGATTGAATGGCCTTTGCTGTAAATGACATGGGAGCTAAGGCCAATGTGTGTGCTTATGTTTAAATTTGTGACTATTCTCAAAGTTCTCAATTATGTTAAACTCTAAAATCTGTTTAGAAGGGTGAAGGGCTAGCAGAAGAGTGCAGTGTAGGGAATGTCAGGAGAAAGAGGAGGCAGACTGGACTGCTCACACTCGCAGACTATTACTTGGATTATTGTCTAGGTTTGAAGAGCCATGGGGCCAGAAATAATCTTATATTTAGTGCTCCACACCGCACTTCTTAAAAAGGCAGCGAGCCCTTTCCCACTAGCTCTCCTACTCTGTTCAGACAGGAGCTTCTTGGCTAGTGTCTTCAGTTTCCCTTTGACAACGATTTGAGGGAAAGCGACAAAATTGTGATTTGTAAGTAAACCAGTTTAACACTAGACTTTCATAATCAGATAGAATCCAAACCCTAAACTATAAAGAGATCATAGATGCAGAGCCATACATTTAATTACAAAATAAAAGTAATACTCTGAATCAATAACCTAAGCATTACCTAGAAAAACTTGGAAAAGAATAACTGAAACTTAAATGAAATAACCAAAAAAAAAAAAAAATGAAACAGCCAAGATAATGATTACATTCTCAACAAAAACTCTGCTGGAACTATGTACTGGCTAGTTTTGTGTATCAACTTGACCCAAGCTAGAGTCATCAGAGAGGAAGGAGCCTTAGTTAAGGAAATACCTCCAGGAGATCCAGCTGTAAGGCATTTTCTCAATTAGTGGTCAATAGGGAAGAGTCCAGCCTATTGTGGGTGGTACCATCCCTGGGCTGGTGGTCCTGGGTTCTGTAAAAAAGCAGGCTGAGCAAGCCATGGAAAGCAAGTCAGTAAGCAGCATCCCAACATGACCTCTGCATCAGCTCCTGCCTCCAGGCTTCAGCCCTGCTTGAGTTTCTGTCCTGAACCTCAGCGTGGAAGTGTAAGCTTAATAAGCTCTTTCCTCCCCAACTTGCTTTTTGGTCATGGTGTTTTGTTGCAGCAAGAGAAACCCTGACTAAGACACATTAATTAGAATATTAATGTGTATTTTACCTAGGACAAAAATCAGAAATAATGTTAGGAATTAACAATGAGGCCTCCCTCTAAAAAGAGAACTAATGACTTTTTAGGAAATACTTTAAAAGTTTATGTAAATGAACAAATTCCTTGAGAGGCTATAGTTACCAAAGCCCACTCAAGAAAACTCAGATAAAATAGTCTAATAATTTAATTCCATGTGCAGATGGGCTCATCTAAATATTTTTAAATTCTAATTATATACAAACTATCGTAGCAAATAGAAAAAAGGAAATGCACTCTAATAAATTTTACAAATCCAACCTTGTTCTCATATTGAAGCATACTTGAAGAAACAAACGTATTAGAAGAAAACCATGGAGTACCTCCATGAATGCCCATGAGAATAACACTTTACATGTTTGTGAACGGAACTCACAACTCAACTCGGTGTGACAAAATTTAAATTTTAAGAATTTAATTTAATTTAAGAATATAAATATTGCCTTTGGATTTTCTATATCTATGAAACCATTAACTTATCAATCTGTCAATCTATCTATCATTTATGTCTTTATTACATATCAACTATCAATATTCTATTTATCTATCTTATATCCTCAATTCTTTATCATCTATCATCTATCAATCTATGTTATATTTTCTGACTATAAAATATGATCTATACAACTCTTGTCTATCATCTAACTATGTCATTATATATTATCTATTTATATATTGTCTATTATCCATCATCTACCATTTGTCTACCAGCTATTTATCACTTACTTATGTATCATCTATATATCTATCCACTGACTCTATGACCCTGTATCATTCCTTCCATTATCTGCTTTTTCAGTTGTCAAATTAGGGATCTGTGTGTCCAAACTAGCACTTAGGATCCTTTTGATCCTAAGTGTTGTTTATTGTTTTCCTTCCCTTCCCTTCTATTATAGATTGAATGTCTCTGTTTGCTGCAAATCCATAGTTTGAACTTCTAGTTTGCAAAATGATAGTATTGGTGTGTGAGTCCTTGGGAAGGATGAAATCATGAGTGAAGATTTTGTGGAATTAATAACCTCATAAGAAAGAAGAGACACCATATCATCCCCCACTTTGATAGATAATTGGTATGAACTCACAATCACAAAATGACCTGTACACACATGTTGACCAGGAGTTTCAGACAAATACAGGATTAAACCTATAAAATTTTAAATTCATTCCAACTCTACTGAAATTTTGCTATTACTAAGGTAATTTAAGATAATTCAGCAACTTCTGCAAGTCTCTGTCTTTCAAACTTTATAGGATCTATTTTCATAATTGGTTGGATTGTTGAGAGAGTTTCCAGTCTGTGACTCTCCTGAACACCTTAATTCACTTCCCATGTGTGTCAGGCAATCTTCAAGACAGGGCATTAAATGGGGAGCTAAACCATGTGAGTTAAAGTATATTCTTGATAGATTATTTTTCTCTTCTAAGTTCATGATTATACAAACTTGGAAGAAATATAACCCTATCTCTTTTTGCATAGATAAAAACTAACTAATAAGTAAGAAAATGCCTTGCCCATGATTTCACAACTCTTGAATTTTAATATTTGTTTTGAGCATGTAAAAGCAACCAGTAACACTAAGGATATTCACTGAATACTAACCAGCTTGTCTTTAAAAAAAGGTAAGATAATACTGAGGTAACAATTGATCTCCAGCTCTAATGTACTTAAAGTAGCAGTTTTTTTGTTTTGCCTTTTTTTTTAATTTATTTTATTTTATTGAGACATGGCTTCTCTGTGTAGCCCTGGTTGTCCTGGAACTTGCTGTGTAGAACAAGCTGGCCTCAAACTCAGAGTTTCCCTTGCCTCTGCCTTCTGAGTGCTGGGATTAAAGACGTGCTCCACCACTACCTGGCTAAAATAGCAGATATTTTTATCTTGTTCCTCCTAAAGAGCCAAAAAGCTCAGTAAGGTTTCTGTTCACCACTTTTATGGAGACCAAGGGTGATGGGACACAGATAGTGCCTCAGACACTACGGGTCACAGTCCATGGAACTGAAGGCCATCTGTTTCAGGTCACAGATCAATGCAGGGTTCATGACCATATATAACTCTGGGAGTGTGTAGAGGGCTCCAGTTTCAAATGAAAGAAGAAAAGCCTCAAATTGAGGTTGCTGGGAAAGTCAAAGAGCCCTGTATTTTAACACAGTTGTCTCTTGCTCTCTAATCCTAAAGGAAGGAAACTAAAGATTAGCTTTGGAGGAGCACCTCTTTATCTGTGGTCTGAGCTTAAGATTCATTAATTAAGAGCAATTGATTAAGATTTAATTTCTTAAGAATTAGTTAATGAATAATTAAGAATGCACTAATTAATTAAGAAGATTTAAGTCTTTCTTAACAACTAACTACTCATGGTGGACTGCGTATAGGATCACACTACTGACCATTCAACTCAGAGTTAATGAGGTGTGACAAGATGTTCCCTAGTCTCTGTTAGCTTAAAAGAACCATTGACTTATATTTAAAAACTATGTGTGTGTGTGTGTGTGTGTGTGTGTGTGTGTTTATGTGTGTTTGCATGTGTGTGTGCATGTGAATGTCACTGCATGTGTATGCATGTACATAGAAGTTAGAGGACAAAGTTTGATTTGGTCTTTTCCTCCTGCCTTGTTGAGACAGGGTCTCTTTGTGGCTGTATGTGTGAGTCTCGCTGTGTCACAAGCATAGAGAGATGGTGCCTTTGGTGTGTAGTAGCACCTTTGTTGACATTAGCTACTCTCAACAACACAGGATTCTGGAACTAAAGCAATGTGAAGGTGTCTTCCCTTGCTCTTGAGGGGGGAGCACTGGCAGTCAATATGAAGCACAGGACAAATGTGCAGTGAGTTGGAAACCTCATGTCCTGAATGACTGGAGACTGCTTCGTTAATCAGATGAACACCATCAAGCAAATCTATGTAAGAATGCTTTGAGGGAGATGAGCATGCTCCAGATATTGAGAGGGCCTTCAAACGGCTCAGGAGGGAGAGGTAAGCGGGATTCAGATTAGGAAAAATGGGGAGTTGAGGAGGGCTTTGAGGTCATAAGGCTCAGAAATCATTTGAGCTTTTGAGATGTGGTAACAACAGAGACTGGACTAATTTAAGAGGGACTTAGGAGATGCTGAGGAGGAGATGGTGGACAATGAATTTCCAGGTTCCTAGTCCTGGAGCTAAAACAGAACCTGTGAGACCCTAAGTCGGTAAACCTCAGCCAATGTCAGTGCAATCTTCTGTAAATTGGAAACAGTCACATGTGTTTCAAAGGATCAAGCCAGAGAATAAGCTGATGTGGAAATATCAAATATAATGCTACTATCCTCCTTTTCGGCATACATAGTCAAGAGACACAGGATACTCTGCAGATGAGATGCCATGGTGAGACCAAAGATCGGAAGTGCTGCTAGATCATGGCACCATTCGAAGGGGAGAGAAACTGTGAGCCCAGCTATGGGGACTCTCCCCTCCTTCAGCTTTCTGACTTCCGTCTCTGCAGCCTCTGCTGTGTTATTGCTAATCCCGACAGAAATGCCCTTCTCCCTTAACCCCAGGTTTGCTTTCCTATTGCTCACATATTACCTTGCTGCAACTGACTGGTTCTGTTTCAGATTATTTCCCACCAGGTACATCAACTCACACTGTTATCCTTTTAAATCTTATTATTATAAGGTGTGTTAGAGATGGAATTACCTTCTGTCCTTTCTGAGATAAATGGTTTTATTTGGACCCAAAATAGTATTTTAAATAAACACTCTTAGCTGTTTCTTCTGAATAGGGACAAAATCCAAATGAACAACTTTGGCGTTAAACCACCAAGAAACTAACAGAGCATACCTGGAGCTTGACTTGATTCTTTGGCAGTCACTGCTGCATTTGTGAACTGTGGTGGGTCTGGCAGAGCTGCAAATCTTCAACAACTGTTGTGATGAGGGTGGGGACAGTGGGTTATTTTCAGTCTGAAATTAATTTTGTAATCAAATGATTACTGTTTGTAAAGACGGTAATTTATATTTATAACCATGTTGGGATGCAATGAAGGAAAACACCTCCTCAATGCACATTTACACAAAGTTAGAAATATGTATATTGAAGCAGCTGAAATTTTCAATATTTATAGAAAGGCGCAGCAAATACATAAGTCTTTCCTTTTCAACCATTTACTGTGGATTAACTTCGAAAACATCTGTTCCAGCACCTTGGAACAAAGCCATTGGGTCTTTTTGTTCCTTCTTTCTTTTATTTTATTCTTTTGGTTTTTAAAGAATGTCTCTGATGAGGATATGGAGATCTGCCTTTTCTACATTGCCCTTTTATCATATATTTAACAAATTCTATACAAATCTCTCATAGTCAGCATTTGCCTTTTGTAGTTGGTTCCTATTCTCTAAGATAAAGTATATAAGCACTCAGTTTCCAGGTATTGAGATGTGCTGATGTCTGGCATAGTATATATATTAAGCATACAATTCTCTATGACTACACCATAAGAATAGCTATACAACAGCAAATATCAGGGAAACTATTTACCTACCATTTTCTTAATCAGAAGAAATTTTACCTGAGGAAGCCATGCATGAGAGGTAAAGAATGTCACATTCACAGACTATTTAAGGCATACTTCTGAGGGAACTGAGGAACACTAGGGGAAGAGATCAGAGAAGAGACCCTATTGTATTTTTTAAAAATGGTGGGAAGGAGTCATGCCATACAACAGGGCCCACATGGGAGGTTTATTGAGGGGAGAGGAAAGAAGGGGCAGAGAAGGGGGCAGAGACTGGTCCCTCGGGACAAGAGCAAAGGAACAGAAAGAGAAAGAGATGGGGATTGGGCAAGGCCCACCTTTTATAAGGAAACAGTGAATGGGCACAGGGGGTACTCTTAGTGGCTGCAGCTGAAGATCTATCCTGTCAGGACCCCTAAGGGCAGGCCAGTATAGATGCATAAATGGGGCAGGCCAGTATAGATGCATAAATGCTAACTGACCCAAAAACCACTCAGCCCAGGCAATGACCTGGGGCACTTGTTATTTTTTTCATTTTACTTCTGCCAATTTTTACCATTTGCAAAGTATTTTTACAAAGAAATGTCACCTGGTTGACCTGGACTTGTGAGTTTGAATTGAATCCTCAGTAGAGATTAGAGGGAGATACTATTTATGAAGCACCAATCTCAAGTTACTTAAAGTCAAGTCTTTTTGGTCAATTCATATTTAATATTGTTTCAGAGCTTATTGTCAGGGAAATACACAGAATGTTTCCTGGGTCCCTTTTAAGTAATCTGTTCTCAACTGTAATAGGCATTACCTATATATAGACTTTCTATGCGTGGTAATGGGTTGTGATACTTCTGCTTTTACTAGGAAAGTACTATTATTACTTAACAATTTATAAAACAGATGACAAAGTCACGTGCCTAAAGACACTTTTGTGAATAAATTTCCTCTGAATTAAAACTTTTCCTTCGGAAGGGAGGTGAGGTTCATGAGACTCATGAAGCTACAAACCTCTAGAATCCCATAAAGCTGAAATGTACAAGCTTGACAGAGCCCTATTCCCCAAGGTTGCATAAACAGGAAGAGTTGCTAGGGAGAGAAGATACTCTCCAACCTGTCAAGACCACTGCAAGTGATGGAGGGAGTTCCTAGGATGCAGCTTTCATGAACTGTCACTTATGTGGCACTGTCACACAACTGCCTATGTGTCATCTATGCTTCTGCAAGTAACTCTTCACCTGTCCTTCTGTAGCACTCTTACTCAGCTAGCTCATTAGCTCACAAAGTTGGAGTTTGGCTGGATCCTCACTTTGGTCTGCCATGGTGAATAAACATTTGTTTGTGTCTTCCATGGGAAAAGTCACACAAAAGAAAAGTGGCACTTATCAGAGTTGAAATTTGAAAAAAAGATGCCTGCCTACAGAATACCTAAAGTTTTTGCTCTTAAGTTCTTGTAACATCAATCTTAAAAGGTCTTATGATAAAAAAAAAAAAAAACAAAAAAACAGAGCCAGATATTGGGGTGAAAGCCAAAAGATCAGAGAAGCGGAACAGCCAGCCACTAGCTTACCTCTATGAAATCCTCAGCCTCAAGAGAGTTAGTTCCTGTTTTTTCACACCTTATATACCTTTTGTGTTCTGCCATATTACTTCCTGGGATTAAAGGCATGTGTCACCACTGCCTGGTTCTGTTTCTCTCATGTAGCCCAGTGTGGCCTTGAACTCACAGAGATCCAGACAGCTCTCTGCCTCCTGAGTGATAGGAGGAAAGGTATGTGCCACCACTGCCTGACCTCTATGTCTAATTTAGTGACTGGCTCTGTCCTCTTATCCCCAGGTAAGCTATGTTGGGGTACACAATATATCACCACAAGTTCTGATGCTGTGTTGTCCATCTTCTTAATAGTAAATAATTACTCTAGACACTCCTAGACATATCAGACTATCATTTTGGATATGGTTTTTGGTTAACCAAAGTGGGTGGTTTTAAGATTTTATAAAGGTAGTTGTCATCTAGTTATAATAATAATTGTATGTCTAGATAAATTTATAAAGATGTCATGATGAATTTGTGGATGGTTTATTTGTTAAAGAGAAGGGATGTCTTTGTAGATGTCATGATGGACCATGCGGTCCGTGAATAGCTTCTTGAGCTGTAGGCAGGTTCCTTTATAGGGTGGCATAACCAAATATGGTGTCTTGAGATTTTTCAATAGCAAAAATATTCTCAATATGCAATGAAGAACTATTAATTCAAAATCAAACTTGTAATGAGTGCAAGTTTCTGGGAGGGCTTGCTCATGTTGCAGAGTGAGACATATTTGTAGTCTTGGTTCTGAATACAACATACTCTTTGTACTGCAGATGCCATCGTAGACCACACTGCCAGTAAACACTGCCTGTGCACTTCAGCTCAGAGAGATTCTGTGTTATGAACAAAAAAACTGCAATTATTTTTACTGTACATGCAGAGATTAATGCTCCTATAGAAACATGATTGTTTCATTATAGAAAGCAAATTAAGTATTTTCCTGTTATTATTCCTCAACATATAAATACCAAACTGGCATATTTTATTTTTATTATTTTCTAAAGCACTGAATTCTGGTAATATGCACAAGTTATATAAGATTTTATAAAGGTAGTTGTCATCTAGTTGTAATTTTGTCATGGATTTTTCATTTTATGCTGCATAAATACATAAAAATATATTTGATATTTTAAGGCAAAATCCAATGTGATGTTTCTTCAGAGTTACTTTCCATATGGAAGTTCATTGTATGTATAGACTATGGATAGAAAAAAATGCATATGCTTAATTTTGGTGTGTGATGTTTTTAAAACTTTCTTTGCAAGATTTTAATAATAAAGCTTATTTTTAAAAGAATATTTTAGACTGTAGTGTGTTAAAATATTTGTTTATAAAAATTCTACTTGAATTGATAACTTGAACTTCATAAAAATTGTTCTGGGAATTTTTAGCTCAGGATTAGGAGAGAATTGCTAAAAATACTTTTGTCATGTTGTAGTACATATTTATGTGGAAATACATATTTAACCTTGATAATTTTAAAATTGAAATATCAATCAACTATGAAAAATATTAGGGATGCTCTATGTCTTACAATATCAAATATCCAGCCAAGAATTAATTCTTGCTATAATTATGAGGAACACTATACATCTGTTGTTGTGTAAGTTTGCTTTATTCTTCAGTAAATAGTAAAATTACATGATTTTTGTGACTTATTATCAGTCATAGTTTGTCCTATATCCTACTCTATATTCCCAGGGTTGTGTAAAACTTGTAATAAAAAGGATGATGAATGGAAAATTTAAGAAGCAATGTTACATACTGAGAAAATTGATTGTTCTCTTTCCAATTACTACTTATTATAGAAAGTTAATAATCTCCTTTGTCATGGGGAAATCTCTGTGGGTCAGAGATAAATTGAATGCGCCATGGCTTTCTTATATCTAGACACTTCAGAAGGCCCTTCTGAATCACACAAACTGTCCTTCTCCACTTCCTAGTGACTACAGATCTGTTCATTTATATAGCATTATGACCAGCAGAGCAAGGGTGCTTTGATTAAAATTTCATCATGTTAGGAGGAGGGTGTGGTGGAGACTTGGTATTATTTTTAAATGCCTTGATCTGTGGAAAATATGTTCTTGCTAATGAAGTTAATTGTCATTTAGACAACAGATACTTCGTAGATGGCTACTGTGAAGACATGGCATAATTAATAATAACCAAATTATGAATGATTGCTTTATGAAGATTCAAGTTCACCAAAGTAGATAAATTATGAGTGAAATAATTCTTAGAATTACATAGGAGCATAGAATGTACTGAACAAATTTCTTTGACTTCTAAAGTGTTATAATTCTGTTACTTTGCTGCACATGATTTGGGGAAGCAGCTGCCATTCTGCATCTGTTATGGATGTTTTGTGGCCTGAGAAAAGGCAGGACTCACAGTCAGGGCAACTGGGATTATAGTATGTTGTGCCTTACTTGTCACATTACAAAGTAGAGACAAGGACTGTTGGAGATGCCTGGAATCGAGACTCTCAGATGCGAGTGTGCATTAGGATGCCCTGGAAGATCAGCTGACTGCAGATGTTACAGCTCCTGTCTTCTCCTGAGACACTGGTGGAGTTGTGCTAGGAGTTTGCTAAGAAGTTCCTGGTGACGGTGATGATGCTGAACATGAGGCATGTGTTTCTGTCTTAGAGGAGTTGAAAACCATCGTTTACACCCAAATTCCATGAATAGCAAGACACAGGGCTATCTGAAGATGCTTCAAAGGATGTTTTGGTAACCATTTTTCTTCTGTAGAGTTGACTTAAATATGAATTTTTAAATACTTTATTTGATAAATCAAAGTATATTTTAAACTGTTGAGAATTAGTAATGGAATTAATTCAGTTGCTACACATGAACTTTCAAATCCTTGAACTCACAGGTCTTAGAAAGGTATTTGGAGTGAATGCAGGTAGGCCAGGGTGAGCATAGATAAAATTATACCATGAGCATTCACTTAGTCCTTGTCATTCATGCCAGTGATAATAAACAAATACTTAACATCTGCCGGCTCCAGAGAGGAGCAATGGGATGAAGAATATTTAGGAAAGAATGAAAGGTGGTAGGCACAGGGGAGAGACAAGGCAAGAGGGAGGGGAAAGTAATCCGAAGGAAGTATATAAATTCAAAAATTTATTCAACAGCACTTATTAGTAAAAAGAATAATCTTTTCAGGGTTGATACAGAAAATAAAATTCAAAATTCAGAGTCAGAAACATTTTGGGTGTTTCAGATTACATTTTAAATCTTCTTTAAAATATATTTGACAATTTATCAGGAAACTTTGTAAGAAGTGTACACTTTTTGCACAAAATAAGTTTGTATATTGACAAACATATTTGCTGAATCAGTGGAGGGCACAGATGGCCCCCCTCAGACTTTTTATATGGGGGGAGGGGCAAATGAACCAGGATCTGCCTGGTGCCAGAGGCCGTCACACCAAGCACTGCCTGAGGTCGCTGGGCCCTGAGGTTGCTGGGCCCAGAGAGAGAGGAAAGGTAACAGCTCCACAACATGCCTTGTGGCTGGGACAGGCAGTCCTAACCAAGCACCACCTGTGACCCAGACAGGAGCCCTGGCGCTTAATGGTCGGGCACCATTATGGTGGGAGAGCACAAGGTGGGAAAGTGGAAGAGAGCAAGAGGCAGAATGGTTCATGGGCTAGGGAGAGAGGCTGATCTAGAGAGGTGAGTGTGGTGAGGAATGTCTGATGTGAATGCCTAGCTGGCCATCCAAGTCCAGGGTGATGTCTGGACCTGGGCTATGACCAAGGGCAAGGTCTTGGTCCAGGGCCCTGGAGCAACCAAGGAGGCCCGTGTTGATGTCTGTGGCTTCTGTCACTGCTGGGGTCCCTGTAGGGACCTGTAGTCTGGGCTACCACCTGGGGCGATGTTGGTATCTGAGGGCCATGCTACCATGGGGGCCATGCCCATCTGGAGAGCCTGCACAGCCACCTGAGGCCGTGGTGACATCCTGGCACAAACTGCTGCTGCTGCTGCTGCAATCCATGTCTAGGTCTGCTGTCCTGCCATGGCCAGTATCTGTATTGATGTCCCTAGCCCATGTTGCCACCAGGGTCCATGTAGATGCCCAGGGTCTGGGCAACAATTTGTGATCTTGTTGGTGTCCAAGTGCGGGACCAGGCCAATTTGGTGGCCAGTGCTGTCAACTGGAGCCATGGTATTGTCCAGACCAGGACACTGTCACCCAGGACCATGGTGTTGTCCAGGCCAGGGCTGCTACTGAGGGCCATGTCTGGGTCTATAGCCCTACAGCAGCCAGGATCTGAGTTGATGTCTGGGGTTCCTGTTATCACCAAGGGCCATGCAGATGACTGGGTCTGGTCAGCCATCTCAGACAATGTTGGTGTTCAAGGATCATGCTATGACCAGGGCCATACTGATCTGGGTGATCAGTGCTGCCACCTGGAGCCATGGAGATGTCTGAGCACAGGCTGCTGCCTAGGGACATGTCTGGGTCTGTGGCTCTGCAGTAGCTGGGGTCTGGGGTTGTATCCATGGCTCCCTTTACCACTGAGGGCTTTCCAGATGCCCAGGGTCTTGTCAGCCACCTGAGACCATGTTAGTGTCCAAGGGCCATGTTGTCACCTGGGCCATACTGATCTGGGTGGCCTGTGCTGACACTGGGGCCATGGTGACATCCAGGCCAAGCTGCTGCCAAGGACCATGTCTGTGTCTTTAGTCCTGCCACAGCTAGGGTCTCTGATGATGTCCATGGCCCCTGTTAGCACAAGGGGTCATTGGGACCATGCTGAGTTGAGCCAGTCCCGCCCTTCACTGGCTCTAGGATAGCTGGTCCTGCCCCTTACTCAATACTGCTGTAGGCAACCTGCCGCTACCCCTCAGGGGAGAGCTCTCCCCCTCACGCTGGAAAGATGGCCTCACCCCTCACCACAGATGTACACCTCACCTGGGTAGCACACTAGAGCTGACCCTCTTGTTGGGGATGCAGGTGAGCCGGCCCTGGGGGTGTAAGATCAGTATAGCTGACCCTGCCCCCCTCTTCTGCCATGCAGTGGCATGGGTGAGGGAAAGATGCCCTACCCCCTCCGCAGCTTGCTACCTGTGGCAGACGAGGGAGAGCTGGCCCAGGAGTCACAGGTGAGAGAACTAGCCCTGTCCCACACCAGCTGCAGCACACTGGAGACCAGGCCCTTCACCCAACCTTAGGAGCACACTAGAGCTAACCCTATCGTCCAGGGTGCAGGTGAGCCAGCCCTGAGGGTGTGAGAGCAGGAGAGCTCACCCCACTCCCTGACTCATATTCTCCTACAGAAATTGGAAGAAAGGGCCCTGTTCCTTGCCTGGGCCAAACAGTAGAGCTGGCCTTGATGATGTGAGTACGGGGGACCCAGATCTGAGGACCTGAGAGCAGGAGAACTGATCCTGGTCCTTGCTGAAGGCTGAGTTGGGTGAGCTGGCCAAGGCAGTGCTGGAGAGGTCATCTGGGTAGTGAAGATGAAGAAAAAAGCTAGAGAGCTTACTAACTCAGCTACCACACAGTCCCAGAACCGGGGCTATGAGTTGGCACACCCTGACATCCACCTCAAATGAACTCTTGGAGCATGTGAAAGGGATGAACCTAGAACCTACAGATCCAAAACAGCAGGATCTCCATGACACAGGGTAACAACAGGACATCCAAGAGGAGCCACTGTGAGAACCCATTATCAGTGGTGCAGCAAAGACCAGAGGTCTTGAGCTAGACCAATGACTTGTGGCAATGAACACTTGCAAGTAAAAATGAATGGACTAAAGGGTAAACTATGTGTCTCAATGGGCCACACTACACTTTCCACAACCAGATTCTTTTTTTTTTGTTTTTTTCTTTCTTCGTTGGATTGTTTTGTTTTGTTTCTTTGTTTTATTTGGTTTTTGTTTGTTTCTTTTAAATTTGTTTTTGATTTTGGGGTGGGGGTTGCAAGGGCAGAGGGCAGATATAAGGAGACAGAGAGATAAGTAGAATGAGAATATATAATGTGAAATCCACAAAGAATCAATAAAAGTTAAAAAAAAGAAAATACACTATTTGAAACAGCGAAAAGGGATTTATATATTTTTATAGTTGTATACTTCTGAAAGATTCTATATAAATAAACCAATAATCAATATATTTCATTAAAAGATACTATAAGAAGATAATAGATTATTATTTTACTGGAGTCTAACTTGTTATTTGTAAACTGAGAAGTCTTGAAATATTTTTAACCTCTGTAGCTTTAAAATTCTGTACTTTTGCAAGACATAAAAGTGTTAATATTTATTTATTATATTTTGTCATATTTGATAATAAACCTGCTGGCCAACAGTACTGGAGTAAAATGGACTTGGCAAGGAGACAGCCTGCTGTACAGATGACAGATTTCCTTCTCCTGCTGAGACAGGGGCGTCATCTCTAGACCAAGTCATTTCTAGCTCTCCTTCCCTCAGCCTGAACTTCCATCTTTTGTTATTCTCTATCCGATGACCCTAATGTTTTCAAAAGAGGTAAAGATCTGAGAGAAGTTTCTATCTGAGGTATGTGTGTGTCGATAAGAAAAGTCAGCTCTAAAAAGCTTATTATACTAAAACTACAAAAAAAAAATTCATGGACTTCTGACCTTCATTTTTATTTGATTTATTTATTGATGAATTACTTGGAATATAAGGACATTTATCTTATATATCATTGGCTGGCCATGTCCAACTTAGAGCAATAGAAACTTGAAAACTGTGTGAAGCTAGGAAGAAAACTTGAAGATTACAGAGTATAAGACTGTCATACATATTCATGAGCATCAGTTACAGTCCCCACAGTGTGAGTGGGAGCTGAAGCTCATCAAAGCTTGTGTGTCTAAATCTACAATGATGTGCTTTATTAGGTTATGTTACCTCACCTGAGAGTCTACGGAGTAGTCATACCCCTAAATGCTTAAGTTTTATGTAATCAAAAGAATAACAGTGAAGTTTAATTGTTGCCAGGGCAATATGTTTTAAAATATTTTACTAACTGAATATTTCATCATGAAGAAGCTTTGCCATTTAAGTAATAGAGTAATAGGTATCAAATAATTTATTTCCAAATTTTATAAATAAATATTTACACACAAAACAAATATGCTTGCATTAATCAGATTTTAGTCTCTATAGGATAATTTTTAAAGGGGATTTGTTTTTCTGGCCCATAGTTACAGTCATGGTCACTGGGCTGTTGACTCTGGACAAGTGAGGAGAACATCATGACAGGAGGTATATTGTGAGACAGAACTTTTCAACTCATGTGGCTGGAAGTCACACAGAGAATTCAGAGAGAATTAACATTCTGAAGCCAAACCCAGCAGACTATGAGCTATCAATAGATTAATCCATCATTTATGTCAGAACGCTCATGACCCAGTCTCTTCCTAAAGATACTACCTCTGAGCAGAGCTGCTCTGGGACTAAACCTTCAACATGTAAGTTTGAGGAGTCACACATGATCTGACCCATCACATATGGAGAGAATGACAAATCTACAATCACAATACATTTCAATATACCTCTGAACAATCAAGGATATGCATCCATACAATTATTAAAAAGAGCAAAGCAAAGGCCAGCAACAAAATAACCTCAGAGCACAGTAACTGAGCACATCACTCAAAAACAGTTCACATGTGATTCTTGAGCATAATGTAACGTTATGAAGTCTTTTTTATGCTGTGAGGCTACACTCCACAAATATCGAAAATACTTTTATCTGAACCTAAAGCAAAATTAAAATCAATACTAAAAATGACTACTCAGAGGCAAATATTTAGATATTTTCTAAACATACTTCAAGAGTACACACACTTAAAAATGTCTTGTATTAAAGTTTTAACGAACAATTAATATCAATGTAACATAAATACTTCTAGAGAATAAGAAAAATAGAGAAACTCATTATTATTTTATAAGTTTATAAAAATTTCAAAATAGAACAAAAGTGAAGCCTGAGTAAGAACAGCACAGTCCAATCTCACATAAAAATGTAGGCATAAAATCTTTGCAAATTAAAATGTAAATATCTTCTTAACAGGGCCTTTTGTAAAGATTGTGTTATGATATGAATGGATGTGTGCCTCTAAGAATCATATGTTGGAAACCTAACCCCTAATACGATAGTTTTAAAAGCTGTAGGTTTGGTAGATGATTATATCAGGATTGTCCTAGACTCCCTCCTTAATGAGATCATAAAAGTGATCTGAAAACTCCTTTACTCAATTTCTTCACTGTGACCTAAGACATAGAAGGAAATCTGCATCCAGAAGAAAGCTCAGAGACATTAATAAAAATAGAAAGAAAAAAGGATGAAAAGACAAATAATACTCATGAATTCAACTGTTTAATTTGCCAGAAGCTAACAATTATTCAGTCTAATGTAGGAAAGTCATAATGTTTTTTTTTTTTTTTTTTGGCCTAAACAAAGAAATTTTAAAATCTGTTAAAATTTTTTCATGGTTAGTAACTTACTAATGATAAACAAAGGAATATTCTTCTCTACATCAATACTTGTTTAAAAAGTCTTAAGGTTTTGGGGATGATGTGATGAGAGGGGAACCTACTATGAAACCTGAAGACTTAAGTTTGATCCCTGGAACCTCCACAATGGAAGGAGAAAATCAACTTCAGAAACTTTTCCCGTGACCTCCATGTGCATTCTGTGGTATGCTGTTGTCTATATGCTTATGTAGAAATTTGCAAGCACATACAAATAACTAAAAGTAATAAAAGTTAAGATAAGTCATGTTGTATGTTCAGATGTGCTAATAGAAATACAGACTGTCAGCAGGGCAGAAAGTTTTGCATATAAGGAGTTAGTGGAGGGAAGGAGTGGGAACTCTGGCAGAGAGCAGTAGTTTCATTACTATACTTCAGAATTGCTAAGAAAGGGTGATGCTATTAGCAGGGCAGGCAGCAGTCTGTCTGCAGTTATTTTAACATTCTGTACAGGTTCTGAATCCCTTTCTGCTTCGATCCAAGGAAGGTTTCCTCCTTAGTGTACTGATGACATTGTGTGTACAGGGATGGAAGTATGCTGAAAATAAAAAAAAATTACACATGTATGGGGAAAAATAGATTAGTCTGCAGTGTTTGAAATGTGCAAAGGCAATCCTGGTATGTGGAAAAATCCAGCTCAGTCCTAAGAAATATATATATATATATATTCATAAACTCAAGATAGGCAATTATTTCCAATAAGACAAAAGTATGAGTAATTCAGGAAAAAGTACATTGAACTTTCACAAATGAATGGAAAATGTATAATGAAAGGACAGATAGAAAAGACATTATTGATAAATATCCACATTTAGAATGTATTAGAAACCCCAATAACTAATAGCCTTGAACTCTCTCTTGAGAAGCTCATTCCTACTATACAGTGAGTGCTATTATCCTTTACACATCTCTTTTTCCAACTGTACACAAATATATATTAAAATATAATCCTAATAAATTCTAATTTTTTTTACTAAAAAAAAAGAAATAATTCTGAAAAAATCAAGCATAAAATAACTAGGCTAGTAGGTTCATTCCTGAGTCTATTATTCTGTTTAATGAACGTAGTATCAATTACTTTATAAATTCATTTCTTGATGTGTATAGACCAGCACAGCTCTTAGCCCCATCAGAGAAGATTCTTCATGCAGTGGAGTGGTTAACTCAGAAACTCACAACTGGTCAAAGGCAGAGAGAGAATAACTGAGCCAGTAGAGTGTAGGGCTATAAATGCAATGTGTAAGTAAACCCTGCACCCACACCAAAGGCTATAGCACCATCACAGCAGAGAGGGAGGGAAGATTGTAAGTGCCAGAGGTCAGGGAGGACCATTCTGAAGCAGTGCCTTCTGGACATGACAGGACCACTGTACTCATGAGTTCACAGAGGATGTGGTTGCCTTCAAAAGACCTGTACAAGATCAAGAAATAACATTCTAGCATGAATGGGGGAGGGTTTAGGTTGGCATGCTCCATGGAAATGTTTCACACCTGTGAGTACATGGTAAGCACAAATTGGACTTGGGTTAATAACAAACAAAAAAAAAATGGATAGCTGTTGGGCTTAGGGTGGGTGTATCTGGGAGGATTTGTGGGGGTGGGAGTGAATATGATTAAAACACATTGTAAGAAATTTTCAAAAAAATAATAAAAATGTTATACTAAAAGATAATTAGACATAAAGAGACAAATCATAAAAATTACAGCTGATACATGACTGAATACTACTTAAGGATACACAAATAAAATGTAAAATCAGAATATGACTTGATTTCTAAAATTGAATTTTAGCAGCAGACAATGATTCGTTGACTGTAAGGAGATGCCAATCCTGAGAGGTCTGGTTCAAGTGGATACATTGCAAAACTCTCAGTGTAAGTGAGGAACACTTTAATAAAAACCAGGAAAGAGAATATTCCCTTGCTGTGTCAACCAGCATCAATCTTACTGGGAAAACATACCTTACAGATGTTTTCCTTTTTGTAGTTAAGAAATGTCACAGCTGTTAAGAGAAAAGAGTTATGTTGAAGAGACATTTCAGGCATAGTGGAGCTTATCAAGTACTGCTGCCTGCCTGCCTTGTCTCCACATGGCAGAACTGAATTTACTCTTCAACTTGAGTTTGAGAGTGTCATGCAACAACTTTTGTCCAATGAATTGTGAGCACAAGGGATGAGCTTAACTTCTTTGATAAATAATTTAATTGCAAGGTAAGGCTTAATGTGTTTTCTCCTTCCTGCCATAGCAACTAGAAGAATTTGAGATGGCTTTGTTTTCTCAATCTGTATCTTTCAGTATGTATTAGTTGCTTGTTTTATTGCTGTGACAAAATACCTCAACCATTTTAAAAAAAGAAAAAACAGTTTAAAGAAGGGAAGGTTTATTTTGTTTTACAGACAAACCAGCTCAAGAATTTATGAGGCTCTAGGAAAACTACACAAATGGGCATAAGTACAGAGAGGCTACATATCCATTAAATTTTGCATATCTTAAGTGTCCACAAGAAGAGAAGTGAATATGTCATGATATACATGACAGAGACTTAGAGAAATTCCAGGCTGGCTTAAAATAAACTAATAGATTATGTACATATGGCTAGGTAACACACGAAGGTAATAAGCTAATGATGACATATTCAAGATACAATGATGAATTTAAATATCACATTTTAAGATAAATGTGCAACATAGAAGTACTTATTTGGTTACCAACAGAATAACTTCATGCCATTTGTAAGGATATTGTTTCAGGCTCCCACCCAGGGATTCCTGCCTTCTAGGATCTAGGCCCTGGGACACAAACCTTGCCCAGGAACCCCTACCCATCTCTGCTCCAGTTGCTGGCCAGCAGGAAAGACTCCTGTGCTCAGATTCCCCCACTAAAACCCCTCATCTGACCCTGTAATCTACAAGACCCATGCCCTACCCCAAATCCTCACATTCCCTTGTGACCTCAGTGGCTTCCTGAGACACAGAATCTGCCAGTTCTGATTGGGCCAAGAAGTGAGTGACTCTTCTCCGATGCAGAGAGTCTTGCCTCTATGATGTAGGCCCTGGGGTACAACTCATGCCTGGGAACCCCCACCAATCTCTGCCTCAGTTGCTGGCCAGCAGAGAAGACCCCTTCAGGCAGGCTCCCCTACCAAAACTCCCCCTTGGACCTTGAAATCTACAAGACCCAAGCTCTACTATAGAAATAAATAAAAACAGTTTGGTATTGGCATAAAAACCGGCATATGGACCAATGGAATTGAATTGAAGACCCTGACATTAATCCATACACCTATGAACACCTGATTTTTAACAAAGAAGCCAACAAATCTTCAACAAATGGTGCTGGTATAATTGGATGTCAACATGTGGAATACTGCAAATAGATCCATATCTATTACCATGCACAAAACTCAAGTCCAAGTGGATCAAAGACCTCAACATAAATCCAGCTACACTGAACATGATAGAAGAGAAAGTAGGAAGTAATCTTGAATGCATTAGCACTGAAGACCACTTCCTAAATATAAAACAAGTAGCACAGACACTGAGCTACAATTAATAAATGGGACCTCCTGAAACTGAGAAGCTTCTGTAAGGCAAAGAACATAGTCAATAAGACAATAAAACAGCCTACAGAATAGGAAATGATCTTTACCAACCCCACATCTGACAGAGGGCTGATCTCCAAAATATATAAAAGATTCAAGAAACTAGACATTAAAATACCAAACAACCCAGAGCTAAACAAAGAATTCTCAACAAAAGAATCTCAAATGGCTGAAAGATATTTAAAGAATTGCTAACATCCTTAGTCACCAGGGAAATGCAAATCAAAATGACTCTGAGATACCATCTTACACCTGTCAGAATGTCTAAGATCAAAAACACTGATAACAGCTTATGTTGGAGAGGATGTGGAGCAAGGGGAACACTCCTCCACTGTTGGTGGGAGTGCAAACTTGCACAACCACTTTGGAAGTCAGTTTGGTGGTTTCTCAGAAAATTGGGAATCAATCTTCATCAAGACCCAGCTATACCACTCTTGGGCATATACCCCAGGAATGACCAATCATACCACAAAGGACACATGCTCAACTATGTTCATAGCAGCATTACTTGTAATAGCCAGAACATGGAAACAACCTAAATGCCCCTCAAACAAAGAATGGATAAAGAAAATGTGGTACAGTAGTACACAATGGTGTACTATTCAACAGTAAAAAAAAAAAAAAAAAAAAAACAATGACATCATGAAATTTGCAGGCAAATGGATGGAACTAAAAAATATCATCCTGAGTGAGGTAACCTAGACTCAGAAAGACAAACATGGTATATACTCACTCATAAGTGGATACTAAATGTAAAGCAAAGGATAACCAGGCTACAACCTACAGTTCCAGAGAAGCTAGCTAACAAGGAGGGACTCTTGGATCACCTTGGGAAGGGGAAATAAATGAGATTTCCATGAGTAAACTGGGGATGGGGGAGGGGGCAATAGAAGGTGGGGAATGAGGAATGAGAACATAAGGGAACAGGATGGTTGAGCTGGAACAGGGACAGAATGGGAGAGCAAAGAAAGAGATACCATGATAGAGGGAGACTTCATGAGGATAAGGAGACACAGGGTGCGATGGAAGTTCCCAGGAATCTACAAGGATGACTCCAGCTTAGACTACTAGTAATAGTGAAGAGGGTGCCTAAACTGGCTTACCCCAGTATTCAGATCAGTGAATACCCTAACTGTCATCATAGAGCCCTCATCCAGTAACTAATGAAAGCAGATGCAGAGATCCACATCCAAGCATCAGGCCGAGCTCCAGTAGTCCAATTGAAGAGAGAGAAGAGGGATTCTATGAGCAAGGGGCATCAAGATCATAATGAGAAAACCTACAGAGACAACCAAACCAAACTAGCGGGACCTCATGGACTTTAGATCAATAGCTGTGGAGCCTCTGTGGGACTTGACTAGGCCCTCTGCCTAGTAAGTCAGACAGTTATGCAGCTTGATCTGCTTAAGGGCCCCCCTGGCAGTAGGATCAGGATCCATCCCTGGTGCATGAGCTGGCTTTTTGGAGCCCACTACCTATGGTGGGACACCTTGCACAGCCTTGATGCAGGGGGAGGTGCTTGGACCTGCCTCTGCTGAATGTATCAGGCTCTGTGGACTCCCCATGGAAAACCTGGCCTTATTGGAGGAGGAAATAGATGGCGGGCTTGGGGGAGGGAGGCAGGAAGGGCAGGAGAAAGGAGGAGAGGTGGATCTGTGACTGGTTTGCAAAATAATAAAAAGTTCCTTAATTAAAAAAAGGATATTGTCGCAAAGCTACACAGAGAAACCCTGTCTCAAAAAACCAAAAAAAAAAAAAAAAAAAAAGGATATTGTTTCAGGATGTTCATATAAATGTTCAATATTAGACATCAAATTTATAAGAGCAGTTACTTTTGGGGGGACAAAATAGAATGGCAATGTGTAGGAAATGTGGCAAGGTTAAGTTTCCCCTATTATGCCATTTTTAAAAACTGAAAGTATTTTAAAATCTTGAGTGCTCAATAATTTATTCCTATTGTTTTCAGTAATTTGCAAATTTTCTTGGTATGAATCAGTGACAGAAAAAATACTATAAATGTAATAATTTATTTGAAATAATGCCTCTTTATAGTTATTCAAATTGAATATGTGTTGGCTTTTCTTAGGAGGGGGAGAGTCTGACTGGAGCACTGATGCTTGTTAAGAAATTAGTAACTTCACCTCTTGGTCTTTTATCCATAGAGACAAAGGGAGCTAGGAGGAGACTAGATTTCACGTTAATATAAGAAAACCAGGGTCAGCTCTTAATCAGAAAAGGGCAGGAAATGTGAGATTTGGAAACTAGCAAATCAGAGAAGTTGAAACAAGTTTTCTTGCAGTGGAGTTCAGCAGAAGAAAGGTGCAGAGCCCCACCGGATTCCTGGCCGTGGCCTCCTCCACACTGCATGGGGGGATCTGAAGCAGCAAGCTTTCATGTTCAGTAGAGTTTCTCGGATACTTTGCTCAGTGAACAACTTGATACTGACTTTATAGAAATAACTCAGGGGTGTTGATAGGCTCTCTCATGGTTTCAGTCAGATTAGCCAGGACACTTCCTTCGGCCATGCAAAGCTAGCCACAGTCACTCAGCTAATCCCATTGGCTCCTTCTGCATTCCAAGATCACTTTAGGTTGACACTCTGATGTGCCGGACATGCTTAGTATCCATATCCCACAGCAAGAATGAGATGACTTCATGACTTAACTTCAGTGAAGGCTGCAGGCATGAAGAAGTTGCTCATTTTCTCTTTCTCACAAAATTTCCTAGAATTACTGCTGTGGGATGTTCTGTATGTCAAGAGTGTTGCTGATTGGTCAATAAATAAATCACTGATTGGCCAGTGGCCAGGCAGGAAGTATAGGCGGGACAAGGAAGAGAATAAAGCTGGGAAGTGGAAGGATGAGTCAGAGACACTGCCAGCTGCCGCCAGGACAAGCAGCATGTAAAGATGCCGGTAAGCCACGAACCACGTGGCAAGGTATAGATTTATAGAAATGGATTAATTCAAGCTGTAAGAACAGTTAGCAAGAAGTCTGTAAGCAATATAAGTCTCTGTGTTTACTTGGTCGGGTCTGAGCGGCTGTGGGACTGGCAGGTGACAGAGATTTGTCCTGACTGTGGGCCAGGCAGGAAAACTCTAGCTACAAATTACCTTGACCTGAAGAGATGTCATTACCCAAAGGAACAGGAATTATTGCAGAATTACCAATCAAGGTAAAGAAACAAAATGGCGGGTGACTGATATCTGTGTGGTGTATATTTGGATGCTGCTCCAAGGGAACTGAAGAATGAGCAGAGCTGCAGGTCTGTAATCCCTCTCTACTGCCTACTGTGACTGACACCTGTGTGTGACAATCAGTACTGGAGAAACAGTGAAAGTTCTGGAACCACTAGATTTCCTATGCCTTGTGTATTATTGCCTATGTGGGAATCTACCTGTGACCTTGTGGTTTGTCAACTAGATTTTCACTATTTTTTTTTCTGATTTGATTTTTTACTATTCTAACCAACAGTTTGTTTTGTTGTTTTATCAAGGCAGGAAGCTAAACATGTCTAATGGAGCAAAGTCACTCTTGCCTTGGTTAATTTTTGGTATTGTCATTTTGTTTGTTGTTTACAGTATTAGAGATTGGAATCGGAGCCCTGCAGAGGCAATAAACTACTAAGCTATACCATAGCTCCTTTAAATTTTGTTTTCAGACAGGATCTTGCTGTTTTGCAGTCCTCCTGCTTAAATCCATACACTTTGATTTTCAGGGGTGTATTTCCACACCCAGCAATCCCTGATTCTCAGTGTCATTCACGGCAGTAGGGCCATGCAAGTCTCCATCAGGAGTGGCTTTTGTTGTTGCTGTTTATTTTGTTTTTGTTTGCTTGTTTGTTTGTTTGTTTGTTTTTGTGTGTGTGTGTATGTGTGCTCCGACAGGGTGAGATAAACTAGTGGATTAAATACACATCAGAACAGATTTACTTATTTGTCTAGGGTTCATAAGTGTTTCTACTTCAGGAATGTATTGATTTATATAAACATTCATTGTAGGCTTTTAAAACAACTGTCATAAATGTTCTTTTTATCATATTCTCTTCAGAGGCTTAGCTTTATATAAAAAATTAACACCTTTGATGACATGGGAGAATTTCTTACAAATCTGGAAATCTGTGTAGAAAAATATTTTACAACTTCCATCCACAGGCCCTTTCATGGAGTGAAACTATTAAGGAACAACCAAGGCCCAGGTTGGATGAAACAGTCTTCACATCTATAAAAACCAGTGGCTTTGAGTTTCCCCGTGGACACTCCACTGTGATGTTTGACAGTCTGGGTGGAAACATCTTTATCTATGATCCCATTCTTCCTGCTAAAGACAGTGAAAGCAAGGCAAATTTAAGAGTGCTGTGTGTGTGTAAAAAAAGATTCAAGATGGTGTCTTATGGACCCTGGGTTTTCCCTAGATTCTTCTTGAGATTCAACAAAAACAATAAATGTGTAGCTGAATGTTAGATTTGGTATTGTAGTAAAGTGTTGGAGTTGAAGAGAAGGGATCAAGTGATCAGGTAAAATCCAGAAGTATTGGGTATTAGAAAGAGAAATACAATGATTGTCTCAACATTGAGTATTCTGCTGCTCCATGTGGGGCTTTAGGTAAAAGAGAGGAAGAACTCTCTTGGGAACTCCATGACAAAACAATGTCCACAAGCATAGAACCTGACATTTTTATGAAGGCAAATCAAAATAAAAAGCTGACCCGAGTCACTACCAACTTAGTAATAACTACAGTTATTGATATTATTCCTACTATGTTCATGCAGTGCTTTACAGGGGCCATTTAAGAAGGACCAATGAACTTCCTGTTTTGGGAATCAGTAAAAACCTGCAATCTTCTATCTCCTAATCCCAATGGCTCCTTTCTTATACTGGCATGGGTCAGAGGTGACGAGAGTAACAGATTTGAGCTCAGGTAAACAAATTAGATGTACATCTATTGAAACATTCATGTAGTAGAAGTACAATGTTCAGTTTTGGGGAAAGCAGCAGATGTTTCACTTTAATACTAGTGAAACAGAAAGTCTTTACTTCCTTTACCATCTTAAGGAGGAACCTCCTCTCCATTTATCAACCTCAGTATCTGTGTGGCCATGTAAAGACCTCTCTAAGGCTGAAGCTTAGCAATATACCAGAGTCTGTTCCCCAGTGCAGTGTCAAGTTTAGTTCCCTACTTACATTAAACCTGCACTGAACTTTCCTGAACACAACCTCATAGTAGGTTCTCCACTTCAGAAGCTAGCTTGGAGATTTGTGTGGTCAGATCTGTGGATCCAAGACCTGTCAATGTCTGTACTTGCCAGGCAAAACTCTGAGAGAATACTCCTTTCTACCTACAGTCTTGGCATGAAGGATAAGGAAATAGAATCCCTGTCTTACCTAGGTCTCAGAACTGAGACTTTAGCAGGACTTCTGATCCAGGCCTACAGCTCTTTGAATGCAGGAACCTTGAAAGCCAGTCTCTATCAGTACCTTCAAATGATTGATGGTTCTTAGGAAAGAATTCTGAACCAATCACAACTTTGAGACTATAGTATCTGCTGCACATGACCTCTACTAACAGTTCACCTCAAATGCTTAGGAATATAAGGACAAATCAAGGTGGAAGAAGTAGAAATAATAAAGATAATAACAAAGTAAATAAGATTAGGAAAAAACAGATTATAAAATATCAACAAAATAAATTTCACCCTAACTAACTGAGACTAAAGACACAGATAAGTAAAATCAGAGCAGAAAATGTAAATATTGCCATTCATAATTAAAAAAATAAAGGAACACAAAACTGCTGTGAAGAATTGAATGCTAAATATTTAGACAATCTACACAAATGCATGAATTCTTAAATATGTACCACCAACAATACTGAACCAAACAAAAATGGAAAATCTAACTAAAACAGCAATACATAAGTAGATTGACACAGTAATTAAAATCACTCTTGTATAAAACAAACTTTAGACATGATTGTTTACATTGAATTCTATAAAATGATTAACAATAATTAGTATCAGATCTTAATGCTTTCAAAATTTTAAATGGGAAAAAAATTTGCTAAATTTTTTTATGAGTCCACTGCAATTCTACTGTTGAATCTAGAAAAATATCTAACAAGATAAACAAAAACTGTTGACCTTTTTTCCTGGTAAGTGAAAATTATAAATTCTGAGTAAAAATACTAGCAATTCAAAGTCACTACATTACAGAAAGTTGATATATTAAGATTAGATTGGAATCCAACTCAGAAATACAAAGATAATTCAACACACAAAGGTTGATAGATTTGACACAACAAATCACCATGAAAGCCAAAGTCATAAGATTATTGAAATCCATATCCCTTTATGATTTGTGAAAAGACCCTCTCAAAGCTAACAATAGAAAGAAAAGATGTAAAATAGTAAAACCTATATATGAGGAACTCATACCCAATATTACACTGAATGCAAAAATAGCAATAGTGTTTTCTCTAACTTTGGGAGGAAGATAAGAATAGCCACTTATACACTAATATTTAACATAGTCCTGGGTCATACTGAAGGAAAGAAAAATGGAAAAGAATAAAGTTAAATTACCCATGTTGATTCTGTCTTTGAAAGCCCTAAAAGCACCAACCACAGATGTGAGATAAATGCTTATGCATCAATCCAAGAAGTTTCTCCACAACAAAGGAAACAGCAAACAAGCTTAAGGCTTTCAGAATGGAGGAAATGCTGCCAATGGTACAATGGGGGCTTGACATCCGCAATACAAATGGATCTCAAAAAGATGAACAAAAAAGAAATTCAATTAAGTAACACCAATAAAGCTCTTCTCAGCAGAAGACATTCAAATGGTCGATGAACACAGGAACAATGTTCAGTTTTACTGATCACCAGGGTGATGCTAATCAAAACCACAATGAAATTTCCTATCACCCCTGTTGGAATTGCTATCAGCAAAAAAGACAAACACAACAATTTCTGGAAAGGATTCAGAGAGATAGGGACTCTAACACCCTGCTGCTAGGACTATAAATCTACTGAGTCATTTTAGACGACAGTCTAGAGAGTTTTCAAAAACTAAATGTAGAACAAACATTTGAGACAGCAATTCTATGACTGGGCATATATCCAAATGAAATTTTTATGCACAAAATACTTGTAAACTCATGTTGATTGCAACACTCTTTAAAATAGCCAAACACTGAAGCCAAACCAGCTGTCCAGCTAATGAGTGGATAAAGAAAATGTGGTGTATGTATACAATAGGATATTACTGAGCCATGAAAAGAATGAGATCCTGTTATTCACAGCATTATAATTGGAACTGAAGAGCACTGTGTTCAGTGAAACAAGCCAGACACACACTGATAAATTCCATATGTGCAGAACTTAGTCAGCCTTGTGGGAGTAATAGAATAGTGGACACTAGACATAGGACAGGGCAAGAGTGGGGAAGGGCAGGAAGAAATAAGGGAAATCTTTGGGGACCTAGAAGGATACTGGAGGAAAAGGGCAAGACCTGAGTAACAGAGAGACATGTTCAATGCTTTATGTATACCAGAATATGATGATGAGTCCTACTGTTTGTATAATTAATATGTAGCCACATGTAATAAAATGAAATATAGGGAAAATAATACACAATAAGATGGAGACATTAGCACCAAGGAAGTATATCTGGGTACTTATAAGATACATCCAGAGAGGCTTGTTTTTCTTGACTATTACCTTCTTTCAGGTTTATAAAATCATCCCCAGTGAAAGGGATCAGGACCCCTAAGACCAAGTTCTCAGCACAAGGGAGATTTATTTGCCACAGAGAGATGAAGGATGAAGAATAACAGTCAAAGATAGGAAACAGAGGACAAAGGAGAAGGGGAAGGGAACAGGAATATGGGGTAGGCATATCTGTCCTGGGGAGAGAAAGGACTGTCTCTGGATAGAGAGAAGACAGAAATGGCCCAAAGGAAAATGTTGATTTATAAAGGTAAAAGGGGAATACCTATGTTAGGAAGAGGTGTTTAATTTTAGTTGGGCATATTAACTAGGTGAGCCAAGGGGGCTTTTGAATGCCAGACTTTAATATTTGGATAGCTAGACCTTGGTAGTTAGCCTCAAAAGGAAGAAGTAGCCAAATAAGGGAATAAACCTTGGTGGAATGTAATCTAATAGTTTTTAGCAAGGCAGACAGAATGGGGCAGAAGGGCAAGGCCTGCCAAAGCCATGTTTGCCATGCTTGGGCTGGCTAGAGTCCCTTCACCTAGGCACTCTCTGACTAACAAAATCAGTGCTTACATCTACTTCTTGCTTCTTTGCCATGCAAATAGATAGTAAATGTGTTTGAGGCATTAATGAACTAATGTAACTGAGATTTCTTGTTGCCAGTCTTCCTTGTACTTATTAGCATAGTCAGGGGATCCAGTTACACACAGTAGGATATCAGTGGCTGTACTCTAGTTTCCTAGGTAACATAATATTTTTCCTTGGCATGTCATGAAGCCATGGTAGCCCAATCTGCAGCAATAATTTGTGAATCAAGAGACAAAACCAAGAGAATCAGACACATTTGACCTAATTTCCTGAGATGTTAAGCCAACACAAGCAGCTACTTACCTCTAGATGTTGGTATCATGAGAAAAACAGCTCATATCTTTTTCAGCTAATGTAGGCAGGGTTTCTGTAGCTTGCTGTCAACGTTGACTTGTTTTATCATAAATATCCCAAGGAAATTATGTGTTTCTCCAAAAGAAAGGGCTCTCACCTCAGTAAGAGTTGGTGAAATGTTCTCAAAGGACGTTTAAGAATATAATTATGGAATGCAAGGATAAATATAAAGTGCTTCTAAGTCATAAAATATTAGGCTACTTCTGAAAGGTATGCATGCCAATCATGATGTGCACAAAAGCCTGTAAACCCAAGTTCCTTCACGAGAATCTATAGTTTTTGTCTCATTTCAAAGGTTTCTAAGTTCAGCAGGATGGCTGATACCTGTAATTCTAGCACTCCAGAGGCTGAGGTGGGAAGACAGTCATGACTTTGAGGTCAGCCTGGAATAACTTCAATAACATAAAATAGTGAGTTCAAACCCATTATTTCTGTGGTGAGTTTGACTACCAACCCCTTGGCCAATATACACATTCCTTAAGAACTGCTGTAGGACTCTCTGGTATAAAACACAGGAAACACTTGTACCTTCTTCATGGTAACCCTAGAGAGTTAGCACTTACCATCTCCTTACTAACTTTCAGCACAGTACTGAGAATTACATTTACCTCTGTGTTATCACAGCTATTTCTTGCAACAGTCCTGTGCAGTAGAACTGGTTTTCTTCAATCAGTAAGTGAGGAAATCCAGACCTTGAGGAGTTTTTAAAAATCCTCATCAAAGCTCAGACTATACCAGTTTGACCACCTGCTATATCCTGACACCTAGATTGGCACTTAGTAATCATTAAACACCAAGTAAATATTTTCAAAGAACAACAATTTATACTTCTATACTGTTTAAGTGAACCTGAATCGTGCTTTGGTGTTGTTATTTGTTTTTGCTCTTGTGCTGTTTTGGGGGCTCACCACCCGGCTCCCAAATAAATCACACACAGAGGCTTATTCTTAATTATAAATGTCCAGCCTTAGCCTGGCTTGTTTTTTGCCAGCTTTTCTTAAATTATCCCATCTATGTTTTGCCTCTGGGCTTTTCCCATTCTCTTACTTCTGTAAATCTTACTCTTACTCTATGATTTGTTGTGTAGCTGGGTGGTTGAGTGGCTGGCCCCTGAAGTCCTCCTCCTTCCTTCACTCCTAGACCTCTCCTCCCAGATTTCTCCTTCTATATATTCTCTCTGCCTGACAGCCCCACCTATCCTTTCTCCTGCCTTGCCATTGGCCATTCAGTTCTCATGGCAGACCATCAGGTGTTTTACAAAGGCACAGTAACACAGCTTCACAGAGTTAAACAAATGCAACATACACAAAAGTAACATACCTTAAAATAATCTACAACACTTTGGTTTCACTCTGAATTGTCACTTCTTCAGTAGATAGCTTAAAGAGACAGTAATCTAGTTAATAAACATACAAATATAACTTAAATGCCAAAAGCACCCCCCCCCACCAGATAATCAAGTCCAAACTCTTGTTGGATTTTGAACCATAGCAAAGAAAATGGCCATTTCCCAGACAGGAATATATGAAAAAGCAAAGATGGGTAAATGTGATTGTTAGGGTGATAAGTGAAAGATTAGGGGGGCCAGCTTTACATTAGCATGTTACAGATAGTGCTCAGAAGTCTGGCCCTTAAACATCACTCTAAGGTCAATGTGGAACATAGAGCAAAGCTGAGCAATGAAGGGGTGTGTACTTTAACTCCAGGACCAGTGTGGAAGGATAGACTGAGAAGAGTGGAGAAAAAGAAGATGGCCGCAGTTCTCCAGGCATAAAAGCTGAGGTATGTGTCCTAGAACCCATGGATGCTGCTAATAGACAAATCCTGGGGAGGGGGTGGGGATCATGTGACATTGTTCCATGCAGAGCCAAATAAAACAAATAGGGTTGGTAGAACATTACAATTTATACACAGATTTTTCTTAGCAAATTCAGCTCTTCAGTAAGTTTATTGCAACCCCAAGTCAATACTCACAGCCAGGTCCTGCCATTCATAAGTTCTCTCATGCTGACAAAATTGAGTCTTACAGTCTGTAACATTGCAGCTGAAATGGAATGAGAAAAACTGTCAATTTTGTGTTTCAGCTCTCACTACATAAACCTGTGCATCTCAGTGTAGTGATGTTCCACTTCTCATATGTTTGTGGATTTTTTTATTGTTTGTGATTTCACAGTTTAGAATGGAGCTGAAGCCCCAAAGTGGTTTCCATCATTCTGCACAAAGGAAGGTTGTGCCATTCCTTTCAGAGGGAACCCTTACAGACCATCTTTGTTCAGGCTTGAGCATGAGAGCTCTTGGCCCTGAACTCACGCTAATAAGTTAATGCCATCCATTATTTACATCATTTTGAAACAGAGATACACATGAGACAAAGTTGTTATGAAATTGACGGAAATTTAACCAGAGGCTCATAAGAACCTTCTCCTATTGCCCTCCCTAGGGCAAAGGCTCAGTGTTTTCTAATTCAGTGTTCACAACAACTTTGTAGGAAACAGCTACTGAAAATAGTGAAAATATAGTGTGTGTGCTGTGGAAAACTAAGCCTGTGTTGTGCATTAGAGGCATAAGATCTGATGTTACTGCCATAGAGAAGAAATTGAAATCCAAATATGTACAGTGAAGAGGCTGAAGTTGTATAATTATTTGTCATTGGATCAGAGTTTGGATTCTTTACTTTTTCCTTTAGCAGTTTCCTTTTTACTTCTCAAAACCACAAACCTTTCATCACAGTATTGTCATGAGTGGCCATACACTTAAGCCAGAGTATTAGTTGACTTTATTTCCTTGGTTTAATGGTAAGGAAAGTCCTACATGGATATACAGGAAGAATCATCTATGCAAGGCATGGTCTTTGTCCAGCCTCTCTGCTCTCATCAAGGCCTAAGCTCATGTAACTCTAGCCTAATTCCAGATAGACACAAAACCCATGAGCCTTCCAAAGATGTTGAGAAGGCTTTCTTTCTGCCATATGCTGCCCTTCTTCCCACCCACCCACCTGTCCCTGTCCTGTAGATCTGTCTGACTGGATCATATTGGGGGAAACTCAGCCACACTATCTCAGCTGTGTGCTTCCAATGGCTACCTCTGCAGAGCTGTGTAGTTCTGATAGAGATTGAGGCCCTTTCCTTTTACTTTCATATTCTTTATAGGAAAAGTCCTCTGACTCCTGATGTAGCATCCAGGATGAGACTTGCCAGACCTGCATGTAAATGGCCAGTGATGATAGTTATTGGGAACATTTTGGCAATTGTTTTGCTAACCTGTGGTTTAGGCTATTACATTGAAGAACTTCATCTAAGTGCCTGGATGACATGCAAGGGTTGTCACTTGCTGTTTGGTGTCATCTAAAAGTATGAATCAATTTACCAGAAGTGGGTTATAACTCATTTGTGCACTTCCTGGAAATATTTCAGTCACTTGTTCTTTTTGAATCGAGAAGCGCAGTGGTGAGAGTGAATCTTCAGTGCACTGCCTGTGCTAGCCTGTCATCAGCAGCTGTCAACACCACCTGAACCAATTGTTATCATGGCTGTCAGAGCTGACATTAGAAATCAGCAACAGGACAGAATTAACTTCCCAAGTCCCTTTCCCATTGCACAAGCATATGTAAGAGATGCTTTTATTTAGCTTAGTGACATTTGCCACTGAGTACTGACAAAACACCATGTCTAAACAAATGTTGATTGCACAGATTCATCTCCCCATGATAATGAATGCTAAATATGTAGAGGTAATTATACAATAATCTCAAAACCACACACAGTGACTTTTGCTTAATGGGATTACTTGGGAAAGGGTGTTTTAATTTTGCACCTGACACTTGCATGGAAAGAAGACTGGCAAACATTTTAACAGAGCTGCTTCTGTATTCCTTTGGTTGACATGAGCATTGTCTGCATGGAGGCTTTCTGAATTAAAAAAAAAATGTCTTCTAATTAGTGAATTACAGTGAATTATGAGTGTGTGAACATATCATTCCCATTTCTTATTATTCTCATAGGCATCTTTATAAAGAAGATTTAGAACTGGAAATGGGTATTTTTATGAGAATAAAGAATTTTATAGTCTCTGCTTCAAATTCTGCAGGGTATAGGGGTAGAGTGAGGGGGTGGAGTATGATCACATGTTTTGAGAGTGAAGGCTGGGATACAATGAGGGTTTATCTGATTGGAGACTGGAGTAGGATGAGATGTTGGAGTGTGAGAGATGGGGCACTAAAGTATGAAAGCTGGAGTAAGATGAAGGATTGACAAAATAAGGATGGAGATAGGATGAGGTGTTGGGATTGGAGCAGTTGGGAAGGGTAGGGGTTATCTATGTAGGAAGAGGTATTGGAGGGTTAAGGCTCTTCTGCATGAGGGCATGAGATGAAACTCCACATGGAGGAAAGCCATTGATTACAAATTAGAATCACATGACAGATTGGACTACTTTAAAAATTATCTACACCATATGGTAAATGCTGTTGTCTAAGGATCATACATATATTCCTAAGTATAGAAATACTACATGCAAGGTCTGTGTACTGTTACTTGTATATAAATGTTCATATGGAGCAATAATTAATGAAAAGGGCCATAAATTTGAAAGAGAGTAGGTGGAGTTATATAGGAGGGCTTGGAGGAAGGAAAGGGGAAGGATAAATGATATAATTATATTATAACATCAAAAAACAAATGAAATAATTAAAAATGAAAATGAGATGGCATGTATATTAACAACCTAAGAGAGTGTTAGCAGAGTGATGAAGATGTCTTGCTACTTGACAGATGATATTAGTAGAAAAGAGAGTCTGAGCAGGGTGCTGAAGATGCCTTATTGCTAGGGAGAATGAACCATTTGAAGAAAATCGAGGACTCCAGCTGAAGACACCATATACATTGCTATTGTATTTTAAGAGTGGATCAGTGGATTGAAGATCATAGCTGAAAATCTCAACACTACACAACACTGCCACTTGTGTGAAAGCTGGAGTGATGGTGATCAGGAAGCACACTACACTCAGAGTGTTTTATAGTCACAGCTATCCTTGCCATGTGTGTATGTTAACATTTACATATACACAATATGTATATATTTGCACAATTCCAACTTCTGCTGCTGCTTAGTAGGTCTGAAAGAGAGACTTTATTACATTCTTTATTCTCATGCAATATCTGTCAGGGACTCTAAATCTTTTTTATAAAAATATCTATGGGACTAACAAGAAACTAAAAGAATTCAGTCTCTCTTTCTATAGATATCTGTGAGATTATTTTTTTCAACTTGAAACATTTTGCAGTAAGAATTTATTGACTTACTTATATTCTCATGTACGATTTTAAGCCTGCTGATATAGAGAAAATAATAAACTTGTTTGCTCTGTGCCAAGCTGATATAGAAATTTATGATATAGAAATGATAGGACAAAAGGGTAGATTATTGAATCTAGTTTTAAATCCAAAAAACAACAGTTAATCTCAATATATTTTACATTGGTATGGATTTCAGTTTATTGATACAATTTTTTTTTTTTTTTTTTTTTTTTTTTTGGTTTTTTGAGACAGGGTTTCTCTGCATAGCTTTGCGCCTTTCCTGGAACTCACTTGGTAGCCCAGGCTGGCCTCGAACTCACAGAGATCCGCCTGGCTCTGCCTCCCGAGTGCTGGGATTAAAGGCGTGCGCCACCACCGCCCGGCTATTGATACAAATTTAAAGTTAATTTTGATATATGGTATGTATATTTTTACTCTTGTTTAAGGTATTATGTTTATGCAATTCATTAAAAAATATATAGTTAAGAAATATAAATTAATAGTCATCTATAATATTCAAATTTATAGTCATGTTAGCTAAGTTTTCTAGGTATACATAGATATATTTAGGTAAGTAATCTTCAAATACTTCAAAGACCTACAGAATATGGCATTTAAAATGTTTTAAGAACTTAGACTTTTCTGGACATTGAGACTCCTGGCAGCAACAATCTACTTCAGAGAAGATGATGGGAATCGAAGAAACTCCATATGGAGTTTGCTTTCTTTGTGATAAAAGTTAGCCATTTGGGCAAGAAACTGCTCTTGCCTGGACTGCTTGAGAGTGTGTTGTATAAACTGGACATGCAGGACCCATGGGAGTGACCACTGAACTTCATCAAAACAAGGCAAGATGGTCCTTCAGGTTCCTGCTTCACAAAAGTTACTGCCAGACATTCTGCAGGACACAGAGGAAAGTGATTGATGAACTTTGTTAATAGGCAAGACAATGCTTCAAATTTTCTGTTTCATAAAAAGTCTGCCAGAGACTCTAGGCCTGTAGGCTGAAGATGGATGCCCCAACATTGTAGAGGAACTTTAGGTGACTGTCCAGGCAGTCAAATGTCTTTGTCATTTCTGGAATTTTAGAAGTTGCTTACAATGCACTTCCTGTTTACTCATATCATATTATATTCTTTTGGGATCTTTGATGGAGTTGAAGACCAGACAATTGTAATTATAGTTTTCATTAATTATGATAAAAATAAACTTTATATGAAACTTTAGACTCACAAAGATAGGGTAGATGATACAATATTTAATTTTGTCAAATACAAATAGACTAGATATTTTAACTGTAATTCTTGCTTGATAACTATTTTGTTATATATAATTTTACTATGTTAAAGTTAAAATCTTCCTTTTGATTAAACAGAAAAGGGGAAGTGCTGTGGGATGTCTTTCTGTATGCTGTGACTATATGTTTTTCCCATTGGTTAATAAATAAAGCTGCTTTGGTCTATGGTAAAGCAGGATAAGAGCCAGGCTGAAAATGCAAACAGAACTACAGAGCGAAGGGCAGAGTCAGGGAGACATGAGCCCACCACCCAAGGAGCAACATGTACCAAGACCAGTAACTGCATGGTCATGGACCACGAGGCAAAACATAGATTAATAGGAATGGGTTGAGTTATGTTATAAGAGCTAACTAGCAAGAAGCCTGAGCCATAGGCCAAACAATTTGTAATTAACATTAAGCCTCTGAGTAATTATTTTATAAGCAGCTGCAGGACTGTGGGTAGGAGAGATTTGTTCAGAACACAGGCCAGGTGGGACCAAGAAGCCTCCAGCTACACCAAGCATTTCTTTTTCCTTTTTTAAAAAAGTATTTATTTATTTTACATCCCAACCCCAGTTTCTCCTCCTTCCTCTCTTCCTAGTCCCTCCCCCTAACCCCCCCACCTCATCTGTTTCTCCTCCTTTTCTATTCAGAAAAGTGCAGGCTTCCTACAGATATCAACAAAGCATAGTGTATCAAGTTGCAGTAAGATTAAGTACTTTCCTTTGTGTTAAGGCTGGGCAAGGCAACACAATATGAGGAATGGGGTCCCAAAAGTCAGCAAAACAGTAAAAGGCAGCCCCTGTTCCAACTGTTAGGAGTTCTACAAGAAGACCAAGCTACACAACTGTCAATTATATGCAGAGGGCTTAGGTAAGTCTCAAACAGGATCCCTGGTTGTAGGTTCAGTCTTTGTCAGCCCCTATGAGCACAGGTTAATTGATATTATAAATTTTCTTGTGAGTTCCTTGACCCTTCTGATTCTACAATCTTTCCTCTCTTCAGCAGGATTCTCCAAGCTCTATCTAATGTTTGGCTGTGGGTCTCTACATCTGTTTCCATCAGTTGCTGGAGAAAGCCTTTCTGATCACAATAGGGCTCGACACCAATCTATGAGTATAGCAGAACATCATTAGGCATCATTACATTGAGGTTTTTTTTTTTTTTTCTCCAGTCATGTTTGGTTCTATCCTAGGTCTCTGTGTCATCCAGCCTCTGGGTCCTGGTGTTCCAGGCAGTGTCAGGTGTGGGCTCACTCTCATGGCATGAGTCTAAGGCTAGAATACTCATTGGTTGGCCACCCCCACAATCTCTGTGCCATTCTTAATCCAGCACGTCCCATAGGCAGGACAGACTGTAGGTCGAGGTTATGTGGCTGAGTTGGTGTCTCAGTTCCTCCGCTGGAAGTCTTGCCTCATCACAGGATATTGCCAGTTCAGGCTACATATCCCCTGTTGCTTGGAATCTGAACTGAGGTCATCATTGTAGATTCCGGGGAGTGTCCCTTGAATCAGGTTTCTACTTCATCCTGAAGTGCCCCTCTTTCCAGTCATCTTTTTCAGTACTCTCCTTTACATGCCTCCCCTAACTGATCCCTCATGATTCCATCCCTACCTGCCCCCAGTCCACCCAGATCTCTTTGATTTCCTCTCTCCTGAGAGAACTCCTTGTTACCTAGCTTTTCTGGATGTGTGGATTGTAGCATGGTTAAACTTTATAGCTAATATCCACTTATGAGTGAGTACATTTGTCTTTCTAGGTCTGAGTTATCTCACTCAGGTTGATTTTTTTCTAGTTTCATCCATTTGCCTGCAAATTTCATGATGCCATTTTTTAACAGCTGAGTAATACTCCATTATGTAAATGTACCACGTTTTCTTTATCTATTCTTCCATTGAGAGACATCTAGGTTGTTTCTAGGTTCTGGCTATTACAAATAAAGCTGCCATGAACATATTTGTCCTTGTGGTATGATTGAGCATCCTTTGGGTACATGCTGAAGGGTGATATAGCTGAGTCTTGGGGTAGCTAAATTCCCAATTTTCTGAGAAACCTCCATGCTGATTTCCAAAGTGGCTGTGCAAGATTGCACTCCCACCAGCAGTAGAGGAGTGTTCTCCTTGCTCCACGTCTTCTCCAGCATGAATTGTCACTTGTGCTTTTGATCTTAGCCGTTCTGACAAGTGTAAGATGGAATCTCAGTGTCATTTTGATTTGCACTTATCTGATAGCTAAGGATGTTGAACATTTCTTTACGTGTTTCTCAGTTATTTAAAATTCTTCTGTTGAGAATTCTCTGTTTAAATCTGTACTCCATTTATAATTGGATTATTTGGTTTGTTGATGTCTAGTTTCTAGCGCTCTGTCAGATGTAGAGTTGGTGAAGATATTTTCCCACTATGTAAGTGGCATTTATTATGTAAGTGCCATTTTGTCCTATTGATGGTGTCTTGGCTGTACATGAGCTTTTTAGATTCATGAGGTTCCATTTATTAATTGTTGATCCTAGTATCTGTGCTATCGTTCTGTTCAGGAAGTTGTCTTCTGTGTCAATGCATTCAAAACTATTTCCCACTTTCCCTTTTATCAGGTTCAGTGTATCTGGTTTTATGTTGAGGTCTTTTATTCACTTGGACTTGAATTTTGTGCAATATGATAGATATAGATCTATTTGCATTCTTCTACATGCTGACATACAGTTATACCAGCACCATTTGTTAAAGATGCTTTTCCCCCCATTATATATTTTTGGTTTCTTTGTCGAAAATCACATGACCATAGGTGTGTGTATTTACATCTGGGTTTTGAATCTGTTCCATTGATCCACCTGATTGCTTTTATGCCAATACCGTTTTTTTTTTTTTTTTTTTTTTTTTTTTTTTTTTTAAACTGTAACTCTGTAGAAGAGCTTAAAATCAGGGACAGTGATTCTCCCAAAGTTATTTTAATGTACAGGATTGTTTTAGCTATCCTGGGTTTTTTGTTTGTTTTGTTTTTCCTTATGAAGTTGAGTATTGTTCTTCCCAAGTCTATAATGAATTGTATTGGAATTTTGATGGGGATCACATTGAACCTGTAGATAGCTTTTGGTAAGATGGCCATTTTTACTATGTTAATCTTATTGACCCATGAGCGTGGGAAATCTTTCCAATATCCGATATCTTCTCCAGTTTATTTCTTCAAAGGCTTGAAGTTCTCGTCATATAGGTCTTTCACTTGTTTGGCTAGAGTTACACTAAGATATTTTATATTATTTGTGGCTACTGTGAAAGGTGCTTTTTTCCTGACTTCTTTCTCAGCCTGTTTATCATTTGTATATAGGAGAGCTACTCATGTATTTTTTTTTTGAGTTAATCTTGTATGTAGCCACTTCCCTAAAGGTTTATCAGCTGTAGGAGTTAGTTCCTTGATAGAATTTTTTTGTCTACTTATGTATACTATCATGTCATCTGTTAATAAGGATAATTTGACTTCTTCCTTCCTGATTTATATACATTTGAACCCCTGTAGTTGTCTTATGGCTCTAGTTAGAATTTCAAATACTATATTTAACAGATATGGGGACAATGAACAGCCTTTTCTTGTTCTTGATTTTAGTAAAATTGCTTTGAGTTTCTCTCCATTTAATTTGGTGTTGGCTCTTGGCTTGTTATAAATTGTCTTCATTATGTTTAGGTGTATTCCTTGTATTTCTGACCTCTCCAAGACTTTTTTCATGAAGGGATGTTGAATTTTTTCAAGGGCATTTTTGGCATCTAATGAGATGATCTTGTGTTTTTTTTTTCTTTCAGTTTGTTTATATGGTGGATTACATTGACAGATTTTCATATGTAGAACCATTCCTGCATCCCTGGGATAAAGCATACTTGATCATGGTGGACGATCTTTTTGACGTTTTGGTTTGGTAGTATCTCACTGAGTATTTTTGCACCAATATTAATGAGGGAAACTGGTCTGTAATTCTCTTTATTTGTTGAGTCTTTATGGTTTGGGTATCAGGGTGACTGTGGCCTCATGAAAAGATTTTGGCAATGTTCCTTCTGTTTTGTAAGGTAGTTTGAGAAGTATTGATATTATCTGTTCTTTGAAAGTATGGTAGAATTCTTCACTAAGACTTTGTGTCTCTAGGATTTCTTTCTTTTTTTTTTTTTTTTTTGGTTGGAATCTTCTAATGACTGCTTTTATTTCCTTAGGGGTTATAGGTCTATTTAAATTGTTTAATTTATCTTGACTTAATTTTGGTAAGACTTATCTATCAAGAAATCTGTCCATTTCTTTTAGATTTTCTGATTTTGTAGACTACAGGTTATTGCAGTATGACCTAATGATCTCTAGATTTCCTCAGAGACTGTTGTTATGTCCTCCTTTTCGTTTCTGATTTTGCTGATTTGAATATTCTCTCTTTGTCTTTTAGTTAATTTGGATAAGGGTTTCTCTATCTTGTTGATTTTCTCAAGAACAAATTCTATATTCCATTGATTCTTTGTATTGTTCTCTTTGTTTCTATTTTATTGATTTCAGCCCTTAGTCTGATTATTTCCTGCCATCTATTCCTCTTGAGTGTGTCTGTTTCATTGTGTTCTAGAGCTTTCATGTGTGCTGTTAAGTTGTAAATATCAGATCTTTCCAAATTCTTTATGAAGGCACTGAGTGCTATAAACTTTCCTCTTAGCACTTCTTTCATTGTGTCCCTTAAGTTTTGGTCCATTGTGCATTTATTTTCATTGAATTCTAATAAGTCTTTTATTTCTTTTTTTATTTCTTCCTTGACCTAGTGGTAACTCAGTAGAATGTTGTTCCACTTCCATGAATTTATAGGCTTTCTGTTATTGAGATCCAGCTTTAATGGTGGTCTGATAGGATGCAGGGGTTTATTTCAATTTTCTTTTATTTATTGAGACTTGTGACCAAGTATGTGATTGATTTTAGAGAATGTTCCACGAGGTGATAAGAAGAATGTGTATTATTTTATGTTTAGGTGAAATATTCTGTAGATATCTGTTAGGTTCATTTGAGTCATATATAATGTCTGTTAGCTCCAGTATTTTTCTGATTAATTTTTGTCTGGATCATTTGTCCATTGGTTAGAGTAGGATATTGAAGTCTCCCACTACTAATGTGTGATATTTGGTATGTGATTTAAGCTTTAGTAAGTAATGTTTCTTTTATAAATGTTCATACCCTAGCATTTGGTACATAAATGTTCAGAATTGAGACATCGTCTTGGTGAATTTTTCTTTTGATGAGTATGAAATGTCCTTATTCATCACTTGATTATTTTTGGTTTGAAGTCTATTTTATTAGATAGTAGAGTAGCTTCACTAGCTTGCTTCTTGGGTCTATTTGCTTGGAAAATCTTTTTCTAAGCCTTTACTCTGAGGTAATGTCTATCTTTGATGTTGAAATGTGTTTCTTGCATACATCAGAAGTGTGAGATGACTCATCCCTAACGGGTTTGAGGGCCGGAAGGCCCAAACAAGTAAAAAATACTTTCTGAGAGCCAGCCTGGGTCTGCCTAAAGGCCTTAGCAACAACAGCTGAAACATGATCTGGAGATGACCTGGACCAATGAGAGATAGCCATGTCACACCAGCTGATGCATATTCATCAGACCTCCCCCCAGGGAGGGGTGGAGGATATATAAGGTTTGCCTCTTCCTGAATAAACAGCTTGTTGTTTCAACATTCTCCAAGTCTATGTGGTTTGACTCTGCGCCTACTTGGCCCCCACCCCCAAAACGAACAACAGCAAAGGACCCTGCTACATCTGGTGCCGAATGAAACGCGGAACATTTGGTACTTGAATAGGGTCTGTTTGTCTCCTTTTCCTCATGTGCGGGCCCCCTTGAGCGGTGTATTTCAGTGAGTAGGCCCCTCTATGTTGTGAATATTCGGTCCCTTCAGCAGGTAAGTGCTGGGACCCCAACTTTCTTCTTTCTGTTTGTCTTGTCTGTGAGTCTGTCTGTACAGCAGGGTAGCACATACTTTTGTTCAGGCTCGCCTGGTGTTTCCTTATAAGGGCTGGTCCCTCAGGAAACAACAGGCACCATCTGACTATTTTTAGTTGTGTATGTGTTTATGTGTGTATGTGTGTGTATGTATGTGTGTTTGTGAATGCATGCGTGTGCTTGTGGGTTGTGATGCCTGGAGAGATGGATCAGTAGTTAATAGTGCTTGTTCCATAGATCTTTTCAGAGAACATATGGGAACCTGATCTTTGAATAAGAGTCCTGTTCCTGGCCAGAAACAGTGAAGTGGCCTCAGGAGTAACTCTCCATTTATTTGTTATGCCCGTTTTGTTGACTATAATTGCTGGCCTAAAGTCATTTTCTACTGAGGCCCACAATAAGCACTTATCTATTGCCTTCATTCCGTCCCTGACTGATATTTTCTCTGCCTCTGCTGACAAGGAGAGGCATGAGAATAGGTGTAAAGTGAAGGAAAGGGATGGAAAGAGAGGAAATGCTTGCTGCAGCACCCAAGTCTATACTGGCAGCCCCTCTCTTTGTTTCCCCCATGCCTCAGTGGCTACCCCCTCACTGCAATATCCACAGAGTGATTTGCCTGGATGTCTACCTGCCGAGCCAGCTGCTCTGCATACCTCCCAGCCTATTCCACCTATGGTGCCGCACATGCCCCCCATGGCGTTTCCAGTTAATGTGGGCCCCAATGTGGCCAACCAACCATGCATACCTGCCCCTCTTGCAGACCTATCTTTGGTCCGTAAGGCTGCTAATGAATCAGGTCCTGACTCATCATATTTAGTACAAGTCCTACGGCAATGGTTAATGTGTTTATAGACTTATCACTGGCACCATTTGATGAAGGCTGTGTTGGAGCCTGTGGTCTTCCTTAACTAGTGAGCTGCCTATGATGACCAGGCTGAGGCTCAGGCTCATTTTAATATACAACACTACATCACTATTTCTCTTGAGACAGTCACAGACTGAGGACCATATGCTAACCCTGTCATACAAGCCCAAATTGGACAACACACTTATTTACTTGCCTTGGGAGACACCATTGCCCTTGGTGCATTGAAGGGATCCCATCACCCTTCAGTGGCAACACTCTATTCCCCTATTAAACTGGGGGTGAGGATATGCTTGCATTTTTCCCCAGAATACCACCACACCGATATGGGTACCCTCCAGAAATGTGTGTCCTGCAACAGACCAAGAGACTTTGGACAAAGAAGAAGCTTCAGAGGGGTAATGTATGATTTGCTCCGCTACTGTGACATTAGTAAAGGTCATGTTATCACTGGCATGTGACCCTAGATATAAAGCGATTGCCTCACCCCTTACAAGGTTGCTAATGCATCACCAGAAAGAATTCAGTTGGCACAATAAAAATGACTAGGGTCCCATCCATGTCCTTGAGATTGAAATTTGACTAATCCTTCTGTTGTTTAAATATCTTCTGCAACAGGTTCACCAACAGAAGGCAGCCACAAAGGCAACCCTACCGGTTTTATTGGCTCTCAGACACCTAGATCAGAGTCCTCCTAGAGAGATAATGCACATATGGCTCACTGAGATACAGAAGGCTACTGCCTAAAGCCCACCACCCGGACAGCTCTCCAAGATTGATGCTCTTCCAGGGCTGGTAGTCAATGACAGATACGAGCTTGTTTGGCAAATCAATTTAAGACAGGCACAGTCCATTATGCTGAGCTCTCCTGAGCTGAGGTCAACAAAGTTAGGGCAATGCACCCTAGCTCCCACTGAGCATGTCCTATAAAATAATAAAAAGGGGTGGATGTGTGGGATGACTCATCCCTAACGGGCTTGAGGGCCAGATGGCCCAAACAAGTAAAAAAGATACTTTCTGAGAGCCAGCCTGGGTCTGCCTAGGGGCCTTAGCAACAGCAGCTGAAACATGATCTGGAGATGACCTGGACCAATGAGAGACAGCCATGTCACACCAGCTGATGCATATTCATCAGACCTCCCCCCAGGGAGGGGTGGAGGGTATATAAGGCTTGCCTCTTCCTGAATTAACTGAGCTTGTTGTTTCCACATTCTCCCCTGTGTGTGGTTTGCCTCTGAGCCTACTTGGCTCCAAAGGGAACAGCAGCAAAGGACCCTGCTGCACAGAAGGATGGATCCTGTGTTATTATCCATTCTGTTAGCCTGTGTTTTTTAATAGGGGATTGAGTCCATTGATATTAACAGATATTAATGACCAGTGATTGTTAATTACTGTTATTTTGGTGGTGGTGGTGGTGGTGGTGGTGGTGGTGTGTGTGTGTGTGTGTGTGTGTATGTGTGTGTGTGTGTGTGTATATGTGTGTGTATGTGTATTTCCCTTCTTTGGGTTTTGCTGGTGTAAGATTATTTATTGCCTCTGTTGTGTGGGTGTATTTAAGCTTGTTGGAACTTTCCTACTAGTACCTTTTGTAAGGCTGGATTTTTGGATAGATGTTATTTAAATTTGACTTTGTCATAAAAGATCTTGTTTTCTCCATCTATGGTGATGGAAGGTTTTACAGATTATGGTAGTCTGGGATGGCATCTGTGGTCTCTTAGAGTTTTTAAGACATCTGTCTAGGTCTTTTTGGCTTTTAGAATCTCTGTTGAGAAGTCAATGTAATTCTAATACATCTGCCTTTATATGTTACTTGTCCTTTTTCCATTTTTTAATATTCTTTTTTTTTCAGGATGTTTAGGGTTTGATATTTTTTTAATTCTTTATAAAATTTTTAATTCTTTCTCAGGGAACAGAGCGAATGTAGTCCCCCACTACCACAAATTATGCAGTCGAGTTTCCTACATTTGGGTAAATCACACGAGTCAGCACATCTGGAGTGCAATGGATAAGCCTTGCCCTGGGAAAACTACCTTCATGATTATGGTATCTGCCATGCCAGGTAAGTGTAGGGTTTTGCTTATTATTTGGGGATGGATCTTTCTTTTCTGTTCCAATCTATTTAATGTTATGTAAGTTTCTTGTATCTTTATAGGCATGTCCTTCTTTAGGTTTAGAAAATTTTCCTCTATGATTTTGTTAAAAATATTTTCTTGGCCTTCGAGCTGAGAATCTTCTCCTTCTATTCCTATCTATGTGTGATTATTATAGAGATTACATATTCACGTATATGAAAGTGAAATCACACACACAGACACACAGACACACAGACACACACACACACACACACACACACAGGGCCTCACACACACACTAGAAAAACCTGTACACTGATCTGTATTCTAAGCCTTCCTCATTCTCGTTTGCAACAACTCTCTAAATTGTCCAGGCTATTTTCAAAGTCACTCCACATACCAAGCTGGCCTGAAACTTAGATCCTCCCGCCTCAATCTCTTAAAAAGCTGGGATTATAGTTGCATACTGCCAAGCCTGGCTATCATCACATGTATTGATTCATCAAACTAATTTGCTTGGAGTGCAAAGGCCACGGAATTCTGATCTTCTGAAGACTGCTCAATACCAAGCATCATAGACTTTAAAGTCAGAACAACATGAAATGGGAATTCACCTCTGCATTTATTATGTTTATGACTTTGAGTAATACATTTAACAAGTTCCATATGAAAACACTTTGACTGTACTAGTATGGAAATAATAATTCACATTTAGTACTTTGATTAAATAAAACTTAAGTATAGTCTCTGATAATAAATGTCGGTTTTTAAAAGGTTGTTATATAATAAAATAACTCCATCATTTGATGTGATCCTGGGTTGTTTTAAGGTCAAAAGTGTCCTTGTGTTACATCTAAGTAGTTGAGACTAAGAACAGTTAGATGTCAGTGTGAAGATGTTTAAAGCTACTGTCCAGAACAGCCAAAGGAGAAAACACTGCTACCCAGTGCAATAGGGGTCCATCTGTCATGTCATCCAATATTGTCCAAAGTGCCATTTGTAGCCAGGAATGAACAAAAATTTTATCTCTGAGGCACTAATATTAATTTCTCTGGCTTTGACAGAGACAAATTGCTCATACAGCATAACATTTCACTAGACAGTCTGTAAATCTGGGGGAGGGCCCTGCTTGATGACTTTGCAAGATATAGATGCATGTAGAATTCCTATATTTGCTCTAGCTCTTTGCAAACAAAACAAGACATCAACATGAGAGAGTGTTTCACTCAAGTGATCCTAGAACTGTGTACTCACCTCCTTCTAGATGTGTGTTGTCTCCTGTACTAGTGAGTAAATTGCATGATGGCTCCATTGGGAAAACAAAATGTATAGACTAAAAATCAACTACACAACTGTTATTCATCTTGCACCTAGGATTAAGTAAAATACAGTGGCATAGAGCCAGTAGATTTGTGGGTTATTATTGTTGTACCTGCATTCAAATACCTTTGAATTTCTGATTACCACAGCAGGTAACAAACAACGTCAAAATCGTCATTTTGTTTCCACTAATTTTTATAATTTCGTAGTAAAGCTTCATTTCTTCTGGTATCTTAAAACATCTCCCAGAATCCTTCATTGTTTGGTGAAATAATGATTTAATGTCATTATTTTTTATTTTATGTGTATGAATGTTTTGACTGCATGTATGTCTGTGTACAATGTGAGTGCCTTGAACCTGTTGAGCCCTGAGAAGGGCAGCAGATCTCCTAGAAATAGATCTACTGATGGTTGTGAGCTACACATTGGTGCTGAGAACCAAACTCCAGTTCTCTGCAAGAACAGCAAATGCTCATAACTGCTGAGCCATCTCTTTGCTCTCCCCACCTCCCAATATCTTTTTAAATAGAATTCTAGGATTTTTAAACTCATCTTTGTAAGTCCACTCCCATGGCAGGGGCTGCCCTGAGACTCTGGTGTTTCAGAACTGGCTGAAGTGGGGTCAGCTACTGTAACTTGTGCTGTGAGAGGAACAGATTCCATGGCCAAGGCCAAGGGTAAGTTGGAGATTATGTGGAAGCTTCACATTGTCTCATAAAGTTTACAAGAAGCTTCATGATGAGAATGCATTTGTCATTGTCTAATCCAGTGTTCCCCAGATAAACAGACAGAACATGCCTCTATCAGTGACTATACATCATTATCCTGTGGCTGGGCTCTGTTGGGTGTACTTTGTTAAACACTGATCTCCAGTAAGTTCAAATACTATAGGTGCATGAAGACTGATAGAGTTTGCACTGTCAGTTACAATGGGTAGCATCCTTAGAGGATGGTGATTTTCTATCATATTTTTTATGGCTGGACTCTTTCTTTATGATGTGTGCTGTGTTTTCTATTCATAGCTCAAAGGAAGGCATTGTTCTTGCTACCTCTTCTTGTCATGACATCACCGCTGGGCTAAGTAATGTGAAGTAATGATTCTCCAAGAAAAGAATCATTACTTAAAATTTGCCCCTCCTACTTAAAATTTGCCCTTTACCTACCTCACCTCTCTCTTGATGTCTAGAAACCTTTGAAAGCAAATACTAAAGCAAGAAACTCTTTTCTTTTTTTTTCCTACTATCAAAGTTATTTTGTTCATTGTTTCCAGTGCTAAATTTAGGTGACTGTTTAAACTTTCCAGACTGTATCATAATATGACCCATTTCCTCTTGAGTTATTGGGATAAAGAGGGGCTCTCTCAGGTCCACATTGCATTGGGTTTCTTTCTTCTCCAGTAAATTTTCTTTTTTCAAAACACAGTCATCTGAAACTTGATGGAGGCACCCTTCATCTGCCTGCTGATAAACGTTTCTGGCTATTCAAGTCCCCTGTTTCTCTTCCTGCAGCTGCTTCAGCATTCTCTGCAAGATTATGATTTACTAACTAGATCTGGAGTCTTCAACTATTCTTCCCTTCTCTTCCTCTTCCTCCTCCTCCTCATTTTCCTACTTGTCCTTTTCCTTTCTTTGCTTTCTTTCAGGTTTTTGAAACAATATTCCACTGTCCAGCCCAGAACTCATGACTGTTCCCATTCTCAGCCTCTTGACTGCCTGGATCACAGCCAAGTACCCCCATTTTGTGATAAGTGGCTCTTCTTTTAGGAAATGTGTGATACTTCTGCCTGTGATGCTAAGAAGGCTGCCTGTGATGGACCAAGTGGAAGAGGACCCACAGAAAGGAGAACCTTCAATCAAACCCCTTAGCCACTTCCTCCTGCGGCATAGTTACTGCCACTGTGCACCCCCGCCTCTTCTCCTCTTTTTTGTTTTTGTTTGTTTTGTCAGTATGACCTCATTAGGGGAGTATCCCACCTCACAGGAACCTCCCTAGGCTCAATGGATTCCCAGAGCTCAGCCAGATGGTGCTTTTGTGATTGCATGTTCACGGAACTTGGCTTTATCTGCCAAAATCTTTTCTTGGAGAATCATTACTTCACATTATTTACAGGGATAAATGCTGGAATTGCAAAGGTACAATTCAATATTAAGTAATAATATGATGTCATACTGTGCACTGTCTGTGACAGACATCTAGGACTCAAGACCTCCTGTGGGCATTTGAGAGAGGTTCACCGCTTTCTCCAGTAGTTAGGTCTCTGCACCTGTCTGGCTTGGGCAGCCCATGAGTCCTGTTCCTTTGAGGTTTTATTTCTCTTTTTTATCTTTCTCTGGCTCAGTCTGAGACTGTCTCTCTCCTACTTCTCACATAGGCTCCCTGAAATCTGACTTTATGATCCCATGTGTGTCACATGGGTGTTCTTGACACTATCATCCAAATTTAGATCTTTTTACAAACATAAATAAAGGGTTGGAGCCCAAATTGTGGAATTTATAGACACTTGAGTCATTCTTAGACTAAAAAAATATACAACTGACCAAATCAGGTTTTTTTTTTTTGCTTGTAGTACAAGCTAAACTTTGACTCCCCTGCTTCGACCTCCTAACTGATGATGTTAAGGTAGATCCCACAATGCTCAAAAGAATTTGGTACATTCTGCCTTGGAAGTGAAAGACAGCAAGCGAAAAGGGAGACGATCAGTGGTGGTTTGGATATATCACAGATGTAAGTTTTGCCTTCTTATTTTCAGATGATTGGTGTTATGAAATAGCACCACATAAAGTCATCGTTCCAAACACCTTGACATCTTTCAGTGCCTCAAAGGCTACTGCTTCTGTCCTTTGTATGTGTTGCTACACTGCCTTCAGGAATGTTCTAACTTGCCAAAGGGTAATGGCTTACTTTCTGAAACATTCTCACATCAGAGATGATTCAAGAACATTTGAAATTCAAAGTCGTTTCCCTGGCTGTCTCAACATGTCTTCTCTCAGCACTCCTTTTATAGATATATTCCTTCTTTCTTTCATAATCTGTGTTTTAACATTCATCTATTTTACTTGCTTGTGATATTCAAGTCTCCCCCGGCAGTGTTGGGTGTGTGCGTGTGCGTGTGCGTGTGCGTGTGCGTGTGTGTGTGTGTTTGCTTTTATCACAAGATTTCTCACTGGGTGTAATTTGCTGACTAAGGTAGGCTGGCTGGCCAGCGAACGTTGGGGATTCACTTGTCTTTACCATGCAAACTCTGGGGTTACAGGCACACATCACTGCTCTTGGTTTTTGTTTTTTTGTTTTTGTTTTTGTTTTTGTTTTTTTGGTTTGTTGTTGTTGTTGTGTTTTAAGATGTGCTCTGGGAATTGAACTCAGGTCCTCTTTCTTGCACGGCGAGCACTTTACTGATGTAGCTACTTCTCCAGTCCCAGCAGATCACCTTAAATAAGCTCTTGCCATTCTAATGAGAGCAGAATTGGATCTGTATTTCTTATCATTATTCTCCCAGAGCCCAGCCCATACCAAATTCAGTAAGTAATGTTCAATGGGCCAGGAACTGCTGCAAGTCTTTTGTAAGCATTGACTTTAACTCTCAAATCAACCCCATTTTAAGAATTTTTTTTCCTATAGTCAAACTAAAAAACCTTGAGATAGACAAATATCAAATGACTTTTTCAAGGTTATATAGCTAATATGCGAATAAACTGGAATTCAGCTCTAGGAAATCTGAGTGAAAATGCATTGTTTTAGTAGATAAGTAACAAAGATTAAAAAGTATGAAGTTAAATAGGAGAGAAGATATCAACTTACATGAAGATGATACACTGAGATAATGATGAACTATCCCTCAGAGACCTCTGAAAGACAGCCAGGATGTCTCCTCAGCATCTCTGACAGAAGGAGTGACATCAAGGGCAGCTTCAGTACGTTTGCATTAACATATCTAAAGGAGGCTGTGTCTGTCAATCATGAGGGAGATTATTCTGGAGTGTTGATAAACAGCAAGCAAGGGAGAGTTCCAGAGGTGTTACTAGCCTGGGGAAACCACTTCTTCAGCTCCCCTCCCCAGTAGTGGGTGATTGCTCGATCAACACCTTACAGTAAGTGTGGGTTGTTTTTAGTGATGGTGAAATGTGCATGACATAGATCCTACCATCTTCGCCATTTTCAGTATTCATTTGTAATCCTCAGCTGAGTGTGGCTAATTCAACTGCTATTGGGGCATATATGCAACAGACATGTACTTATATTTTAGTATTTTAGCAAACACTTTTTTGAACAATGGAATTGGAACAGAAACTAGATAAAGTAGTAGAAAATAATTAAAAAATCCCCATGAAGGGTGTGTGTGTGTGTACCTGTATATATGTGTGTACTTTCGAGTAAAGTCAGAGAACAACCTTAGGTCTCATCCATGGGTATTGTCCACCTTGACTTTTGAGACAGAGCCTCTCATTTGGACCTGGTGCTCACTGTTTGAGCTAGGCTAGCTGGCTAGTAAGCCAGAGGGCTCTGCCTGTCTTTCCAGTGCTGAGTTTACACAACTATGTGCTACCACATCTGGCTTCTTTTACATAGGTGCTGGCAATTGAACTCACATTTCCATGCTTGTACAGTGAGTATTTAATTGAATAAGCCTTCTCCCCAGCACCCATCGTACCCCATGTGCATTGTGTTTTTAAAGAACTGCCTACAATGTGAGCTGAATGTTCTTGGAAATAAAAATTAGCCAAAATGTTTATCTCAAGGAATAACTGATTTTCTCTAGAGGACATATGTATCCTATTGTCTTGATTAAAATTCCATGCCTTTCCTGAGAAATAGGCAAGCATATCTTTACAGACCCGTTACAGCCCACAGTGTGTCCTTGTTCCCACACAAAGCTAGTTAATTCAATTTAACTTTGTGTATAGCCTCAATACATTATGTTCCAAGTATCTCCCATTATCTCCTAGTGTCATGCTCCTGATTTCCATTTCTACTGTAGACTTTGTGTCACACGGTCATTTTCAGTGCACAACTCTGTCATTTGGTGCCTTTGCACCAAGTGCATTTAGAAAAAAATGGCAAAATCCAGGTGATACAACAGTTAAATATACTTTGTAAGTAACAAAAATGGTTGCAAGTTACTCATGGACAGGATATCAATTGTTGATTATTGTAAGTCTCAGGAAATGTTTCAGCTACATTCACCTTAGAAAAATAATTCAGTTTTACATAATATGTTCAAGAGAGGAGCATACTCTCTCACAATGTAATACTATTCCTCAGAAATACTGTCCACAAATAAATGCATAAGCATGTTCAGAGAGGCATGGGTAATAATGAATATAGATGGTGTTTACAACAACCACAAAATAAGGAAAAAGACAGGGTAGCTGTTAGAAAAGATAATTGTGAGCCAAGCGGTGGTGGCACACGCCTTTAATCCCAGCACTCGGGAGGCAGAGCCAGGCGTATCTCTGTGAGTTCAAGGCCAGCCTGGACTACCGAGTGAGTTCCAGGAAAGGCACAAAGCTACACAGAGAAACCCTGTCTTGAAAAATCAAAAAAGAAAAAGAGAAAAAAAAAAGAAAAGGCAATTGTGACCTGCTCTATGATTGTCTGTCATACTGTAGTAGAAATAAGGAACATAATCACATTTATGGTATTGGAGAATCCTAAAAGCAGACCAGCAAGATTTAAAAGAATGAACCAGGGGGCTGAACCAAGTGATTCTCTTTAGGATTACATGGCTTGAACTTGAAACTAGGACAAGAAATAAGGGGTTATTGTCAACAAAGTTAAGACAAAAGGATCGGAGTTAGAAAAAAAAATAGCAGCTATAAATTTAGTTTCAAGTTTGATACTAAAAATTTCTACATAAACACAAATTCATCCAACTCTCAGTAGAATATCACCAGTAGCCTCCCTTTCAGGTAGAGCCTATAGATCTTCTGAGATGTACTAGCTTCCAGCTGCTCTGACACAATGCCTGAAAAACTGGAAAGGGAAGGAATATATTCTGATTAACAGCTTCAGAGTTTCAGTGATTAGCATATTTCACTGTTGTCAGCCTGTGATGAGGTAGAACTTCTTGGTGGCAGAAGCACACTGTAGGGGCAAGTTTCTCACCTCCTGGAAGCCAGGAAGCTTAGACAGGGGACAGGATATTCCTTTAAAGCATTCCCTTCAATATTCTCCTTTAGCCCTACATTCTAGTATGAGAAGGTACTTTGGCATGAGAAGGTACTCTCCAGGCTATGGAAAGAGATACCTGGACACCAAACCAGCCACAAAACTCTCCACTTATAGTATTTTCTGTCTACGAGACATGGTGGGAAAACAAAGCACAGAACTTGTGAGAATAGCCAACTATGTTTAGTTTAACTTGAGCCCCACCCCATGAGAAGGAGCCCATGCCCTACACTACCTGCATGGCCAGGAACCAGAGACTGGATGTCCTAGAGACCTAGAATAGGACCAAACACAACTGGCAGATAAACAAACAAACAAATAAATAAATAAATTCAACATTTCAAAGAAATGATTCCTAATGATATTCTGCTGTACTCATATGTACTTCAGAGAGGCTTCCTCCAGCAGCAGATGGGAGCCAGTGCAGAGACCCACAGAAGGACATTATGCCGAGAGAGTCTAAACTGGAAGTCTCCATTGGATCTCTCTCCTCAGAGATGGAGAACCCTGTTGAAGGAGAGGAGCTATAGGACTCAGAGGGGATGGAGGACACTAGGAGGACATGACCCACCAAGTTAAGTAAGCATGGCTCCCATGGGCTCACAGAGACTGAAGCCGCAAGCACTGGGCCTGCATGGGTCTGTCCCACATCCTCTGCATGTGGTATGGCTGTTAGCTTGGTGTTCTTGTGAGACTCCTAACAGTGGGAGCAGGTGTATCTCTGACTCTTGCCTGCTCTTGAGACTCTTTTCCTCCCATTGGGTTGTTTTGTCCAGTCAATATGAGGGGTTTTGGCTTATTTTATTGTTATCTCATTTTATCCTGTCTGGCTGTCCTCTCTTGGAGATCTTTTTTCTGAAAAGTAAACAGAGGGAGAAGAGTTATCTATGGGAAAGGGGAGAAATGGAGGAGAGCTAGGAGGAACAGAATGATGGGAAACTATGGTTGGGAAATATTGTATAAGAGAAAAATCTCTTTTCAATAAAAAAGCACTCTATTTCCTTAACAACCCCATCTTACATAGTTTTCTCCTTGTCTCAAGGTAGCCCATTCAATTATGAAACTGTCAATGAATCAATCCCTCATGGCCCACTCACTTCCTATAAGCCCCGGCATATCTGAAAATCAAGCTTTGTCAATACCTGAGCCTAATGCCTCCTACTCAAACCCTAGCATAAGAGGGACATTGGCTGATTGTGAGTCTGAGCTCAGCAAGGATATCTTAAATAGGCAGTGTTTTGTCTTAAGGTTCCTCGATGCAGAGTAAGTTTTATTTTTACTCAGGAGAATATTTCTTTGCCATTGAAGCCAAGCCTAATCATTGCTTCAATTTTACTTCTTTATTTAACACATAAAGGATATAATGCCTATATTGTTTTATAGCTCACATAAAATATACTAACATTTATCTAGATTTATTGAGATACACTGTGTCTGATTTGTTATTATTTGAATTTTTATGGATGAGGAAACTGAGACAAAGAGAAGTCAAAGATATTGATTGCCTGGATCACAGTGTTTGTGCTACAGAAGGTTGGTGATACAGGGAAATTCTTAGGTCTAACAACACATGTTGGCAAAGCATGAACCCCCATGTGGACTACAGAAATATTACAGGTAAACAAGCAGACTGACTTTGGAAATTGGACATTGTGAAGAAGAGACATTATTTCAAAATTGATTCATTGACTTCTAGCATCTTTCCTTCCCACAAAACCTCTAATTCTCTGCCACATTTTGCTCCCTCACTAAGTAGTGCTGACTACTCAATTGCTCAGGTCAAAACCATTACTGACTGGGAGGGTTGGTTTTTCTTTTTTTTCATCCTTTTCATACAATTTTCACTGAGGCCTTTCTTATCTACTTCCAAAATATTCTAGAACCTGGGATCTTTTCTTTACTGGAGTCAGAAGTGTTTTTTTTAAGGACCAGAAGGAAAATATTTTAGAGTTCATGACCGTTTGGTCTCTGGTGCAGTCATTTCACTGGGACATAGAAACAGGTATACATGCTGTAGGAACACAGAAGTCGGATCCAGTAAAAACCCAAAGAAAGAGCTTGTAGTAGTCCTCTGGTATGCTAAAATGCTTCTTGCCAATTATGCCCTCTGTTAACTCACATGCCACATGGTAGTTCAACATGGTGGGTTTCTAATGCAGCATTCCTGAGTGATTAGCTTAAATTACCATGTCACTTTAATTTCAATCAGTCTTCTTAGTTAAAAGGGGAAACAAGTATTTCAGGTTAAATTTCTAAATGGTGGGTCTCAAGACTTTACTTGATGTTTTCTTTTTCTATGTTTTATAGTGATTATTCCTCATTTTCAGTGTAAAAATAAAAACTCTTAGATTCTCTGTGGAATAGAAATGATACTGCCTTTTGTACTCACTCTATCATGAGTTGTAGATGTAACTATTTTTGAAACTGGATAATAGGAAGGTATCTACAATGATTTGTGACATATCTCTGTTGAATCTGGAAAAAAATAATTCTATTTTTTTTCTCCAAAGAAAAACTAGCAGTTGAAAGTTTGTCCATAAACAAGCAATGATTTAATCTCTCTATTTGAACCATTCCATAGCAATTTAAATACTAACATATTTGTGGTGTGTGTATGTGTATATGCATGTACATATCTGTGTGTATGCATGTGTGTGTATGAATAAATAGATAAATGTTCTTCTAAGAGGTTGACTCTCTTTATATCTTCTGCTGCACTTGTCCAATCACCAGCAATGGTCTATTTTCCTTTTGACCTGTGGCTTCCTTCTCCAGTGGCTGAAAATGTATTCTGTGGGGCACTCTGTCTTGTCACTGTTCCTTCTCACTGCTGTGACTGATTGCTCTTAGTCTTTTAGGAGGATTTCAATGCTGATTTCCCCAGAAGAATTTTATACCAAAGCATAATTACACATTGATCTGACCACAGATTGTATGTATTCATTGCATCTCAGGTTCTCTCCGGACCCCAGAGATTCTTACAAGTTATAGAAACCATGATTTCTATTCGGAGTTTTCATAGATTTGAAGATAAGGAAATTTGAAATGTCTAATTTTAAAGGTGTTTTAACTTTCTTATTCTTTGAAATTTTCTTCGTTGTTTTTATTTTAATTTGGCCCAAGACTTGCATGAGGCTGCAGGGCAGTTACAAAGCAGTCTAGTGGCTTGAGGGGTTCAGGTGGAGGTCCCAAGGATCGCTGGTGCAGAGCAGAGGCGGGAGCCTCTCAGAAGCTGAGGAGACCTCCTAGTCATGCTTGAGAGTGAGCTGCTCAGAGATACCCAGAGATGGCTGGGGAACTTAGTTGCATTGGCTGTGGTCCAGTTGACCTACTGAGGTTGGTCAAGTGGTTGCCCCTCTTTTTGATGAGCTTCACTTCTTCATCCAGGAAGTGGTTTTCCAGGAAGTCACAGATATGAGGATCTGTGCAGGCAGAACCCAGAGAAGGAAGACCCAAGAGGGCCTGATACAGGTTTTTCTACAGAACCAGGGCAGCTTCCATGGCCTCCTGGGGTTTACCCCACTCATCTTAAGATGGCTTCTGCTAAGCCTGGAAGATTGTTGGATTGTGGGTTATAGGAAGTGATCATTCTTCAATTTGAAGAGATGCTCAGAGCCCTCTTACTTCTCCTTGGCCAATTCCCAGGAGTGGCCTATGCCCTCCAGATCTACATCATAGTGATCAAAATATTAGCCCAGAGAGAGGAGGGCATAGGACGCCCACAGTGCAAGCTGATCAGGCATTTTACAACATCTTCCATAATAGTGATGTGTCTGGGAGGTCATTGCTGATCCATAGTATGGAGGTAACTGTACAGAGACAATGCTAGTTGGTCATAGGAGCCAAAGGTGGTGAGGAGAAGGTCCTAGAGGATGTGACTAGAGAGATTGTAAGATGGCTGGAAGATAACTTCATACATATATGCATGGAATGTATCTTGATTATATCTACCCCTTCCTCCCTCCTCCAACCCCCCCGACTCCCTCTAACATATCTCTCTTACAATTTCATGATCTCTATTTTTTTATTTCTGAAAGATTTGTATGTGTTTACACTATGTTACTTTTTTAAAAATTTGGTAACATTCAGGAAAGCTTCTTTTATTTTAATTTCTTTTTCATTTTACATACCAAATACAGTTCCCCCTCCCTCCCCTCCTCCCACTCCCTTCACCCCATCCCACATCCACTCCTCAGAGAGGCTGAGGCCTTCCATGGGGAGTCAACAAAGTCTGCCACATCAAGTTGAGACAGGACCAAGCCCTTATATCAAGGCTGAGCATGGTATCCCACCATAGGAAATGGACTCCAAAAAGCCCGTTCATGCACCAGGGATAAATCTTGGTTCAATTGCCAGGGGCTCCTCAAACAGACAAAGCCACACAATGTCACCCACATTCAGAGGGCCTAGTTTGGTCTCATGCAGATTCCCCAGCAGTCAGTGAAGTCACTCACTCCCACTCACTCCAGTCTGCTGTTTCTGTGGGTTTTCCAATTGTGATCTTGACTCGCCCCCTGCTCATACTAATAAATTTCTTCTCAAGTCTTCAGAGCAGAGTAAGGTGGAATAAATTTTGTTTGAAGTATCCTGAACTTTAATGAATTCTCAGTCGTGTCTGTATTGAGTAACTTGTCCTTCGTATCTGTGCTTCTGTGTGTGTGTGTGTGTGTGTGTGTGTGTGTGTGTGTGTGCATACTTTTCATGATGGATTTAATCCAGGGTATTATTCAGGCTGTGTAAGTGTTCCATCGTTGGAGCTACAACCCCAGCTCATCTTCTTTTTCTGTCTCATTTTATGAGTAAAATGTGATGCAGCTTCTATTTACCCAATAACATAACTAATTTATATAAATCAGATACTAGGTAGCTGAAGTATGGAGAGGACCCTTTCACCTCTACAGTAGGCAGTCTCTCCCATCCAACTGTTCATAGTTCTTCATGTGTTACAATACAAATGTCCCTTTCATTACATTATAAGAAAGTAGCCTTCTGGAAAAAAAGGAGGGCTTAGATTTTAGTAAATATTATCAGTGCAGAAAGCATGACAGAATACTATCATGCTAAGTCATAATAAATGCCTATCCTTTATACTGTGAAATTTATAAAAGCAAGTGGATAAATAAATATAAACCACACCAAAGTAGGAGCCAAATGTGTAGAACGGAAATGCTTGCATCACAGTTCCTTCTGAAATACTGTGTTTAAGGATACTGTGCCTGAACACCAACTATATTTGCCTCATTGCTTTTAATGTCATAAGAACACTTGGGATCTTATTAGCCAAAAATAAGACAAAAGAAAAAGTGATGTCTTCAACATGAAGTATTTTTCCTGAGTTTTACTACTGTAGTATTTATATGTCTAGTAAGAGTAATGTCCTATTACCTAGAAGACTCCAGGTAAAACAAATACTGTGCTAAAGGAATTTGGTATTCTTTTGTTTAATGTTTCTTGGGGTCTATTTTTATAGAATCTTAGAATATAACTCAGGATCCCACCTTTTCTAGAACTCTATATATCTTAAAATGATCCACAAATATGCCCATTTCTTTCTTCCTCTCAGAGACCAGGTCTTGCCTGGAAACAAATGGAGTGGCTGAAAGCTACCAGCACAGAGGTCAGCCACTTGAACTAGTGTCTTTTGCCCTTCTACTGTGAAAAGGAAGGAAGGAGACCTGAGCCAGGCCCTTAGTCAGAAGTTTCTCTTTTTCTCACATCAAGGTCTTTTATGCTTATTAATATTTTAAAAAATGATCAATAGAACTTAAAGTTTGTTATGTTTACTTTAACATGTAAGTCATGTGTTAGCTAGAGCTCTCTGATCTCTGTTTTGAGTCTGCAATCAAATAAACAGATAAATAACAATCCACAATACTTTTCATTTAGGTTACTGGTTTTAGGTAACCTAACTTAGGACTTAACTGATCAATCTAGTAACAACGTATTCAGCATGATTCTCAGAGAAAGGGATAAGTAGGACAGATGGATGATATGTTGATAGATCACAGATAACAGATAGATAATAAATAATAGGTGATTGAATGATATCTGTTAAGATATACAGATGATAGATAAATGGCAGATAGATTAATAACAGATATCTGACAGATAAATGATAGATGATACTTAGATTATAGATGTAGGAAAGATAGTTGAAATAGATTAATAACAAATAAATAAAAAAATATGTAGATGGTAGATGGTTGATGATGGACAGTGTGTTAGAGTTTTTATTCCTGTGAAAAGACATCATGGCCATGGCAAATCATTTAACAAAAACATTTAATTGGGGTGATTCACTTACCGTTTCAGAGGTTCACTCCATTATCATCATGACATGGAACATGATGACATGCAGGCAGATGTAGTTCTGGAGTAGCTGAGAATTCTACATCTTGCTGGAAACAGAACATTGACTGAAACACAAGGGCAGGATCCTGAGCACATGAAACCTCAATACTTACCTCCATAGTGACACACTTCCTCCAGTAAGTCCATATCCACTCCAATAAATCCACACCTCTTAATAGTTCCACTTCCTCTGAGATTACAGGGGCCAATTACATTCAAATTATCATATTCTGCTCCCTGGTCCCCAAGCTTATAACAATATCATAATGCAAAATATATTTAGTCCAACTTCAAGTGTCCCCATAGTCTATCATAGTCTCAACAATATTTAAAAGCCCAAAGTTCAGTCTTTTCTGAGATTCATGCAATCTATTAACTGAAATCTTGTATAAAATAAAAAGAAAAAAATCACATACTTTCAACATATAATGGCACAGGATATACATTACCATTCCAAAACATAGGAAAGCGAGAGTAGTGAGGAAATACTGGACCAAAACAAGACTGAAACCCAGCTGGGCAAACTCTAAGCTCTGCATCTCCACGATTGATGTCAAAACACTCTCCAAATCTCCAACTTGTTTCAGCTTTGTTGACTGCAATGCAATTCTTTCATTGGGCTGTTTCTACTCCCTGTTAGCAGCTCTCTTCGGCAGGTATCCTAAGACTCTGGCATTTCTAACATTTTGCCTTCTCCAAGGCAATCCAGGCTTCAACTTTGCAGCTTCATGCAATGGCTTTTGTACTAGGTCTCCATTTACAGATATCCCTGACACATGCCTGGCCTCAGGAGCTTTCTTTAGGCATGGAGGTAAATTCCATAACCTGGTTCTTCTATCCTTAACTTTAAAACCAGAACCATATAGCCAAAACTGCCAAGTTTTGTGGCATACTGGGGCAGGAATATGGCCCCCTTATTCAATTACATCTTCCCCAGATTTCTGTCCCTAACTGCCTAAATTTGGCTGTCCTGAAACTACATCTCTAGACCAGGCTGGCCCAAACTCAGAGGTCCACCAGCCTTTTCCTTCCTAATGCTGGGATTAAAGGTGTGCCCCACCACATTGGGCTCTAAGCTTTTCCACATTTGGAAACTTAGCTGGGTGGGATCTTGCCCTGAGGTTACCACCCCATTTATTCCATTCCTCAATCTATTTACCTCCTGAAACACAGGATTTACCTCATTCCAATTCCTGGTGCTCTTTCTCCTCAAAATTTCCATTTTGTAATTTACCTTGTTCAGCTTGCTCCTTTTCATTATAAATCTTCATTATAGTTACCACTAATAACCACAGGATAGAGTTAGTACTAGACTGTTTTGAGATTCCTTCTGCCAACAGAATTAATCCAAAACTCTTCACTTTAGCCTCAGGCAGATTCTTCTGAAATGGGCAAAAAACAGCCAATTTCCTCACCAAAATATCCCAACACTATTCTCTAGGCCACATACTAACATTCTTCTCCTTTGAAACCACTTGATCCCCACAGTTCATCCAATTACATTCAACACCTCTGTCTTCCATATTCCTACTACCATGGCTCATTAAGCATGCTTAAAGCTTTCTGCTGTTTTCATAATCCAAAATCCAAAGTCCAAATTCCTCCAAACAAAATCATGGTCAGGCCCATCACAGCAATACCCTAATCCCTAGTACCAACTTCTGTCTTTAGATAGGGTTTTTATTGCTGTGAAGAGACACCACAACTGTGCCAACTCTTATAAAGAAAACATTTAATTGAGGTGGCTCACTTATAGTTTAAGATGTTTAGTCCATTATCATCATGACCGGGAACATAGTGGCATAGAGACAGATGTGGTGCTGGAATAGCTGAGAGTCCTAGATCTTACATGCAACTGGAAGTTGACTGAGACACTGGGCGGTATCCTGAGCATAGAGAGCATCAAAACCTGCCCCCACAGTGACATTCTTCCTCCAAGGCCATTCCCACTCCTATAAAGCCACACCTCTTAATAGTGTGCCACTCCCTCTGAGATTATGGGGGCCAATTCCATTCAAACTATCACAGATAGGTAGGTGGACAGACAGAGATAGATTGGTGATAGACAGATATTTGATATAAATTTAATATGTGATTCCAGATCAGGGGACAGTCTTCTTTTTGGTGATGGCAAACAGAAAAGCAGATATATCATTGGTTTAATTCTCTCTAAAGATAAAGAACTGTATGCTATAGATTGGGTTGCTGGGCAGATTTATTGAGAATAAGAGACTCTAATGACTCACAGCAGAGAGGACAAAAGTTCTAGTACAAAAAGAGAAATAAGCCGGGTGGTAATGGCACACTTCTTTAATCCCAGTACTTGGGAGGCAGAGCCAGGTGGATCTCTGTGAGTTCGAGGCCAGTCTGGGCTACAAAGTGAGTTCCAGGAAAGGTGTAAAGCTACACAGAAAAACCCTGTCTTGAAAAACCAAAAAAAAACCAAAAAACAACTAAGCCTTCCTTATCTTTCTGTTGTACCCTGGCCCTCAAGCACATGAGGAATATTTGTTCACATTAGGGAAATGATTCTTTTACTCAACCTATTTCTCAGATGCTGATGTCTTTATGAAATATCCTTCTTCCAGAAAGAATATGTAACCCTCTGTCTGGACATCTACTGGACATCTAAGTGAAGGAAGGATAAACTTCCACTTGAAAACCAACATTTATGATAGCATATGTGTTCTTGTAATTTTGTCCAGGTGAATATTATTCAATATTTTGTAAAGTATGAAATATGCCAAATACTTGAGAGTTATTTGACTCTCACAAAGAATCTAGGCATTGGGTAATGAGTGGAATACTAAAGCTAATATCTGCCACCTTTGACTCTGACAGATGAGCCTTTCCTCACATGGCTAATTCTTTCTTGCTTTCAGTCATATATGTACTGTCTTAACTCAGGCAATATCTTACAATTTGAGAACTTGGAGTGCATGAATCTGATAGAAAGAGTGGATATGTGAATATGTTTTGCTGAAGTTTTGTCTGAAATCTTCTTGTACTTACCTATTAACAACCTTGGAACAAATTCATTATGCATAATACATTTCAGAAATGACTAATATAACATTTCAGTAGGTCCCATATAGCCTATGAAGTCAGAACATTTTAGTTATTTTTTGAACATTCTTCATCCAGTGATGCTTGTCCTAGGCATTGTGTGGTATAGGGTACACACCTGTAAAGGTAGATCTAACTTGGGGTTCAGCTGTGCTTTGCCTTATTGGAAGGTCACACGTCTGGCAGATCAGTCGCTAACGTATGTTAAAGAGGGTAGTTAGTGTTCAACATTCCTTTAAATCTGAAAGCAAAGCCTAGGAGTTCTCAGTGGTTAAGAGCACTCATTGCTTATGCAGAAAATAGACTGATTGGCTCACAATATCATCCAGTAACTCCAGTTACACACACACACACACACACACACACACACACACACACACACTTACTCACTAAGGTGGTTACATATATCTTCAATGTTCAGTTATACCCTGGGTGCAAGTTTCATTTTCTGACATCCTCTGCAGCTAGCTTTTAGAGCTAGCCAGGTAGGAAAGGAAGACAAGCAGTTTCCCATAGTGTGTGTGTGTGTGTGTGTGTGTGTGTGTGTGTGTGTGTGTATGACTTATACTGTTCAAGGACTTTGGAAGTAATTGGCTTGCATACATGACAGAATCTTTAGATGATCCAGTCAAGACTGTGGCTTATCAGGGACTCATTGAATACAGCTTTATAGCTACTGAATGAAATAAAAGTGAAATGAAGCTGCTTTCTCTTCAGATGAAGCAGGGAATTTCATATAGGGCTTTAGAGTGCAGTTCTACATAATATTGATTAATTGTCTTTTATTGAAGCATTCTGTGCCATGAAAATGTATAAAGTAATAGGTATAGAGGCTGTGCAAGGAAAATAATTTTCTAAAGAAGACATACACTATTTATTAACCTCCTTAGACATTCATTTATTTTATTCCTCAACCATTTATTGAGCTCAAATGAAACTGAGAGTGAGCTACTCACTGGTGATAAAAAAGTAACTAAGAATCCTAGACGCTGAAGACATGTTAGTTTCACAAGAACAGAAACAAAAATGAAGGAAACATCTTAGGTAGTGTGATTGTTCACAAGTACCATCATGCTAGATATATGTGACAACATGATCCATCACAACAAGACTACTTTATAAACAATGAATTCTGTGAGAGCATTATAAACTGTACTTCTGACCATTTTTTAAAAATCTGTTTTACCCTTGGTGTTATACTAATGTACATGATGCTTCAGAGAGCAGTTTGGTGTTTGATTCCCGGCACTATCACCTAAAATAAATAATCAGAAGAGCTATTATTGAGTTAATGGATAACAACAATTTAATACTTGTGATGTCCTGCATGACTTGACAAGGAATTTTCAATCAAGGGATTGGCCAGACCTGATTGTCCTGTGGGCATGCATGTCTGTGGGTTATTTTTTTGATTTGTTAATTAACATAGCAGGGTTCAGCCCACTTTGGAAGATACCATTCTTTAGATAGGTATCAATGGGCTTCATAAGAAAACTAAACATGGGTAGAGTTAACCAACTAGCATCTCTCCTCTATGCTTTTGGCCTCAGGCTTCTGCTTGATCTCCTTCTCTGACTTCCTTCAATGATGAACTGTGACCTGGTAGACTGTGATCTGGAAGTGTAAGCTATGACTTCCCTAAGTGGTGGACTGTGAACTAGTGGATTGTGACCCGGAAGGATAAACTGTAGGCGTAATTTTCTGTCCTGCCAGGATGCTCACAAATAACCACACAGAAACTTATTATTAATTAAAAATGCTTGGCCAATAGCTTAGGCTTGTTACTACTAGCTCTTACAACTTAAATTAACCCATATTTCTTATCTACATTCTACTATGTGGCTTGGTACCTTTCATTGGCATGGCATATTCATCTTCCTTCTCCCTGAGTCTCCTGGCAACTTCACCCTTTTTCATCTCAGCGCTCTCCCCCTGTCTGCAAGTTCCACATAACCTCTTCCTGCCTAGTTGTTGGTCATTTAGCTCTTTATTTAATCAATGAGAGCAACACATCTTCACAGTGTACAAAAAGATTATTCCACAACAGTAAGCTAAGTAAACCCTTTCCTCTTCTAAGTTTCTTTGTTCAATGTTTTGTCATGGCAACAAAATGAAACTAGAATACAAAACATAGTATAAATCATCTAAATGTTAGCAACCTATCTTTCTAGAAGTACATGAAACTCCTTATTCTACAGACTCTTTACTGAATACCAAATTATGTGTATATACTGCTTATATGGGAGTTTGAGTAAAGCTTACCATGTTTTTAGAAATAAGAGTGTTATTTCATATTAAATTATATTGTTTTGATCATTGTCTTTTTTCCCAATATTTCTATACTGTAGATCCCATATGGTGATGGTATTTTTCTTTTCCTGAGCTATTTATTGAGGTATTAGTCATCTCCTCATTTGCTGAATGATTTTGTCACAAAAATTAACAGAAGTAAACTTTGACTACTTCACGTTTTAAATGTGTTTTATTTTCTAGGAATCCTACAAAACAAAAATAACAATGTAAAATATTTACTTTTGTTTTGATTCAACTTCCCCCTTTGTATCATGACTAAATAGAGGAAGAAGCTCTGTACCAGCAATGTACAGCCTTGCTGATGACTGAAGGACAAAAATCACATCAAGAAGGTCTATGCTCTGATAACAAGGTCCTGCCAAGCATGTTATGGTACCAGTGATGATCTGTACAGACATCGGAGATAAAGTTATTCACTTACTGTTTATGTGAAGTTGCCTCACTATATCTGTTATAACTGAAAAATGTCATTTGTTTACCTAAGTGTGAGGCATTGAAGATGGATTGCACATGTTTCAATGAGGCTAGCTTTGGTCTACCTATCACAGTGACCTCCTCTGTGATTTGAGAATCCTTCACCTCCAAGAGTGGATGAAGAAGGAATTGTACACTCCTCATTGCAACACTTCCACACCTTTCTTGTTAGCTGGACTGATGCATCTGACCAGGCTCAACCTCCTGTATCTACCCCACAACATTTATAAGTCATTTTTCAGTGATCTGCTGGGACACTTTTGAACCAGAGCCTGCTCATTGTGTTCACAAGGCATCACACACCTATGAGCTGTGACTTGCCAGGCCAAGAATGGCAGCCAGACTTCAACAGTATTTGGCCCACAATTTAGGATTTGTAGCTTTTATTATTTTTACCCATTTTTCTTCCCCAGGTTGTATAGTCCTCCCAGTGATTCTCTAAGTTGTCCAATGATTTGAACTAAAATCTTTTTGTTGTTGTTGTTTGTTTGACTAAATTTACTAATAGTAGATGTTTTTTGCTTGCTACTTAGCATTCTGACCGGGACGTATTTCTACCAGTGAAATGCATGTGTGAAACAGATCTGTTTCTAAAGACTCGAGAATTTTACAGCTCCCTCAGCTTCTCTGACATGCTTTGCAGGAATTAGTGAGGTTAGTGAAGGCTGGCTGAGGACTCAAGCTCTCTTACATCTGGCCAGGGTTAGAACCAGCAGGAGTTTGAATCTCTTGAGAATTGGTTCTGTCTGTATCATTTTAGGTCCTGTAGCCTTGGTTTATCTATTCTGTCTGTACTTTCCTAGGTCCTGCAGTTTTGATGTGTCTGGTTCTCTGCCTTACTTGTGTTCTCCAGGGTCACTTTAGTCACATGCTTAGCTGCTAGGTACAAATCCTTTGACAACTCCATTTTTTTTTCTTCCCTATGTTTTCTGCTTGTGACCTTGCTAATTAAAAATATATACATTAGTAAGAAAAATGATAACAACTAACTTAATGTAAGGTTTACATGGCAAGTATATCCATAAGGAAATGAAAAGGAAAAAAAATGATTAAATCTGAATGTCTTGATGGAGAATGGAACATTGTATACTGTGATGATATTTTATTTGTGCTGAAATGTGATATTTGTATATTAATAAATAAAGTTTGCCTGGAGATCAGAGGTCATAGCAAGCCATAAAACAGAAGTCAGGCAGGGGTAGTACATGCCCTTAATCTGATCACATGGCAGGTAGAGTCTCTGTGTGGTCAAGGACACAGCCAAGCATGGTGACCCGAGCCTTTAATCTCAGTACCAACCATAGAGACCTGGAGGTGGGCTTAGAGCAATGAGAAGGCAGAACAGGAAGGCAATAAAAGCACAGGTTAGACAGGAAGAATCTCTCTCTTGGGAACAGATGGCAAGGTGGTAAGTTAAGGCTAGTCAGTGGCTCTTCGCTATTTCTCTGATCTCTTCGGCTATTACCCCTGTATTTGACTCTGTGTTTCTTATTTAATAAGACTGTTTAGAAATTCGTCTACATTATACAATGTAACTGGAGAAGAATGATCTGAACTGTGCACACTCAGCCATGGGACTGTAACAGGAGTGAGCATTTACACTTCTCTTACTGTTCTCTGCTGTCCTTGAAGTAAAGAGTTCTCTGGGATACAGGAGTCACCACTCACAAGAGGGTATTATGACCTGCTCTGAAGAGACTGTCACAGAGTCCTTTCTAAATCCACCAATTTTCAAGCTCTCTTTCTCTAAAAGAGTCAGTAAGCCAGTATCTTATGTTGGCATAGTGTGGTTTTAGCTTGCTCACTATGTTTTTCTGTTTCCAACATTGTTCAAGCCCCTATTTTAAGTGTAGGAGTTACATATAGAAAGAAACATATTCTCTGCATTCTGTTATATTAATTATTTCATGTTATAATTTTGTTATATTGTGTTATTAAATTCTATACCATCCAATATGTGTGATCCCTAATTTATTATCATCTAGTAATAAAATTTAAGGCATGTCTTTGAGAGAGTTTATAGGGTAGGTTAACAGAGATGGGAAGACCCACCTTCAATGTGATTGGCACCATTCTATGAACTGGGGTTCTGGGCAGAATGAAGAGGAAAAAGTGAGCTCAGCAACAGAATTCATTATTTTGGGCTTCCTGACTGTGGATACAAAGTGCCTCCATGCCTTCTCCAGCAAGATGGTCTGTTCCTTTGAACAGTGCACCCAAATAACCCTTCCTTTCTTAAGCTTTGTTATAGCAATGTGGAAAGTAACAACTGTGGCATGTAGCTATCTCGCAGATGTGGATCCATCTCTCACTTTCTGTATAGCTCTGTGGAGAGGGCATATCTGGTTATCCTGTATATCTGTAGACACAGGTAGGGCCCTCTGTCACAGTCTATTTAAGCTACTATAACAAGTATAAAGGCACCCAGCAATATATTGGGTCCCCCTCAATCCACCTCATCATTGTCTGCCACCGGCCTGTGTTATTGCATATGACACTTTCCTAGCACGTCCTCAGGTGACTGAATGGCCTCACTAGCTCTCTGGGATTTGTTTTATGAGGATTTGATCATTTCCCAGAGGTTTAAACTCCTAATTAAATCACTTTGTTGGGCAAAATGTCAATATAGGAGTGGGAGCAACCACTCAGGCCAGAGATGAATAAGTTTTATATATAAAACATATGCTAAGTCATTTGACTGGTTCCCCAATTGAATGACCTTCAATCCGTGTAGTTCACTAGAGCAGAATGACTGTAAAATTTATTATTTCCTTTTCAATAATGCTAAGAAATGACTGTGAGTCTTTTAAGAAAAATAAAGTGAATCAGAGTTTTAGCAATGCCATTGAAGACCGTACATTCGGGATTTCTGGGTTGAGTACATTAGAACAATCCAGATGACCATGTAGACAACAACTCTGCTGAGGGGAACACCTAGGCAACAGCACCCTTCTTCCTTCTGAATAGCTTCATTCTTTGATTTGGTTAGTTATGCGCTCTCAGGACACTTGGGGTAAATTCAAATCTCTGGTCTCTGCTACTGCTTAAAAAACTGTTCTCCGAAAAGAAGTCACCCAAAAAACCTACAGAGGCATCTCGGCACATGGGAGACAGGTCTATACCAAATATAGCTTATGTGGGCTGTGAGGAGGCTGAGTTCCTTTCCACATATGCCATTGTGTGTCTGTGTGAGGGCTAGCATCATTTCACCTCAGATTTCAGCCTTCTGTTACATGCAAACATCTTTTTTATAGGCTGATGGTTGATTTGGGATGTATGTGCATATCCTTACTCAAAATGTACAATATTTGTTTATTTTGCATTTTGTGAGTTTAATATGTGGAACACATTTACACAGATTCTAGTGAAACCAGGACTGAAATCTTTCTTACATTTATACTGAGATCTACAGTCTAAATATTGATTGTTCTAGAGTCTGCACATTAGGAAGTTGTTTGGAGCAGCTGAGGGTTGTTCCTGCTATGAAATTTCAATGTACAAAATACTGGAGAAGGTTATTTATTAATGGCTGCTAATGGCCCTAAGTGCGCATCTCTACAGGAGCAGTTACCACCTTGTTCTGGTGTCAAAACAGGGTTATACTCCCATATGTAAATTGGTGTTTTCTGCTTAGACATAGGTGGTTTTTACTTGAGGCTCTTTGTTTTCATTCTTCCCAGGTCATCTTGCTACAGCTCAGCAAGCTACCAGGCAGTATGCAAAGGAAGGGGGCAGCAGGCAATGTACACATGAAGGAGCTAGCAAGCATTGTACAAATGCCAGGACTGTCAGACACCATGTAGACGAAGGGACTGGCAGGCAGTGTGCAAATAAGTTGGCTTCAGGCCTGTGGCTTCTGGGCCATTCATGACTCATCCCTCCCTTCAGTTGGATTCAGCTTACCCACAGCTGAATCTCAACAGCAGTAGCTGATGGTCTTCATGGCATACTTTGTTCAGGCGGAGTAAAGAAGACACTGTGTATTAGTGTGCTGTGGAGAAGAAAAGAGGATAAGGTGAGTGGTACTCAAATTATCACCTTACAAAAAAAAACCCCTGCAAAACCAGGAAGTAGAGCAGTCAGTAAATATTCTTGAGTATTTACCTGAATCATTATTTAGATCTGTATCCCATTTTTAATTGGATTATTTGGGTTTTGTAATGTCTATATCTTGAATGGGTTGGTAAAGATCTTTTCCCATTTTGCACACTGCTGTTTTGTCCTGTTGACAGTGTCCTTTGCCTTACAGAAGCTTTTCAGTTTCACGAGGTCCCATTTATTAATTGTTGATCTTATTGCCTGTGCAGTTGGTTTTCTGTTCAAGATGTTGTCTCCTATGCCAATGCGTTCAAGGCTATTCCCCAGTTTCTCTTCTTTCACGGTCAGTGTATCTGGTTTTATGATGAGGTCTTTGACCCACTTGGACTTGCAGGATGATAGAAATAAACAAATGAAGAGACAGAAGACCCATAGACTGAGGAGAGTTTTGTAGTACTGTGCCTTCCTTCTGTGATGCTGTGGAGATAGTTTGTGAGGAATCAGAATTCCCTCTTTGCTGCTTGCCTCACATGGACTTGATAGAGTTACCTGGCATCTCTGCTCTGTTTCTTCACCTTAGATCTAGGTTCTGTCCTATGCTTCTCAGACTGTGGTGTGAAGCTGACTAAAGCACCAGACACAGAACAGAAACACTGATTCATTTTTCCTCTGGATGTAAATTAACGCAGTGTCCATTCAGTTAGACACAAAGATACTTAAGTCCTGCATCTTTGTTGTTGTTGTTGTTGTTGTTTTTGTTTTTGTTTTTGGAGACAAGGTTTCTCTGTTCTCTGTGTAATTTTGGTGCCTGTCCTGGATCTCGCTCTGTAGACGAGGCTAGCCTCTAACTCGCAGCGATCCGCCTGGCTCTGCCTCCCGAGTGCTGGAATTAAAGATGTGCACCACCACCACCCAGCAAGTCCCGCATCTTTAAACATTCACCTGTATGAACATATGGAAGTATTTGGAGCTGGATATGCTTCTCATGTTAGGGAAGCTGCCTCGCATGCATATCAAAAAAGCCAAGTTACATACTAATACAACAAATGAAAAGAAGTATAAAGATATAGAGACTACCTAAATTCTGCACTTTAAAATGGAATACTTTCTAGATATTTCTATTTCCAGGTATAACTGTATGCTTACAGATAAACTAGAATATGAATGCATACATTCATTAATTTCAATTCTTGTTCCCTCATGAATACCTTCCAAGTTTAAACTACATAGCCCTATATCAGTATTTTTTTTTAAATCAGTGGTGTTATTCTTTTCTTCTAAAAGGATTTATTTTTGTTTCATGTGTATGAATGTTTTGCCTGTGTATGTGTCTGTGCACCCTGTGTGTTCAGTGTCCTCAGAAGCCAGAAGAGGGCAGAAGCTCCTCTCCAACTAGAGATGAAGATGGGTATGTGTATCCACATGGTTGCTGGGAACCCAGCCTAGGTCATCTGCAAGAGTAGCAAATGCTTTCTGCCTCTGGTTCATCTCTCGAAGCCCAGTTGTGTAGCATTTTGTGGTGGGGAAATTATCATCATCATTGTCATCATTATCATCATTTGAGACAGGGTCTTACTCTGTAAATCTAGCTGGCCTAGAATTCACTATGTAGAACAGGTTGACCTTGAACTCACAGAGAATCCTCTCCTCGCCAGTGCTGCGATAAAAAAACATGTGCATGTGTATAATTATATATGTATATTATATACATTCATATAATACATGTATAATATATATATGTTTTCTTTGGTTATATTTATATATATATATACATACATATATACATAATTTCTCTAAGTTCTTCCACACTATGCACATAGTCAGGACACTTATTTTTGAGTACTTAGTGAATTAACCACTTCTGGCATGTGAGTCCTGAAATGGCATAGACTCAGGTAAACTCACCACTTTATATTTTCATTTAATTTCTTATTCTATGTTCTTTTTGTTGGATGGCTTCTGGGCATAAGTATAACATCTGAGGTTTGTCTTTCTATTCAGTTCCTTGTCCAGATCAGGATAAGTAACAGAAGCTTTGACTCACAGCAACAGATATCCCATTAATAAACCCTACTTAATTGTGTCCTGTGGGATGTTACTAATATTTATTTGTTTATTAAAACTTTTATTTCCTGAGAGTAGCTAAGCTGATTAGATGGGGCTGCAGGGATCTCAGGCAGAAGGAGACCATTTCTGAATCATGTTTTGAAGTCTCCAGAGAAATTATTGAGAATTACTTCACCCATTTTCATATCCTACAATGCGTGTTATAGAAATGACATCTGTGATGTGTCTGTTTGTATCTATTTCTATGTATGTATCTACATGTATAAATGGGTGTGTATATATATATATATGCATATGTCTACATGTATATGTGAGTGTGTGTGTAGCTGTTTGTGTGTTTATATGAGTATGTGTATGTGTCTATATGTATAAATGAGAGTGCATATGTGTATGTAGCTATTTGCAAATCAGAGTATGTATGTGTCTGTTTATTCACACATGCATATAAACTGAGGGAAACAAATGATAGCATTTAAGAGAATAACCCCCATATTACGCTTCTCTAAGACAGACTGCACCTGGCCATCTGGCATCTATGCCTAGGCAGGAAAGGGACACAATGCAGATATTGAGTCCAGAGCCTGAGTTTCTCTGAGTCAACAGGTGATTACCTGAATCTTTTTCACTCTTCAAGCCTTAAGTTTTTGGTGTAACACATTCACTCTTACAATGAAATCTAAAGTATGTTTAAAATTAGATTACCAAATATATTGAAAATAAATTTCTATACATCATCTGGAAAAGCCTGTGTCTTGTATACAGACAGGTACTGTCAGATTTCTAATTCTGGACATTCTTGTATATCTTGAGATTTTGTGGCACTGCCAATTGCTGACACTTGGCAGTTTGCTGTGGTCACCTTTTCAGTCACTGAGATGTCATCTGGTCCATAAGACTGCCCACACCCCAGTCTTTTTTCCCCTCCTCACGCCTGCAGAGCTTCAAAGCACCATCAACCAAGCATTTCACCATCAGAGATGTGTTTTCCCTTTGAGCAGTAAGCAGAATTTCTTTTCACCTTATTGTCATCCAATTTGCTTTTTCTGAAAATCACCAAGAGGCTGTGTCCCATGGGTAGAAGATGTAATTTTCAAGTCAGAAGTTGTCCAGTTCAGATTCTGGACAATTCTATATTTATCCTGAGATATTAGGGAGTTTCTACAGAGAAGGTCTGCTAAGGCGACAGTGGCACAGACCCCTGCTGTAGCTGCATGGTATCCCAGAACAGTGCTATTTCCCTGTGCCATTAGAAACAAAATTTCTAATGGCAGACACAACTGGAGCCATCTGGGAGTTCTTTGTAGCCTTATTCAGGACCACATGGGTCCAGCTGTACGGAGATAATTGACAAGAAACTGGCATTCTCCTTAGGTGACCACACATAGCTCTGCGATATAAGTGCTATTCCTGGGGCTCCTTTCCCCAAACCAGTGGATTCTTCCAGAAGATGAAGAAGTGACTGCTCTATAGGAAAGGCTGTGGCTATATGGAGAGACCTTGGCAAAGTTTGCCAGGGGTTCATGGGGCTGCTGGCAATTGGGGCGCTCCACAGAGATGGCACACACTTTGACCTGTACCTCCTGTGACCCTGTGTTTCACACTGGCACCATCAGACAAACTCTCTCAGTCTCCTGCTGTAGGAATTTCTGGAAAACTGAGTCATTGAGCTGTTTTCAATTGAGGAAAAGGCAGTTTATCAGGCCAGTAGGCTGCACCTGATCACTCCATAATGGTGTTGTCCTGGTGCCTTGCGTTGAGCAACCTTTTGCTGGGTCAGAGAGCAGAAGCAAGCAAGGAAGAAATACAAATACAAATAAGTGTACATGTCAGTAAATGATCATGGCTGAGCAGGATTAAAATCCTTTACCCTACTTATCAGTGCCTTGTGTTCCTGGAGGAACCTGGTGTGGGGCAGAATAGTTCAACTGAACTGTTTAGGCCTGAAGAAATTCCTTTGTTTTTACATGTGGTAATTGGGGGAATTTCCATCGCACTGCCTGCAGGCCACCGACTTCATTGTTAAAGCCCTACTGTGTTAACTTTTCCTGGGGAGATGGCTCTACACCCATTCCTCCTGGACAGGACACAATGACAAACCAAAGAAAAGGACTCCACCCGGCTCTAGCTTAGTGAAGCAGTGAGTCTAGTTGAAGTTACTCACAGGAACATGGGTCAGGGGTTACTTAGAGAAGCATGGTCAGTTTACCAGCTGCTACATCATGGAAGAAATATTGTCACTCTCAGTGATCATTAACCATCTGTGCATACTCAGGAAGAGGTGGGACCTCATGAGCCCTCATCTTCTCCATGAGTGAATATTAGTGGGCCCAACCTTGTGAGGGTCTCATGTGGATAATCACAGATTCTCAGCTATCAAGACCACAATGGCCATGGCATGCCCAGAGGTTAGAGTTATACAATGACATCTAATAGCAGGTTTAAGCCTCATTTAGACCAGTGTTAGGGTTGGCAGCATGGACAGGATGGTGTACATTCTGAATATATGTGTCCTTCCAGAATTCTTATGTAGAAATCTTGACATATGGTAATGTGTAAGCATACAAGGTCCTACCATTTGCTTCCGGTGGGATTAATGCCCATATACAGGAGTCTCAGAAGCTCATCTTGTCTCATTTATGTGGTAACACAGCTAGAAGTCTCTGCTTATAGAAGGCAGAGCCAGCCTTCACCTGGTCCCAGATCGGCCTATGGCTAGATTGTGAAATTCTTAGCATGCAGGACTGTGGGATGAATGGTTTTTGCTTATAAAAGACCTTCTAGCCTGTGCTATTTTGTTATATTAACTTGGATGACTAAGGAGAATGGCAGCTATCATAGATTGAGTACAGATTTTCAAGAAACTCTCTGTGGAATGCTTTTACACAAGTGGGTATTACTCAAACAGAAGGACTAAAGAGATTATTCACATGTCAGGCTATTCCATTTACGGAGTGATAGAAAGGGGTTGAGTCAACAAACATTTGCATTCCTGTCATCTGTTGAACCCTTCTTGTTTTTTATCAGATGAAAGAGTTCCAAAGCTAACTCTTCTTTGGTTCTTCAAAGCAACTTTTGCAAAATTTTGTTTTGCATATATCTGTATGTTTATGTCAGGTCTCTATTAAATATTCCCACGGGCACTGTGTGTGTCTGCTTGCTCTTTGGTCCTTACCATGGATTCCTAGTATTTGCAGCACTGACCTTCTCAGTGACATGGCTTAGCTGGATATGTACATGTGTAGAATGTAGGAGGTATCCCGGCATCCCGACCTTTGCATACTAGATGTCTGGGACATCTTCCTGCCCCCTAAGTGCAGTGATTTCTTCAGATCTGGCCGAATGTCACCGGTGTTTGCTCAGCAGAGCGGGTACACAGTACTGTGTATTAAAAAGACAGGTCTTTCCATATAGTTCAAACATTGAGCTACTGCTTACTCTACTTCTTGGCCTGCTAACTCAGCAGAGGTGGACATGCAATGGTAAGGAAAAAGAGTTTTACCAGAGCAAATTTCCTGCCAGACCCTACACATGGTAAGGTATCACTGGATCACTTTACTTACTCATTTATTTTGTTAGTTTTATTGTTTTCATTTATCATTATAATTTATTACTGGGATATTCAAGCTATATTTGACAATTTATTGTTTTACCTGTGGCATCTTTATTTATTAAAGCTATTAATATTATTTTATTTTAGATTTTTTAGACAGGTTGTCACCATGTATCTCAGGCTATCTTACGGCACACCTTTCTCTTTCCTCTGTGTCCCAAGCATTAGAATTAAATATGGGTGATAAGTTTTTCACACCCCGATAAGCCTTTCTGCCACAGATGCAGCAATCTAAATCAGGCCAAGTCAGACCGAATTAGAAAAAAACCTCAGTTTAATGGGTAAAGTATTCCAGGGTGATTCTCCGAACCCCCAGAGAGGAGACAGGGACTAGAGACTGAAAAACCATGCATCTGTTTTCTGGGGTGCAGCTTAAATACCCTGTGGGAGTGGTCTTGAGCCCGGGGAGGAGCCATGTTTGGTGGGCTTTGAAGGAGCCGGTTTGGGGAAAGAGATGGGGGAGGGGAATTGAGGTGGATCTTCCACCAGAACATTCCAGACTCTGGGTATAGGATGCCAGGGTGCCAAGTGGAGCTCCCACTCAAACAATGGGTACCAGCACAATCAGGCAAAGTTATTTTATGTAAAACAAAAATCCAAATGTTTGGCATTTAATAGGTTTTATTTCTGTAGTTTCGCAGGAACCCGCTTAGACTTTATGTCTAGTAAGGCTGGCTTAGATACACAAATCAGAAGGCAAGGAAATGAACATCACTTCCACCCACCACCGTTTGTGCTTCATGTTTCAGGATGGGTGGACTTCGGCAGTCCGTGTTCCGGTGCTGCCTGCTGTGTGACTGCAGCAAGACTCTCAGAGTCACCTGTAAATGAAGATACTTGGTTCAGAGACTCATGTTCAGTGTCTTAAAAACCCAGCAGGTTATTCAGAGTTAAAGCCTGTGTCCAGTAGTCACTGTAGAGTGGAATGACCCACTTGTATGTCCTAGTCCCTAGTCCCTTGTGTTTCTCACTTACTACTTTTATTTATTTGTTTGTGTGCTCTTTTAGGAGAGGGTGGTGACTGTGTCACTGTCCATGCATGGAGGTCCGATGACAACCTGTGGAAGTCAATTCTATCCTTATGACATGTGAGTCCCAGGAATCAAATTCAGATTGTCAGCCTTGGCACCAAGTGCCTATGCTCACTGAACTATGTCATCAGTCCAAGTTTTCCCACTTAGTGGCCGCTGTGTGACCTTTAACCACCCAGTGATCAAGTTGTGCTGTCTGTTCATTGCCCACCAGACCACAGTTGGTGCTGAGACGCATTTGTGCTCTAGTAACCAGTCAGTCATTTTCTGTTTATAGTTGTGTTGCATGTTTTATTGTGCTTTTATGATAGCAGCTGCCATGGCCATGTCCTTCAATGGCTGCAGGAAGAGGACTGCAGGTTTGTGTGTGTGTGTGATCCCGGTTGAATCATGAGTTAAACACAGCTGCTAGCTGCCTTAGTCTCCCAGTGCCTTCTGGGACTGTGATCAGAGAAGCTTCTGGCTTCAGTCACTAGTACTTGCAGGTATGAACTATTAGTGCACAGAGGTGAAAGCCTATCAGAGCTTATCTTCCCCGGTGGTCACTTTGGCGTCTAGCCCAAGCTATAGAGACAAGAGTTCATCCTCTGACTTAGAACCTACTGCAAATCACATTGTATTTGTCCAAATTTATACAAATTTTGACTTCTGACATCTCTAAGTGAGAACCCTGAGTCAGTGTTATTCTTAGAGAGTACTTGGTTTCCATGCTCAGCTAGAAGTGTCTTGGTGTTCACTTTCACACCGTGAGTGACCTCTCAAGACTTTCCCATCAACTGTAATTTTATATTAGAAAAACTTTTATGAGTAATCTGTCTGCAGTGTTTGTTTTTTCTTGTCCAGAAAAACCCCATGGAAGAAAGATCACACATTTTTTCCATCCTCACCATGAATCTATTTTCCTTCTGTTTAGTCTCTTGAAATGCAATATCCAGTTACTTTGAAGTCAATACACCTGGTGATGTCAATCTAGAATGTTCTAGGAATAACAGCTGATGTAACCACTCCTTTCTGTTTCACATGCAGAGTGATGTCTACTGGGGCAGGCTTGTTCATGTTTCCCTCTCTTCATCGAGTAGGCAATTTATAGTCACAGTTCATCGTTTGTGATCATGTAAATAATTTCAGAACAACTGTAATTAACACTCTGGTCCAGTCATTCAAGATTCCTCTCTCAATGTAATTAATATGTACATATATCTATCCCACATCATAAAAATTTTCTGCTAGTAAGTATTGCCTTGGGCTTAAAGCTCATATGCACATCTGTATACTTGCCCAGTTTTTTGAGATAGAGTACTAGGATCTTGTCACTGCAAGCTCCCCTTTATGATATTAAGGAAGAAATTAACATCCAGAGAACTTAACATGTATTAAGTTCCATTTCTGAAGATGAAGCCCCAAGTAATCTGTTAACTTCTGTTATAGTTTTCTTGGGCAAATAATTGAACTTGAGTCTGCTTTTGTGTAAGGTAGGCTCTGAGCTTCTGAAGTCCATTCTAAGACCTGATGATTATGATTCTTGTCTTCCTCTTATATTTCATAAGCTTTACCATTGTATTTATGACTCATGTATCTTAAATTTGACCTACAGAGGTTCAACTCCTCTCTGAGGCAGGTTATTGAATTGATAGTTTATAAAAATGTAGTGTTGCACATGAGAAGTTTCATGGAGTGAAGTAGATAGGTATAACGCCCTGGATGCTTGACTGATTCAGCGAGATAAGTACGTCTGTAAAGGGACATACATCACTGTTTATGAAAGAAAATTAATTTGACTTTCTTTGGAAGGTACAGAATATGAAGGGTAAGATGTGAAGACTGTGGTATATGAAGAATGAATAGATCTACCTGCCAGTTTGATCAGACTGGCTTTGCAGAGAAAATTAGGCAGTTCAGAGACCTGGCTCAACACAAACAGTATAACTGATGTTGTGAACCCTAGCTCTTCCTTGGAGGCAAACTTTCTGTGGCTACCTGATCCCCCCACAGTGCTGTGGTGTAGAGCTGAACACAAGCTAAAAATTGAACAATACGTATTCAAAGAAGAAAATGCCATTTCCTACTAAGACTCTAGATTTAAAGAGGCAAGGAAGCCATTTTTCCTAAATTGGCTTTTAAATAAAGATGGAGATCTTCAATTAAAAGAGTAAAGAAGCATTTATTAGCAAATAAGTAAATCCATTCACTGTAGAGGAACAGTTTTTAATCCAGGATATCAGGCCAAGTAAGCAAAGGTTGTGCCAAATTAGGAAATTTACTACCCAATAAAGCTAAAATAAGGTTAACTAAGAACATTCAATAAAAGCCAGTAAACTACCACATAATTAGACTCAACAATGAACAAATGCCAGTAGGCATGCTACCAAAGCTCAGGAAGAAACTGTTTACAAATGAAGATTTACGGGGGCCAAGTGCTTCCATGTGCCATACTAATGATGAGAGAGGGCAATTGCTGTTTGGTTGGAGATCCAGAACAGCATGGAAAGGAGGAGGGAAGGTACCATACATAAATATTAAATTAGTTAGCACTAGAACTAGATGTCTGTCAGATCTTGGAGTTAATTGATAGGACAAACCAGGAACAGAAAGTGGAAGACTTTCATTACTGATTATTGATCAAAAGAATGGATCTGAATTGTATCTCTTGACCTATGTAGAGATGTGGCTTTCCAAACTGTCTGAAATATCATGAGACTGCTGTCTAACAGAGACTTTCTGGTAAAGAAATTAGACACTGTCTCCTTCCTCAAGAGTTAATCTGAGTGAGGCTGTCAATAACTTGAAAAGAAAAACACCACCGGAAGCTGCCTGTCCCAGAAACTTCAAGAAATGGTAAAAGCCTACCTAAATATGTAGGTCAGCACAATGGTCTGTTGTCCACTGTCCCCCCTCACTGTTCAAGAGTGCCTGCTTCTACTCTGTAGTAAACCTCACTCCTCTTGGAAATGATACCCTATGGGTCTTATGTAAATTCTTTCCAATGACACCACAAAGATCAGGAAGCCATGGGATGGTCAAAGAAATAGAAGGTTTTCAATAATATACCAACATCCAGGATCCAAGGCAGATACAATGCCAACAGTGGTGACAAATAGTTCTCAACCTTTTTAATGCTGCCATCCTTTAATACATTTCATGTTGTGGTATAGCTAGAGTTTTCCTGCCTGGCCCACAGTCAGGACAAATCTCTGTCACCCGCAAGTCCCACAGCTGCTCAGACCCAACCAAGTAAACACAGAGACTTATTTTTGCCTAAACTGTTTGGCCTAATGGCTCAGGCTTCTAGCTATCTAGTTCTTACATCTTAAATTAATCCATTTCTGTAAACCTATACCTTGCCACATGGCTCGTGGCTTACTGGCGTCTTCACATGCTGCTTGTCATGGTGGCAGCTGGCAGTGTCTCCCTCCACCTTCCTGTTTTCTCTGTTCTCCTCTCTGTTAGTCCCGCCTATACTTCCTGCCTGGCCACTGGCTAATCAGTGTTTTATTTATTGACCAATCAGAGCAATTTGACATACAGACCATCCCACAGCATTGTGGAGACTCCCACCATAAAATTATTTCATTTCTACATCATAACTATAATTTTGGTACTTCTATGATCATAATGTAAATATCTGATATACAGGATATCTGACATCCAACCTCTAAAAGGGGTCATGACCCACAGGTTAAGAACCACTTCCCCAAAGGGAAATTGTAGGGCTTTGGTTACTGGTCAGAATAGGATTTGAATTATTCTTACCCCAGTGAGAAAGACCCTGCTGTGTTCAGGTAAACAGCTCCACACATGGCCTTCTTTGAATGGGTTAAAATGACAGAGTGGGGTTATAAAATCTGCCAGAAAGTGACCTCTACATAGTATGTAGGGGTTTTTCTTAAATATTTTTGAGAATGGTTGTTGACTAGAAAACAAAATGTTATTTAGACAATATAAAGAAATATTTAGAAGATATTTTGAAGATATCTGGAATATCCGGATCACAGTCACCAGCATGTCATTTCTTTTGCAATATAAATCGCACATCGTGTAGCATCAAGGAACATTCTGAAAGGTCATCGGGAGGCATGTATAACTCCATTACTGAGAAGAACTTCAGGGCCACTTACATATAACCAGAGACTGTTTTCTTAGGGAGCTTGAGCATTTTCTTCAAAGCTTCCTGTTTGGGGTTTTTTAATTAAATTACTTTGAGTCATACAGACTTAACTTGAAGGTTCTAGAGAAATCTTTCTCCCATGCCTAATATAAGCTATCTGAAAACTTTTAACCTGACAGACAGCAGACAGCCATTTAAAATTATAGTAGACTTACAGATTCCACTGAAGGTGTACTGCTGTTTTAAGCCCCAGAGGAACACCAAAAAAAAAAAAAAAAAAGCAAACATAAAAGTTCCCTGAAGCTTGGTTTTCATTTAATTCTTAAGAATTTATTTTGATAGATTATTTCACTTATGGTTCCAGGTCACTTTATTTTTATCCTCAGTCACTTCTGTGGAATGCCTGTTAGCTTCTCATGCTACTGGACCTGACAGATTCTGATCTTTATGGTAGATAGTTTGACTCCAGTGACTTAGCATGGAGTAGCTTCAGCATAAGATGTTCACATCCAAATACAGAAGATTTGTTCTGGGTTTTATATCCAGATAATATCAGGGGTTCACAATAAACAACAGTCTGGACGGAAGTCTTACTATACACTCTTTGGTCAACTAAAAGACAGTAAGATAACTTGGCCATTCTTGATATTTAACAAAATACAGATTTACAAATAAGGTCTGTCAAGTCCAGAAAGGATGTTCTGTGTATAGTGTCTTAATATGATTCTGAACTCTAATACCTATTAAAAATTCCTGGTTTCTTTTACCATAAGAACACAATCCACCTGGAATTTATACAAAATCATGCAGTGGCTTAGGTAGGGCATGTCTTAGAACATTTGCATTTTTACAGAAGAGTCTTAGGAAGAAAACCATTAACACACGTACCTTCAAGTAGACATGTTTATTTGAAGCCAAGGGTAGTGTCTGCCTTAAGATAAGAATGTTATATATGAACTTATTCTTTTATCAACATTTAATAGAAGATGAATCAAACCAACCCAGCTTTAAAATACATTGGCAGGAGTGAAATCTATCACCTTTGTCATTTTAGGATTTATGGGCTAAGTAATGAAAAAATCTGAAAAAAAGGTGAATTTAAAGTCTAGAGGACTCTAGTTTCCATTTGGTTCTGATTAGAAATCAGTAATAAGACATAGGTGCTTTCGGTTGTAAACAGGGTTCTACTAAATGAGAAAGATAACGTATTTTATTAACAAATTAAATAATTCAATATAATGAATGGAATTCCTTATATGTGCCACAATGTATTAAAATAGAGGTATGTACTTATAGAAAGATAGAAAATATTCAAATTATGTATGTATGTGTGTGTGTGTGTGTGTGTGTGTGTGTATACATGCCTACCTATTAAACTCCTGAGACTGAAAGGTACTCCTAAATGTAAGGCTTTATACTTTTAATAACCCTGAAAAGTCATTTCACAAATATTTGAGTGTTAATTCTGAATGAGTAGAAAGCCTTAGCTTGGGTACAACAGACAGTAAGATAGATTGAAGCGGAAGTATTGGTACACAGAATAGCACAAGCCTGCAATAACCAGCACTGGCATGGCCAGGGCAGGAAAATTGCCACAAATTAAAGGGTAGGCTGAGCTCATAGGTCAATCAGTAAGAACTGAACAGTAAGACTCTGAGTCAAAAAGCAGAGAGAAGGAAATGAGACCTGTGGGTGGGGAGACACACAGAGGGAGACAGGAAAAGATACAGACAGAGACACACAGACAGAGAATACAAGAGTGAATGAGGACCCTGTACCCTCAAAAGAAATTTAGCCTGATGGTGAAAATAATAATTTAAACTAACAAATCATCTGTGAGAGTAAGCTCACAAGAAAGTCAGTGTGGCCATGGAGGTCACCTCATCTGCTTTGACTCTAGGAATTTCAAGTAGATTTCCCAGGGAACAGGCTCCAAGACGTTCCAAATTAAAGCACAGACCTTAACCAAAAACATCACACAAAGAAATGTGCCCTTCCCTTGTCTTTCATAGAGGAACCACATAATCACAATCAACACTGCCATGGAGAGTCTTCTCAGGGAAGCAGTGCCTAGATCAGTATTAAGGTCTCTGAAGGTCTTGGTCTGCTTGAGAGCAAGAGATAATGAAATGTGTTGAAATGTTTTATATATATACATATACATATATAAACACACACACACACACACACACACACACATGCGCACACACACACACACACACACACACACACACACATATATATATATATGGTTTCTACCTGCTGAGGCAGGATTAACTCAGCATTTTAAATTGATGTGAAATGAATGTTTGGCATCTGCATGGTGTCTTACCCATGAGATAGATAGCTAGAAGATGATGCAGAAATGGTGAGGCTACTGGAGAAGGTGCATTACTAGAAGAATACTACTGGTATCTAAATGAGGCATTTATGTTCATAAGGAATGCCTGAGGCCTCACCCCATTTCACATATTTCAGATAATAAGGAATTATCATTATTAAGCCAATTCAAATCTTATCCACTCCATATTCTTTCATTATAGTTTCTGAGGCATCATGATTGAGAAGATAGGATGCTGTAGTTACTCCTTCTGCAAGTGTCTGGAATGTCAATTAGAGCAGCACAAATAGGGGCAGTTTGCATTGGTCCCCAGTGTCTCCCAAGGAGTCACCTCACACTCAGCAGATTGCAAATGTTAACATCCTTGCTCTGTTCAATGAGGATAAAAAGAAAATAAGATTCATTGTTGTGTCAAATATTGGTGATATTTATTACATTTATTCTCATAATATTCAATGAAATAAGCTGTGTGCTTCATTTCACAAACACGTTAATTGAGGCATAGGGAACTGGAATCCTATACCCCATTAATACTGCTGAAGCATGGAGGAGACTACACATGATGCCAGGAACCCAAACTCAATGTTCATCCTTTGCCTGACTTTGACATATAAAGGCTCTTGTTGCTTAGAGACTTGGATGAAGATGCTTGTATTGGAGAACACAGCATCACTGGTGAGATTTATCATATAATATTTTAGATATTTACATGCTGACAAGATAGTGTGAGTATGAAACATATTCTTATCTTATATGTTAGATATGACTAGGAACTTCAATTAATTCGAGTCACTGGTGTGTATTTTAGTTTATTGAGAACTATAAATCCTTCATGCATGCAAAATAAATTATCATCTTTAATAATATGCGACTAGTTGATGGACGATTGTGAATTCAGACTCTTCAGGGCTGCTGACATAACTGGTGGTTGGGTGTGAGCTAAGATTCCTGCAGGTTTACATATTCAGTCGGTTTTTTCCAACTACATTCTGATACTGACTCATCCTTTATGTTCAGTAGTTAGTATGATACCATAAAACAGCCTTTTAATTATGACAAAGAAGTGACAGATACACTGATATGTACTCACATATTCTTATTGTGTCTGCTTGGATACCTATAATTTGATTATGAACTTATATCATGCATGGTATTTTTAAGGCACATGATTACAGGTATTGTCAAACTGGATAGTCTTGACTGAAAGTTGTAATTATGACTATTCTCATAAATACTAGCAGCACCATTTGGAAGCAGTGTTTCAGAGGAATTATGTCTTTCAATATACAGTTAATAATTAACAGGATTTCTGCATCTCTTTTTAGCTGCTGGTCTGAGGTTCAGTTTGTCCTAGATTCTCCTCTATGGCATTATTGTGTTTAAATGTCTGATTATGAAAGAACCATTGCAAACAAGAAAATGATGTCTGATTAGCTGAAATTAAATCTCCTTTTGAAGTCAGCCCATTTCTCTGCTAGGGAAACTTGGTAAGTTAAGTATCAGTTTTTAGAAACTCAGCATAACTGGCCAAGACTTGTCACATGAAAACCACATGTGTGTGGAATCCAATAATATTCCCAAGAGGAGACTGATTTATAAAAACTATGAGCCTAAGAAGGAGTGAAGCAGTCACTTTTTAAAGTGTTTCAGAGTAAGTTATAAGTGCCTCTTTTTAAAAATGCTGTTTGCATGACTGAGCAACACATTTGGCAGAGTGTTTCAAGCTTAATTTCAGTTAGAACGGCTCCATGGTTATGATACTTTATATCATGGTAAAAGAATGCGTTTTGAACAGAGAGATGATATATTGTACTTTGTCCCTACAACTTTATTTTTAATTCAATTGAAAACAAAGAAATTCTTTTGTGTTTTGTTTTGAGAGAACAAAATAATTTAGAGTGGTTTTAAGTGCCTTTCTTCTCTTTCCATTCTTGTAAGAGAAGATTTATTTTCAAAGTTTATATTTATCGAATAGCCCTATAATGACATGATTCCTCTTTTTCACTTCGTGCGTATACCCAGTGCTTCAGGAAGACTGTCCCTACATCCACTAACTGTGCATAAGCCACGGCAGTCTGGTAAGTGCTGAGAGGACGCAAAACATCTGGACTCTGGCCTTTGCAGCACTCAGCCTAACCCACCTAAGATGGCCAGAGCTGAGAAGATAGAACACACTCTAGGTGCCTTTGAGAGATCATTATTACCAAATCTGCCTTTTAGCCTTTATACAGGATAGTTTGGAGATTTCAGCAGGGGTCCGAGGGAGCTTCAGCAGAGAGGCTTCACAGCACAGAAGCTTTCTGACTGGCTTCCCTTCTACTTGGGGTGGTCAGATGGACATATTACAGTGGGCCGAGAGCGTGTAGTCATTCATCCATTAATGCCATTTGGTTATTTTTTAAATGTTTTACTTGTTACACAGATATGATAAGTTTCTCTGTCATTGTCAACCTCAGTCTACTAGTCCATTACATGATAAAACAAGAAAAGACAAAATAGAACAATCTTTTCTTCCCACAAGAGTTTCCTAGAAAGCCCTCACAACATAGATGTGCCAACACAGTCTTTTCTGATCTGTTCTCCACTCGCTCCCTGTCCTCCCAAGAACTTGGAGAGATAAACATGGGTAACCTCCCCATATTCATTCTCAAGTCTTAATAAATATATTTTATTAATAGTTCCATCATCCTTCTCAAAGAGAAACTACTGGATGTGTCATGGGGACAGTGTCTAAAAACTCAAAGGAAAATGGGAGGCTCATAAAACCACCAAACTGTAACAGCAATAATTATGAGAGCTCTGGCTGATGATGTTAGAAAAGGCTCTTGTTAGGTTCTCAGCTAGAACACACAGTAGTATCCACACTTCAATGATGAAGAAGCAGCGTATTTAAAATTTGAGCAACTGGTTCTCTATAACACAATCAACAAGAAATAGAATTCCTAACTTAGATAATTGGACTCAAAGCCTCCAAGTTATGGTTTATCCCAACTCCAATTACATATGTCAAATCATAATTTGTTCACAATCTTCTTCAGTGGTAGAACAATACACTGGGGAGTCCTCATATGAAGTAGAAGAGTCCCCTGTCTTCGTGAAGGAAAGACAGTTAATAAAATTAGAACTAGACTTCAGACAAAAATAAGCAAGGGGAAACAATTTCTGAACTAGAATAAATAGTGGGAACAAAAAGAAAAGCCTGAGAAATGAGTTAACACACAAACACCCAATGTGACAAGAGAGGATGTCTATGCTTTCATTTAAGATAATGCCTGTGATGATTGGTTTTTAACTGTCAACTTGATATGACCTAGAATCACCTGTGAAGAGAGTCTCAAAGAGGGATGTCTACCTTAGGTTGGCCTGGGCATGTCTGTTGGTAATTGACTTAAGTTAATTGATGGGGAAGTCCCATCCCACCGTGGGTAGCACGGTTCCCTAAGCAAGGGGTTCTGAACTATATAAGAGAAGTCAAGTTGAGTGTAAGCAAGCAAGCACGTGTTCATTCATTTCTCTCTGCTCTTGATTATGGATGCAATGAATTGAGTCATTTCAAGTTCTTGCTGCTGTGATAGCCCTCCAGTTGGTGCTTATAATACGGACTAATAAACTAAAACACATCTGCCTCCCCTAACTTGCTTGCTGTCCGGAGATTTCTATCACAGCCACATAAGTGAAACTAGAACACTACTCGACCTGAGTGGGAAAAGGTGGTATGATCTGTGCACATTTTTAAAAGTTTCTCTGTTGTGTGAAGAGGATAAACAGAATGAAAAGAAAAGGAAGGTTTTATTTTGGAGATCGTGATTGTACTCCAAGAAAAGGTGTTGCCAAGTGGTCTGATGTGGTAATAATAGCAACTGGTTAGAGTTTTCTTTTGTTGATATAGTCAACTAGTTGCTTAAAGATTAGCATTGGATTGAGCCAAAGATCAGAGTTAAATTTAATATCCTGACTTCTCTCCAGGGGTAGACTGCTTACTGAAAAGCAAACAAATAAGTTGGACAGCAATGATAAGCAGAGTGGTGCTTCTCTGAGGCATCTAATCCAATTCAAGTAAAGACACTGGGCCATCAACGAGAGGACTTTACAAGGAACACGTTCACTGGAAGGAGACAAATAGAAAGCCCTGCAAGTAGTAGTGAGTGTGCAGCAGTGACGTGGGTACTGGGGATGCAGCAGTGGCCAGAACAAGCGACTTGATGAAGAGCTCAGGCTTCAGTGGAGACCCAGACAAGGGGACGGCAAAGACACACAGACAAGTCACAGTGACCACATTGCAGCTAATAAAGTTACCAAATCCTTATTTGCAAAGGTTCATAGAGATTGCATGCAAGCAAGGGCGTCTGGTTTTGCTTTACAAAGAGCTCAGTCTTAAGAAAAAGCTAGGATTTGTGAGGATGCCGGGTGGGAAAGAATGTGGCAGGGAAAAAATACAGAAAATCCAGGGCAAGGAGGAAGTAAGCCTGGGGACTGTTTGTGACACTGAAGCGGAGGGACCCTGGGCTGAAGCAGTCGAGCTGACTGGCCTAGATGAAGTATTGTGTACAGACCGGAAGTCAATTGCCCTGCTCATCCAGAAATTTAAATCTTATTGAGATTGATTTATAAACTGGCAAAATTTACCATTAAAATAAAAGAGTAACATGTATAATAACTATTTGTTATGAAGTCTCTGTTATATAATGGAAAGATTTAGTTTGCGTTGTGAGCATCTACTAATTTTATACATGCTTCCTTTTTCTCTTATGTCTGTTCCAAAGTCAGTCAAAGCTATTTTTACGGAAACATGACAAGGTGATGACTGAATGGGACAGGGCTGTGTATTGTTACCTAGTTTGTTTTTTAGCTTTGTGTAGAGTTAACTCAAACTTATCTTGCAAACAGGCTGTGCATTTGTTAGGATTCTATTCCCATCCTTGGACAGTAGACTGTCCTAACAAACAGGCCGTGCATTTGTTAGGATTCTATTCCCATCCTTGGACAGTAGACTGTCCTTCCTCTGATATCCTTTCTATCCTGAATTGGATCCTGAGAATCAGTTAGTCGACTTCTAAACACAGCAATATAGGTAGAACCAAGGCCGGGGTATGTTTTGTGAATGTGTTGGAGTTTTGAGATTTTTAAAAACAGACTGTATTTTTGTTTCAATTTATGAAACTTCAAGAGTTTTATCACAAAATTCAATCACTAGCACATTTTGAATGAACTTTAATAGTTACCAGATATTATTTATTTAAGCAGTACTAATACATTAGGGTTTTAAAATTAAACATTTCACTTCCAATAAATTAAATGTAAATAATTAATTTAACATTAATAAAAGTGGATTAAAGAGAGCAAAATGTCCAAATATAGTTTTTAACTAAAAGGAAATTGAAGAAACTAAAACTAAGACAATGAATGTTATCAGTGTGACTCAGTGGCCTCGCTGCACTTAATCTGTCTTCTAGGTGGAGTCCCTGCTAAAATTCAATGCCATTTGTGGATGCCACATTCTCTTCTTGACTCTAGTGTCAGTTCCCCAGGGAGGGCTCCACATCTGACTGTTGAGGAATATTTAACTAGGTAAAGATGTGTTACATTTGTTTATGCTGAGAAATATTACTTAAACTGTGTAAAGGTGTGTTACTTTTGTTTATGCTGCATTTGTTTAATTATGTAAGGATGTATTGCATTTATTTCACATTGCCTGCCTAAGGCACCTGATTGGTCTAATAAAAACCTGAATGGCCAATAGCTAGGTATAGAAAGGATAATGGGGCTGGCAGGTAGAGAGAATAAATAGGAGAAGGAATCTAGGTTCAAGGAAAAAAATGAAAGACTAAGGAGAGAACAAGAGATATTCCCCGGGGTGAGAAGCCAAGCAGCCACCAGCCAACCAGACAGAAGCAGTGAAAGTAAGATACACAGAAGGAAAGAAAAGTAAGAAGCCCCAAGGTAAAAGGTAGATAAAGAGAAGCAAGTTAATTTAAGTTAAGAGAGCTAGCCAGACTTGATCCTAAGCTAGACTGAGCATTAATAACTAATAAGTCTCTGTGTCATGATTTGGGAGCTGGTTGGTGGCCCAAAAGAAAAAGACTGGTACATCTGACTGTCAAAGGTCCTCACCATTCACTTTGATTTCACCTCTTCTCAAAGAGAAGGAAGAGTAAAGTCAAGGTTTCCCACACATGGTTTTCTCACCTTCCTTAGATAAGTGATGAGTGCCCCAGATATCCTCTTCTTTCTTCAGCTGTTTAGAATATAGCTAATCTCTGCTTAAACCAGGACACTGTTCATCTTGCAGTCAATGGGCACAGATGCAGGATTTAGAGATTTCCTCTGCTGTAGATTCACTGAAGTAAATTAAACATAAGAAATCTCACATTGCATCCCTGAGTTCTATGAGGGACTCTGTGAAAAATGCCCTCATGAAGATCTACCTTAACTATTAAAGGAAACACATGTCTGTAGCTGAAGTATTCCTGTGTCCCACCTGGGCCATGGTCAGGACAAATCTCTCTCACTCATCAGTTCTGCAGCTGCTCTGATCCAAATAAATACACACAGGCTTATATTAATTAAAACTGCTTGGCCATTAGCTCAGGCCTACCACTGACTAGCTCTTTCACTTAAACTCAGCCCATATCTTTTAATCTATATGTTGCCACGTTTTCCGTGGCTTTACCTGTGTACCATTACATGCTGCTCCCTGGACTGTGGGCTGGCATCTTCTCAGTTCTGTTTTTCCTTCCCAGAATTCTCCTTGTCTGCTTATCCTGTCTATACTTCCTGCCTGGCTACTGGCCAATCAGCATTTTATATATCAACCAATTAGAGCAACACACTCACAGCACACAGAGCAATATCACCCAGCACATGTCTTCACTTCAGTGTTTGTTTCTTCAGGTAAATGTAGGCTGGTACCAGATTTATTATGCACCCAAAATAGTTTATTTCAGCCAACTAGAGTAAATAAAGAGACAAAAGAGTTCATAGTCTCCTTCACTACTCAACAGATCTCTTTTTAGCCACCCAACCATCTCATCTCTTCATAACAATAAACAACAATTACAGTCTTAGTCTAAATGCTGAGAGGGTCAGTATCTTTGTGGTGTGAAGACTATGCATTTGAGAATATGAATTTCCTAATTTCTGTAAGGTTTATTTTCTATACACAGTTGTTTTTATGCTTTCCTCCTAGTATTTCAGAGTAATTGTTTTGATTGGAAATAACTACAGAGAAAATATGGGGTTGAGTCAGTTATTCAATCTCTCCTTAAATTCTGATATATGATATCTCCCCAAACCAAAATACAAGTGGGTCATGGAGGATCTACTACTTAGCACAAGCATCCATGAATCACCAGTAACTGTGTGCTTAACCAAACAGGAGGAAAAGAGATACTTTCAACACCCAAATCTGAAGAATCCTCAGGTTATCCTCAGGGTCTTGGGGTTATACAGGCCTTGAGAAAGAAACCTTGTGTCTCAGTCCTTTCATTGAGAGTGAGGGATGACAGCGCTGGGACACTGGAGGACCCAGAGATCAACTGTCCTCAGAAAAATTGCAAGGTGAGAATTTTCCAGGAAAGAGTTTAGCTGAACAGAGTGAGGATGATAGAACAGAAGAAAATATAAGAGTCAAATGAAAGTGGGAAAAGGAGTAATAGACATAGACTTCAGGATGCTCATGATTACAAGTTCCGACACTTAATAGATATTATAGGAAGAGAGTCCCTGGTGCTGGGAAACCAACAGAGGTGATGTATCTCCCATTCCCCTAGTAAGAGTGTAGGGGTCTCATCTCACATAGGCATATATAACAATCAGGAGACAGACAGGTAGAGAGAAAGAGAGACACTGAGCTGAGAGATTGAAACTGGGAAAAATCTACAGATTGAAAAGAGATTTTAGAAGCACTGAATATTTGTGAGGGAAAGATTTTATTTTTGTGTTTAACTGAACCAACTATTAAATTTATGAAACAAGTCAGAATATTTGAACACTGACTTGATATTTGGCGGTACTAAAAAAAATATTGTTAACCTTTGGGATCCAATAATAGTAGACTACGCTCATCAAATTTTCTATTTTGAGATATGCAAAATAGCGCCATGAAAAAAAAGGCATGTACAATGTCTGCTACTGTGTTTGAGTAGCACCTATATATCTGGTGGTCCTAGAATGTAATACCACTGTGACCCCTTAAGCCTAAAATTTTCTCTTTAGGATGTGATTTGCCCAACAGACTTCTTTCTAAATAACCATGTTTATACCCATGGGATAGTATTTTCAGCTTTGGTCAGAAAATCCTACTTTTACAATGGTCATTGGTGACTGAAGAGATTCATAACTGGTCAAAATACAGAACTTGAGGGATAATTGAGTGCCCAGCCACACAGAGCCTCATGGAGGAAGGGAAAGGGAGACTATACGAGCTGAAGGAAGGTTGAGGGTGATATAAAATCTAGCATGATGTGACCAGTGTGCTCTTGAACTCACAACAGTTGTGATTACCTACCCTAGAGGTATACAAAGTTGGGCCTTTCAACACCGTGCACTGATGTGGGGACAAGGAGCTCCAGGGGCCTCACCCCTCTCTGTTCTCTGAGGACAAGGAGCTCCAGGGGCCTCACCCCTCTCTGTTCTCTGAGGATTTGTATGTAGTTAACAGGTGATGGTGGGAAGAGAGGTAGAGGGGTCATCACAGGGAGAGAGAGGGAGGGGGCAGACAAGAGAGGGTAGCAAGAGATGAATACAATAAGCATACATTGTATGGGTGTATTAAAAAGTCATAATGAAACCCATTATTATGTATAGTTAATACATGCTAATAAAACAAAAAATTCTCCACTTAGCAGCCAATTGATTTCCTAAACATATAACCCAGATGGCAATCTTAGCAAACATTTATAAAATATGTGATGTGTCAGCTGCTCCCTCCAGTTTTCATACACTCGTAAGCTGCGGACAACAGGCCTCCTCTCACTGCTTTATTGCAGAGTGGGCAATGCAGGATCAGGAGAGGTGAGTGCCCAGGCCAGGTCTAGGTGTCCCACATGGAACCGAGAGGCGTTCTGACTGTCTTTTCACTTGATCACATGTGTGTCTCTTTTCACCAGGAGCTGGGGAAGCTCCTTGCTTTTGGCATGGGTGACTTTGCAGACTTTGCAGTTTGGGTCCTGATGCTTGGTCCCACTGCTTATGGTTAGAGCAAGAGGACTGACAGGGCACTTCGTTCTAATTTCTTTTCTGGAAAGGTAGTTTTTCTACCTCCTCAGCTCTGAGGCGGCTCATTTTCTCAATCTGGACAAAGATGTCCAACCTGCTAACACAGCCTGAGAGCCCGTCACACCTCCTCTTTTGTCGTTAGCTCCCAGCTTCCTCCTCACTCTGTTGTTCCAGGGAAGCTGGTCTCTATTTCTGGTTCCTAAGCGACTTTCCACCTAAGAATCTTCGCTGTTTGCAGGAAAAGCTATGGCCTTGTTGTTTTGAAACAAGTTTCTTTTCATTCTCCAGCCTCTGTCTAGTGATGATTTTTAGAGAGAACATTCCACTGCGAGCACGGCTCACATTTCTGACCTTTTCCTATTCCAGGCTTCTTGCTGTTCTTGCCACAAATATTCTTAGGTCTTCATGTGCTTGGGTTTATGGTCAGTCCCGACTACAGCTCTGTCTCTCAGCACTGCACAACTCCTCCTGTTCTCAGACTTGTCAGGTGAGGCAATACACATTCAGGGAGGCCTTCTGTGAACATCCACATGGCAGGTGCTCTCAGTCACTCTACCACACTGCTATCCTTCAGTTCATGGCTCTTTGGTGTCCAAACTTTTCACAACTATTTTATATACTATGTAAAACCTATGAGAGGAGGAACTTTCATAACTTGTTCAATATTATTGTTCGACTATCCAGAGCCTTGGCTGGCCCAGTCAGTTGAATTATTCTCAGTAACTCTAGCCCACACCTGTCTCTAAGTACCCACGGATTTATATGAAGCATAGATCAACTCACATCCAAATTTCTATAACACGTTTTTAAAATTTTGTATGGTATATTTTTGATTAAAAATGAAAACATCAATGTGGAGTGAGCTTGTCTTTGTAGTTTTATATACTCCATACTATAGCTCAGGATTCTTCAAAGAAAATGAGTCATATACTTCCATATGTGAATTCAGTAATGAGTCTTGAAGTACCAAATAGAGACTTTGTACGGAGGCAGGATGTTTTCCTTCACATGTATTCCAAGGCTTTCCCCGTGCTATGAGAGCTGAAAATTATATCTTCCTTTTATATGAATGCTAATTTTAAGCTTTCCTTCATAAACTTTATTCTAGTGAGTTCTATCTTGTTACTTTTGGCTCAGTGTTGATTCCTGGTAAAGTATGATATAGACTGATTAGTTGGAAAAAAATGTCTCTTATCCTCAAGTGTGGTATTTATGGGGAAGACTGACCATTTAATTCAGATCACTGCAGGTCCAGAGGAAATGTGTCAATCCTCGGAGTAGCTGAGTTCTTTACAGCTGAGCACACTCTGCAGAGCATCACAAATTTACAATAGGATATTCAGGGTATAAGGACAAACTTAATCAGCTAATGACTTTCACAAGCTCAGTTTTGAAATATTTTGTGCAGTGTGAGACACAAGTCTCAGTGAGAAGCCAAAGACAGCAGCAAACTTACATGCTCTCCTGGTCTGGAGGCAGCTCAGTGGTGGAGGTTTGGTTAACATCACAAGACCCTGGGTATGAGCACTTCTCAGACATAGTGTGCTTTACTCCTTCAAGATAGTGAGTGGAAAGCATGCCCAGTTTCACTTAGTAGGAGGGTATCCACTGTTAGCAAGCATTTCATCAGTGATTAGAAATGTAGATAGTCCTGCTCAGCCTAGGTGTGGTAGTTTAAATGTAATTGGCCCCCATAATATCATAGGGAGTGGCACTATTAGGAGGGGTGGCTTTCTTGGAGAAAGTGTGTCACTGTGAGGGTGGGCTTTGTGGTTTCCTATGCTCAGGATACCACCCAGTGTCTCAGTCAACTTTCTGTTTTCCTGCAAGATGTAGGAATCTTAGCTACTACTGCAGCACCACATCTGCTTGCATACCACCATGATCTCCTTCATGATGATAATGGGCTGAACCTCTGAAACTGTAAGCAAGCCACCCCAATTAAATATTTTCCTTACAAGAGTTTCCGTGGTCATGGTGTGTTTTCACAGCAATAGAAATCCTAACTAAGACACTGAGGAAATTTATTTCTCTTCTGTGGGTGTAAGGCTGTCAGCCCAAGACGACTTTCTATCACCCTGGGGCCTGGACTTCATACTCTCCACAACATGGCAATTTATATAATGATATTGGAAACCTGATATTTATCTCAAGTATTGAAAAGTAGCTCTGATGGCTATTTTTGGTTGACAACTTGACTATATCTAGGATGAGCTACAATACAGAAATGGAGGGCACACTTGTGATGTGGATCTTGAGGCAGGAGAACAACACGCCTTTAATCCAGACCTTGAGGCTGGAAGGCACACCTTTAATCTGGGCCACACCTTCTGTTGGAAGCCTATATAAGGACAATGGAAGAAGGGTGGTTTTGTTTAGTTTTTTTGCCTGCTTGCTCTTGCCTTGTCAGCATAACTACTCATTCCTTCACTGGCATTGGAGCCTATTTCACTAAGATTCCAGCCTATACAGAAGATGAGCTGAGATCCCTCATGGTACCTCATGGTACTGAGCAACTATTAGATTCTTGGACTTTCTGTTCACAACTAGCTACTGCTCGATTAGTTGGACTTCAGCTTCTAAGTCATTCCAATGAATTCTCTTCATATATATATAATATATATTATATATATATAATATATATATATATATGGACAGAGAGAGAGAGAGAGAGAGAGAGAGAGAGAGAGAGAGAGAGACCACAAATAAGTTCTGTAACTAGAGAACCCTGACTAATGTAGTAGCCATCACATTGTTTTAATTTGGGAGATTTGTATGAAATAAAATGGAAAACTTATGAAGGAGAGATCTGAGATAGAATTCTAAGTAGACATTTTAAGCCCAAACCTTGGGATGCTACAGACTCACAGGCTATACTCAACCGCATATCTCCAGTTAACCAATTACAGAGATTCATGTGAAAAGAAGAGAGAAAGAGGAACAGAAGAAAGGGTCCAGTGGCCCTAAGTCTCTTTGTAGCACTGCCAAGATCTTTATCATTAAACAGAAGAAGGGTCAGGACAAAGCCAGGTCCTTCCCATCTTCCCAGCCTTGCTACAGTCCTGCATGGCAAAAATAGCCATTTGGGCAAGAAACTGCCCTTGCCTGAGCTGCTGATAATATGTTATATAAACTAGACATGTAGACCCATAGGAAGGTGACCACAGAACTTTGCAAGGCAAAATGGTTCTTCATGTTCCTGCTTTGTAGAGAAGACTATTAAATATTCTACAGGACACAAGGAGAAGTGACTGAAAAACTCTAGACCTTTAGGCTGAAGATGAATGCCCCAAGGTTACAGAGGAACTTTGGATGACTGTTCAGGAAGGCAGCTGTCTCTATCATTTCCAGAATTTTGGAAGTTGCTTACAATGCATTTCCAGTTTACTTAGGTAATATTATATCCTTCTGAGGTCTTTGATGTAGTTGAAGACTAGATAGTTATAATTTCCTTGGTTATGATAAAAGATTAGATATAAATTAGATATAAAACTTTAGACTCATAATTATAGGACAGATAGAATATTTTCTTTAATTTTGCCAAATATGAATAGACTAGATATTGTGACTGTGATTCTTGCTTGATAACTATTCAATTATCTGCAATTTTACTGTTAAAGTTAAAAACCTTCCCTTTTGTTTAGACAGAAAAGAAGAAATGCTGTGTGATAATGCTTTTGTACACTGGTTTAATAAAATGCTAAATTGCCAGTTGCCAGGCAGGAAGCATAGGTGGGGTGAGCAACTAGGATAATTTTGGGAAGAGGAAGGCTGAGTCAGGAGTCACCATCCAGACACAGAGGAAGCAAGATGGCAAGGCAGAACTGAGAAAAGGTACCAAGCCACGTGGCTAAACATAAATAAAAATTATGGGTTAATTTAATTGTAAGAGCCAGTCAGTAATAAGTCTGAGCTAAGGGCTGAGCAGTTATAATTAATATAAGCCTCTGTGTGTTTACTTGGGACCAAGTAGCTGTGGGATACAGGAGGGAGAGATTTATCCCGACTGCAGGGCCAGCAGGACCAGAGAAACTTCCAGCTACAGTCTTTCTCATTTTCCCATCTTTGATACAGTCCTGCCTAGTGGTCCACAGAGGTCTTTACTTGAGGGAAAAAGGTAGTTCTCAGGAGGCGGCCACTTCTGATCCAGGGAGCAGCCCCATTCTTTTAGGTCATTGCCCTCACTTGGAGGTAGTCCAAACACCCAGGTTTTGTCCTTTATTTGTCATCCATATTTCTAAGGATGACACATCTCTTTGCCTTCATGCTTGATCCCACCAGAGTACAAATAGAATGTGTTAGTCAGTTCTTGAGTGATTAAAATGTTGACCTGTAGAGATCAATACCCAAACTGAAGGAGACAGTCACACAATGAAGGCAAAGAGAGAAGGCTTCCATCTCTCTTTTAGTTAACTTGTGGGTCTAAGTGACATGCCAATGATCTTTAGCAAAAGCAGTTTACAGATATATTTCAGGATTATGTAATGATGCAAGTGATATCTGAGTGACTACTGGAAACTTTGTAGAATTGATGACAGTTTTTTTCCATGTTCAGGAAGATCTCATGGTTCTCTTCAATGTTAAGTGGCAATTAGGCTAATGTCCTGTTCTGGGCTATGGCAGTCCTTCTCCTTAATGCTTATCCCACCACAGTACAATGAACATTGCAGTCTTTGTATATCCTCTGACCTGGAGAATATGCTCACTAAAGTGAGCCTCATCTGTGATTAACCACAGAATAAATTCAATTAAGCAGCCTTTTATTTTAAGAGGGAATGTAGGCATGGGTAATTACTCAAATTGGTGATACGATTTTCCACTCATGAAATGTCTAGAGTATAAATGTGGTATGAGAGGTTCTTTAAAATGGTCCTCAAAATTCTTATCTTAGAGAAGCACCCAGGAGTGAAGGGAAAAGAAGGGATACTTACTAACAATATAGCCAAATGTTTTCATAGATACCAATTTGGGGTAAGATTTTCTCTAAAAATAAAATCTATCAGAAACAAAGTAGATGGAATGATCTTTTAATGTCTGCTTAAGTATGTTCCTGGTTAACAATATTTTGATCTCAATTATGTGGTGCCACAAATGACAACAGACATTGTCACAACTTTCCCTTCTCTTCAGTTATTGCCAGATGAATAAAAGAGTCACCAGTGCCCTAACATGCAACTGAACATCAAGGGTGTTGAGAAATATGGATAAATCTGCACTGAGCAAACTAGGCAGAAATGGGACAAACAGAAATCAGTGTGCTTTACATAATAGTATTAGGATTGGTGTCTGAATTTTACACAGAATTATGTCCCCTAAACCTAGATAGATGAAAACATACTACTTAATCACTTCAGAAAATGAAATTGTGTCTCCTAGGAATGTCAGAAGCTGTATAGTCTAGCAATATCAGAAGCTACACCCAATGTGTCTCACCAATATGATTGCCTAACCATGAGCTGATCAAAGGACAAGGAGAATATTATATTTTCCTATCAGCTGAGCAGATACACATGAATCTACTGATACTTTAATTATTGTCTGTAGCCCTATGGCCCCATAGACAGAGCCCCATTGACCACTCAGGCCTCAGTCTGGCAGGGCTTTTGGACTTGAGGCACCAGCTCTGCCCCGGTCATGATATGTAGGTTTAAATTAAGTTTACCCTTCTATTTATCAGTAAGACTCAAGAGTTAAGTGCTGCGATGCTAACCTGCTAGCTCAGAGAGGTTGAGTAGCAACTAGCTGACCTTTCCTTTTACCCAGAGATACTGCAAGACATGCATGTCTTCCCTAGTCCCAGAACCAAAAGGGAACTCAAACTCTAGTCCCCCTACCCTTTCCTTCCTGTGTGTCTCCTCTATCCTAATTGCCAGCTTCTCTATGGCTAATCCTGATCAGCTAGTTGCTGGCTCTACCCCCTGATTCAAGATGAACTTTATTGAAAGCCTGAAGTGTCACAGTGCCTTCAAAATATCCCACAACAACAATAGACACGCTAACATGGATTGGAGGCCTCAACCCTACCCAAAGAACAATAAGCAGCTGGGAAACGCTGAGAGCAGGAGAAACAGTCTTCCTTGGGAAAGAGCCTGCCATTGGGTTAGCTAATACTAGATGATCCATCCTGAAAACATATATTCAAGTAACATTATACACACTGAGCAGATTGTATTGATGTATTTAAGATTATACTCAATAACGGTTAATGAAAAAAGAAGCCATGAATTTGTAAAAGAGCAAAGAGGTCATATAGGAGAGTTTGGAGGGAGGAAGGGGAGAGGAAGTGACATAATTATATTATAATCTCAAAAATAAAAGAAATAATAAAAATGTACAGGGCCTAATTTTTTTTAAAAGTGTGTTGTTGTCCAAATCAGAATGCAAAGTGTGTTGTCTATGGAAATTTAGAACCAGATCAAAGTTACAATTCATAAGCACAAACCAAATCTTTCAAAGAAGTGTGTAGAAAGGTGCTCTGCTCTCCTTATGATGCGCTTCCTAGACCCAGGCTGCTTCTGAGTCAGGTAGCAACAACGTCATTGTCAGCCACTCATTGTGGAGTCAGATCAAGGGCTCTTCTCTGTGATAGTATTCTCTCTGTTTTGTGCTTATTGGATGGAAAAGGAGAGGGCAGGGTCCCACAGTGGCATACTTGTCCCAAGAGTTCTGGTTTTCACAACACAAATATCAACAGTCAGAATGTAGTCCTGTTAGTCTTGCATTATGGAAACTAATTTTCTCATGTTTCTTGTGCTCAGAGTGTGAGGTTCTATGGCTTATTTTATGGCACAAAGTCTGTGTAAGTACATGAGATTAGGGGGACTTCACAAATCACTTCCCATAGAGCTTGCAGTTTGAACCAGAACAAATACAAGAGCTACAAGTTCTTTAGAACAATAGATCCTACCCAAGCACGTCTTCAGAATCCTAGAAGGAGATTATGTGTGCCAACAAACAAGACAAAACTACTATGATCATGACCTTTTGCAAGAGAAGACCCTCCTAACTCACCTGATCCAGGTAGCAATCATGACGCCTGCTTAGTGCTCTCAACAGGAATGATCATACGAACCCTGTAATCATGCTCATAAAACCACAGAAAGTGAACTACTGAGATTAAAAACAGAATGTGTTGGCAGCTCACAACTGTCTGTAACTCCAGTTCCAGGGCATCTGACACCTTCACACCAATGCACACAAAATAAAGTTAAATAGATTATTAAAAAAAACAGAATGTGTTATAATGATGGAACATTACCAGGAGGTTGTAAAATACAGTATCAAGAACAGCATTTTCACTAGATCCAATGAAAAGGGCTGCCTTGGACAAGTGTGCTGATGATATGGGAGAGGACTTTGAGAAACTGACCATGAATGCAGAAGTAAGGAAAATGTCAATAAGAAAGCCAACAGGTAACACAGACCTATGATTACAAATGATCAGTTTTCCCAAAGGTTTGGATCAATCAAATCAGTCAGAAATAAAACAACTATTAAGGAAGCAGGAAAAGAAATCTGACAGAAAAGAACCATGAATATGAAGACCTTTGCTAGCACTTCTAAAGTCTATCAAAGGAAATTTATATATGGACTGGTCTTGCAAAGACTACTGAGATGTTACAATAAAATCACAAATTAAAGAAAATATAAAACAACCAGTAAAAGAGGAAGAAAAGTTTGACTCATATTTGCCTTTTTCAGTAGTCAATATTAGAGAACTGTTAAAAGATTTGGATATAAATAAAAAAAAATAGGTGGTAATTTTATATGAATCCAGCCATTTTGGCAGGGGAGGCAGATAGGATGCTATAGCACAAGCTAACTTTGAACTCAACGATCTTCTTGCATAAGGCTCTAAAGTGCTGTGATTATAGGTGCACAGGTACCACTGTGCGAGTTGCCAACATACTTTCTTCTTGCTAAAGAAACAAACGTTAGGCTTTCAAGGCCATCATTTCCTTTATCTTCTCAGTGGATGCCAACATTGAGAAGGTGTGGGTGCTGTATACTCAGTTTCTGGTCTCCCTTCCGCTCTACCTGCAGCTGGACATTTCTTTACAAAGTCTGCTTCAATGCAAATAAAAATCTCTAATTTTGAATAGTACAAAGCAGTAGCTGAGATGTTTGCTTTCTCCTTGGCACTCTAGTGTGAGGCTACACCAAGTTTATAGGAATCCTTAGTTGTTGTTGCTCAAGAACTGAGGACCTCAAAGTTTTGTTTTGTGAGCCTTTGTTTGAGGCAAGAACTCTGTTCTCAGCCACAGGTGTTATCTTACCCAGTCACATTGCCATTCTTCATTATTCACATCACTGCACAGTGGAAATAACAATAAGCATGGCCCGTGGTGAGGCTCTAGGGTCAAACAGATCTACAAATACAACACATACAGAATAGCAACCAGGGCCTAAGTTCTCTACCCAAGGCTGGATCTATGCCAGCTCCTGTTCGCAGGTCATCAGGTGGGTCAACTCCATAAATTTGAGGTGACTACAATAATGCCATGAGACATTTTGTATATGAGAAAAGCAAGTAAGGATATTTGATTCTTAGAAGTTGTGTTTCGGTGTTTCTTGTTTAAAACTACAAATAATGAGTGACTGGTGACAAGTGGGTTCAATCCTTTATTTTGTGATTTTTTTCTTATCATTTGTTTTTTCAGTCCCTTTATGCAGCGTCAGATCTCAGTATTGTAATAAATCATGATTCACTCATGAGTGCTGCTGTAATTAATGCACACTGACTTTTAAATTTAATGTAAATATTTAATAATAGCAAAATCGCTTATTTTGATATCTTGAGGAATAAGAATAATGTAAAGAACACGTTCACTCAATAACTGATTTTAAGTTCTGGAACAGTCCCAGTATAAGATTGTGTACTTACTGCCTTTATTCCCCAGCTCCATTCCTGAAAGATCATTTATAATTTGTTATTTATAATTCTCTTGCTTCTCATAATGACTTTAATCCACCTATTCCATACATGGACAAGCTTAACATTTAATGAAATTAATAAAAATGACATCATGTAACACTCTACCTTTTGTAGCCTTATAATCTGTGATTTAAGATTTCTGTAATGCCTTGGTCTGTGTTTCTGTAGGATTTAAGTGAAAAGAGTGTATTTGGGGATGCCCGCACAGGTGCTTAGAGGCTAATTTTTTTACTTTTCAGCCCAGTACATGGTCCACACACAATAGCTGGGTTAAAGGTATCAAGAGAGGACTTGTTGGATTTTACTGCAGTTCAGATTCCCTTCCCTCCATACCATGAGAGATGATCTCTCTCTTTCTCTCTGTGTCTCTGTCTCTGTCTCTCTCTCTCTCTCTCTCTCTGTCTCTCTCTCTCTCTCTCTCTCTCTCTCTCACTCTCTCTCTTTCTCTCCAGACAAAGGAGAAACATTGCAGAAATAGCTCCCAAAGCTTTTGATTGCTTAACCCCAAACACATTGCAATCACATTTGATTACATTCCTTCCCACCTCATGGTCTTTGGAAGACAGTCACCATCATCTGCTGCTGGGCCTCTACAAAAGTATCTTCTGCATTTCCTGACTCCACATTCAGTTTCAGGATTTATAACAACACAGAAGGAATACAAGCCCTTACAACATGGAAAAATGTGTCCTTGTTCTACTGAAACCTCCTAACTCCCATGAGACGATCCCTATAAGGACCCTTGCAACTCTAACTCTCTTCTCCTTCTCACTTCACTACCTCCTACTCTTTCTGCTCTCTCAAAGCTCTGGGCCACTTTGTTCTCTGATCTTTTTCTTCAAATGCAGGAGGCTAATGCTCACCATAGGCCCTTGATTTAAAGTTTTCTCAATCTACTACTACCTCTCCACTTTTTAATGTTACCCCACATTTCATATCTACCCAGAGACTCTTCCTGTCTATCATGCTTAAAGTTTCTAACTCTGTTCTAACCTGGCTCTTCTGATGCTACCTCCTTCTGCTATCTATAGTATTCTTTATTTATATTTATAGTATTATTTATTTTACAATTTATTATCTGTAAGGTGAAAGTGTCCTGATACACTTGAAATGGAATGGAGAGATATCTGATGCCATTATTATTTTTTAGTAATATTTGCATTAACTCTTTGATAATTTCATACAATGTATTTTGATCCTATTCACTTCTCTTCCAACTCCTTCAAGATCTGTCCTCACATCCCTACCCACTCTCCATCATTTCCTCTTTTATTTTTTAAATATATATATGTAGTTTAATTTGTGGTATTCAAATACTCTTGGATGAGGGGTCATCCAGGGTTATGATGGACATACAAGAAGTTATATTGTTAAAGAAAACTGACTATAATCCTAGCAGTTAACTGTTTCTAATAGCTCCTCAGTTAGGGGTGGGACTTTGTACCTACCTCTTCCACTCCATGCTTGCTTGGATTTTTTTCTGGCTGGAGTTTGTTTAGTGTGCTGTCACAGCTTCTGAGTTCATATATGTACAGTTGCCTTGTTGTGTCCTGAAAATGCTGTTTGCTTGTAGTCATTGATCTCTGGTTCTTACAATCTTTTCACCCTCTCTTCTGTGTTGAACCCTAATCCTTAGGAGGAGGAGGGATGAACTAGATGTCCTTTTTAGGACTGAGTATAGTGCACTCTCTTGTTCCCTTCACCTCGAACAGTTGTTAAGTCTCTGTGTTGATCACCATCTACCCCAGCAAGTAGCTTTTCTAAGCTATGGGTATAAGGAGAATTCATTAGGAGTTGGTTTAATGCTAAGTGGAGAACTCATTAGGAGTTGGTTTAATGCTAAGTGGCAGAACATTACTATAAGAATATTTTCTTTATGTCACACTCTCATTTTTCTCTTACAAACCTCCTGGATTTATTAAAATATTTACAAGAACCAATATGACTTTTGTTCATGGTTCAAGGAAAATGCTTCACTATGAAATTCAGGATGGATATTTCTCAAGAAATTCAATGCATAACTACTGTGCCACCTAGTTCTATGTCAACTTGACATGAGCTAGAGTCATCTGAGAGGAGGGAGCCTCAATTGAGAAAATACTTCCATAAGATCATGTTGTAGGCATGCCTGTAGGGCATTTCCTTAATTAGTTATTGATGTTGGGAGGCCTATCCCATTGTGGGTGGTGCCACTCCAGGGCTGGTGGTCCTAATTTCTACAAAAAGCAGGCTGAGAAAACTGTGAGGAGCAAGCCAATAAGCAGTTTTCCTCCATGGCCTCTGCATCGACTTCTGTCTACAGGTTCCTGCCCTGTTTGAGTTCCTGCCATAACTGCTTTTGCTAATGAACTCTTATATGGAAATATGAGTGAAATAAACCCTTTTCTCTGCAGCTGGAGTTTTCTCCTGTCCTGCCTGGCCCACAGTCAGGACAAATCTCTCTCACCCACCAGTCCTGTAGCTGCTTAGACCCAACCAAGTAAACACACAGAGACTTATATTGCTTATAAACTGTACGGCCACAGCAGGCTTCTTGTTGTCTAACTGTTATATCTTAAATTAACCCATATCTAATAGTCTATAAGTTGCCACATGGCTCGTGGCTTACTGGTACCTTACATCTTGCTATTCATGGCAGCGGCTGGCAGTGTCTCTCTGACCCAGCCTTTCACTTCCCAGAATTCTCCTCTCTCTTTGTCCTGCCTATACTTCCTGCCTGGCTACTGGCCAATCAGTGTTTTATTTATTAACCAATCAAAGCAACACATTTAACATACAGAACATCCCACAGCATTTCTCCTCAAGTTGCTTTTGGTCATGCTGTTTTATCATAGCAAGAGAAACCCTAACAAAGACCACTGCCACATGACCCAGCTATGTACTCCTGTGTGAGTATCTGAAAGAATCAGAGTTAGCATATGGCAGAAGCACCTTCACTTTTACTGGAGTGTTACTAACAACAGCCAGGTGAGGTGTCAGCAGAGGCAGGTGAGGTGTCAGCAGAGGCAGGTGAGGTGTCAGCAGAGGCAGCCGTCAGAAGACAAGAGGATGCAGTATGTAGTGGAGTTTCATATAGCTCAAGTACTCAGTCATACCATTTTCAGGAAAATGGGGAACATCATATTAAAGGAAACGAACCCAAGCAAGGACGGCAAAAGTGCATGTTCCATTTCATATGTGGAATCTATAGAAGAGGAAGATAAGAAATTAAAGACAGACTAACCAGAAAGAGGAAGGAGACCAGAGGAGGAGGAGAGAGCGGGTAAGCAAGGGGGGCAGAGAATAGGCTAATATGGTGAAGACACAGTACATGCATTTATGAAACTATCAGTGTTGGAGGACTGGTGACACACTTCTGTAGCCTCAGCTACTCAGGAGGCTGAGGCAGGGGGATCACAAGTTTAAGGCCAGCCTCAGCAACTCAATGAGACCCTGTCTCAAAGAGCTGTGAGTGTAGCTCAGTGGTGGGTACGTACCTAGAATGTGAGAGCCCCTAGATTACATCCACAGTGTAGAAAATAGATCAGTAAAAAAGAAAGAAGAAAATATCACAGCATGACTTAAAATTTTTTATAGTTGATGTACAAAACAAGAATTAACTACTTGCAGCAATGGCTACTGAATGGTAGATTATCAGTGAAAATCTGGTAAATGAAGATGGACTGACTAATCACTGAACTCAGTATTTGAGTGATTATGAATGAAGAGACACAAGCAACTGCCATTTGACAATAACTTCAAAACAAAGTAGCAGTCAGATATAACTGGCTTGTTCTGCCTGACAACACAAAAACAAAACAAAACAAAAAAACCACCACCAACAACAACAAAAACAAAAACAGTACCTTGTGAGTTATTTTGACTTTTAAAGAGATAACCCAGGCTCCCATCTCTCATGGAGCAATGATGAGCAGAAAGGACCTGACCCAGGTTCCCATCCATGCTTTATGGAATAGGAGTGAGCATGGAGTGAGCTGACCTGGATTCCTTTTCTCATGGAGCAAGGACGGCCAGGAAAGAAGCTGGCCCGTTCCCATCTCCCATGGTGCAAGGGTAACCAAGGAAGGAAATGACTGGGGCTGTTGTCTCTTATGGTAAGTGGGTGAACAGGGAAGAAACTGGCTAAAGCTAGTGTGTAGTTAGTTTTTGTTTTTGTTTTTTTAATTCTTTGGGGATCCACCATCCAGCTCCCAAATAAACACTTGGGGACTTATTCTTACTTATTAATGTTTGGCCTTAGCTTGGCTTATTTCTAGCCAGCTTTTCTAACTTAAATTATTCCATGTCTCTTGAACTACTTTTTGCCATTGGGCTTTTTATATTTCTTTATTTTATATATCTTTCTTTCCTTCTTAATCCATGGCTGGCTGTGTGGCTGGGTAGCTGGCCCCTGGCATCCTCTTCTCCTCCTTTTCTTACTCCTCACTCCTCTTTTCCCGAGACTTTTATTTATTCTCTCTGCTGCCAGCCCAGCCTATTTCTTTCTCCTGTCTAGCTATCAGCTGGTCAGCTCTTCATTAGAATAATCAAGTGTTTTAGGTGGGCAAGTTAACACAGCTTTACAGCGTTAAACAAAGCAACATAAAAGAATGCAACACCTCTTTGCATCATTAAATATTCCACATCATAAATGAATGTAACACATTTTAAACTAATATTCCACAACACTAGTGTGTCTTGTAGGAAAGAAGTGATCAAGAAATGAGCTGCTGTAACCTTCCTCATCTCATATTAATTTCTGCTTTGAACCTTTTAACACCAGGAAGTTAGTTGTAGGGATGAGCTTGGGAGGATGATGGATCTGGTTTGCATTTCATATCTTCTCTTCATTACTATGTGATGGAATTTCCTCTATACTTCATATTTAAATCAACCAATACATTCAAGGTGTAGACATTTCTTGGGGATTTTTTTTCAAAAAATCTCTTTGTGTGTAGATATATTCAAAATATGTCAGCTTTCTGTGGCTCTATTAGTGTCCACATAATTCTTCTAGTGTTCAGAAGATATTGCTTCTTTGCAATAGTCTCTATACCTCAGAAGTCAGTGGAGGATTTAGAGAAATGGTACAGCTCTTAGCTAGATACAAATCAGTTTGCCCTTAGAGCACTGATGATGTGAAAAATGAGGACGGGTGAGTTCTGTGTTCTGACTGTGAAGTCATTATCCTCAACCTTTGAAAAAATCAAACCAAGGAAAGACTAGGCCTGTTTCTGGGAAGGATGACCTTAAATGAGCATTGTCGGAATCACAGAGAAATCTTAAACCAGCAATTCTCTGTGATAAAGCTTGTCATAAAAATAATTACAGCAATAGCTAAAGCTAAATAAGTTCAGGTTATCTGTTTATTTTCTCTTGCAGGCTAAGTACCCAGTGCTTAGTGTGGGTATCTATGGAAGAAATGAAATGCAAACACGAACATTTAAATGCTCATGAGATGTTTATTCTATAGATGAAAAGATGTACTTAAAAACAAGCACAACCAACAAAGCCAAAGCCTCCCTTCCAGCAGGCGCCCCTTTACCGCTAAGAGGGTGGGGGAGGGGAGAATATCCTCCCGGCAGCTGGTCTTTCTTCCCAGAAAGCAGCCCACTGTGCCTGGAAGCTGTAGTTCTATTTTAAAAGATTTCTTTACAAACAGCACTTCCTTGTGTGTACAGCTTGCCACTGTCTAGGCAGCCCCTGTTCCTTCAGTGCTCTGCTTGGAGCACCAGGAACCCACTGGAGCCTGCAGACTGAGCACATGCAGGGTGGTGAATGTCAGGAATCCTGTCAGCTGCTCCCTGCCGTTCGGTTCACACCAGCGGACTTTGCTCCTGAACTCAGCCTAGTTCATGACCTAAGCTCCGGGCTCACTCAGAAAATATGATAGTCAAGTTCAGTTGGAGCAGAGATTCAACGTAAAGAACACATTGTTAGTTTTTTAGCTGCGTTGTGTTCTTACCCAGCAAGGAAATGCCACGAAACACGACAGAATCCGCTAACAAAGAGTTTTATTAAAGGTAAAGGGACAGAGAGTGAACAGGCCTGCGGGAAACACGTGTGTGGAGAAGGAAGAACCAGGAGCATGGCGCCTGATTTTAAAGGCTGGGCGTGGACAGATCAGCGTCACTACTACACGCAAGCGCGTAGATCACATGGCCACGTTGCGCGCTTACGTGGCCAGTGAAACGTCACGCATCTCGGTCCCGCGAGATGCCCTGACCCGGAAATGGCTATCCTGACCTGGGTCTGGCTAGGCGGAAGTGTCCGCCAGGCATATGCGAACACGCCTGACCGTGGGGGCGTGTTGTAAATCTTTCACACATCTCAGCCTGTTCTACACAGATGCCTAAAACTGTGTCTGAAGAACCTTGAAGCAGTAAAGGCAAACCCTCCTTCAATCTTAAGAACTTACTACAGTATTTCCCTTAATTAAAGATATTTATTGATATCATCTCAAAAACTTGCAAGTGAGGGAAATGCTATAAGGAATATAAAGTTACTAATAGTAGTTTTCAACTGTGCCTAACAAAAAAAAAATTGTGAATAGTAATTATAATAATGGTATTAATAATGATGATGATGATAATACTCTATGAAAACTGCCATGACCATGTATAGACAGCTTGAGTGTGCTCCTTATATATGAATATTCCAAACTTCTAAAACACCTAAGATTATTAGTGTCTTCAGGAACACCAACTCACAGTATTCTTTGAAAGCATTTTCTTTAATATCTGATATTTTTACTATTTTATGTAGCATAAGACGCCTCTGTTGTTGAACATTTGAGTTCTTCTCTATCCACTCTTCTGAGATCAAGATAAGTAGATCCCTTTCTTGTGCATTGTAAGAAATGTTTCTACCTCACTTTCTCTGCATACATGCACAGCAGTGGGATTCCGGCATCACAGGTCTCTTGCCGGTTCTTTGAGGACTTTCCATCCTGATTTTCACAACTTTGCCAACTTACATTTTGCCCACCGTACGTAGTCCTTCCCTTTCCCCTGTATCCTTGTTAATTTTCAGTTTTACATGGACAGGAAGGTTTTTATCATTTGAAATAACACGAATGAACATGGAGAAAATTATGGAAAGTGAAATAAGTAGGGCACAGAGAGATGAATACTGCAGGATTTCAGTTAAATGTACAATAATAAAAGACCAAGCATAGAAAAAGAAATTATAATATTGATTTCCAGAGGCCGAGGAGAGGTGTGGCTGTCAACGGACTACAAGTTTCTGATAGAAAGGAAGAACTGGACTTTGAGATTTGCTGCACAGAAGGGCATCTATACTTAACAATAACATGTTGTGTATTTCACAATAATGAAGTGAATTCCAATTTGATCATAATAATACATAGGGAGGTAGATATGTGAACTATCTTTATTCAGTGATCTCACACCATCAGCATTTATGAAACAGCACATTATAAAATGCAAATGCATTAGTTATGACTTTTCAATGACCATACTAATAAAAATATACTTGTCCTTTTGCTCAAACATCTGCTTACAATGAATGCATATACAATAAATCATTAAAATGTGGACAGATTTTCAAGAGAAAGATACTATTGACAGAGCTAATTATAGCAACAATATAACCCAACATGAGTTAAACTGTAAAAGGATGGTTGACTAAATTCTGCTAGTCCACAGTGAAATATTATGAGTGCATAAAATTTTATTTTTCAAGTGATGTTAAGTGAAATTATTTACAATATCTTTTCAAAATAAATCAAATATTTAAATGACTCACATTTTCTTGTGGGACTATCAAGTAATTTTAACAGTATTCCCTACACTATTTAAATTGTGAACAAGAGATTATTTTTGTAAAGGAAACAATGTATATAAAGGAATATATATATAATATGTACATATATGCTTTTGAATAAACTTTAAATTTTATTCAACTTATTTTCTACTAACAGCAAAATCAGTAGTGTAGAATTACCCGAAAAGACTTTACACCTCTGGGCAAAGGTATATAATATAACACAATCATTAGAACAAGAATCAGGAGAGTGCTGTGTTTATCAATAATAACCATGTCTTTTTTTTCTGGGAGTGTCACCCTGTGTTACCTAAGCTTTCCATCCTTCTCCACCTCTGCTTCTCCTGTACAAGGAATACAGGTGTGAAAAACCAAGCCCATCTGGTCCTTTCAAGTCGTCCACAAAATCTGCCTTCTGATAAGCTCATTTCATAAGTCCTACTAAATCCAAGATGGTGTCTTCAGAGAGCATCATGGATGCTCTTCAGGGAGTGTCAACATCTGGTTCTCAACCATCAACACCAGGTGCTTTGCGAAGTTCTAAGACAACAGAGTGACTAGTGACAGAAGTGGGAAGTGGTGGCCAAGGCTGTATTGCCCCACTCAGCACTTTAGTTATGTACACTAGAAACCTTTTTCTAGAGCCTTTATGCCAGGTATTACCACCTTAGTAAATGTGTTAGTGGTTATAGCCTTAGAAGTTAATAAGGCATAGAAATTTGTTGCTTTATTTTTTTTGCCTTTTATTTTTAAATCTTTTCATACAATATATTCTGATCATACCTTTCTCCTACCTCAACTCCTCCCAGATCCTCCCAAATTTCCTCATCCTGCCCAACTCTGTGCCTTTTCTGTCCCTCTGTTTTTTAAACAAACAAAACAAAAAAGAAACACACACAAAATCCCCACAAACACCCAAAAAAACAGAAACCAAAATATACAACCAAAAGACTATTAAGATAAATTATGAAAAAGCAAAATAAGAGCCAGACAGTGGTGGCGCACGCCTTTAATCCTAGCACTCGGGAGGGAGAGCCAGGTGGATCTCTGTGAGTTCGAGGCCAGCCTGGTCTACAGAACGAGATCAGGACAGGCACCAAAACTATACAGAGAAACCCTGTCTCACAAAACCAAAAAAAAAAAAAAAAGAAGAAAAGAAAAGAAAAGAAAAAACCTGTTGTAATTTGTGTAAATATGCTCATATTATAGATTTAGGGAGCTATGCTACACACTTGTTTCTGTTGAAGCAGATGCCAAGAAGTGGATTTCTTAAAAAAAATAAAATCTTTTCTAAGTTTGATGGAATCTGTACTTTCCATGACCTTCACAATGTGCATTAAGGCATCTGAAAAGATGAAAGAAAAAAATTAAAGTCTTATGACTTTATTTAGCTCAGCCTTACTTTTCACCAGACACACTCTTCACGCAACACTGAACACTCTGTGCAATTAATATTGTCAAGAACACTTGAAGAAATGATGCTCTGAGAACACAATAGATGATTTTCTTTGTGAAACTTAGACTTCTATTCCTGAAAGCTACATTCACAGTGCTGGTGCTATGTAAAATTCTTTATAAGGGATGTCACTTTGATGTTCTGCAAATAGCCTACGTTTAGGAACACTGTGAAAAAGGAGGTAGAAGAGAATTAGGCTCACAAGAGGTTAAATAACATGCCCAAAGATGATTTTGTTAGTTTTCAATGGCTGCATATGACAGTGTCATTAGGTGCCTAGTTGCTGACAAACCTGCCTGCCTAGCTTCTCACTGCTGCACTGTCCACATATGCTGCACCAGCATGACTACTTACCCAAGGCTAAACAGGGTGGTTCTCCAGCAAGATGAGTTATAATCTTAAATAAATGTAGTCACAGAGATATCTCACCATTATCATACTGCCTTGATTAGAAGGAAAGAATATTCTCACCCCATTCCCAAACAGAAAAGATGTCACTGACATCAAGACCGGAAGTGGGAGTTTTGGTGTCCCATATGTAAATATTCATTGTCATGTAGCTAGTGAGTACATATCTAGTGCTAGAACCATTCCACTATACCATTGGATTGTAAAGCCAATGTAGAATACTAGTTTCTCACTTGTTTTTCTAAGTTTCAAATATTCCAAAAGTCCTATGCACTCAGGATCTCAATTATGAGCACTTCTCATTTTACATCATTTTCTGATTCTAACCTCCTCTGTGCCAAAGCCCCTGCACCTGCCAAGAGTCCTCCATAACTGTCTTCTCAAGTCTGTACTATTTCCTCTGAGTTGAAAAGAGTAGCAACGTGTTATTATCTAGTCTATAAACATCTTCTACTATGTAGTACTTTTGCATAGTATACCTATTGTCTCCATTTTATATTTCATCTCTGGTAACTTATCAAATCATACATATTTTCATGGCATATAAAAAGCATATAAGATTTCTGAGTGATTCCACTTCTCTGCTCCCAAATATTTCCCTGTCTTTTGTAATTTGGATCAAAATTTGACACGAAAATGAACCCATTAGCTGTCATTTCCTCTCGAATACCTGCTGCTCTCCCTATGCGAATGACCCTAGCCAACCTCTCCCAGCAGTTAGCACAGATGAGTGCTCTTGTCAACCCTGTGCATCATTTCCTTGAGTGAACCATAGCTCATCATAGACTTTACAAAGCACAATTAGTACTGGAATCTAAGCTAACAATGAGCTATGGAGTGTAGATGCCTAACAAATGGACATCTGAAATGGAATCCTGCAATTTCAATGAACAGGATATTTTCTATGATTTTAAGAAAGAAAAATTTCATAAGTTAAGTCAAATGCATAGGAAAATAGAACACAAAAGCTCCCGGAGAGATTAAGCTATGAGGTGATAATATTCAAGTACCATATACATTTGGAAATAAGAAAAGTCAACATGTTTTCCAATAAATAAAATATAAGTCAATCTTGCAGAGAACATTTTGAATGGCATTGCTGTTTGGCTAAGAAAGAATTTGTAACACTGTAAAGATTGTGCTCATTGAATTTTAAACTCCATAAATTTCATAAAAGGTGGTTTTTCCCTCATCTCAATGGAAATAGAAATGGTTTATATTATAAATGCATTTCTGCATTCATGTTCATTTCCAAAGAGAGAAAGAACTGGGCTGTGGGCAATTTTCTTCTGTTATATAGTGTTACTTTGCTTATTGTAAAGCTTCAAAAATCTTTATACATTGTATCCTTTGAATTCTAGCCACAAAAGAGAATGTTTACTTTGAATAGAAATTCCATTAACTGTAATCTGTCTTTACTTTCTCAACTCATCACTTTGGATTCACACTTCCTAGCCTATATTCCGCACAGACCACGATCTCCTAGATTCCTTGAACCTCATTTGTCTTTCTGCAATCTAATTTCACTCCTTACAGACTGTGTGGCCCAGGTAAAGTCTGAATATTCTGCTGGGTGTCTCATAAGGATTTATCGTGTGTGTGTGTGTGTGTGTGTGTGTGTGTGTGTGTGTGTGTGTGTGTGTGTAGTGTAGTGTATGCACATATATGTGTGTGTTGAGGGGTGTGAACTCAAATCAGAGGACAGAGATCAGCATAGAAAGTCTGAAGCATTTACCTAAATTGTTCTGTTATTAACAAAAACTCAGGAATCAAAAGTTGGAGTATAAAACTAACAGCTGACCTTTTTTCTCCTCCTTCCCAGATTGAAAAGGCCTTACATCTCTCCAAGCACATCCCTTTCTCTTCCTGGGCTTCTCTATTTGGACCCTCCAAAATCTCTATGGCTAATTCCAGTCAACTAGTCATGGACTCCACCCCTTGACTGAAGGTTTAACTTTATTAACAGTCTTAGATAGTCACAGCACAATCAAATATCCTGCAACACTTATCCCTTTTTTGTCTAAATAAAAAGAATAGGTTTTAAAACTCTAACACAGTAAAACTATATTCAAAAGAACAATTATCAGGTAAGAATTGTCTTTACAATGTCCAATCCATTTATATTTGGCAAGTTCAGAGAAATTACTCTTTTATCTATCCTACCTTGATGAGTCCAAAGTTTTATACCTAAATCACTTTCAATCATAAATTGTATTAACATCCTAAAAAATATCTGTTTAGACCTTAAGACATCTTCTTAGAAAAACAACTTAAGCTTTTATGCTGCTCAACTTCATAAATTTTACATCTCTTTTGTAAGTTTCTTTTCTGAATTTGGTAACAAAAATAACAGTATAACTATCTAGTCTTCAACCCTAACAGAGACCCAAGAAGGATAAAATATTACCCTAGTAAACAAGAAATGTAGGCAAACCAATTCCCAAACTATAGAAATGACAGAGACATCTAGATGCCTGGACTGTCACCCAAAGTTCCTCTATAACATTGAGTATTCATCTTCAGCTTTCAGGCCTAGAATATTTGACAGACTTTTCTGTAAAGCAGAAATTTTGAGGGACTGTCCTGCCTTATCTTAGCAAAGTTCAGCAGTTACCTTCTTTTGTGTCCTGCTTGTCCAATTCAGAAAGGATACTGTCAGAAGTCGAGGCAAGGGCTGTTTCTTGCCCAATGGCTAGCTTTACCACTTAGAAAGCAAACTCCATATAGAGCTTCTTCAATGCCCATCATCTTCTCTGTAGTAGATTGGTACTGCCAGGACCAGGCATGTCTCACTGTCATGAAAAGCTTTATGTTATTAAAATATCTTAAATGCCATATTCTGTAGATCTCTGAAGTGTTTGAAGACCATCTATCTATCTAAAATATATTTCTGTTAGGCCTTGAAAATATACCTAACATGACTATAAGTTTGATTGTTATAAATGGCTAACTACTAACCTGCATTTCTTTATTATCCTAAATAGTTTTTAATAATAGTTTTCAAGGGCTAGAACTTTACATTACATTTTTAAATTAGCTGCATAGATATAATACCTTAACCAAGATTAGAAACATATATACAGTATGTTAAAGCAAAAATAACTTTAAATTTATATTAATATACAAAAATACCTTAAACAAGAGTAGAAATATATATACAATATGTTCTAATAAAAATAACCTTAAATTTGTATCACTATACAGTAATACATACCAATGTAAAATATTTGAGATTAATAGTTGCTTTTTAGTTTAAATGTAGATTCAATAATCTACACTTTTATTCTATCATTTTTAAAACAACCCCTTTTTTGTCTTTTCAGAAAGAGATTCCTTAATCTAATACCCTTTGCTTAGTTTCCTCCCTGACCATGATCAATAACAACTTGCAACCAACCCCCTAAACGATGATAAATAGATGATAAATATCTATAATCCACCAAATGACCAAAAACCACCTACCCCATCTCTTGGGAATGTGAGCATCATTAAAATTACTTCCTGTTATCTTGGGGTGATGGTATCTTTGGGGGATGCTGAACGAATTGAGATAGTGGTCAAGTCCCAGGAGAGCTGCCTTTTGTCCAATCTGTGTGTGATGGGAAAGTGCAGGGCTTCTCTGAAGTCCTGGCTGGAGCAGTCTATGAGGCTAGCCCACCTTAGCTAAACACTTTAAAATTGTTTTGAGTAGTTTGTAGTCCAAAGCTGATCTTTGGGTGATGTTTATCAGCTTAGTGGCATTACCACAACCCACATGGAATTATCATAGCAGGGCCCCATCATCTTCTTGGGGATCTCAAAGGTCACTGCCAGGAATGGTGATGGTTCATTGCAAAAAACTTAAATATTTTAAATGAAAGGACCACAATCTGTTAAATAAATATAGGGTATACAAACTTAGTTCTTAGTTACCTGTTTCAGTGTTTACAGTACTGATACACATACTAACACACTTTGTTAAAATTATATTATAAATTATCTATTTCAACCTCCTTGACTATTTGTACCAACACGTTTTTTCATACAAAGCTCTTATTCACAAAGTGCTTCCTGTGAGAACTGCTTTCAATGAATGCATTAAACTTACAAAACCTAGCTCCCCACAACATGGCCTTCTTCCATTACTCTCTACCCTTTTTTTTTTTTTTTGAGATTATAATATAATTACATTTGTCTCTTCCCTTTCCTCCTTCCAACCCCCCTTTGCCTATTTAAATCTCCTTCCCAACCCTCCTATATACTTCTCTCTTTCTCATGTATGGCCTCTTTTTTCATTTAATTGACATTGCTCAGTTTATGTAATGTTACTTGTATGGATGTTTTCAGAGCTGACCCTTTGTCACTGGACAACGTTGATGGATTCTTCCATGGGGAAGACTATTTCTCCTGCTTTTCGTTTCCTGTAATTCTTTGTGTAGTGTTGAGGTCTCATGAGCTTTTCTCCATCCACTTTGTCAAATCTATTGGTGTTGTCCTTATTTGATTTGTGTTTGGCCATTCATGTTGGTGAGATTTTATGAGTGTAGCTTTTGACATGACTAGGAGACATTGCTAATTCTCTGATCTCCTGGCTCTTGCAGTTGCCCCCCCTCTTTGCAGTGTTCCTTGAGTTTAGGTGCAGGAATGGTTTTAGAGATGGATCCATTGGGACTGGGCTCCACAACTCTTCATTTGAACTGGTTGTGGGTTTCTATAGTGGTCTCCAGCTATTGAAATATTCTTGATGAGTGTAAAGACAATACTTATGTTGAATATAAGGACACCTGTTTAGATAGCTGGAGATCACCTTAGCTTTTAAATAAGAAAGGGTCTTACATTGCTAGACTAGCTGGCCCCAGAGTCCATCTGGTTGTCTCCCTTAATAACGGGATTGCAGATGTGTGCCACCAGGACTGCTTTTTCCTACATGAATGTTAAAGATCCAAACTTGGGTCCTAATTCTTGCACATCTCCAGAGGACCACCCCCATTTGTTTTACTTCTTTGGTGCTCAGATCTCTTTTGCCTATTTAAATCTTACTTTTCTAAAATGGCTAAAAATGAATTCCTTTTTCTCCTTGAGGCTGCCCATTAATTTGGGTAAGTTACTCTTTCTTCTACGCCCTACAACTTGTATCTTGATTGTGGCAAATGTTCAATCTCAATTTATGTTGAGAGATCCCTTAACCAGAAATCGAGCTTGACTCTTGAATTTATGATCAGGTAGATGTTTGAAGTCAAATTGGATCTGGTTAATATTTTATTCTTTAATGTTAGGTCTTGTACTAACTCTCTGTATTTCATTATCTATTTATTAGAAAGGTAACCTGTACTCTCTTTTATCTTAAAACATGCTACCTTCATCGTTCCATCAATCAATGTGCTGAAGTTTTTGTGTATTTGATATTCATTTGATCTCTCATGTTGGACATGAGGGAAAAAACTTAAGTTATCCTTAGAGCAAAACCAGGGAATGCTTTTCCGTTTGCAAACTTGCCATGTTCATGAGCAAATGAATGTAGGAGAGTGAGAGCTTATAACAAAATAAGACGATGTCATTTCTACTAGGCCAACACAAAGGTTCCTCCCTCCTCTTGCTAGCTATGTCAAAAGCAAAAGAATAGTACAGTTAGGCATACAAATTTGAGGACAGGTTGTCCCATATAAATATTGGACATGTGTCTCTATGCAGATCAACACAACTAACTTGAAATTTCCAGAAATTACTTTAATTAAAAAAATTTTTTTTAATTATATGTATATGTGTGCCTATGGGTTTGTGCACATAAGTGAAATAACCTTGGAAGCTAGAAGACTGTGTCTGATCCCCTGGAGCTAGTTACAGGCTGTTGTAAACCACCTAGTGTGGGTGCTGGGACCAAAACTTGGAACACTGGTCATCTGCAAAAGCAGTGTGTGTTCTTACCCACTGTAGCATCTCTTCAGACTCCTGGAGCTACTTTTCTGTCTGATTCTGGATAAGGGTTGTTTATTATAGGAATTTATAGCCCCTCCATGTGATAGGCCTCATGCCATCATTGTAGGCTGCCAGGGATCTAGGATACAGAGTAATCTTTTTCTACTCAGAACTTTAAAGGGCTAAGCTACAAAAAAGATATTGTGATAATTAGCATTAACTAGCAATTTGACAAATCTAGACTTACCTTGGAGATGTGTCTCTTAGCATGCTTGTGAGAGATTGTCTTGATTGTGTTCATTGATATGAGAAGACCCATCTTAATTATGAGCAGGTGATCCTGGATTGTATAAAAGTGAGAAAGCAGGCTAAGCACTAGCATGCATTCATTCATTGCTATTTGATCCTGATTGTGCATATGAAGTGACTATCTCCCTCAGTGCTTGTCTCGCAAATTTACATTGCCATTTGGAATAAAGTTTGGTTCTGTTAATATTGCAGAATGAGGAGGCAGAAAGTAGAGAAATGCAAAGCTGTTTGTGCATAGGAAGCGAAGGTAAGCCACGTGATGATGAAGCAGAGTGGTTGTGATATGAAGTCTTTGAGAGAAAATGAAGTCTCTATTTTTGAAAATCTCGGGCAATGCTCTGTGGTCCTATGCCAGAGAAAATGTAGTTCATAGGGAAGTAAGTTAGAAATATTTTATTGGATTTGACTGGATCTCAAAAGACTGGATCTTACTTGGCTCCGCTAACCAGAGAAAGAATGAGGAGGACATAGTCATTGCTCAATAACTGATAAATCTGATAATGATTATTTGTTTAATTGATGAAGGTAAAAGCTTTAATTATAAACATTTAGGGAACTCTTGAAGATTCTGCACACTACCTAACACTAACATTGAGCTTTGATCTTCCTAAGAACTCACTGCATATATTCAGGGCCATGCATGCCCTTGTCTGCCTTTTTCCACAAAGCTATGACTTTCTGCACAAATTTTGAGTGACAGACACTAAACTCTGTCTTTGCTCCAAGCTTCCCTCTGCATTCTTCATTGTCAGACTTGAAGTCTACAGACTGTGTTTCTCTTGGTTTAGTAAAGATACCAAACAGACTGGAAAGAAAGAGAAGAGTCATTTTCGTGTGATCACTGTCTATGTGAATCACCTCAAAAATTATTTATACCCAATCTAGAACTACCCACCCACCCAGCACCAGTGGGTACAGCCTTCAGGGTCCTACCATGCTCTCAGAGCCAGCCTTACCAGTACAACTTGGAGAACAGCAGAAACCCAACAACACACTTCCTCTGAAGACCTGGTCCTGAGTGAACAAAGACACGTGTTGCAGCATCAATTCCTGTACTCCTGCCTGTTCAATCATCAGCTGTAGAAGTGACGGAATCTTAAAATTAATGATGTATTTCTTCAATGCTCCTGATGTTTCTGTCCTTCAGAACTCATTGGTACCACCCCCTGTATTATTAGGATTGTTAGGTTTGTTTCCTGTATTTCTAACTTGGTTTCACAAACACAATCAGTACACTAAACTATGTGTTGATGTTCCATGACATCCTCAATAAACAAGGAAGACAAAGAAAAGAATTGCAACATGGGAGAAAGAAGAAGGCACCTGCTGCCTATGGTGGGTCTGCACTGATAGCTTTCTGGTTCCAAAGTGAATCACAAAAGGCACTGGCAGAGATAAGAACTATTCCAAGTGTGTGTCTTCTTGCTCCAGACTTCTGGGACAAATAAAAATGAAAAATCCTGTTAGAGGCTGGTTTCTGTTGAGGATAACAGCTGGCTATATACAGAATCTTCATTACCTAGCATAGATAGCATTCACAGCATATCATTTCAAATACAGCAATTTATTTTAAAATCAAACTACTACATTGTATTCCATTTTGACTACAAAATTTGCTCATTTAGGAAAAATTCTGTGATTCAAAGAAAGTCTCATATAAAGTAAGGAGTGTTCAGCACTCAACTGAGACTGTTGCAGGATTGCTAGCCAAAACAAATGATATTTACGTTATTATTTCAAATTGCTAGAACTTTCTCATTATAGTGATACATTTGCTATATGTATTGAAAGAGGCAGTTTTATAAAGTTTTATATTGTAATGAAATAGAGTTCAACAATACTAAATATAGGCAATGAAAATAAATTTAGTTCTCAATGGGAAAAGAGTTAACTGTCTCATGGGAAAAAATTTCCTTGGGAGTTTTATTGAGTTAGAACAGGTATAAAATTGAGTTAGAAGAGATGAGTAGTCTAACAAGAATTAATAAGTGCTTTTCATGGGCTATCAACATACTCAGGGGACATAGTGTTATGGGGAGACCGTACATATTGATGTCTTCTTTTTTCAAACGGAAAAACTAAAATATGTCACTGTCTCCTCATTCTTTGTCCTATCTATCATCTATTTATTCATCTGTCTATTTATTTATCTATAATCTATCTATCATTTGTCTATCTACCATTTTTCTGTCTTCTTGTTATCTATGTGTCAAATAATATTATCTGTCTTTATCACTAATATATCTATCATCTGTCTATAATTTATTTCCATCAACTATCTGTAATTTTTTTTTTTTGGTTTTTTTCAAGACAGGGTTTCTCTGTGTAGCTTTGCGCCTTTCCTGGATCTCACTCTGTAGACCAGGCTTGCCTCGAACTCACAGAGATCCACCTGCCTCTGCCTCCTGAGTGCTGGGATTAAAGGCGTGTGCCACCACTGCCCGTATATATTGTATGACCATCATCTGTGTATTGATTTTTAAAAAATATTTTTATTAATTGTTTGAGAATTTAATATAATATATCTTGATCATATTCACTCCTGTATTGGTGAAATTATTAAGGCCACTCCACATAGTTAAAAGGGAGGTTTATTAGTGGCATAACTCAAATGAAGGGATAGGTAGGTCCCAGGGTCTGGGAAAGACATAGCACAGTCCGGCAGTGTTCTCTGGAGAACTCTGCTCGGTCTACCTCTAGTGTACAGGAACTAAGAGAGCGTGGTGCATCCAGATCTTGGGTCCTCAGAGCCCTCTCTTGGCCCCACCTTGTAGGCGTGACAGTTACTGAAGCCTCAATGGGGGTTGGAACTTCCAGATCAAAGCTGGAATGACTACCCACTGCATCTCCCCCTTTTGTCTAAATAAGAAGATTCTAACTTAATACAAGACTATATACAAAGGAATGATTATCAAATATTGTCCAGGAGTAATGAGGGATAATGACCTAGATAAGATGGAACTACAATCAATGTGAACAATATCAAGCAAGAAACACATACTAAAATCCAGAGAAGTCTAGAGCATAGGTAAATGGTATGTTACAAAGATCATTCCAAAAGGTGTCCTATCCTAAAGAAACTGAATCTAATACTTAATATGTTCCATCTAAGATAATATATATACTAAGTTGTAACTATAACTGCTAGTCTTCAATCCCATCAAAGACCTGAGAAGGAATATAATGGCAGCTGAGAAATGAAAGATGGATGCAAGCAACTTTCGGGAATCTTGCAAGAGTAGACCGAGATAGCTGGCAGCCTGGACAGTCATCTACTGTTTCTCAGCATTGTTGGTGTATTTAAATTGGCTACAGGCCTAGAGTACCTGACAGATCATTTTCGTTTTTAGAAGCAGGAATTCTGAAAGACCACATTACCCTGTCTTGGCAGAGTACAGTGGTTACTTTCCTTGTGTCCCGCTTGTCCAGAAAGGACAGCATTCGTATTGTCATCAGTGGAGGCAAGGGCAGTTTTTTGCCCAGTAGGCCATTTTGTGCCAAGAAGACAAACTTCCAAATGGAAATGTCTTAGAAGCCCAATATTTTCTCGGGATCAAATTGGTGCTGCCAGGAGTAATTGTGTCTCATGTCAACAGAATTTTAAGTTATTTAAATGCCATATTCTTTAGGTCTATGAAGTGTTTGAAGATTACCTGTCCACCTGACCTATGTATCTGTAAATCTGGATAACCTAACTAATGTAACTATAGAGACGACAAGCATAGGTGACTATAAATCTATAAGTCTTATCTACCGAAATAACCTAAGGACTAAGGCTTCATGTAAACAAGGTAAACAGTCTATAAGCAAATGTACGGTAAAGGATGATGACTTTAAAATTGTGACAATACACAAGATATTTATAACAGAGGTAGGAATGTATAGTGTGATACACAATAGGACAATAATCTTAAATATATATCAATATTCAGAATATCCTAAACAGAAGTAGAACATACATAAAGTATGACAGATATAAATTTACATTTGCATCGATATACAAATATTTCAAATAAGAGTAGAAATATATGTACATTAAAAAATATAGTTCTGTATTTGTATCAATATACAAATTATCTTAAACAGGAATATAAAAATAGTTTATATTTGTGTCAACATATAAGAATCCATAACAGTGTAAATTACAGTGCAAATTATCTAAGGCTGCTATTTTACTAAATTTGTTTACTAGTATATACAATAATCTACCATAATATCTTATACCTATTCATTCCATTTCTTCTTTTCCCTTTTTTTTTTTTTAGGAGAATACTGAGTTTAATATTTTCTTCCACCCCCAACCCTATAACCATCATCCATAACCCTGAGAAATATGAAACCTTAGGGAGAAGGGGCGCATCCAGATCTCGGGTCTTCAGGGCCCTCTCTTGGCCCCGCCTTGTAGACGTGACAGTTACCGAAGCCTCAATAGGGCTTGGAACTTCCAGATCAAAGCTGGAATGGCTACCCACTACACTCTTGTTTTCCTAAATCTTCTTAGCCACTCTCTCCATCTTCTTTTCCATACCCACCCAACTTTGGGTGTTCTTTCTTTTCTCTCATGCAGTCTAGTTTGTGTTGCCCAATTATTGCCATGTTTTGGAGGAAGACTGCTCCAGAGCGTGGTCAAATTACCAACGGTCACTGCATTAAAGGAAACTGACCCTTCTTCCCAGTAGCTACCCAATGCCAGTAGCTTCTTAGCTAGTGGGTGTTTTATTTGATATTCTCCATTTTTTTTCTGTTTGAACTTGATGCAAAGAGAATGGACTTTTTTCAAGCATGAGCTTGAGGCAAGTGGCATGAAAAATTAAGTAGGACAATGCCAGGTCTAGATCATTAAATAAATGAAGTGAACCTTGAGGGAATCTGTAAGAGCAACTATTAGGATTGGTGGGCACATGAACAGGTGAAGCCACTCACTCTGGAAACAGTGTAGAAGTTTCTCAAATCCTTAAGTTACAAGTACCAGAGGACCTGGTGTAACACTTCAGCACATAACACAAAGGGCTATCTTCCTACAGTGGACCTGGTGTAACACTTTAGCATGTAACACAAAGGGCTATCTTACTACAGAGGCACTTGTACTTCCAGATTCATTGCTGCTCTATTCACAATAGTGAGGTGATGGAAACAACCTAGATGTCTACCAGCAAATGAATTAATAATGAGTATACGGTAAACATACTACTACAGAATTTTATACTAGTGAAGAAATGTGAAGTTTTCAGCTAAATAAAGCAAAGGCCCGGGGAGAGAAATGCCACATGTTCTTTCTCGCTTGTAGGACTGAGTGCATGTACACAGCACGAAAGTAGAAAGAAGACAGAGCATGAGACCAAAAGACTGACCAAGAGGGGTTGGGAGGGGCAAAAACAAGATATGAAGTGAAAAGACAAATGCTTGGGACAGAAGATTTGAGGCTCATAGCTGCGAAGAGGAGAAGACAAGGCAAGAGGGAAGGATCAACTAAAGCAATCTATATGCAAATAAAAATGAAAAGACCCTAACTGTGATGCTAGGAGTGTGACTGAGCAGGACTAATCCCACCAATGCTGCATATACCATGTGCCCACATTGCTATAGATGGTGCCAGAGGACAGATAACTGTAGTGAGAGAGAACCAGAGGTCCCGTCTGACTTCCAGATACTATCCTGGTTAATCTGATATATGGTATCATTCTGAATTGAACAAAACTTAAGTTATTACATTTTGATTGCACTGGGGAGTACATGTAGAATGACCAGAACTACTTAGATATACAAGTCTAGGATGCTATAAAAATCAAGGCTTTTTAGATCTGTCCATGGGAAAAATACATCTTTGGGTCCAACATGGTTTATTTGCATTGCCACAAATACCACCATCTAACACGCATTCAAAGTATGCATTTTTATGATGCATCTTCCATATTTCTCTCCAAGCTCCTCAAGGCAGAATCAAGATTGCTACATATATTTCTTTATTTTTAATAGTGCCTGAAAATGGTAAACATTTAGTATCACATGCTAAAGTGACAGACAGGCTCGCTGAAGAGCTCCGTGGGTATTTCATAAGGGTTCCTCTCAGAGCCCATCTTAATTGTTATTAATGTTGGCTCACATTCATTTCAGCCAGAGGAAATCTTTTTAGTAATTTGATACAAACCCAAGGTTTGGCCAGAATACCAGCTCAACTGAGGCACAATTTCTGTCTCTTCTTACTTCTGAGGAGAGGTCACAGAATTTAAGGGGAAAATTCTCCAGCCAATCTAATCATGCTGGCCAGAGGTACTGTGCAGGTTAATTTTATGTCAAATTGGCTGTCTTTAAGAACACTCAGATATCTGGCTGAACATTGTTTCTGGATGTTTCTATATGATATCAGCATCTAAATTATTTGATTTTTAATCAATTTATTCTTTCATAACTGATATGTAAATGTAATTAATCTTATCAATAAAAACCAGAAGTCAGACATTGGGATAAAAACCTGAGATATCAGAGAAGCAGGAGAGAGGCCACAGTTGCTTCCTAACCCTCTGGTTCTTTGACCAAAAAGGGCCAAGATCCTGTCTCCACCCTACCTTATCCCTTCCAGCCTCCTCTCTGCACATGCCTCTAGAACTCTATAGTTAACTAGTTGCTAACTCTGCCCTCTGACTCCAAGCAAGCTTTATTTGTCAGAACACAAACAAAATATCACACATTTCTGCCTTTTTGTCTAAATAAAAAGCAAAGGTTTTAATTAATATAGAAAAACTATATACAAATATGTACAGGCAATAATTACATTAACAATGTCTAATCCATAGCATTTGACAAATTTTCAGAAGATATTCCATTATTTATCCTATCTTGGTGAGTCCAAAGTGTTGTACCTAATTCACTTTCTATCCTAACTTGCATTACCAACCCCAAACTATCTTTTTATATCTCTCAACCTTATACACTTTACACATCTTTTGTGAGTTTTGTAGTCAGAAGTTTTTCTGTATCTCGCCCAGTCTGCAGCCACTCAGACCCACAAAGGTATATTAATTAAAACTGCTTTGCCATTAGCCCAGGCTTACTGCTGACTAGCTCTTACACTTAAACTCAGCCCATTTCTGTTAATCTATATGTCGCCACATGTTCTGTGGCTTTATCTGTGTGCCATTACATGCTGCTCCATGGATGGCAGGCTGGCATCTCCTCTGCGAAGCAGGAACCTGAAGGACCATCTCTCTTTGCAAAGTTCAGTGGTCACCTTTCTATGGGTCCTGCATGTCCAGTCTATACAACATTTTGTCAAGCACTCCAGGCAAGAACAATTTCTTGCCCAAATGGCTATTTTTGCCAAGAAGAAGATAAACTCCATATGGAGTGTCTTCAATGCCCATCTTTCTCTCTGAAGTAAATAGGTGCTGCCAGGAGTAGACATATCTCAATGTCCAGAAAAGTCTAAGTTTTTAAAACATTTTAAATGACGTATTCTGTAGGTCTTTGGAGTGTTTGAAGACTACCTATCTAATTGAATTATATCTCTGTATACCTAGAAAACTTAGCATGACTATAAGTTTGATTATCATAGAAGATATATTTGTATTTGTTAATTATGCATTAAGTTACATAAACATAATACCTTAAATGAGAGTAGAAATATATATATATATATAGTATAATAAAATCAACTCTAAATTTGTATCAATAAACTAAAATCCATAGCAATGTAAAACATTTTTTAAACAAGTTGCCCTTTAAAAGTATATTCAATAATCTACCCTTTCATCCTATCATATCTATATCAGAGTTTCTTTTCTGAATTTGTTAATAAGGAAAACTATAACTATCTGTTCTTCAGTTCCATCAGAGACCTGAGAAGGATATAATATTACCTGAGTAAACAGGAAATGCAGAGCAAACAACTTCCAAAACTAAGAAATGACAGAAACAGCTGGCTGCCTAGACAGTCACCCAAGGTTCCTCTGTAAAATTGGGGCATCCATCTTCAGCCTGCAGGCCTAGAATATCTGACAGACTTTTCCATGAAGCAGGAGAAGGACTATTCCATGGTAGGGTTTGGCAATCACTTTCTTTTGTGTCCTGTTTATCCAATTTGTTGAAGATGGTTTCTTTTTTCCACTGTACAGTTTTGACTTTTTTGTCAGAAATAAGGTGTTCATAGGTATGTGGATTAATGTGACGGTCTTCAATTTGATTCCATTGGTCCATGTGTCAGTTTTTTTTGCCAATGCCAAGCTGTCTTTATTACTATAGCTCTATAGTAGAGCTTGAAATCAGGGATGGTCATGCCTCCAGAAGTTGCTTTATTATATAAGATTATTTTAGTTATCCCAGGTTTTTTGTTTTTCCATATAAAGTTGAATATGGACTTCTTTTGAAGTCCATGAAGAATTGTGTTGGGATTTTGATGAGGATTGCATTGAATCTATAGAATGTTTTTGGTAAGATTGCCATTTTTATTATGTTAGTTCTACCTATCCATGACCATGGGAGATCTTTCCATTTTCTGATATCTTCTTCAATTTCTTTCTTTAAGGACTTAAGTTCTTGTCATACTTGTTTGGTTAGAGTTACCCCAAGGTATTTCATATTATTTATGGCTATCATAAAGGTGATGTTCTCTGATTTCTTTCTCAGTACATTTATCACTTATATATAGGAGGCTTACTAATTTTTTTTTTAGTTAATCTTATATCCTGCCACATTACTGGAGCAGTGTTTATCAGCTGTAGGAGTTCCTTGGTAGAATTTTTGGGGCCACTTATGTAGAAGATCATATCATCTGCAAATAGCAAAAGTTTGACTTCTTCCTTTCTAATTTGTGTCCCCTTGATCTCCTTTTGTTGTCTTATTGCTCTAGCTAGAACTTCAAATTCTATATTGAATAGATATGGAGAGAGTGGGCAGCTTTGTCTTGTTCCTAATTTTAATGGAATTGCTTTCAGTTTCTCTTCATTTAATCTGATGTTGGCTGTAAGCTTGCTGTAAATTGCCTTTATTAAGTTTGGGTATGTTACTTGTATTCTTGATCTCACCAGGACCTTTATCATGAAGGGTTATTGGATTTTGTCAAAGATTTTTTTTCAGCATCTAATGAGATGAACATGTGGTTTTTCCTTTCAGTTTGTTTATACGATGGATTACATTGACAGATTTTCATATGTTGAACCATTCTTGCATCTCTGGGATGAAGCCTACTTGATCATGGTGGATGAGTTTTTGATGTTTTCATGTATTCAGTTTGCCAATATTTTATTGAGTATTTTTGCATCAATGTTCATGAGGGAGATTAGTCTTTAATTCTTTTTCTTTGTTGCAAATATTTGTGTAGTTTGGGTATTAGGGTAACTATAGCCTCATAAAAAGTGTTTGGCAATGTTCCTTCTGTTTCTATTGCATGGAACAATTTGAAGAGTATTAGTGTTAGCTCTTCTTTGAAATTCTGGTAGAATTCTGCACTGAGAACATCTGGCCCTGGGCTTTTTTTGGTTGGGAGACTTTTGATGACTGCTTCTATTTCCATAGGAGTTATGGGTTTATTTAAATTGTTTATCTGGTCTTGATTTAATTTGGGTATATGGTACACATCCAGAAAATTGTCCATTTCTTTTAGATTTTCTGATTTTGTGGAATACAGGTTTTTGAAGTATGACCTGATGATTCTCTGGATTTCCTTGTTGTCAGTTGTTATGTCCCCCTTTTTGTTTCTGATTTTGTTAATTTGGATATTCTCTCTCAGCCTTTTAATTAGTTTGGATAAGATTTTGTCTATCTTGTTGATTTTCCTAAAAAGCCAACTTTTTGTTTCATTGATTCTTTGTACTGTTCTTTTTGTTTCTATTTTATTGATTTCAGTTCTCAATTTGATTATCTCCTAGCATCTACTCCTCCTGAGTGAGTTTGCTTCTTCTTGTTCTAGAGCTTTCAGATGTGCTGTTAAGTTGCTAGTGTGAGATTTTTCCAACTTCTTTATGTAGGCATTCAGAGCTAAACTTTCCCCTTAGTCCTGCTTTATAGTGTCTCATAAGTTTGGGCATGTTATACATTCATTTTAATTGAATTCCAAGAAGTCTTTAATTTCTTCCTTTACTTCTTCCTTGACCCAGTGGTGATTCAGTTGAGCATTATTCAGTTTCCATGAGTTTGTAGATTTTCTATAATTTGAGTTGTTGTTGAATTCTAACTTTAAGGCATGGTAGTCTGATAAAATACAGGAAGTTATCCTAATTTTTTGTATTTGTTGAAGTTTGTTTTGTGACTGAGTATGTATTCAATTTCGAAGAAGTTTTATGGGGTGCTGAGAAGATATATTCTCTTGTGTTTGGGTGGAATGTTCTGTAGATATCTATTAAGTCCTTTTGAGTCATAATGTCTATTAGTTCCCTTATTTCTCTGTTAAGTTTCTGTCTGGAAGACCTATCCATTGGTGAGAGTGGGGAGTTGAAGTCTCCCACTATTAGTGGTGGAGTTTGGTGTGTGATTTTAGCTTTAGTAATGTTTCTTTCACATATTTGGGTGCCCCTGTATTTGGGACATGTTCAGAATTGAGACTTCATCTTGATGATAATGGTAGCAGATCTTTACTTAATATTGCATAGGGTTATCTGTCCTCTGTATGCTACAAAGAGTAGACATAGCTTTAGAAATCAAACATGGGGCCCTGAAATGTTTATTCAGGGAAATCATAAGAAGCAGCCAGCATGACTTTTGGAAGTCAGCCAATCCTGCCACTTTTACAAGAAGCAGGATGGGCCATTATGGTATTTTGAGTAAGAATGGGCCCCATAGGCTCATATATTTGAATGCTTGGTCATTAGGGTGTGTCACTCCCTGAGAGGAATTAGGAGGTCTGGCCTTGTTTAAGGAATTATGTCACTGGGGATGGGCTATGAGGTTTCAGAAGCCCAATCCAGGCCCAGGGGCTCTCTCTCTCTCTTCCTGCGGCCTGTGGATACACATGTAAAACTCTAAGCTACCTCTGAAGCACTATGTCTGCTTGTATGTCACCATGTGTCCTACCAAGCTGGTAATTGACTAGACCTCTGAAACTATAAGCAAACATCAATTAAATGTTTTATTTTATAAGATTTGCTGTGGTCATGGTATCCTTTCACAGCAATAAAACATTGACTAAGACAGAAGTTGGTACCAGGGAGTGGGGTATTCCTGTGACAGGCCTAACTATGCTCCTTATTGGCAGAACATGAATTTAGGAACTTTGGAAAAACAGTTGAACACTTTAAGTGGGGCTTGATGGGCCGGCCATCCTAGGAGGAGTCTGGAAAACAGTGATGCTAAGAACTTATAAAGGCTTGGCCCAAAAGGTTTCAGAGGAGAAAAATGTGGCCTAGAGACCTTCCTCTGATATTTTAGGAAAGAATGGGACTATATTGTGTCCTTGTCCAAACAATCTACCATGATGTTAAATTGAGGAGTTTTGGGTTAATGGCATTGGCAGAGGAGATTCCAAGATGTCCTAGTATTGACTGTCATGTGTTTATTCGTGGTTAGTCTTATACACAGCTAAAATAAAAAGATAAAGGCTGAGCAATACAAAGTGTACAGTTTGAGGAGAAAATGAGCACCAGGAAATGTAATAGAGCCAAGTGCAATGCTCACAGAGATAAAAAGTTTAAATAAAAGCTGATGTTAAATGTATTAAAGGGAGTGATGACCTCAGGGTAAAACCCCAGTTAGCTAAGCTTCCAGCTTATGAAAAGAAATTAAAGAAAATCTTAAGCAGTAAGGGCTTGTGGAATCTCCCTCTGTGGCCAAGGAAAGCTACTGAGGCCAATATTCATTGGGGATGTCCTTGCACAGGGTCCTAGAGAGACCATTACATGAAACTGTGAAAATTAAGCCTGAAATTCATTGAAAATATCAACATGGGATACATGCCAAGGAGATCTGCTAACATGGTGTGAAAACAGCCCAAGAGACAGAAGTATTTTGTAGTCAACAAAGTTGAAAGGAGTTGGAGCTCTGAAGAGTACTTTTGACATAAGACATAGAAATGTGTAATTTGGAGTTTGCCCAGCCGGTTTTCAGTACTATTTTGATCTAGTATTTCATTATGCCCCCTTTTCCTGTCTTTTGGAATGGTAATGTATATTCTAAGCCATTGTATGTTTGAAGTAAGTGATCTAATTTTTTATTTGGACTTTATAAGAGATTACAGTTAAGAGACTTAGAAGAGACTTTGGAATTTTAAACAGTGTTGAGACTGTTATAGACTATGGGGATTTTTGAAGTTGGACTGAATAAATTTTTACATTATGATATGGCTACAAGTCTATGGAGGCCAGGGAGTAGGGTATGTAAGTTTGAATAGGAATGGCCCTCACAGGCTCATATATTTGAATGCTTGGTCATTAGGGAATGGCACTACTTGAGAAGGATTAGGAGGTGTGGCCTTATTGGAGTTAGTGTGACTTTCTTGAAAGAAGTGTGTCATTAGGAGTGGGCTTTGAGGTTTCAGAAGTCCAAACCAGGCCAAGGCATTCTCTCTCTCTTCTCTCTCTCTCTCTCTCTCTCTCTCTCTCTCTCTCTCTCTCTCTTCCTGCTATCTCCAGATCTGGACATAGAGTTCTCAGCTACTTCTCCAACACCATGTCTGCCTATAGGCTGCTGTGCTTTTTGCCATGATGGAATAGAATAAATCTCTGAAACTGTAAGCAAGCCCCAAATAAATGCTTTTTTATAAGAGTTGCTGTGGTCATGGTGTCTCTTCACAGCAATGGAACACTAACTAAGAAAGGAATCATATGTTGATTTTATGTTCAAGATATCCTTGGCAGCAGAGCAATTTTGTTCACAGGCCAGACATAGCTCCTCTGCATACCAACTCAGAATTAGGCACAATCAAGTTGCCTCTGTCTAATGAAATCTTTTCTTTCTGGAGCCCAGGTTCCCAGAGCCAACTAAAATTGAAATCTCTAAAGTGTCAGAATCTGAGTCTTTAGTTTTGTTCCAATTTCTCTTTCAAGTCCTTCTTCCTGTCCTCATCCATCACTACTTCTGCTTTTTAGATGGGGAACAAAATATTTTTATTTCCCACCCAGGGAGCAAAGCTAACTCTCATACTATGAGAGATAAAGGTCCATAGAGTTACCTGTTTACAGCATATCCATGATATCAGGCTGTGAGGACGGCTAACTACATGTCTAGATTTGATGATGTTTAAGACTTAGAGGTTTATGATCTTGAGGAGTATGCAATAACCCACCTATATCATTGCAGTTGTTGAGGTCTCCAGTATAACTTCCTTGATTAAGTCACAGATTATTGATTCCAAAGCAACATATGACTCATATTTTTTATTCTTTGCATTTCTTATTAGGGGAAAAGGAATTTTTTTTGGCAGTTGATATGGACAACTTATTCATATATATTCTTAAAATCTTTGCAGTTATGATGACAAATATTCATTTCCATACAGATTTCTAACAGATACTGTGAGGGCATCTCTAGTTTCCACTCAGTGACTGCCTTCAGCTAAACACAACATATTCTACATGCCTGTACATACATCAATGCCATCATTTGAAAGGAGGATGCTGTCTTAAATTATCTAAAGTTTCTCTTGATGTTGTTTAGTGTCCAGGAGATTTAAATGTAGGGTGTCTTGGCCAGTAACATGGTTCAGTGTGGGAAGACATAGAACATCAAGCCTTATGAACCAAGTTCTACTAATATGAAAGTAAAAGGAAAGAATTGACTTCACAAAGTTGTCCTCTAACCTCCACATGTGTGCCATGGCAATCACATATGCACATATAGATCATGCACAAATAATAATTATAAATAAATAAAGAGTATTTACTCAGTGTAGTATTAGAGAATTGAATTTAAATAAATTTCATATATATATAACAAAATACAAAGAAATTGATTTATATTAACAGGTAGAAACTAGTACCAATGGCTTAATATTTTGGTAAGGGGGCTCTTACCACCTTCCTCCTCCTTCCGCTCCTGCTCCTCTTCCTCCTCTTCCTCCCTTTGCTCCTCCTCTTCCTCCTCCTCTTCTTCTTCATTATTATTAATATTGTGGTATGTGTATGTGTGTGTGCATCATTGTGAGCATATTGTAGTCAGAGGACAACTTTGTGAAGTCAGATCTTTCCTTTCACCTTTATAGGGCTCCATGAATTAGACTCAGGTTGCCAGGCACACACGACAAGGACTTTTACAAGGTGAACAATCTTACCAGACTGTTTCTCCCTATTTTCACTGGGAAAAATATGTATGTATTGCAAGCTTAATATATAATGTATACCTTATGGTAGGTTAAAATTTCAATATGCATTTTTAGATACTTCATCCATTGAACAGATATTTACTTTGTATCTAGTGTATACAAATTTTGCTAGGAAGTGACTCTTCAAGGACACCAAGACACACATCTTTCATTCCTGAGATTTATAGCCCAATGGGGAAACATCACATTGGATGCTCAGGTGAATGTACAGTCATGCACAACACAATGGCACTCAAGTTAATGACAGGCAGTGTTGACTATGTTAGTTTCATGCTGTTTTTTTGCTTGGTGACATTGTAACAGTCTTAGCTACCATAAGGACACAATAAGGTATTTATCAAATGACAGAATCACCTGGAAGTATATTTCTTTGACCACATCCCTGTGGTTAAGTGATGCTTGACTACATGTGACAAAATGGGGTACCTAAGTTGAGTCTCTGGGCAAACCTGCCTAGGAATAAATATTTGGTTGTGAAACATGAATTAATATAATACTTTGAAGATATAATGAAAACACAGTGTATAGGTGTCTTCTCCAGAAAAGGAAACAAACTATAGGACCTATGGTATAGGTTCTTCAAGGATGGATTGTAGATGATGTGTGGAGATTGATTGACAATCCTACCTATAATCTGCATCCTTGTTCCCTGAAGGGGTCAGTGTTAAATGGTATCTAAGACTGAGGTTTTGAGATCTGTAAAGCATTATTATTAATTATATTCATACAGCTGAACAAATATTATGTTTCTATCATAAATCATGAAATAAAAATGATTTTTTTTTACTGGAGAGTGTTGTAAGTGGAGATGTATGGATAAATATTGCATTTATTTGATATGATAGTAAAAACCTATTTGAAATCTTAAATATTATATCATCCTATCTAATCATCAATTTCTATAGAATTTGCATAAATATTTTGAATTGGCATTATATTCAGAATTCTGAAGAAAGATATTTTTGGAATATATGCTCAAATCTTTTCATAGAAGCATACAGCTGATGCATTTTTTTAAATGTGCTGAACCATGCACACAAATTGCTAACAGCAGCAGCTTTTATCCAGACAATACTTCTGCTGACCTAGAGCAATGATGACGGATTGGATTGGCATCTGCTTCTTCCAAATTAGGTAAGAAGAATTTATAATAGTGTGTGAGATTGAGGGAGTGAATATTAGTGTTTTGGCTGATACAATACCATTGAAATGCTTTGCACAAAAACACTGATCTGGAAGCAATTTAGGGAGGAGATTTACAACCACCTTGAAAAGCAGAACACATGTTCCCTAGACTTCTTCAACATGTAGTGAATAGGGAGCTGTCCAGCTACTAAAATTTGCTTTAATCTTGCAGTTAAATAAAAGATTCCCTTGTAAAACTTCACCCTTGGGAGATGAGGACACTCCATGGAGGGCCTGAGGTCAAAAATCAATATGGAGTTTTACTGCTTGCACAGGGTGTTTCAGTTTATGCTCCAGGTTGAGCTTAATTGTTTCAGAAATGCCTTGACTTCCAGAGAGAGAAAATCAGAAACTGCAACAACTGCTACCAGGGGACACATGTGTCCTGGCAGCTCTGACAGTGAAATGAAAGCACTCTACTCCTGGTTCTGAGAGAGCCATCAATCAACGGAGTGTTGGCTATCAGGTCTCTGGATCTTAAGACTTAAGTGAGGGAACTAAGACTTTATGGACTGAGCCTGACACAGGGAAGCATGGCTCAAGCTGTGAGCCTGTTGATCTTCACCCTGCTAAGCCTCCAGTTTGAGACTTTCCATGTGCCTGCTGACCTCTGGACAGTTAAGCCTCTGGTGCCCATGGGAAGAGGGATAGCACTTCAAAGAGTCCATTGCTTTTCAATCTGAGGGTTCAGTTATAGCTTCAAGATATTTACTATTTCTTATACAACTCTTACTGTATACACATATTTTCTATAAAAATGAAATTCATTTACTGTTGCTGAATTAAAAACACCAGCATAGTATTCCAAAAATATTATTTTTGCCAAATAAGGTAAACAATAAGAGAAACAGATACACACAATAAACCAAAATCTATTATTCAATTTCAGACTGGCATATTTTGCTTATGAACAAAATGTCATTCTAAATATAAAAAAATGTAAACCTGTTTCTTGGAAAAGCTGAATAGACATGTTTTCCCTATTTTTCTTGCTAACAACAGCAACAGAAAACCAACCTGGACATTCTACACAGAGCAAATGTGAGAAACCTGAAAGATATTGAAAATAAGGAGTGCCTTGCAGGGGTCTTCAGAGCAGGAAATAACCTGTGACTGTTACTGGGTTTCATTTGGTGTCTGGAAGTGAAGCTGGGAACACCAGCATGTATATAGAACATTAATAAAGCACTAGCAAATGACCATTTCTTTTAGTAAAAGGGTTAAGAAAAGCAGCCCAGCAAAAAAGAAAACAGCTAGATGCCACTTTAGCAGTGTTCCCAAACACCACAGACAGGAAAGACTAGCTTAGTTCTAGCCTTGCTAGCAAAGGCAATAGGGTAACGCAGACTTGCATACTCCTGGAGATGACCCCAGTCATTGGTCTAGGGGAGCAGATGTTGTTATGAAAGACCAAGTACAAAGACAAAACCTTAATCCAGGCATGGTCAAGTACACCTTTAATTCCAGCACTTTGTATACTCAAAAAGGAAGATTATGGGGACTGGGCCAGGTTAAGATGTCAGGTTATGTAACATACATAGTGAGATCTTCTCAAAAACAAACAAACAAGTCAGACCAGTAAGAAGGTCTTCTGCAAAAATGCTGATAGTTGAGTGTGATAGCAGGAACCCACATTATCAAAAGGAGGAAGGGATTGCAGCAAATTGTCTTCTCCCTACACACCATGACATGTGAAAGAAATGAAAATGAACAGAAACAACATCCCCAAATAAACAATGGATATTAAACACTAATAAACAGTTAAATTAATAACAGTGCTAGGACACAGCTTAGTTGGTAAAGTCAGGGAACATGATCATAATCACAGCACTCAGAAGGCAGTGCCAAGAAGACCAGAAATTCAGCATTATCCTTTGCTACACAGCTAGTTCCAGGCCAGCAAAGGATACGTTTTATCTTGTATTAAAAGCAATACTAAAGAAAAGAAAGTAGCCGGGCAGTGGTGGTGCATGCCTTTAATCCCAGCACTTGGTAGGGAGAGCCAGGCGGATCTCTGTGAGTTTGAGGCCAGCGTAGTCTACAGAGTGAGATCCAGGACAGGCTCCAAAACTACACAAAGAAACCCTGTCTCTAAAAACCAAAAGAAAAAAAAGAAAAGAAAAGAAAAAGAAAGTAAAAAAAGACAACTATGACTTTCAACTATGACCCCAGATGGCCATGATGTCAATGGAGTTCGTGTGAGACCCAGATTTATTCTTACTTTGCTAAAAGAAGCACTCACGCTCTTTTCTGTTAGGGTGGCATCAACAGTGTTCAACCCCAGGATAATGTCAGTGGAAACCCTATATGAAACCAGAAATCCTATATGGCCTGCAAAAAAAAATAAAATAAAATAAAATAAAAGCCTCACCTTATTTGGTGACAAGTCTCTACCCCTAACTACTTGAGAGGTTACAGCAGGAAGATTGCAAGTTCAACACTTTCCTGCATTTCAGATTGAGTTCTTTTCTTGACATCTGGAACAACTTGATGCGACCTTGTCCCAAAATTAAAACTAAAAGTGAAAGAGAAGGGATGGAGTTGGCCTAGTGGTTAAGAAAACCTGCTGGTTTTGCAGAGGATCTGAGTTCATTTTCTAGCACTCACATCTGAGTGTCAACACTCTGTAACTCTAGCTCTAGGGATCCAACACCATCTTCTAGTCTCCTCCAGGCACCTGCACACATTTGACAAAAATGCATACACATACATAAATAGAAAATGTTTTTTAAATGAAAGAGGGATGGAGATATAGCTCAGGAGGCCCATGTTCAGTCAAACCTTAGTTCAGTACCACAGAGGATCAAAGAATCATATCATGTTAATTAGGTGATAATTTAAATGACAATGGATTTCTCATCAGAATTTGGAGACCCAAATGAAATGGCTGTATTTCTAAAGTATTAAAAGAAAAGTCAACCTAGATTTTGTAAAAGATGTAAAAGCCTTTAAGGACAAAAACAAAATGACATTTTCAGATGAAAACAACTTACTGTTATAGATGGCGAAAGGAAATGCTCTAAACAGAAAATAATTTCTAAAAGTGGACATCTGTGTATATATAGAATAAAGAAAATGTCTGCCACAACATGAGTAAATACAATCGACTTTCCTTTTCTTGAATTTTCCAAATTTTTTTCCTCAAGGAAAAACTTATTCACAGCCTAATGCAGCTATAAGTGCGTGCAGAGAAAATAGCTAAAAGATACAATTGGAAAGATGGAATATATTGAAAGAGTAATAATGTCCAAATGAAAGCAATAGAAGGTAAATTAAATGCTTAAAGGGTAGTGCAATAAGGCTTATTAAAAGACACTAGTGATGACCGAAGATTGAAATTGTAAAATGTTCAAGAAACCCAGAAGTTAGGAAACAGAGACACAGAAACATTGGGGAAAACTAAATACCAAATAGAATGCCAGACGTAAGCACAGAAGCTTAACAGTTACATTATAAATTTCTACATAAACCAATGAAAACTCAGAGGATTGGAAAGTAGATTTAAATACACAACACAGCCATAGATTGTTTACAAGAAACACACATCAAAAGTAAGATGTAGAAAGGTTGGAAAAGAAAAGATATAGAAAGGTATATTGTGCACATCACAATAAATTAAAGCAAAAATAAATATAGTAAGATAATGTAAAACAGACTTCAGAAAGAAGCAAGACAGGAGTTATCATGTAAAAGACAAATGAAGCTCAACACGATGACTTACATTTGGAATTCTAGCACTTGAGGCGCTGAGGCAGAAGGATTACTGTCAAGTCAAGACAAAACTAGCCCACAAAGTGAGATCCTGTCTCAACACTCAGCTCAAACAAGAAATTAAAGCTGAGTTTGCCAGTCCGTCCATAAAACAAAGCAAGCCTATGTGTGCAGTCAGCAGAAGAATGATGAAATACGTAGAGCTAGAACAGAAAGTCATCATGGACATGACTTAACTGTTGTTGCACATATAATTCACAGAAACTATGGTTCGTGCCATAAGATCTGTGCAATATCAAGCCAGTTCAAAATCCTGGCATGGAGGGGGTAGCGACAAGGCCCACCCCTAGCTGCCTAGCTGAGGAGTTATTGGTAGTAGACAGCTGTGGGGGTAGGGAGAGTCCATTTTCTTTAAGGGTGTGGCCGCTTGCTCACTTGTTGGTTTCCATGCCCCAGTTGGTAATCCCAGGACTATGCATAAATGAGCAGCCTGAGTTGACTCAGCCAGTAGAAAGAAAAGTAGTAAAGGGGTGGGGGTGGGGGGCAAAGAACATGAAGATGGGAGGGGCTTTCTTGATGGAGGGTCCTGGGGAGTTGAAAGGAGGGAGGAAGGAATGCACATGATCAAGATACATTGCACACATGTACAAAATATTCAAAGAGTAAATAAAAACAGCAGTAACAAAACAAAAACCAAAAGCAATTTACAAGTCCAGAAACTTCCTGTGATCCATGTTGGTTTCAGATGATCTAAGTCCCAATTTTCATTTACCTGTAAATTTACCATTTCATTAATATACAGTGCTCCACACATTTCTTTATGCTGTGAGGGTTATTTGCTGTTTTCCTTTGAGGATTGAGCCTGTGTAAGTTTCATAAGTGTAGGATGAAGGCATTGTGAGCTCTGATCTTCACTGTAGAGACTAAAGTGAAAATCTTTAACAGACTTACTGTTTTTCTGGTAGGGCCCTACATTTTCTTCTCTAGTGTTTCTCATTAAGAAAATTGTGTGATTTGGGGAAAAAAAGGTTAACAGCCTAGCTTATGCTGATACTTGAGCCTAACCACACCTGATCTGGCCATTTCCCCACATACTAAGGCTCTGGGAAAGCTGCCTGCCATATGGCTACATCTCTGGGCTTACTAGTTGCCTATTAGTGTGACAGGCCTCCAGATGAAGGGAGTGTGCACTGCATTCTGGGTTCATGCCTTGGCTCCGCCACTTATTCACTCTCCAACATTAGTGAAATTATTGGCTATTTTGAGTTGAATTTCCTTTACGTCAAATCAGGATTTGCTGTAGTACCTGATGGGGTTTAAGATAATTCAAGGAAAGGAGTCTCCCAGTTCCCTAACCAGATAGGAGCTTTCGTTTTTCTCATTACCAACTTTTGGTTCCTGATGGCTTCTTGGAAGATGATATTTGAGACAAATTTCCAAGCCGCTCATATCTATGGTAATCTGGAGGACTGGTATTCAAGTTCTTATGAAAATCATTAAATATTGCTAGGAACAACAAATCCATGCATGATTTACAGAAATATTGTGTACCCCAAATAAAGCTTGCCAGAGGATCAGTGCTGTGGGATGGTCTGTATGTCAAGTGTGTTGCTGATTGGTCAGTAAATAAATCACTGATTGGCCATTGGCTAGGCAGGAAGTATAGGCGGGACAAGGAGAAGAATTCTGGGAAGTGGAAGGCTGGGGGAGACACTGCCAGCCGCCACCATGACAAGCCGCGTGGGAAGGTCCCGGTAAGCCACGAGCCATGTGGCAAGGTATAGATTAATGGAAATGGATTAATTTAAGATATAAGAACAGTTAGCAAGAAGCCTGCCACGGCCATACAGTTTGTAACTAATATAAGTCTCTGTGTTTACTTGGTCGGGTTTGAGCGCCTGTGGGACTGGCGGGTGAGAGAGATTTGCCCTGACCGTGGGCCAGGCAGGAAAACTCTAGCAACAGACAGAGCCAGGGACTAGATTAGACAGAGGCCAGATAGTGGTGGCATACACCCTTAATCTCTTGAACTCAGTGAGTTCTTGAACTCTGTGAGTTCAAGCCCACACTTGGAGACAGAGGCAGGCAATGGTGGCACACACCTTTAACGCCAGTACTGGGAAGCACCCACACTTTTAATCTCAGGAAGTGACAGCAGGACAGAGAAAGATATACAAGGCATGAGGAAACAGGAACTAAAGCAGTTCAGCTGAGACCCTTTAGGGTGAGGATTCAGAGGCTTTCAGTCTGAGGAAACAGGATTGCCTGAGGAGTTGGCAAGGTGAGGTTGGCTGTGGCTTGCTCTGCTTCTCTGATCTTTCAGTTTTTGCCCCAGTATCTGGAACCCAGTTTTTTATTAAAAGACCATCTAAGATTCGAACAACAATTATGATCACACATTTGCACAGTGAGGAGTGGATTTGAAGTCAGGGAAGAACATCTTGTTGCTCACTACCTTGTTCTTAACTGTTTAAATCACATCTTGTGTCTTTATCTTCATGAGATTGTCAGAGTAATAACTTGCCTTGTAATCATTGTTCTTAGAGATCATGCACACACATAAAAAAAATCGCTCAGGAGTTGTTTATTTTGATTCATTTGTAGATAAAGCTGGAGGGAAACATATCTGGTGACAATCTATTTTGGATACAAAAAGTAATTGAAATTTCTGCCTAGGTAACCTATGGCAGAGATTCTATTACCATAAATGTGTGAGGACCAAGCAGTCTGTAATGGCTCAGTGAAATACACTGATTCTGATTCCTTCTTCCCTCCCTCCCTCCTTCCTTTCCTCCCTCCCCCTCCCTCTCCCTCCCTCTCTCCTTCCGTCCCTCCCCCTCCTTCTCTCCCTCCCTCCCTTCCTTCTTTCCTCACTCCCCTTCCCTCCTTTCCTTCCTTCCTTCTTCCTTCTTAAAGATTGTATTCCATATTTCTTAAATGTTTTATTTTCATTTTTATCCACATGTGTGTGTATCTGAGTGTGGATTTTTACCTGTGAATGAAGTACCTGTGAGGTCATAAAGGTACATCAGATTCCCTTGGAACTGAAGTTTCAGGAGGTTGTCAGCCACACCATATGGGTGCTGGGAAGCAGATTCTTGTCATCTGCAACAGTATTACTAACCACTGAGCCAAACTTCCAGCCCTAGGGTTTCCTGGTTGTGAAGGGAAGACTGGCATATTGAGAAAAGTCTTCTTTTTCATGGCCCTAAAGGAGCAGGTACAGACCACATTCATTTAGTGAAAATTCTAGTTTCTATGATGTCTGGAGTAAGTGATAGAAAAGCCAGGCAGCCTGTGTCAGGTTGCAGCTTCTTTCCTCTCTCCTCTTGCCCTCTTTTTTTAATAGGTAGTATGAAATAGACTGTAGATGTTTATTCTATATTGAGATTTTCTAGATAGTTATCTGCTCAAATGTTGTCATTTAAATCATCAGTAAGACCTCCATTGACTTTCTTACTACATTAAGCACTAAGGGAAATAAAATGGAAGTACCAAATATTTCTTATCATGATGCAATTAGCAGAGGAAGATCATCTCACTTCTACACAACAGTTCCTGCAGATTACAGATCATCTCAGTGCACATCAGTCAACTATCATCATTGTATCAACTTGCTAGTTATGATATTTCTACTACAACTTACTAAAACTTAGAAAACCAGAGAATGTATGTATTTAATAACCAATGACAAAATTACAGACTGAGATAAAGTGGAGGCATAGACTAGAAGAAATAAAGCAGGGATCCATCATCATCTTCAGGGGATGGGGGCTTCATAGTGGGAAGACTCCAAAGAAACTGAGTTTCAGCTGATTTGTAACTTACCAGGGGCCTGTTAGACTAGAGAAAGATCCGGACTGAAGATTGTGTTCAAGGACCAGGGAAGTGAGATTGTGTGGCAGACCTGTACAGAACAGAGAAAAGTCAATACAACTAAAGGAGAGAGAGAGAGAGAGAGAGAGAGAGAGAGAGAGAGAGAGAGAGAGAGAGAGAGAGAGAATTAAAAATTTACTTTCCACTGGTAGAAAGGCAGAGGATCACACAAACCACTACAAACTGTGAAAAATGCTTCTGACTTTGCCTTCAGGATGGTTGAAATTCATTGAGTGGTTTTGAGTAGAGAACTGACATTAAAGGTGTACAAGATTATTCAAGAGGTAAAGGTACTTACCACTAAGCCTGAGGATCGTAATTTGGCCCTTGGAACCTACCTAGTAGAAGCACAGAGGCTATTGTTAAAAGTTGTCCTCAAACTTCCACATGTACACCATGACAAGTACACACACACAAAGGTAAACAGAAATGCACGATTACCAACACACAAATACTAAACAAATAAATAAATAATATAAAAAATAAAACAAGTCTGGCTGCAAAGTATTGCATCTACTGATAAGTTGTTTGATCACCAGGTAGACAGATACCTGTTCAGGGTAGAATCTGACCATTGCAATGGGGCAATGATGGAGCTAACATTAAGTATTAGAACTTCTCACTGGATAACAGAAAACAGAGTTCTGAGAAGAGAGAAGAGCATGCACACTGGTAGGAAAAAATAGTGTTCATTCAAAGCTGCTTCCAAGGAGCAAAGTGTGATGTGCATGACTTTCAGCAGACTCATACGTCTTCTGGGTTTGATGGATTCCTGGCAAGGCAAGATGTATTCAGTACAATCCATTTTTGTTGACCAGAACTAGCCTAGAAACCTAGCAGCTGAAGCCTGAAACATGGGTTATCAGAAATTTTGCTCTAGGAAGCTAATCAAAGTGCAGAGTCAGGGGAAAATAAAACAAAACGTTGAAAATACAATAAAGAATATCTTGGATAAAGAGAGATATTAAACTAGAATTTAAAATGTTGTAATTTCAGAAAAAAGACTGAACAATTGAACTACATTGCAATTGGAAGTATATGTATACCCAGAGGTACCATTAATCAAATAGGGGAGATACAAGATATAACCCAACAAAGGCTTCCAACTTAGAATCTGTGATGATCACTTATAATCCAACAAGAAGGGAAAACACAACACAAAATGTTCCATAATTATACATATCTTTAGGCATCAACACATTAACAACTTTATAGTAAAAATTTTTTTTAAATTTTTTTCTTTCATGTTTGAGATTATAATACAGTTACATAATTTTCCCGTTACTTTTCATGCCCCCAGACCTTCCCACATATTCCTCTTTGATCTCTTTCAGATCATTGACTCTTCTCATTTATTGTTGTTACATACATATATGTATGTACATATAGATATATATTCCTAAACATAAAAATACAACCTGTTCAGTCTGTATAATGTTACTTGTATATATGTGTTTTCAGGGCTGATCATTTAGTATTGGATAACCAATTAGTATACTTTTCCCTGGAGAAGACTATTATTTCTCCAGCTCTCAGCATTTCTTAGTTGCCTGTAATTCTTTGTGTAGGATTGAGGTTGTGGAGTTTCCTATATTCACATTAGCATCTGTTTTTGTCTTGTTCAGTTCATGATTAGGCAGTCATGTTGGTGAGACTTGTTAAGTATAGATTCTGACATTAATAGGAGACACAATCCCCTAGAAAACACTCTCATCCTCTGGCTTTTCCAGCCTTTTCCCTCTTGTTCTGCAATGTTCTCTGAGGTGCAGGAGTTGTTTTCTACATCCATTTGTTGGGACTAGGCTCCACATTATGTTTGGTTGTGGTTTTCTGTAATGCTATCTATCTGTAGAAAAGAGAAATTTTCTTGAGGAGGGATAAGGACTATATTTAATCTGTGAGTATAAATTTTTAGAATGTAGTTAGGGATTATGCTGGTTTAGTAAAATGATAGTTATAGGTTCTTTTCCAAAATCCATGATTTTCTCAATAAGAAGAAAAGTATTCAACTACCCAGGGCTCATGGAGTCAGATTTTTAATAAAAATATAAAATTATGATTGGTGCTTCGTCTGGTAAATATACTTACCTTACAAGTGTCCTTGTAGATAAAACTATGGGAACTCATTCCTGATAGTAGGAATGATTGTAGGCACTGGGTGATCCCTGCAGTTTCTCTGATTCTAACATTTTCTGATTATGTCTCAGAACAGACTCAGCAAGTCAGACTCAGAAATACAAAGTGACAATGAGAAGAAACAATGAAAAAACATTGTTTTCAGGTGTCTCACCACAAAATGGACCAAAGTGTGGGTGGGAGCTAAGTTGCAAGCAATGATTTCCACAAACATAATTGTGAGATGGAATGAGTGTTAACTCATTCAACAAAATTATTTCTTAAAGTTGTAAAATCTACACATTTCCCAAAGTTAAAGTATATTCTAAAACCTTTAATGAGAGCCACACACATTTCAACAAAGCTGTTGCTTAACTTGCACAAAAATATCCCCCCAGGTTTGCACAATGGAAATAAAAATGCATGTTCAGTGAAATAGAACTCAGAAACAAAGAAAGTAGCAGAAAGTGAAGAGCTAGACAAAACAGTTCCCCCAGCAGAGCGTGCACATCTCCATTGTTTCACTCACCTCTTCAATCATGCTCCGCAGGCATCCTAACCAGTGTTCTGCTTCTTTGTGTTAATATTCATATTCCATGAGTGTCTGCATCTCCCCATTGTGTGAATGACAGCTGGGTTGGAAAAAGAGAGAGCAAAAGGAACAAAAGTAAAGAAAGGTGTAACTGAAATTTAATTATTACAGGCCTATTTCAAACAAGTTAAATAGAAGCCAATAAAGTCCTCCACTCTGTATTCAGAACAATGGCCAGAAAGTAAGTTTTACTCGTGACCAGTAATATTATTTGTTTTCATTTTGTTTGACTTAGTCTACAATCACACAATTGTATAAGCATACTGCATAATGTCTTTCATACATGTATATACATATAAAACACAACAATCAAATGAAGATTATTGACAGACCTATTGCTTTAAGCCTGGACTCTTATGTATGGTAAAACATTCAAACTCTTGTGACTATTTACAATCTGGTGTTGTCTTGCATGTTAAGAAGACATGTACAGTCCCTAATGACTCATTAGAAGTTGACCTAGGAGTTGGCACTTGTTTATTTCAAGGAAGCTTAACTAATAGTTCAGATGAAATTCTCATTCTACATTTATTATGACAGGCTTTGTATTTTAGTTGTATGCTGGAAACAAAAACACAAACAAAAAGAGTAGGCTTAAGGGTAAGGTTTGTGCCAAATGAATTTAAATAATTTTTTGGAATCTAAACATTTTAATTTATTGTTAGTAACTAGAAGATTTAATCAATTAATTAAATCATAATAAGAATGAGGGTGACTATGAGTCTTATGGAAACAGGAGCTGTGAAGTACACAAGTTTGCTTGAGAAGTCAGCCCTAGAGCTGACTCCCAGCTCAAACACCCACATAATACAGGGCTTATGACTCTCTTCATAATGTCTCTCTTATTGTTATTTTGTTTAAAACTAAGGTAATTAAATTTAAAGTCCTCAAAGACACTTTAAATAACAGTTGTTACACAGTCATTTCATACCACCACCCACTTGTGCTAGGTGCTAAGTGTTCTACTCCTTAATGAAGTGGATACATAGAGGTGAGGAGGATAGTCTCTTTGTGGAAATAGTTGCTACTTTGTATATCAAAAGAAATATATATATATTTCTCATTTTACAAATTTCTACAATAATGGCCTGGGGAATCAAAGAATGTGTCAGTAACAATCAAGTATCAATCCCCTGGGGATTATAGAAGAGAAGAAAATTGTTTTTACTTTGAGGGAAACAGCTAAAATTGTAGACTATCTTTTTTTGTCAGTCCATGAAAATGAGGTCAAGATGTAATGTATGGGAGAAGAATAATTATATATACATGAATAGTTATATATATATATATTAATATTCTTAATAACCAATCATTTACCAAACATTAAAGACAGACTGTGTACTTACATTCTAACAATCATATCATCATATCATAAAAGTATTATCCCATCCTGAATTTTAATGAAGACCTGTGAGCACCAACTGACTAAAATTTTGTCCCTAAGCTGTTACTAACAGACTTTGCTTCCTTATACAAATTTAGTTCAAAGCTGGCATCATGTTACTATCAAGCAAGTGAACTTGTGGAAGACACATGCCATCTGATTGCAAAATGCTTAGAGAAGATTAACACGGAATTTAATTCTTTCAACATTATCTCATAATTTTTCTTGTTTATAGGTTTATAATCCCTCAATTACCTCCTAAGAAGTACAACATAGTAAAACAACAACAATCAAAAAAATAACAAAAACACCATAAGTTTTTGACAATTTTGATCAGGAAAATAATTTCTCATTATACAAAATTAGTCTGGTTGTGCTAACCCACACCTGTAGTTCCAACACACTGAGTGAGTGGCTACAAGAAGATCAGGTATTCAAAGTCAACCTTGGCTTATAGGAAGTTCCAGACTAGTCTGGAATACATAAGATTGTGTCTCAAAAAGCCACACTTTAAAATTTTTTTCTTTTATTGAAAATTCTTTTTCATATAATATATCCTGATTATAGTTTGCCCTCTCTCTATTCCTTCAAGTTCCTCCACATGTTTCCTTCCATCTGGATTCACTCCCTTTCTATCTCTCATCAGAAAACAGGCATATAAGTGTAACTAATAAAATATAATATAGTAAGATAAACACAAAAATATAATAAGATAAAAATAAACATCAGATTGGACAAAACAAGCAAACAGAAGTAAAAGAGCTCAAGAAAAGGCATGTAAACAGACAAAGACTCAGAGATCCACTGGTTCATACACTCAAGAATTCCATGCAAACACAAAACCAGAAACCATAATATATACACAAAGGACATGAATGGCAACAAAAGAAAAAAACAAACCATTAAACAAATAAATAAATAAAATATAAGAATAAAAATAACTAATATTTTTAAGAAAGAAAAGAAAAGCTCTGACATGACATTATAAGACAAAAAACATCCATTGAGTTCATTTTCTTTTATCCATCTACTGCTGGGTATGCAGCCTTCCCTTAAGAGTAGCTTGTTTCCCCAGTGAGATTACCTTGAAGTTTATTTACACAGTTACCAGTTGGTGATAGCTTCTGGAGCAGGGATGAGAGCGGTCGTCTACTTCTCGTCCCAGCAGACCCCATGCATCCACAGTCGCTGTGAGTTTATATTTGCATTGGTCTGTTCTGTTTAGAAGGTCTTGTTTCCTTGTATCCTCTATCCTCCCTGGTTCTTGCAATCTTTCTATCTCCTCTTCCACAGGATTCACTGAACCCTAGGGGAAGGACTTGATAGACCCATCCTGTTTAGACCTGAATGTTCCAAGATCTATCACTCTCTGCATAATGTCTGGCTGTGGGTCTCTGTATTTGTCCCTATTTGCTATAGTAAGAAGCTCCTCCGATGATGACTGAGCAAGGCACTGATCTATGAGTGTAGCAGAATGCCATTAGGAATCATTTTATTATCATGTTCCTTTTGTAGAGCTATAGTTTTTAGTTATCCTAGGTCTCTGGGCTATCTAGTCTCAGGTTCTTGGACACACATGCAGTGTGGATTCCATCTTGTGGAGTGGGCCTTAAGTCAAATCAGATGTTTATTGGTTACTTCACAAGATTTGTGCCATCATGGTACTAGCATATCGTTCAGGCAGGACACCATTGCAGATGGAAGGATTTGAAGCTGCACTGTGTTTTTATTTTTACTTTGGTAGCATGGAAAGTACCTTCAACTACAAGGACCATTAACTTGTAGATGTGAAGGCTATAGGTAAGAACCAGCTCTACTGAATGTGTTCAATGTGTTCTGTAGGTGTTGTCTTCAGGAATAGGGCCTTGCTATCAGGTTTTGGAGAGCAACCTACAGCCTTGGCAAAAGCCTGGGTTGTTTCATGTTCCCATCATACCCCTTTTGTCAACAACTCAATTAAATGTCCCCATTACCAGTACTGGAGCCTTCATTTGGTAACAAGAAATATTCAGTTGAAGCTCTGTCTGCCCCATTATTTGGTGGTTTCACTTAGATCATCCTAAAATATATGAATATATTTTAGGAAGCATCTACTGCATTAGGTTTCCATACTATTCATCAAATGGCCCTTAATTTTAGTTATTTCTCCTTCTATTCCCTTGCTGGTCCCCCTCCTCCTTTCCTTTGTGTAGGCAGTGTTTAGAGTCCATTTTAAAAACTCTCTCAGGTCTTATGTGGATCTGTACTGGACTGTGGACATTTGTAGGTGGAGTTTTCCTGTCCCAACATCCTGTTACCAAATAACCAGCACACACTTACCAAATAACTGACTTGGAGATTTAATAGGAATTACAAATGCTCATCCCATAGCTCAGGCTTGCTGTGGGATGGTCTGTATGTCAAGTGTGTTGCTGATTGGTCAATAAATAAATCACTGATTGGCCGGTGGCCAAGCAGGAAGTATAGGCGGGACAAGGAGGAGAATAAAGCTGAGAAGTGGAAGGCTGAGTCAGAGAGACACTGCCAGCCGCCAAAATGACAAACAGCATGTGAAGATACCGGTAAGCCACAAGCCACGTGGCAAGGTACAAACTTATAGAAATGGATTAATTTAAGCTGTAAGAACAGTTAGCAAGAAGCCTGCCACAGCCATACAGTTTGTAACCAATATAAGTCTCTGTGTTTACTTGGTCGGGTCTGAGCGGCTGTGGGACTGGCAGGTGAGAGAGATTTGTCCTGACTGTGGGCCAGGCAGGAAAACTCTAGCTACATTAACTAATGTTTTTCTGTATGCTGCAAATATGTGTTGCTCTGATTGGTTGATAAATAAAGCCATTTGGCCTATGGTAAGGCAGCTTAGAGGCAGATGGGAAATTCAAAGAGAGACAGGAAGAAGGTGGGGAGGGAGGAGAGGGGAGACCCCAAGGAGCAACATGTAATGGGATGCAGGTAAAGCCATGGAACATATGACAATACATAGATTAATAGTTACTGGCTAATTTAAGATATAAGAGCTAGCTAGCAAAAATCTTGAGCCATGGACATGCAGTTATAGTTAATATAAGCCTCTGTATGTTTACTTGGGGGACGGACTCATGACTAAACTCTTCCATTTAAATTAACCCATATTTCTTATCTATGCTTTGTGGCTCATGTCTTGTTACCTCACTTTCTATTTGTCCTTCTTCCTTGGCAGCTATATGGCATCTCCTCTGACTCTACCATTGGGCACCAAATGTAGATGTAACCAACCATCTTTTTAAATAAGAAACACAGAACCAATGCAAAGAAGAAAGCCAAGAGGTCAGAGCTAAGAGCTAAAACCTTACCCTTCCTCCTGCGGTGGTCTTACCTCTCCGAACCAGAGCTACTTTCTGTGTTAAAGTCCTTATATAGAATTTCTGTTCTGCCTTCTCATTGGTTGTAAACCCAACCACATGACCGCTTCATCACGGCCTGTCTGTATAGACCTCCAGGTTTTCTATGATTGGTATTGAGATTAAAGGCATGTGTATCCAATAATGGCTGTATCCCTGAACACACAGAGACTTACCTAGCTCTGCCTACCAAGTGCTGGGATTACAAGCGTACACCACCACTGCCCTGCTTTCCTATGGTTTGCTAATAGCTCTGACCTCGGGGCAACTTTATTTATTAACATACAAATAACATTTTAATACAAATAAAATATCACCATACTCTACCCTTCCTCATTCTATCATTCTCAGTTTGGCTTTTCCCACCTAACTTTATCCTGTTAAGCTATTGGCCAGTCATCTTGTATTAAACTAATCACCGTGACATATATTCACACAATTATTCCACAGAACCCTTCACTATTTGATTCTCCTGTTTCAGCCCCTTCCCTCCATCCATAACAATTTCCTGTTCTTAGGGAGAGCTATCTATCTCCTGTAGTCCTTTATTCTATACCTAACTTCTGTGCTGCTATGGATTTTAGCTTGAAAAAGTCATAATTAACTGACATTCATTAAGCATTCTGTATTTACATTATTGAAACATTCTGAGGTTCTCTATCAACTCACTTGATTAAAGTAATGTCTTCCATCTGTACCTGATGATGACATGAATATGCAGAGGATAAAGAAATAATGTATCGATAAGTTATGCTCTAATTTGTCATTTATGTCAAAATTATTACTTGCAGGTCATGTTCAGAAGGCCTCCCTAAGACTCTATGGCATCATGAATGATACTTTACTTACAGAAGCAGACAATGAGAATGTCTTTTTAAGAAGTTTCACTTTCCTTGAAAATGTTAACAAAAATCTTGGTCTTCAGAAATCTAGACCTTCAACCATACACAGGTTGGATGGAGCACTGCTGTTCCAGAAAAGATCACCATTAATCACTGTTTCCACTCTCTTCACTTCAGTGTTTATGTGACCATTGTATGGCTAAGTTTCTTTGGAAAATTGTAATGCTTAAGGCAAGATTATGAAAATTACTTTTAGAGATTTATTCTTATTTTTATATGTTCATGTGTGCATCTGTGCTTCTGTATTTGCATGTGAGTGTGAGAATAGGTTTCTGTAAAGACCAGAAGAGGGCATTGGATCCCCTAAAGCTTGAGGAATGAGTGGGTGATTGTTACCCACTCTACTTGGGTGCTCCACAGAGAACTCCAGTCCAGCTTAAGCGTTTGTACACACTGAGCCTTTTCCCAAATCCCTAGGAAACAATTAAGTATATTATTTTTTTCACAGTTACAGTAGTTCAACTTTTGGCCTCTAACAAGTATAAATCTGTAAGTGTGAGAAGGGCATTCAAATATGTGCAGATATTTTTGCTGAGTAAATGGTTTTATTTTTACATCTTCATATGTATGTAACTGTTAGTGACAATAAGAGTCATTAATATTTTGATACAAACTTTCAAAACTCAGAGAACAGTTACAAATTTCCCCATTGATTTTAGTGGAATCACTTTGAGTTTCTCTCCATTTACTTTGATGTTGGCTGTTGGCTTGCTGTAAATTACCTTTATTATGTTTAGGTATGTTTCCTGTATTCCTGATCTCTCCAAGACCTTTATCTTGAAGGGGTGTTTGATTTTGTCAAAGACCTTTTCAACATCTAGTGAGATGATCATGTGTTTTTTTTTTCTTTCAGTTTGTTTATATGGTGTATTATATTGACAGACTTTCATATGTTGAACCACCCTTGCATCCCTGGGATGAAGCCTACTTGTTCATGGTGGATAATTGTTTTGGTGTGTTCTTGGAGTCTGTTTGCCAATATTTTATTGAGTATTTTTGCATCAATGTTCATGAGGAAGATTGGTCTGTAGTTCTCTTTCTTTGTTGCATCTTAGTTTGGCTTGGGAGTCAGGGTAATTGTAGCCTCATAGAAGGAGTTTGGTAATGTTCCTTCTGTTTCTATTGTGTGGAACAGTTTAAAGAGTACAAAGATCTCTTCTTTAAAGATCTGGTAGAATCCTGCACTGAAACCATCTGGTCCTGGGCTTTTTTTGGTTGGGAGAATTTTAATGACTATTTCTATTTCGTTAGGGGTTATTGGACTATTTAAATAGTTTATCTCGTCTTGATTTAACTTAGATATGTGGTACCTATCCAGAAAATTATTTATTTCTTTTAGATTTTCTAGTTTTGTGGAGTATGGGTGTTTGAAGTATGACCTGATGGTTCTCTGGATTTCCTTATTGTTTGTTGTTATGTCTCCCTTTTTATTTCTGATTTTGCTAATTTGGATGGTCTCTCTCTGCCTTTTGGTTAGTTTGGATAAGGGCTTGTCTATCTTGTTGATTTTCTCAAAGAACCAACTCTTTGTTTCATTGATTCTTTGTATTGTTCTCTTTGTTTCTATTTTATTGATTTTAGCTCTCAATTTGATTATTTCCTGGCATCTACTCTTCCTGAGTGAGTTTGCTTCTTCTTGTTCTAGAGCTTTCAGGTGTGCTGTTATGTCACTAGTGTGAGATTTCTCCACTTCTTTATGTGGGCATTTAGTGCTATGAATTTTCCTCTCAGCACTGCTTTCATAGTGTCCCATAAGTTTGGCTATGTGGTATATTCATTTTTATTGATCTCTAGGAAGTCTTTAATTTCTTTTTTTATTTCTTCCTTGACCCATTGGTAATTCAGTTGAGCATTATTCAGTTTCCATGAGATTGTAAGCTTTCTGTAATTTTTGTTGTTGTTGAAATCTAACTTTAAACCATGGGGGTTTGATAGAACACAGGAGGTTATTCCATTTTTTTGTATCTGTTGAGATTTGCTTTGTGGCTGAGTATGTGGTCGATTTTAGAGAAGGTTCCATGAGGTACTGAGAAGAAGGTATATTCTTTTTGTTAGGATGGAATGTTCTGTAGATATCGATTAAGTCCATTTGAGTCATAACATCTTTTAAGTCCCTTATTTCTCTGTTAAGTTTCGATTTTGCAGATCTGTTCAGTGGTAAGAGAGGGATGTTGAAGTCTCCCACTATTAATGTGTGAGGTTTTATTTGTGATTTAAGCTTTAGTAATATTTCTTTTACATATGTGGGTACCCTTGTGTTTGGGCCATAAATGTTCAGAATTGAAACTTCATCTTGGTGGATCTTTCCTGTGATGAGTATGTAATGTCTTTCTTGATTTCTTTCGATTGATTTTAGTTTGAAGTCTATTTTGCTGAATATTAGGATGGCTACACTAGCTTGCTTCTTAAGACCATTTGATTGGAAAGACTTTTCCCAGCCTTTTATTCTTAGATAGTATCTATTTTTGAAATTGAGGTGTGTTTCTTGTGTGCAGTAGAAAGATGGGTCCTGCTTTCATATCCATTCTGTTAGCCTATGTCTTTTTATAAGTGAATTAAGTCCATTGATATTAAGGGATATTAATGACCAGTGATTGTTAATTCCTGTTATCTTTTGGTGGTAGTGTATGTGTACTTCTTTTCTTTGTGGTTTACTGCTGTGGGGTTATCTATTGCCTGTGTTTTCCTGGGAATATCTGACTTCCTTAGGTTGGAATTTTCTTTCTAGTGCTTTCTGTAGGGCTGAAGCCCCCATGGACCTGGACCAGACCCTCTGGATAAGTGAGACAGTTGATTAGCTTGAACTGTTTAGGAGACCCCCAGGCAGTGGGACTAGGACCTGTCCTTGGTGCATGAGCTGGATATTTGAAACCTAGGTCCTATGCTGAGACACTTTGCTCAGCCTTGGTGTAGGGAGGAGGGGACTGGACCTGTCTCAACTGAATCTACCAGGCTTGGCTGACTCCCCAGGGGAGACCTTGACTTGGAGGAGGTGGGAATGGGGGGGGTGGGTTGGGGAGAAAGGCTGGGGATGGGAGGAGGGAGGACAGGAGAATCCATGGCTGATATGTAAATTACAAAATAAAATATTAAAAAAATAAATTTCCTCATTGAATTGTCTCAGACATTCTTTGTTTCTGTTCTGATGGTGCAAAAGGAAATTGAGAAAATTATGAGCTATTTTTAGATTACATTTTAGAAAGAGAAAATGGAGACAAGCTACTGCTGTATGGGTAAGATGTAACAGGCCTCTTAGAACATGCATTATCCTTAAACAATGTGTTCAAACAAAGCATGGGGAAGAGCAAAGTGATAAAGAGTAATTCTGGTAGGTTTATCACTTGGATCCTGTGTCTGCCCACATACATCAGATGTGACATAAAACATGACGGCTTAAAGAGACAGCCCCGTAGGTGAGAGTGCTTATTAGGCAAGTATGTGGACTTGAGTTTGGATCCGTGAACCTATGTTAGAAAAAGAAACAAACAAGAGAACACAGCTGCAAGCACATCTGTAACCTGAGCACTGTGGAGCAAAGACAGGATGATTAGTAGGGCTTGCTGCCTGCCAGCTACCGTGGAGTTCAGTGATAAACCCTGTCTGAAAGGAATTAAAATGGAGAGTGACGGAGCAGGACACCTGACATCCTCCTCACCCCTCTATACACACACATTTGTTTATACCCCCCAAATGAAAAAAAAAAAACAATAACAATAATGTGTTACATTCCTGTATGATCATGATTTTAGGAAATGGGAAAACATTGTAAGCAGAATATAAGCAATTCTTGTCCTCACAAAGCTTGTATGTATACAGCAACATTTAGATAGAAACATGTTCCAGACTATGCTGACATAACAAGGTCTGAGCATTAAGCTCAGTTGTAGAGCACTTGCCTGTCACTTGTCAATCCCCTGCTGTAGAAGTACAAATGTATAAGTGGAAACAGTCAAGCAGGTGAGATGGGCACAGGTTAAGATCATTCACTCATCTCGTAAAGAACTGGAGCTTGCTTCCCAGCATCTTTCAACTCCAGAGGATCCAAAGCCCTTTTCTAGCTTGTGAGGACCCACACACAAACAGGGGACATAAACTCATGCATATCTTATCCATAAGCAAAACTAAATAAATCTTAAAAATAAGCATAAAATTTTGGTTTTAATAATTTTCGATGTACAGTAACAGGCTTAGAGTTTACCAAATTGTCACTTATAACTTACATAGGTTAAGATATGCCATAGCAATCATGGCAATTTCTGTGTCATTTCAAGGGGGATTTTAACCATAACCACACGTTCTGTACAAATATCCGTCATGTAGTTAGTGTTTGAAAATCCCTTGACTTTTATTTATTAGTGTGAAATACTATTAAATTGGCTGTATACAAAGGGGATGTTTATGTCAGAGTAAGCTTGCCCTTTGACATATTTTTGAAAGGCAAAAACTCCCTGCATGGCAGCAGAGCATCTCAAAGGCTGCCCTCTGAATACTGTGATCAATACTGCTTAATTAGAGGATGATGCTATTGATTGTAATTAATCAAAGTTGCTTAGCTCATTAGTTTTCTGTTCATATGTGTACAGAGAGACAGTGTGAAACGGTGGTAATCCTACTCTCAGCACATGGGTTAGAGATTCCTATTTTTTTAAAAAAAGACGCTAACACTGGCATTCTGCTTTTGAGCTGCCTTTGAGCTTGTGAGGAATGAATATAATTTTAAGAAGATATATTACTAGCCATGCATTCCTAATGTGCAAACATGGGACTTTGGAAAATTGAATTATTAAAGGCTGGGATCATTCTATTACTGAAATGGTTGATACCACCATCTGTGCCAGTCTATAATACACATTTGTGTGGGCATTTTTCACAATAAATGGTCTATCAAAACCCTCAGTTCAATTCTGTGGTCTGATATTTATTAAGCACACTGTACTTGATGTATATTGAACTGATTTGTCTGTTGCAAAGACTATATAGGGGATATGTTTAGGCAATAAAACATAAAATCTTGTTTGTTTATAAATCAATCAGACAAGCACTGATGGCTAAGAGCAAATCATCAGAGGCAATATGGTATTTCTTTGAACATTTGAAGATCAGCCGCACAGGGCCATTCTGGGAAAGGAGAGAGAAAAGTAGTCTCTTTATTTTGATATTTTCCCCCTGTGGTAGCTGTTATTTGACCTTTGGAATAGAATCTCACTCTGTAGTCCAGATTGGCCTTTGAAATTGTGGTAATCCCCCTGCTTCAGTTTCCCGACCACTACATTACAGGCATGAACTGCCGTACCCGGCTAGAGAGGCAGTATCATGTGCTGAACATCAATTAGCAATTGGAATTCACGCTCTGGGACTGATTGCATTTAATCCTCACAAGATGCCAGAGTGTAAGTTGCAGTCAGGTAGGCCATATATGTATAAAAGCACACCTTCAGGTTTGGGGCTTGAGCCAGTTCCCCTGATCATCGTGGCAATGGAATTGTGATTTGAAGTCACCAGTCATCAACAGTGGAAATCTCCTTGCTGTCATCATCGAGGACACTGAAATCAAAAGCTAGTTGAAAAGTAAAGTATATAGCATGTTTCTATCTTGTCACCAGTAGGAAAGCCAGTGACGTTAGAAATACCTTTGTTTATTGCAAGAGAATGAAGCTTTCCAACTAAAATTAGGAGCGGCACAGCTGCCTCGTTACATTAACTGTATTGCCAGTAAAGGACTAATAAGACAGGTTCTTTTAAAAATATCATGTCTCCCCTTGATCTCCTTCAGTTGTCTTATTTCTCTAGCTAATTCTTCAAGAACTATATTGAATGAGCATGGAGAGAGTGGACAACCTTGCTTATTACTGATTTTAGTAGAATAGATTTGAGTTGGTCCCCAGTTAAGTTGATGTTGGCTGTGCCTTTATTATGCTACAGTATATCCTTGGTATCCCTAATCTCTTTAAGACTTTTATCATAAAAAGAAGTTAAATTTTGTTTAAGGATTTTCTGAATTTAATGAGATGATCCTGTGTATTTTTTAATCTTTCAGTTTGTTTATATTGTGGATTATATTTATCAATGTATTTGTGTTGCACCATCCCTGCATCTCTGAAATGAAGCCCACTTGACTATAGTGGGTAATCTTTTGGGTGTGTTCTTGAATTCAGTCTGTAATATTTTACTGAGAATTTCTGCATCTATGTTCCTAAGGGAAACTGTCTGTAATTCCCTTTCTTTGTTGGGCCTTTATGTTGTCTGGCTATCAGTGTAACTGTGGCCTCATAAAACAAATTGGGCAATGATTCTTCAGTTTCTTTTTTGGAACAATTTGAGGATATTAGAAAGGAAGAAGTCAAAGTATCTTCATTTGCAGATTATATGAAGTATACATAAATTACCCTAAAATTTTTCACTAGGTATCTCCTACAGATGATAAACACTTTAATCAAAATAGCTGGATACAACAATAACTCACAAAGGTCAGTAGCCTTCCTATGAAGGGATGACAAACAGACTGAGAAAGAAATTAAGAAAACAACACCTCTCACAACAGCCTCAAATAATATAAACTAACTTGGGGTAACTCTAGCTAAACAAGTGAAACACTTGTGTGAATGGCATTGAAGAAAGAAATTAAAAATAGAAGATGGGAAGATCTCCCATGCCATGGATTAGTACGATTAGTAAAAATGGCTTGCATCCTATCAAAAACAAGCTACAGATTGAAAGCAATCCCCATCAAATTCTAATGTAATTCTTCACAAATCGTGAAAGGACAATTTTCAGCTTCATATGTGTCTTACTCAGTGTTCTATTGCTGTAAAGAGACACCATAACCACAGCAACTCTTACAAAGGAAAGCATTTAATTGGAGTTTGCTTACAGTTTCAGGGATTTAGTTCATTATCAGCATGGTAGCACATAAGCAGACATGTTGCTCAGAGTTCTACATTTGGATCCTCAGCCAGCAAAGAGAGAGAGAATCTCTGGGCCTGGCTAGAGTCCTTGAAACCTCAAATCTGTCCACCCCCCCATACACAGTGACATACTTCCTGTAACCTACCACATCTACACCAACAAGGTTATACCTCCTAATCCTTTCAAATAGTGCTACTCCTTAATGACCAAACATTCAAATATATTGAGACTGTGGGGCCATTTTTATTCAAACCACCACAATATGAAAATAACAGAACTGATGGAGATATCACCATCCTCATACTCAAGTTATAGTACAGAGCTAAAGTAGTAAAAAAAAAACAGCATGGTATTGGCACAAAAACAGACAAATCATTGACTAATGGAATGGAATTAAATTGAAGACCTAGACATAAATCTACACACCTACAGATACCAGAATTTTTATAAAGAAGCCAGAAACACACAGTGGAAAAAAAGACAGCATCTTCAACCAATAGTACTAGTCAAACTCAATGGCTGCATGTAGAAAATTCCAAATAGCTCTATACTTATCACCGTGAAAAACAACTCATTTCTAAATGAATCAAAGACCTCAACATAAAACCAGATACATTGAACCTGAGAGAATAAAAATTGAGGGATAGCCTTAAAGTAATTGGCACCGGAAAAAGACTTCCTGAACAGAACACTGATAGCACAGGCACTAAGATCAGCAATTTGTAAATGGGACCTCATAAAACTGAGAAACATCTATAGAACAAAGGACACTATCATTCAGCATTCAGACAAAACAGCAGCCTACAAAATGGGGAAAGATTTTTATCAACTACACATCAGATCTCTGTGAGTTTGAGGCCAGCCTGGGCTACAGAGTGAGTTCTAGGAAAGGCACAAAGTTACAACAGAGAAACCCTATCTTGAAAAACAAACAAACAAAAAAACCCCTAGATATCAAAGAAAACAAATAATCCAATTAAAAATTAACGTACAAATCGAAACAAGAGAATTCTCAATAGAGAAAACTTAAATGGCCAAGAAACACTTAAAGGAATGTTGAACATACTTAGTCATCAGGGAAATGCAAATCAAAACTACTTTTGAGATTTCTTCTATAGCTCTCAGAATGGCTAAGATCAATGAAACAAGTAACTTCTCATGCTGGTGAGGATATGAGAAAGGGGAACACTCATCCTTTATTGGTGGAAGTGCCAACTTGTATGGCCACTATTGAAATAATGTGGTAGCTCCACAGGAAGATGGAAATCAAAGATTGCTCAAGATTCAGTTGTACCGCTCTTGGACATGTACTTAAAGGATGCTTCACCTACCACAAAAACACTTACTCAACCATGTACATTGCTATTATTTTCATAATCGCCAGAAACTGGAAACAACTCAGAGTCCCTCAACAGATGAATAAATACAATGGAGTATTACTCAGCTGTTAAAAGAAATGAAACTTACAAGTAAATTGATGAACCGAAGAAAACATAGACTTAGAAAGTTAAATATGCTATGTATTCATTTATCTGTGGATATTAGCTGTTAAGTCAATGATAACAAAGCTACAATATGCAGAACCACAGGTTATGTTTAGAGTAAGGGATGGGGATGGGGTGGGGCAGGGGAGATATGTCTCCCTATAAAAGAAAATAAAATAGTTATGGATTGATGGAGTCAGGGAAACTGGAACAGGCAGATCAAGTGGGGAGGATAGGTTAGAGGGGAATGAGGGAGGGAATAGAGGGAGATACAGCCAAAATTATGGGCCATTTGATGGCTAGTAATGGAAAAATAATTCTGTAGAAGCTTTCTAAAAATATATACCAAATACTAGGGGAGACATAGCCCTAACTGGCCATCTCTAATTACCAAAGGAAGGTTCCAGTGCCTGAACTGGGTTTCATCTAATTGAGTTGTCAAGCTGGTGCCTACAGAGATCCCTTTTCACCCCTACATTCTAGTGTCTTTGGTACAGTAAGGTACTCTAGACAATGCCAAAAAATAGTCATAAACACCAACCCATCCACAAATTCTTTAATCTACAATGTTGATCTGCCTTCAAGATATGCTGGTGCAATAAAGACAAAATCTTGTGGAATTAAACCAATCAATATCTGATTTGACTTAAGGCCCACTCCACAAGATGGAACCCATACCAGACACTGATTGGGTGACCAAGTATCTGAGACTTAGTAGCACAGGGACCTGGGCAACATCAAATACTAAGTTCTAAGAAAAAAAAAATAGACAATAAAATGACTACTGATGACAACCTGTTATACTCATAGACTAGTGCCTTGCTCAACCATCATCAGAAAAGCTTCCTCCTACAACAGATGGGAACAGATACAGAGACCCACAGCCAGCTATTATGCAGACAGTGAGAGATCTTGGAACACGTGTCTAAATGGGATGTCTCCATCACATCTCCCCTGTCAGGGCCCAGGGAACCCTCTAGAAGAGGCATAAAGAGTGTAAGAGCCAGAGGATATGGAGAACCCAAGAAAACATGGCCCTCTAAATCACATGATCAATGCCCATATGCACTCACAGAGAGTGAGGCAGGGTATAGGGACAGCATAGGTCTGAAACATATTGGGTCTTAGAACTGAGAGAAGTGGACACACTCCCCCATCCCTAACCCAGAAGCTATTTCCAACTGATAACCACTTGCAAATAAAAATTCAGTTTCCTCCAAGAGAGTCTCACTGGAAAAACAAACTACTCTTAAGGGTGGGCCACATGCCCAGCTACAGATGTTCAACAGAAAACAAGCTCAATCGCGTATTTAGAGGATTCTTGTTTCATAATGTCATGTCAAGGATTTTCCTTTTTTAATTTTTAAAATTTTATTTTTGTTTTTTTCTTCTTCTTTTTTTTTACCCTGCAGATCCTTTGCATATATATCACGGCTTCCAGTTTAGTATTTACATGGGATTCTTGAATTTGTGAACAAGTGGGTCTTTGTTTCTTGTGCCTTTCTTAGGCTCTCCTCTTCTCTTCTGTTTGTTTGTTTGTCCTATTTTAATGTGTTAATGTTTATTTTACTTTATTTTATTATTATCCCTTAGAAGCATGCTTGGTTTCTAATGAAAGAGGAAAAGAAAGGTGGAAATAGGAGATGTAGACGAAGAGGAAACTATAATCAGGGTATATTATGTGAGAAAAATGTATTTTCAATAAAAGAAAAAAATTCTTAGGTCTTTTAATTCACCTATTTTTCACAGAGACTTTATAAAACACATTATCATCACTTTAAGGAAGAAAACACTAAAACAGAGCAAATTGTGTATTTTCACTGGCATATTTTATAACTACAAACTCAGACGAATCAAGTTTAAATCCATTCAAATTAAGCGAATTTCCAGCACAGGAAGATTATTTAGTTACTTTTCTATTACTGTGATAAAATGCAATAGCCAACAAAACTGATAAAAGATCTTATATTTGTTTAGGTTCCAGTGGGAGAGTCTATAATGATGGGGAAGCACGGTGGCAGGCATTGGAGTTACAGAGTCCATGATATTGGGGAGGAATGGTGGCAGGCATTGGAGTTACAGAGTCCATGATGATGGGAGGAATGGTGGCAGGCACTGGAGTTACAGAGTCCATGATGATGGGGGGAATGGTGGCAGGCACTGGAGCTGGAGAGTCCATGATGATGGGGAGGGATGGTGGCAGGCACTGGAGCTGGAGAGTCCATAACGATGGGGAGGCATGGTGGCAGGCACTAGAGCTGGAGAGTCCATGATGATGAGGAAGCATGGTGGCAGGCAGGCACTAGAGCTGGAGAGTCATAATGATGGGGAGGCATGGTGGCAGCCACTGGAGCAGGAGCTCAGAGGTGACATCTGCAACTGAAACCAGGAAACAGAGCAAACTGGGAGAAAGCTCAGGTTATAAGCTCGAATAGGCACCCCCACTGATGTACTTTCTTTCCCTAGCAAGGCTGCACCTCCTAATGATCCTGTAACTACCTCAATGAAGGAAACCACCTCGGGGCCAAGAGTTTAAATCTATGAGCCTATGTGGCTCGTTCAATCCACCACAGTATACCCAAGAGTAATGCATTAATCCAAACGGATTTTTATTAAGTAGAACTCCAGAACGTAAAGATAGAGAAAACTGTATTTACAACAACGACAGAGACTTCAAACATTTAACAGAAATAGTAATGGAAAAATGTGATGGAGAAATTAAATAACTTGACTAAGAAATAATAAAACAGTGGTTTGTGTTATTTGATCAGATTGAACTTTATTCCTTTTCCCCCCCAAAACCAATGTATGAAATTGTGTGTCAATTAGAAATTAAAGTTCCTTGGAAAATGGCATTGTCTCTGAAATTTATGACTATTTCAAGTTTCAAATGAAAAAAATGAATGCCTTATATGTGTCTCTGTGTGTATCTACACAACTAAGAAGTACTAGGTTTAAGGGACTTATTTATTCTAGTATTGTTTACTGTAAGAATATAACCATAGTCAAGTAAATATATGGATATTCCATCAGCAAAATCCACAGGAATAACAGCAGAAACAAAATTCAAAGTAATGCCATATGGTAGGGACATCAATATTATCAAGAGCATATGTGAATATTTAATATTTGATTGCAATAACACTTCAGCTCAGTGAGGAAATAATAACTTGTTCAATAAATTATTCTCCCCAAGAAGAAAATAAAACTATTTGCTTATTTCACTCCAAATAGCAAGCTAAATTTTAAATAGATTAAATATCCAGAATAAGATCAATTAATATCAATTAAAAGTGAAAGTGAGGTTTTCAAGCAAGCAAGACATCCAGAATTTGCAATAAAAATGATGTAATTGATAGAATGAAATTAAAACTTTGTGTTGCAAAGATGCTATGAAGAAAATCAATGAACAATTGCAAGTATTTGAAAATATATTGGCAGCAGAGAGGCTACTGAAGGAGTAAATGTCTATAAAACATACAAAGCTCTAACAAATTAATGAGATAATAAATAAAAGGAAAGTGGACTGGCTTATTAGATTATACAAAATAGAGCATAATTCAATGGTCAAATACAATATGTATATGTAGATGCTAATGCACACCACAAGTGGACTGGTTTATTAGATTATACAAAACAGAACATAATTCAATGGTCAAATATAATATGTAGATGCTAACACACACCAATGTTCAGAATTATTTAAGTTTAATGCAATCAAGAAGAGAATAACCAGTGGATGACATCCTTTGATATTTACAAATTCTTTAGAATAGGCATCTTCTTATTTCGTTTTTCTTTTATAACGTTTAAATATTGTTTATTCTTTGGGAAGTTCATACATACACACAATATAGTTCTATTATATCCAATATCAACCTGCTCTCCTCCCCCATCATATTCTAGATCATGCTCCATTTTTTATTACTCATGATAGAAAACATTAGGAGTAATGGGCAGGGCCATACAGGCTCTGTTCGGATAAACAGTGGGGATGGGACTTCACAGGAACCAGTGCAAAGATTTAGAAGGTTGTCCTGCATCCTGGCTCCAGCATAATGCTGTTGACTCTTCTCTCAAAAATGCCACCTGCATTATTGATCCTCATGCTTTATTCTAATGGAGCCCATGTGGCCTTGCCCATTACTCCTAATATTTTCCATGGGGTATAATAAAAGTGAGCTTCCTGTGAACAATCCAGGAATGGTGGGGAGCTGAACGTGCCCTTTCAGTACTTTTCTTTGTGTAGTTCTGTGCTGGATTAGGGGAAGAGTGGTATGGCCATAGAGAAACTTTCCCTGTCCCTGTTAACTGTGGAAGACACTAGACTAGAACTCTAATGTATTTCTCAGTTCTGTGATCAGTCCTGAGCTCAGGGATATTCATGGTGACTTTAGCTAAGGGATAGCAGAGAACTGAGCCCAAGAATTCATACTTTATCACTTGCAGAGCTCTCTTTTCAAAGGAAGATCTGAGGCATAGAATCCTGGAATCTGATCCCATGCCTAGAGCAGTATTGACTTATTTTTCTGTGAGGTTGTTCTGTCCTAATATTGAGGAGAATGGTTCATGTCTAATTAAACAAATAAGAGCTGCTGCAGAGTGAACTTTAGTATCTCATAGCCTTGTTTCAAATTAATAAAAAGGAAACAGAACAATTTTGAAATGCGGATGCCAAGCACATTAATAGTTTTTAAGAACCTGAGACTGAGATAGGGCTGCCAACTTAGCATCTGTGGAGAGGAGGTGTAATAGGCTATAATGGTTATTATGTGGGAAAAGCTGCAATATCAACAGAAATAGAAAGCATAAAAATGTTCAAAACTCACATTATGCAGACAAATGAAAGTGTAGCGATTCCTAAATACATTTTAAGGCCCACTTGAAATAATATTGGAGTAAAGGCACAATATTTCAATGCATCTATTGCTAGTTCAAATTTCTAAAAGGGCAGAGAGAGAATTAGTTAAGTTTCAAAGTCATGTTAAGAGTGTCAGTCCATAAATCAGATTCTTAACAAGGAAATGTTCTAAAAAGGAAGGGGATATGTTATAAAAATGAGGGAGACAAATAGCTCTTGTACAGTTTCTGAGTACGACCTTGTGGAGTTGAGCTGCCCAAGGCAGTTAAGCTGACTGTTAACTCTTCCAATGGCACTGTGCAGATGATGCCATCTGAATTTATCTTAATCCATGCTTTGGTGTTTTTGTTTTTTGTTTTGTTTTTGGTTTGTTGTTGTTTGTTTTGTTTTATAGGGAAGAATTTAGGAGATGAGTCACCTATGAACAAACCACCGTCGTGTCGCGTGCTCAGTGCATATGAGATTACCTAGTAAGCACAGGATGTGACTGATCAGAAAGTGAATGAAGTTGACTTAGCGCAAGTGTAATTTATGAGCGATCGTTCTGAGAGTGTGGCTACCAGCTGTTTTACAAGTCCAGAGAGACTATAACAAGTCCCTAACTGCAAGGGGATTAGTCACAGTAGTGTCTTGCTGGAGGCATGACTGGAATTTCTTTTCAGGAGAGACTCTCTAACAGAGTGGTTTTCTGTCTGAGGAAGCTTAGAAGCCAGAACATGATCTGTAGGAGCAGCCTGCCACTTCTCTCCTGCAGTGATCCCGCTGAGCTGCCCTCTAGAAAGTACTGCTGGAGATGGCCATCGCCCCTGTGAGTGTTCACAGTGATGCTGATGCTGATTGAGGAAAAACACCTTATTGTAAACTGATAATGAAGATGTGATTACAAAAGAACTTGAGGTATATTTGCCATGCAAGTTGGTGCTACTGTTTAAAATATGGTAGAGATTCCAGAGTATGGAGAAAGGATAATTATTTTTAGGAACCGGCGGGTGATTTTCCACAGTTAGCATCCATTCATTAGATCTTTATGATGCTGATGAAGCTTTATGATGGATGAGGACCTTATAGCTTAAGTAAGATGTAGGAAACTTGGAGTAATGTCAATAAAACATTTCTGAACACATTTCCTTGTGAGTAAAATGAGCAGGGGAACTACATCTGACATGTTGGGATTATTTTATTTATTTCTATGTGTGTCCATATTTTGTATGTTCATGTGGGTTGTCAATACACACACACACACACACACACACACACACACACACACACACACACATACAAACAGCAGACCCTCACACACAAATACAACTCTCACTTTAAAGGGAATGGATATAATTTTTTCTGGAGTCATTTTGAGTGACCATGGCCTAAGAACACAGATTTAGGTTACCCCAAATTCCATGTTCCAGTGTGGAAGTAGTTTTATGAGATTTTATAGTTTTACAGAACAGAGTGAGTCATAAATCAATGCAAGTTTGAAGTACATTGGTGGGTACAACAGAGACAGAGTTACAACCAGATGGTAGATGCTTTTCTGCAGACCCAAGATGCTCTCTGATGACATTCCTAGCTTTGCCATTGGTAGATGCTAGAAGTGTGCTAATAGATTCCAAAAGTTTTTGTTTTTGGATACAGAGGTTGCCAAGGGGTGGATCTTCCAGGAACTAAAGCTAGCCCAAGGGAAGGACTGCTGTTCTGCAGCATCCTTATCTCTCCACCTCACTGTAGGTTTTATGGGTCAGTCAGTCAGTCTTTGCAGACACAGCTTTTTTTCCAGAATTTCTCATTCACAGGGTGCTTGTTCCTGTGCACGCAGGCCAGAGATCAACCTTGAGTGGCCTTCTTCAGAAGCTTTCCACCTTGTAATCTGAGACAGAGTATCTTATTGGGGACCTGAGTATAGCTAGAGTTTTCCTGCCTGGCCCACAGTCAGGACAAATCTCTCTCACCTGCCAGTCCCACAGCCACTCAGACCCAACCAAGTAAACACAGAGACTTATATTGCTTACAAACTGTATGGCCGTGGCAGGCTTCTTGCTAACTGTTCTTACAGCTTAAATTAATCCATTTCTATAAATCTATACCTTGCCACGTGCCTAGTGGCTTACCGGGCATCTTCACATGCTGCTTGTCATAGTGGCGGCTGACAGTGACCCCTTCCACCTTCCTGTTCTCTCAATTCTCCTCTCTGTTAGTCCCACCTATACTTCCTGCCTGGCCACTGGCCAATCAGTGATTTATTTATTGACCAATCAGCAACACACTTGACATACAGACCATCCCACAGCACCTGAGGCTTGCTTATTAGGCTAAGATGACTGTCCCCTGAGCCTGAAGATCTGCCTAACTTTGCCTCCACAGCATGGAACTGTGTGCGCACACCACCATGCTCAGCTTTTTACGCACATAGTAAAGATCATATACAGATTCTCGTGGTGCAATTCACTTTGCTGACTGAACCGTCTCCTGAGCCCCATTTTTATTTTCTTACATTTGGAAATGTCTTTTTTGCTACTGATATTTTTCTTTTTAGACAAAGTAGAATTTAAGAATCAGGAGGTTTCTATGGATATACATTTTAGAGAATGTGTATTCAAAATAGTTACGTACTTTAGGACTGATTCATTCAGTCCTAATCTGATTTTAGTTCTCTATGTCTACTCTTTTCTCACAAGCTTGCTCAAAACTGAGATCACAAACTGTCTTAGTCAGGATTTCTCTTGCTGTGAGGAAACACCATGACCTAAGCAACTCAGGTGGGAATAGGATTTATTGTGCTCCCACATCACTGTTCACCATTGAGGAAAGTCAGGACAGGAACAGATAGAGAGGCTATGGAAGGATGCTGCTTATTGGCTTGTTCCACTTAGCTTGCTCATTCTGCCTGCTTATAAAACTCAGAACCACCAATTCAAGATGCCCTCATCCACAGCAGGCTGGGTCCTCCCTTATCAATCACTAATTAAGAAAATGGCCCCCATGCCCCAGGTTGCCTACAGCCTGAACTTGTGAAGCTGTTTTCTCAATTGTCGTTCCCTCCAGAGATGTTTCTGGCCTGTGTTAAGTTGACATACAGCCAGCATACAAATACTTTTTGGCATAATTTAACTGCCAATGCTTTGGTTTATTTTTTCATTTGATTGAAAAATTCTGTAAGTCTCAGAGTTCTGTTCACTTTCATAAGCTTATCATACAGCAGAATTTAACAAGTGGAGGGAGCCAATATACACTTGTAAAATCTGAAATTAGATTTCTTAATAATGATGATCCTGGCTGAAATAAAACAAGGATGATGATGATTTAGATATAGATGAACTATAGAAAGGATGTATTTCAAGTGTCCAGAGGCATGCAGCACTTGAACAAAAATTAAAACACTTTCAATAGACAAATTATAGGAGAATTTGATTTAAGAGTTAATATCTAGTGGGACAATAAATATAAATTTTTCATTCTGTTTGGGGAGTCATAGGCTTCATCAATATCAGATACATATGCTCTCCAACTTATCCATCATCTAAAATCCATCATCTAGTGTTCTAAACCCTGGGCTCTGATGAACAGTGTAAGATGAGTCAAATAAATTTACTTCTCTCTGACTGAACTCAGCTGTAGACAGCTGCAGTCTGAGCCCAGGAACTTGCAATAGTGAGGCCACATATTAAAATAATCCCTCTTGCCACAGTGTACTATAACTTTACTAGTTTATTTAACATTTATTCATTATTTATTTTAATTATTCTGCTATCATCTACTTGTACAAAATAATTTTGACATTCTCCTAGGTGCATTTAACTGATTTGATCAAACACAACTCCTGCAACTCCTATTCCTTCCTCTCTTGCTGATCTCCTTTACATTAACTAACAATATCAACCTCCATTTTTTAATGTAAGGCATTTTTGTATAAAGCAGTGACTATACAGTAGTTCTGTTTTCAGTTGTTTGAGTAATCTCACACCAGTGTCTGTAGGGACTGCATGAGTTTATACTTTGACCAACTCTATGTTAGGGTTCTCTTTTTCCCAATCCTCACCTTGATATCCACTGAAGTTTTCAGCATGGCATCAAAAGGACATGCCTAAGAGTTTGGGATATTTATCCTATTCAGTTGGTTTCAATGCTGCTTTGAGGAAAAATAGAAAACTCATGTTACAAGAATTTAAAAAAAAAGCAATTTATATTGAATGGAATTTCTAATCAGGGTTGCAGTTTCTTCTTCTGTGGCTACAGTTTAACATGCAAAAACTCAGACAAGTTTAACAATTTAGGCTTTCTGTATATTTTTTCTCCCTTGTCTGAAACATGATTTTAACACCATCCATAATCGAATAATTTTGGCCTCTTCATTGAAAACGACTTGCAAAGCTTACTGTTTTCTCTAACTCAGATCTCAGGGGGTTCATTTCATATTTTTTTCATTTGTATTCATCATCAGAAGGGAAAAGAAGGAGTTTAAGGGACAAGGTTTGTATGTGAAACTAGAGAGTAGTTGATCAAGATAAATGAAAGGTGTTCACAGGTCAGTTCTGTAAGCAACAAGGGACCACATCTCACTAATAAATGCTACTTATTTCGTGTTCATTCTTTAGAGCTTTAAGAGTTGAGATCCGTGTGTTACCACCCAGGCATCTCACTAACCCGCACAACTCTTCCTTACATGTAGACTTGTTCTATTATTTAATACTTTACTTCTACTTCAAACAACATTTTGGTTGATTATAAAAACTGCAAGTTATAATTAAGACTCGAGTCACCAACACACACCTCATTGATGGTCTTTTGTCAACTCTGTCTCTATGCACACTTTCCTTTTGTAAAAAGACCTTTGAGCTTTTTCAGTCAAGCTCCTGTGAAATGGGTAAGGCTTGTCAAAATAATAAATTGTTCTAATACTACATGCTACATAAAAAAATTTAAATATTAGTATAGACTCAATTTCCTGGACAATGATCATTTATAATCACCTGTAATCTGATCTTTCTTATATAATTTATAATTATGACATAAAGCATATTGATAACTTTGAAGCTAATCATTTTTTGGAAACTGCTTTTTAGGGTAATTCTATGCTTAAATTCAAATTCGTTCTATTCTCTGAATAGCCAATACACATTTTCCCCAAGTGTTAGCTAAGCAGAAATGAACCAATTCTCTTAACTGTAAATTAAGGAATATTAAGGGTATAAAAGCATTCTCTTTACTTATTCACTGCAGTTTTGAAACTAAAAAGAGTGTTTATTATTACTTATGTTACAGGAAAACTGTATGACTATATTAAGCCACCCACAGCTGTTCCGAAGTCTAGTTTGTATTAAAGCTCTCTCTTGATGATGGCACTTGATTATGTTATCACAACGTACTGGACAAAGAGTACATTGATGGGTCAGGTGATCATAGGTCTACAGTCTCTTCTCTTGTCTGTGCGACCTACATCCATCTCTGTGAGATTCTCTAAACTGAGCATTGCATTTATAGGTGTTCAGTTACATTAAAGGAGTTCATCGACATGGATGGTTTCTGTGGGATGGTCTGTATGTCAAGTGTGTTGCTGATTGGTCAATAAATAAATCACTGATTGGCCAGTGGCCAGGCAGGAAGTATAGGTGGGACTAACAGAGAGGAGAATTGAGAGAACAGGAAGGTGGAAGGGGTCACTGTCAGCCGCCACCATGACAAACAGCATGTGAAGATGCCCAGTAAGCCACTAGGCACGTGTCAAGGTATAGATTTATGGAAATGGATTAATTTAAGCTATAAGAACAGTTAGCAAGAAGCCTGCCACGGCCATACAGTTTGTAAGCAATATAAGTCTCTGTGTTTACTTGGTTGGGTCTGAGTGGCTGTGGGACTGGCAGGTGAGAGAGACTTGTCCTGACTGTGGGCCAGGCAGGAAAACTCTAGCTACAGACGGTGGTACTTATCTTGCCATTTCTCTTTCACTTTAAATGTAAACCTTTTGAAAAATCACTTTTCTCTACTTTCTGTCCTTAGGGAATTTCATTTCATTTTGGTGTAAACCTTATTTACTTACTCATTGCATTATGTTGAAGTGCTTTATTGTAAAATCATGGTATTATAAACATATCAACTCACTACTCTTTGTTGAAAGTGTGGCAGAGCAACATTCTTTGTTAAAAGGGTTCATTGTATCAACAAGCAGTAAATATTAATATCAACTTTAATTATCACTATAAATCATACTTATCTGGCTTAGAAATAGAAGTCTTTACCTTGTTCTACTATCTACTATCAGCAAGGCCAGACCCAAACAAACTGCCTACAACTTGAAGATCTTTAGCCCCAGAACATAATGTAAGTCACATTGAATCAAATTAGACACCCCCTTACTAGACTTATTTTACTGTGTCTGTATCTAGTTCTGAATCCACAGTCAACTAAAGGAAAGTACTTTTTAAATCCATACAGAGAAAAAGATGGGAAGGAGAGAGAGAGAGACAAAGAGAGAGGATAGGATGGGGGAAAGGAGAAATGGGTGGAGTCAGGAGTGATAAAGAGTAGGAAAGAAACTGTGTCCCTGAAACCCATTGAGAAATGGTCTTTGGAAAAGAACTAAATGCTAATAAACATATTACTACAGGGTCTTGATCAAAATGCTCACAGTAGCAGGTAAAAATGTGTCAAGAATGTGGAGAGTTTGGCTAGCACCTAGAATTTGTAGGGAAACAACTGCCCTTAGATCCTGAAGCTGTTCCCAGTTAGGAAGGTAGAACCATGTGGTAAACTTATCTCATTTTGAGAAGTTATTTGAATTTAATATTTTTCTGGGAGAATCTTTTACAGATTTTTAAAATTATTTTACCACTGATAAGTTGCCAAATTCTAATACATAACCCTACTCATGATCATGCAAACAAACTTAAGTAAACTCGGTAGGTCAAAGAAAATTCATCAAAGTAGAAGAATGATTACTAGGAGGAAGCAAGAGTTCAGTAGGCTGACGGAGATGAGAGTTACGAAGGCAAAAATAACCAACGTTCAAAACATACATGTATGACATTGTCAAGAATGAAATAATAAACAAAAGTAAATTTAAAAACATGAGGATTTTTGTAACGTATTTAAATAAACACTAAGTGAGTTTGATGAAATTCATCTCCAGATGTCTTACAATCTGTGGGTCCAGTGGATGATGGGCACTGTCAATCTTTCACTTAGCATACAGATCCAAGGAAGTAAGATTTCAGAACAAGTGACTATGTGGTGAGTGTTGCATGAGTGCTGACACTAAGTGATAGCTGAGTGCTTAGTTCTAACGGCATTCATACCATCCCCCCAGGACTTGGGGTTCATTGTAGACAGGGTAAAAGCGATGTAAGTGTTGGAAGATGAGGAGATGACTACAAAATGCCATTTTCTGAGCATTACAGTCAGGGCAATCAGGGACTCTCAACAAGAACACAAGAACAGGCCCATCAACAGGCAAGCGTGGGGGAGCCAGGGAACCTGCTCATCACTGCTGAACTATTAACTACTGATAGTTTCAGAGAAGGGGGGACTTATTCCTTTTAGCTGTGTGCTCACTGGTGAGTCCAGTAGGTCCACTGAGTCCTCTCAGTGGCCATACAGAGTGTCATGGTTAAACTAAATGGATCACAAAACATATTCAAAGAGACAAAACTGGGGAAGGACAAGAAGGGAGGAGAAGGATGTCTTTAGGGGAAGGAGATCAGAGAGGATTGAGGGACAGAGTCACCAGAGTACACTATATACATGTGTGAAATTGTCCAAGAACTTAAATAACAAAATGTTCTTTAAATATATCAATTGTTAAAGAATTTGTAAGCACCTGAAATTTTGTTTCAGTCAATATTTAGGTTCTAGAGCACATCCTGTAAACCATCAGAACCTTTCTGCATTAGATTCATTGGTCATAGAGAAGTCAGAATTATTTTCTTTTTTTTCTTCTATTGCTATTTCAATTTGAATTTAAATGTCTTAAGTCTACAATACAAAATTTTTTTCTTAAAAGGATGGCATTTGAATAAAATAACATGTGTTATGAACATATGATTTTTTAGAACATATGTCTATTACTGAAGGCAGATGTACACCAAAACTTCAAGTTGGCTCATTCACAGGATGCCTAACCATTACTGAGCACAATGACAGAGTAGGAGGGTTTCTTAAATAAGGCTGGAAACAGTTCAACATAAACATTCTCCCTCATCAAGGTGTGGACAGGGTCTTACAGAGTGCAGGATCTCATCACGTCTCATTAGGAAGCAGCAGTCTTCAGTTTGATCTCTTGGTCTTTACTAAAAGCAGTGGAGAGAACAAATACATTGATTTTGCTTTTTAAGTAGTACTGAAGAGCATACAGCCTTTCTTGACTAGCAGTAGCCTGGTGCACTGAAAATGTAATTGATGTGTGAGTCAGTATCTCTATGAAGAGTTCCAGCTCTCCTGAAAGGGAGAAGGGGAAGCCATTTAGAGTTCTCAGGTTATATGTTGTACTCACTCATCAGCTTGGTGACCCACCAAGACCTCAAAGATTGAGAAGTAAGTCATTATACATGTAGGGCTCTCATCTGAAACTAAAACCACAGAAAAACAGAATTTTGATTATTCTAATTTATTATTTGATCTGCAAAGAAATAAATCAGGTAGCAGTAAAAGTTCAAAAACCACAGCCACACCCTTATTACTCAGTTTCCCGTCCATCCATTCTTCCCAAATTCCTTGACTACAGTTCTCCTAAATCATAAAGGAGAATGGCAGGGACGTCAGCCAACAGGGTCCATTGTGAGTTGGCCATCAATTTAATTGCTTTCTTGTTACTGAGAAGATATAAATGTCATTCTAACAAAAGTGCTCAGGGTTAATGTCTAGTCAACAAGGTAAGTAAGCTCTTTGTATCTGAATGCTAACCTCTCAGCATCCTCAGAGAGTGTGGACAGCTACCCAGAGAAACTCACTAGGTACCACCAGCCTAGCTCCAGCACTCTCCGCACTAAACCCCATGTATCTGTGGAATCCCCTGCTCGTTTCCTTACAATTAAATGCATTTTTCATTATACATATCAAATATCTTTCTTTGAGGATCAGATGACATTTGTTAAATTATCAATCATGTTAATTATTTGTTTGGCAAAATAAAAAAGAAGAACATCTGACACATCTAAAAATATCACATTAATTTATAAAATACAATCATAATTTTAAAGAAATAATTATGAAAAATAGCTAGGAATTTATGTTGGTGTTCAGAGAGATGTGTAAATGATTATAAAGCAGTACCAGTATGTGTACTCCAGATTCTAGATTTCTACACAAATTGTGTATAAGTATATACATATATATGTATATATGTGTGTGTGTATATAATACATAATATATATATATATATCAGTCATATAAATTATTAAGTTTTTAAGCCTATAAATTTGTACGTATATATACATATATACACACACATATTTATGTACACATGTATGTATGTATGTATGTATTTATATGGCCTAGGAGCTTAACAGATAAACCATGTGTGTTGCAGATGGCAGAGCCTGAGAAGTGGGACTACCCAAGCCCTCTGGAGCCCTAAAGAAGATATGAGTGACTTACAGGTGTGAGACACCGAGCTACTTATGTGTTGGATCTTGGCTTTACTTCGATTTTCTTATAACTGTGGTTCTCTTCTTCCCTTTGGTAATAAAAAGCATGTAACATTTTTAAAATTTATTTTATAGCAGCCAAAAGTTAAGTGACTTTGGATTTTTAAAGAAACATTGGACTTTTAAATATTAGAATTTTTAAAGAAAGCATGAGACTTTTATACTGTATTTTATATTATGATAGTAATATAAACATTGGAAACAATGAAAGGTTGTGATTTAACAGTAATGTGTTTGTGTGTGTCAAAAGAGAAAGAGAGGACCTCAAACAATTGCCTTCATAAGATTGGCCTGGAGGCATGTCTGTGAGGGATTTTCTTTTCATTTATTTATTAATTGATTTGATTGATTGATTGATTGATTTGATTTATTTATTTTACACCCTGACTACACAGTTTTCCCTCTTCCTCACCTCCCTTCCCTACCCCTGCCTCCCTCTTTAGCTCCCCCCTCAATCCACCCCTTCTCTGTTTCTATTCAGAAAGGGGCAGACCTCCCATGGGTATTAACAAAGCATGGCATATCAAGTAGTTGCAGTCAGACTAGGCACCTCCCCTTGTATTGAGCCTGGGCAAGGCAATCCAGTATGAGGAATAGGTTCCCAAGAGCCAGCCAAAGTGTTAGGGACAGCCCCTGTTCCCATTGATAGGAGTCCCACAAGTAGACCAAGCTACACAATTGTCATATATATAGAGAGGGCCTATTTTGGTCCCATGCAGGTTCACTGGTTTTTGATTCAGTTTCTGTGAGTTCCTACAAGGCAGATTAGTTGTTTCTGTGAGTTTTCTTGTGATGTCATTGACCCCTCTGACTCCTACAACCCTTCTTACTTCTCTACAGCAGGATTCCCCAAGCCCAGCCTAATGTTTGGCTATGGGTCTCTGCATCTGTTTCCATCAGTTACTAGATGAAAACTCTCTGATGTCAATTGGGGTCTTCACCAGTCTGATCACAGAGGATGGCCAGTTCAGGCTAAGTATCCACTATTGCTAGGAGTCTTAGCTGGGGTCATCCTTGTAGATTCATTGGAGTATTCTTGGAATCAAGTTTCTATCTGACCCTGAAACATCTCCCTTTCAAGTCATCTCTTTCAGTACTCTTCCCCTACATACACCTCCCAACCTGATTTTCTCGATGATTGTTAATTGATTATAGAAGGGCTCAGCCTACTGAGGGCAGTGACATTCCTAAGCAGGTAGGCCTGAACTGTAAAAACAAAAATAAAGCTAGCTTAGTGTCTTAGTTAGGGTTCCTATTGCTGCAATAAAATACCATGACCAAAAAGCAAGTTAGAGAGGAAAGGGCTCATTCAGCTTACACCTCCACATTGCTGTTCATCACTGAAGAAAGTCAGAACAGAAACTCAAGCAGAGAAAGAACCCAGAGGCAAGAGCTGATGCAGAGCCCATGGAGGAGTGCTGCTTTCTGACTTGCTTCTCCTGGTTTGCTCAGCCTGCTTTCTTATAGAACCCAGGACCACCAGCCCATGGATAGCACCACCCACAATGGGCTGGACCCTCTCCCATCAATCACTAACTAAGAAAATGCCTTCCACAAGCAGGATCTTATAGAGGCATTTCTCAACTAAGGTTCCCTCCTTTCAGGTGACTCTAGTTTGTGTGCCAAGTTGACATAAGACTAGCCAGGACACTGAGCAAGCCAGAGGAGAGCCAATAGCAGTGTCAGTCTGTGACCTCAGTTTCAGTTCCCTTTCCAGTTTACCAGCTGAGCTACTGCCCTGACTTCTCTCAATGACAGACTATGAAAAGGAAGTGGGAGTCAAAGAACCTTTCTCCTTCAAGTTGCTTTTGGTCCTAGTGTTTATCACAGTTACCCAAGGCATGCTAAAATGAGCGATTTATTTTGAAATGATGATTATGTGATTGTCAATCTAATAGTAAACCCAGGTAATGAGGATGAGGAGGTTGGGATAGGACTGGATTGCTGTATTAGAGCAATTGGATGGAGAGAGCATGCTGAAATGAGACATCCGGTATTTGTTCAATTACATGAGTAGACAACTAAGGTAGAGTGCATGTGTTGTTTTTGAACTGAGGTGATTCAAGAAATGAGAGACGGGGGAGATACAAATCATAACTGTTATTTTGAGCTTCCAGGAATCTGAGTTTTAATCATTTAGTAGTATCTTGTATTTGCAGGATTGTTTTGACTTTTTGCTGCCTTTGATGAGATTTAGATCCTACCCAGGCCTCTCAATTCAGATGTTCTATGCAACTGCAACTTTTTAAAAAAAAATAAATTTATTTATTTATTTAACATCCAGGCTGTTGTTTCCCCTCCCTCCTCTCCTCAAAAAGTCCCTCCCCGATCCACTCCTGTTTCTGTTTAGGAAAGGGCAGGTCTCTCATGAGTATCAACAAAACATGGCATATCAAGTTTCAGTAAGACTAAGCCAGATAACTATACTACATTCCATAGACCCAGACAGACTAGGTAGCAATTGCAACTTTTCACAGCTTCTTCTGGTTAAGAATTTCAGTTCTACTGAATTTACTCTCACTTTCTATAATTGCTTACACTTCTGTTTTCCTGAGTTTAATTACTTGATTGTTCTATAAATTATGGTTAGTAATAGAAAATCATGACTGGCTTTCTTGGGAAAAGAAGAAAAGAAACAGTAAATTAACAAACTCTTTTGGGAAACACTAAGCTGATCATTGTATGTTCAAAAACTCGGTCATCCACTTCCAGTGTGTGGAAATAATGCCGCTACAGGTTTGGTGGTGATATTTCTCGTCTTTTCTTTCTCTCAGTGCTGCACACAAGGACCAGGTCCTAATGCACGTAAGATAGATGACCCACAGCTTCTGCTCCTCAGCCACACCCTGTCCAGTGATAGGACCTTGAGCTAACAAGAAGACTCTGCTTATCAGAGCTCTGCGTTTTGTTGATAGTCATGAGAGACCTTCCTTTCCTAAACAGAAACAGAGGAGGAGTGGATGGAATAGGGGTGGGGGTGGGAACAGAGGAGGGATGGGGGAGGAACTGGGAGGAGAGAAGTGGGGGGGGGGAAACTGCGGCCAGGCTGTTAAATAAATAAATAAATTTTATTTTAAGCATTTTTTATTAAGAAATTTTCAATTCATTTTCATACCAACTCAGATCCCTTCTTCTCCCTCCTCTCACCTCCCATCTTTCCCCCCCACTCTGATCCCAACCCCCATTCCTACCTCCTCCAAGGCAAGGCCTCCCATGGGGAGTCAGTAGAGCCTGATACACTCAGTTGAGGCTGGTCCAAGCCTATCCCCCTGCACTAAGGCCGTGTAAGTTGTCCCATTGTAGGCACTGGGCTCATTGCATAGAAAATCTGAATTGAAAGGCCTGGGTAGAATCTAAAGCTCATTGAAGGCAGCAAAAAGTCAAAAACAATCCTGCAAATACATGAAGATACTACTAGATGATTAAAGTGAATGAGTTTAAATGTACCTGGTCTAGTGTTTCCTGTCAACTAACTATGTCACTTATTTTCTGTTTGAGTTTAGCAGTATATTTGAGATGTTATCCTTAGGAAAAAATAATCATTAAAAATACATTTATCCTTCACCACAGTCCCTGCCAGGTTCTCAAAAGGAAATAGCTACACTCTTCAGTGCCATGGCTTTTTGTTTGTACTCTAACAAATAAAAGTTGCCTGAAGACCAGAAGACAGGGCCAGCCACTAGATAAAACATAGAGGCCAAGCAGTGATGGCACACATCTTTAATCCTAGCACTCGGGAGGCAGAGGCAGAGGCAGAGATCCCTCTGGACCTCTATGAGTTCAAAGCCACCATGGACTATATGAGATTAATCCAGTCTAAAAGAGAAAGAAAGCCAAGTAGTGGTGGCACACACCTTTAATCCCAGTACCTGGGAGTCACATGCCTTTAATCCCAGCACCAGGAAGCTTGAGGCAGGAAGTGATATGACTGGGCAGAGAAAGGAATGTAAGGCAGGAGGAGACAGGAATTGGAAGCCCTTTAGGCTGAGGACTCAAGAGTCATTCAGTCTGAGGATTCATGAAGACAGGAAGCCCTTTTGGCTGAGGAGTTGGTGAGGTGAGAACTGGCTTTGGTTTGTTTCCTCTGATCTTTCAGCGTTTACCCCAGTATCTGTTTGCAGATCTTTTTTGTAGGACCAATTAGGATTTATGCTACCGTGGCCCCTAGGCTTCCCTGAGCTCTTTGCTGTTGGACTTCATGTGCTGTAAATATTTATTGTCCCTGTCTCCTCAGTTATCACCTGAGGCATCAGCCAACCTTTCATCTTGTTTAGGCTTTCCCATCTAACTTACCCTTTTATCTGAATGGTCAAGTCTCTGCTCAAATCCTAGTTGTTTCCCCCCACTTTTCAAACATTGGTCTTTGCTGGCTCCATTCACAAAACAAAACACATTCTTTCACATGTTAGGCTGCTTAGGTTAAACTTTAGATGTGTTGTTTAGTTATCATTGGAGCTTAGACAATATTACTCAGTGTCCTTCATTCTCTCATCACCTCTTCTAACTGGTTATTGATGGTCCTGATAGATATTAGAGCAAGAATACTGAATATCTTCCAATGCTTCTTGGTAATTCCTGGCTTCTTCAGTTCTCATGAGTTGACACAGTTTGACAAATTTTACTGTGGAAATCTAAGTGAAACAGCTAAAGACAGACACAGATCTGCTTGCTCCTTTGGTTACTTCTTGTCCCTGCCTTCACCTCTGCTGACTCAAGCATCTTAGTCACATGGTGCCAGTGTAAACTCTGGCTATCTCAGAATTCTAGACCTCTGAAGGACTGAGAAAAAGATGGCGGCAAATCATGGATTGGATCATTTTTTTTCTTTAGGCTCCCCTTTCTCAATTCCTAAAACTATAATTTAAACAACACCTCTTCCCAATTACATTTCTTTCCAGAGAGCAAGAGTGAAGGTTTGACCTAAGGAAAAGCTTTATGAGGTGGGGATTGATTGATTGAACCTTTGTGGTCTGTGTTGTTTCTACCCCAGAAAGCTCATTTGTGACTCCTCACTCCTACCCTCCATATTCAGTATAATTAAGATAAAATATTGCTTTTGATTTTTAAAATACTTTTTATAGGAAGCAATATTGAAATACTTAGTTGTGGCTTATATGGATATTCACACTTAGAAAATGGAAGCATACTAAAGTATTTTAGGTATACAAGTTTCAGAAGTTATACTATAAAGCTAGCCAGACAGTTATGAAAAAAAAAAAAACCACTTACAAAGTAAAAGCAATCAAACTCATGAGTGTGTGAAGTAACACTGTCTTAAGAAGGGGAGAAAGAAGTTCATTACCATTGATGTGGAAAGAATGTCCATATAATATAACTGGAAATCAAAGTATTTTCTGAATATACACTGTATAGAAATAATTTAAGAGAGGTATTAAGATTTCTACTTGAGAAAACATGAGCTCTTATTAATATGTAGCACAAATGGAGAGCTGCCTCATATTTATTCTAGGAATATTATTATTAAGGTATCAGATTTTCATGATTTATTTGTAGGTTAAATCTTATCAGAATCTCAAGAAGGCTATTGTGTGAACAAATACTAAGCTTTATTTCGGAAATTATGTCAGAATTTTGTAAAAACAGAAAAGTGGTTTGAGAAAACTCTGTCTAAAACAGACCAATATTTAAGATGAAATGATTGGAACACAATGTGAGATTTACAGAGTGACAGAAAAGAGACCAAAGGAACAGAAGGGCCTCTGGTTCAGAATATACATCATGTGACTTTCCAATGAGAAGACAAGAAAGAACAGTGTACAAAGGAAGCACAGATCATTAAACAAGGCAGACAAAGTGGCCTTCAATGGGATACAAAAGATCACCTCAGAATCAAACACCTACAGTTGGTTAAGATAATCTCCAGGTATGTAGAGGACTTTAAGAGTCCCAATGTAAACATTTAAACATTCTACAAATGCTTTAAAAATTTCTGTAAAAACACACTTGAAGAAAATTTTAAAAACATTGATGAAGATTTTTTTAATTAACAGCTTTCTTTTTAAAGTTTATCTTTGTGTGTGTGTGTGTGTGTGTGTGTGTGTGTGTGCATTTGAACATGTGTTTATATGTATGTGTGTATGGGTGCATGTGTGCATGCAAGTATATGTACGTGTGCATGAGTATGTGTTTCTGTTTATGATTTTCTCTGTGTGTGTGTGTGTGTGTGTGTGTGTGTGTGTGTGTGTCCATGTAAGTTTTTACTACCTGTGAGGTTTTATTTAAGTTCTAAGAAACCTTGACTTGGAAGTGAACTAAATAACCTTGTGAGTTTCTCTCAAGCATGCAAACACACAGCACAGTTAATTTGATCACCTACCTGTAATTCACATTAGCTCACAATGAATTCCAACTCACAATAACCCCTGAAAACTATTAATAATAATGATGTTAAGATGTTTTTCTTAAAATTTTTATGGTTAATTAGTTTATCCTAACATATTTATGATATAATGTGTATGTTTTATTAAGTGTGTTGGTCACAGCATCTTCAACATTAAGTCTTTCTGATCATTGTTAAAAAAAAAGCACATATTATCACATCTTGAATACATAGAAACTGGGACTCAGGCAATTGATATGGTTGAGTGGAGGTCGTAAACCTAATGATATAAAGGGAATGAGGCTTTCACTTTGAGTCCAGTTTTCAGAGCTCACAGAAAGCCCTTACTTTCCCCTTGATTTCTCAGTCTGTAAACACCCACTCCTCTTCACCATCCACAAGTGTTCCTCTAAGCTTCTGAGCTCCTGTTGTGATGTTTATCCATCATTTGCCAGCAGCATGCTTATTGCCAAGGTCACCAGAAGAACAATATACTCTCACAAAGCTATTATTATTTACCTTGGCCTTTTCCTTCCTAAATCAATCAGTGAGTTCTTTTAAAATATCAATCAGGCTGACAACCCGATTGATATTTTAAAAGAACTTCAAGCAAGTATGTGTTCAAGTAAATATGACCCAGAGACTGACATATCTGAGAATCAGATAATCAAGAAACAAATTGAGCAGTCATGATACAATGATGCGTGTATTAGCACTCCAAGTGGTCCAAGTTTTAGCTACATTGAAAGGCAGGAAGGGGCAGATTGATACACTGGGAGAGAGAGATTACCCTGGACAAAGAGCAAGCAGATTGGGATGGAAAGCAGAGATCCAGCTCAGAGCACATGGTAAAACACGTGGAGTGAGTTCAATAAGTGGTTATCAGAAGGCCACTTTGAGACTGTAGGATAAAGTCTGCTGCAGGAAGAAAGACAATATGAAAAATTAAAATGCTGATGTGAAAATGGGCTTCAAGTCTTCTCAAGAGAAGGAGAAAACCCACCCATCCTTTCAGGGTCTAAGATGCAGCAGCCACTGAGATAAGCATCTCACAACCATTATTTCATGTTATACTGACAATGTTCTGAAGGAAGGATATTGATGAGGTCCTGTTCATGTCCATACTTTCAAGTGTACTTGATAGGACTGTAAATTTTGTCTGAGAGCCCATTGTCACACTCTGGTAGTTTTTAGCAAGAGAAATGAATTCAGAAGACACTGGCACTTGTTTCCTTTCAATAAATATATCCTAGGCGTCTTAAAAGTCGATAAAAAAGAAAAGTTAACAATCAACCACATGGGGTTTGCCTCATAACATGTACAATAAAGGATTAAAACAGAAAGAATGCTACCAATATAGGATATGCATAAAATAAAAGGGAGGGGGCAATACTTAAAGTGAGTGTCAATCATGTATGTTATACTATCAGATCTTCATTGCTATGTTTAATTATTTAATTTACCACCAGATAACCACTCAGAGTATAGCTATTCCTATGTAAAAAAAAGAATAAAGTTCAAGAAAATTAAAAAATGTCCATAGTCATAGACGTTAAAGAATAGCACAGCTCTGTGGTAAAATCTTACTATTCTAAAGCCCAGGGAGGCTTCTTCTTCTTCTTCTGGAGGCTTCTTCTGCTGCTGCTTTTTCTCCTCCTCCTCCTCCTCCTCCTCCTCCTCCTCCTCCTCCTCCTCCTTCTTCTTCTTCTTCTTTTTGGTTTGGTTTTGGTTTTTAAAGACAGGGTTTCTCTGTGTAGTTTTGGTGCCTGTCCTAGAGATCCGCCTGGCTCTGCCTCACAAGTGCTGGGATTAAAGGCATGCACCACTACCACCCAGTCCATGGAGGCTTCTTCATCACAGGAGAGGCATGTGGTAAACCATAGGTACAACACTGTGCAGGCAACAGGATAGAAATGAGGAAACCGAGGAGAAAGTCAGATGTTTGTTGGTACCTGGGTCTCCTGATGACCCTTAGCTCTCAAACCTGGAAACTACAGTAGGGTTGTTCCTCCTATGTTAGAAAGTGAGATGCAAGGCTGTTTCTGAACTGCCTCATATTTGCACTAAGAAAGGGTCTACATCCTCAGAAGACCTGATATCATTATTAAAACACCCCCCACTGTAGTTTTGACATTCACCAACCCTGTGTGTTCTTTTTAGAGGAACATAGGAAAAAGTAGCCTAAAAGGGAAAGAAAGTCCAACATGACTGGGAGGGAAAAAAAGGTCATAATTCCCTATCACTATGACTACTATCTTATACGTATTCATAAAACTTCTTCAAAATTCACAACATAAGGGCCCAGTGTGCTTTAGTCCAGCCCACTCTAGTCTCTCTATAGTGTAGAGAGTTTTGTTTGCTGTGTGAACTTCTGCTTGTACTGTCTGTCTTTAGACTGACTAATTTGCTTTAAGAAAAGAAGAGGTACCTCCAACAAGTATTATAATTGTATTGTTATCTATAACCTTTTGCTGAATAGTATATTACATATAGACTCTCCCTTTTAGATAAGCAAGGAAAGCTATTCAGTTACACTAAAAATGTTCTGCAGCTTTCCTAAAATCAGTTATTTAGCTTTATTCTCCCTTCAAGATTCTGATTTTTCACTATGAATTTGACCTTGACACTCTGAATTTGACCTTGTTTAATTTGAATGAAAAGATGTATCTTCCTGAAGGTTCAAATGAACTGAACAAATAGGAGATGCACAAGAAGTAGTGGTTAAGTACCTACCTAAATTCCACTGGCTAACTCTCGGGGTCTTTCAGCTGCATATTTGTCAAACAAAGTTGCTCAGCCTTGATCTGGGTGGGCACTAATGGGTCTGTGTATCAGCATAGGATGAACTTTCTAGACTTGCACTAACTTACTTGTTCACTTTGGCTTTAAAAAGAGGAATTATTTGCACCCAAAATATATTAGTATTCATGAATATTTCTTGGAAATAAATTAAAAAACAAAGAAATTGATTTCTCACAGGATATATATATATAAAACTATATCATAAAGCTTGACAAAATGATAATTCTGCCTGTCCATCAACCCAGCAATTCACGTTCCAATGAACTCCTAAATCAGATAATAATAACCTGTATTCTGATTGCTGATACACTGTCATAAATAAACACTTCTGTTTTGAAGGCCTGAGTACCTTTCTCTAAAGCTTTAACAATTTTAGATAGTTTCCCATTTAATTTCTCCCTCTGTGAACAAGAGACTCAGCATCCCACAGTGACATTACTCCCTGTAGATGGTGATATAGAGGGCAAAAGCAGGAACGGCTTTGCTTTGTGACAATGTTGGAAACCAAACCTTAGCAAATTCCTTAGAACATTTCTCTCTCTCTCTCTCTCTCTCTCTCTCTCTCTCTCTCTCTCTCTCTCTCTCTCTCTCTCTGCCTATGTTTCTCTGTGTCTCTGTCTCTGTCTCTGTATGCATATGTGTGTGTTAGTGTTTGAATCTCGTGGCTTCATTTAAACTGATTCTTCCATCTCTCAGTTTGAAGATCAAGGATGTTTTTCTGAGTGTATCACAGGTACTTAAGAGCCCTTCCCCCTTACCTTTGTGAAGTCTACCTCATTAGTACTTCCATTCTCTTCTTGTGCTGATCCCTGAATTCATATGATTCATATGGTAATTTAAAGGCACAACGGAGAATTCTCAGAGGAAATTAAAGTAAAATCTCTTATGATGTAGCCCTTGTTACAAAGGAGATCTTTAGAGATTGTCTCTTAGTCTTACTGTGGTAGTTTGAATAAGAATGGCCCCCCATAAATTCATATATTTGAATGCTTGGCCATCAGGGAGAGTCACTATTTGAAAGGGTTTAGGAGGTGTGGCCTTGGAGTGGGTGTGGCCTTGCTGGAAGAAGTATACCACTGGGGTGTGCTTCGGGATATCAAAAGCCAGTCTGTGTGCAGATCTGGATGTAGAACTCTCAGCTACTTCTCTAGCACCAAGTCTGCCTGCATGCCATCATTTTTCCCATCATGATGAAATGGATGGACTAAACCTCTAAAACTATAAGCAAGCCCCAATTAAATGCTTTTCTTTATAATAGTCATGTCTTTTCTTCACATCAAGAACACTAAGACACTTAGTAAAGATCGGAGAATTTGTAAGCTGTTCACAGATATACAGAGAAAGAGACTAGGTTTTCCCAGATGGGGCCAATCAAGTTCTGAAAGAACAGACTAAGGCACATGGTTCCCTCAAATTTCTTGATCCACATATAGCCATGTCAGTAATCTAATCCCATAATCTGCAAAACTGTACAGTCATTCCCTCTTTACCATACTTCTATAATCCACAGCTCAAGTTAAGAGAAGGTACTCACCGTGGTGGTTTGAAAGAAAATGACCCCCAAAGGGAGTGGCACCGTTAGGAAGTGTGGCCTTGTTGGAGTAGGAAATGTGTCACTGTGGGGGTGGGCTTTTAGTTCTCTTTTGCTCAAGCTTCCCTCAGTGTGACACCAAAACCACTTCCTGTTGCCTATGTGATATGGAATTTCCATGTGCTCCTCCAGAACCATGTCTACTTGCATGCCACCTTGTCCCAGCCATGATGACAATGGAATGAACCATAAGCAAGCCACCCTGATTAAATGTTTTCTTTTATAAGAATTGCTTTGGCCATAGTGTCTCTTCATAGCAATAAAAACCTTAACTAAGACACTCACTCACCTTCTTTGTTCTGAGATGACAGGAAATTCTACAATATAGAAATAAACATTTGGAGATGATGGGATCTGTTCATCCTACTGTTTCATTCCTGTAACTTAGGCATCAGGTCAGATAGGAGTGCCCCTCAGACCCATCTCAGGTAGCACACATGATTAGAGGAGGTTAACCTGTACCAGTGGGTTCAGTGTCTGAAGTACCATACATGATTAGAGGGGGCTAGCCTGCTCCATGTAGTGGGTTCAGAGTCTCAGTCAGGTCAAAGTTTAACTTTTTCTTGTGCCAAATTGTCAGTTTCCCAAAGTCCTCTTATAACATCACAGTATCTGTAAAAATATGTCCCTATAGTAAACACACTTTGTTCTATGTTACAGAACTATAGTAGATAAATACGGCAGTGTTATATATCAAACCTACTGTTTAAATCTCTTATTTATATTTTTCCTTGGTCTTATTATCATATTAGTTTCATTCTCTGGTTTATCTGTTAGGAATTTGACAATACTCTTTAAAAATTATTCAGCTATTTTCACAAAGGTGAAAATAAAAGCAAATTATAAGTATATGCTATTTTTTTAAATGCACAAATGGAGAAGACTTGATGCTGGAGACAGAATGAAAAGAAATTTTGTGAACCTCCCTAAAATCCCTCTAGACCCCTGCCTAACCACTGCTTTCTCCAGTTGTGGAAGGAACTCTTGACTTCTAACAAAAAGTTAAAAAAAAAAAAGATTCTGTGACTTTAGGCTTGATATGAATGAAATCTTTGATAAACATTCTATGGCTTCAATGGTTCAATGCTGCATTTGTAAAACTCTATGCATGTTTCTATATTTTGTAGCCGGATGTTTTCTTGTGTTCCGCAGTTGCTCAGTTCCAAATAAACACACAGAGGTTTATATTAATTATAAACTGTTTGGTCTATGGCTCAGGCTTATTATTAACTAGCTCTTTCATCTTAAATTAACCATTTTCCACTAATCTATATTTTGCCATGTAGCCATGCTGTTACTGGTCTGTTGGCATCTTGCTCCTTGGGTGGCTGAATGGCTGCCCTTACTCCACCCTTCTTCTCTTTGTCTCTCTCTTTGATTTCCCACCTGGCTATAACCTGTCTTGTTATAGACCAAAGCAGCTTCTTTATTAACCAGTGGTAGCAACACATATTCACAGCATACAGAAAGACCATCCCCCAGCAATATTTGCTTGTAATTTGCTGGTTTTGTTGCAGTGAATATAGTATTTGTTTGCTTACCTTATATTGAGAAGACATTTTTGTTATTCCTAGTTGTATTATTATGAATACTATTTCTATCATCCATTTGACATATAGAATAGAAGAACATTTAGTAGACGTTATGAAAGAGTATCACAAAAGGGTTCTACTCATATCTACATCTTCTAATTTCAATTTAACATGTTTGTTGGCAGTATTATTCTGGGTTCAGTGGTACCTGGAGTGTAAACTCTTTGGAAGCATATTTTAAAACAAGTTGGATATAAATTATCAAAATAGTATTGCATAGATTCGAGGAAGAAGCCCATACAAAGGACGGATCTATTTTATCTGCTTTGGCAGAGCACAGCCTGCCACAGTTGTAGAGGAGGCAGATGTCAGTCATTCCTATGCAGCCTCCAAGCTTCCTTATAGTATACTCAGTTCTTATCACAGTGCTGCACATTAGCAGATAATCCTCTGCATGAGTGATAAAGTATGTGAAGATGATAAAACCACATCAGTGCTATTGGAGTCATAATTTATCTGATCTGCTATCATCAGTCTTCAGCCATGAACCCAACACTGACATACATATGCATAAGAGGTCGTCACAATAAAAAATGCTTGTTTCTGCAACCCTCTTTTCACCTATTCTCTCAGCGATTAATTCATTCTTTTGTTCTGCCTATGTATCATTCACTACATATTTGTCATCTATCTACCTGACTATCATCTGTTGTTTATCAACCTAGTCATTTATCGCTCTCTAATCTCCTGTCATATATTTATTTAGTTTTATCTTACTTATTTTCTAAAGAAATTTATGAAGGCTTATAACAAGTTGAACAGAGAAATAAATTTGCTATTGGTATTTTTTAAAAGGTGTTGAGAACACTGCTGAATTATGATAGAGTCATTCAGAGTATCTCTATGCTTGGGAGGGCAAGAGTTACCAGGATCAGATAAATAAATAAATAAATAAATAAATAAATAAATAAATAAATAAATAAGACTTTCAAATGCAGGTGTGGAGTGACCATCACAATTCCATCACAATTCTGCAGAGGCTTATTCTAATTGAGGTCACTGTTGAACTAAGGATAATTCAAACATGTGTAACTATTTCCTTAGGCAGTTGACACTCTATTTCTCCACAGGGCAATACACTTCAAGAAAGATAAGGTAAGATTTGAGGTTGGATAAACCTAATTCTGACTCCTGGCTCCAGGAAGTGAATCATTGTAAGCTGAACTTTACTTTTATATTCTATTAGATAAGACTAGCAACACCTACAAACAACACCTGGAATGCTTACCAAGACTACAGGAAATTATTTGGTGTGGTAATATATTGTGTACCCTAATAAACTTGCCTGAAGATCAGAAGACAGAGCCAGCCACTAGATTAGACAGAGAGGTCAGGCAGTGGTGGCACACACTTTTAATCCTATCACTTGGGAGGCAGAGATATGTCTGGATCTCTGTGAGTTCAAGACTACTGGGCTACATGAGATTGATCCAGTATAGGAGAGAAACAGAGCCAGGCAGTGGAGGCACACACCTTTAATCCCAGCACTTGAGATCTCATGCCTTTGTTTGGGAAGCACATATGCCTTTAATCCAAGGAAGTAGTATGGCAGGGCAGAGAAAGTTATGGGTGTGAGGAACCAGGAACTTACTCTTTTTCAGGCTGAGGATTTCACAGATGTAAGAACTAGTGGCTGGCTTCTCTGATCTTTCGACTTTCACCCTGATATCTGGTTCTGAGTTTTTTATTAAAAGATCATCTAAGATTTGAACAACAATTTGGTCCCATGACTCAGAAAAGCATCTTCCAAAAGCAGATGAAACAAGGATCCCTGATTCCTCTTCTAGAGTCCTGTGTGCCTTTAGAGAACCAGAGATGTCAGTGCTGGGTGTTTAATCCCTTGTATGAAAACGTGGGGCTAGCATTATGTTAATCTTAATCTATTTTGAATAAAATAGATTGCTAAAATCCATTTTTCTGTTGACGGATATAAGTTTGGTGCCAATTTCTGACGACTATAAATAGAGCAGCAATGAACATGGCTGAGCAAGTGTCTCTGTAGTAGAATTAAGTGTCCTTTGGGTATATGCCTAAGAGCAGTATAGCCTGATCTTGGGGTAGATCTACTCCTGTCTTCCTGATTAATTGCCACACTGATTTCCATAGTGGCTGTGCAAGTTTTTAATCCCACCAACAAGGGATGAGTGTTCCCATTACTCCACATCCTTGCTAGTATGAACTGTCATTTGTTTGCCTTATCTTAGCCATTCTGACAGGTATAAGATAAAATCTCAAAGGAGTTTTGATTTGCATTTACCAGATGGCTAAGGATATAGAACATTTTTTTTTTTGAGTGTTGCTCAGCCATTTGAGTTTCCTCTACTGAGAATTCTCTGTTTAGATCTGTACTCTATTTTTAACTGAGTTATTTGTTTTGTGTTCTTGGTATTTGGTTTTTTGTTTTTGTGTCTGCTTTGTTTGTTTGTTTGTTTTAGTTTGACCTAGATATCCCTCAATGGAAGAACAGATAAAGAAAATGTGGTATATTTATACAATGGAGTATTACTCAGCCATTAAAAAAAATAAAATCAGCCGGGCGGTGGTGGCGCACGCCTTTAATCCCAGCACTCAGGAGGCAGAGCCAGGCGGATCTCTGTGAGTTCGAGGCCAGCCTGGGCTACCAAGTGAGTTCCAGGAAAGGCGCAAAGCTACACAGAGAAACCCTGTCTCGAAAAACCAAAATAAATAAATAAATAAATAAATAAATAAATAATAAATAAAAAAAATAAAATAAAATCATGAATCTGCAGGTAAATAGATGGAACTAGAATAAGATTATCCTGGATGAAGTAACCAAGACTCAGAAAGACAAAATAATCAGTGCCTTGCTCAGCCATCATCAAAGAAACTTCCTCTTGCAGCAGATAGAAACAAATACAGAGACCCACAGCCAGACATTTTACAGTGAATGAGAGGCCTTGAAACACTTAAGTCCTGAACTGGATAACTCCATCAAATGTCTCCTTTCAGAGCTGAGGAAATCCTATGGAAGAGGAAGCAGAAAGAGTGTGAGACCCAGGGATTGGGCTGGTTGCAGGCAGATGGAACACACTATGCAAACAAGGCCTCTAAGTCAACATGATCCAAGTTGAGGCTGCATGTACAGGACCTGCATGGGTCTGAACCAGGTCCTCTGTGTAGATATTATGGATTCTAGTTTGGTATTTTTATGGGATTCCTGGGTGTGTGAAAGAGAGGATCTCTCGTTTTTGTACCTTTTCATGGACTCTTTTCCTTCTGTTTGTTTGTCTTGTCCAACTCTGACATGATAGATTATTTTTGTTATTATATTTTGTTTTATTATTATCCTGTAGAAGAGTGTTTTGTTTTCTAATGGGTGACAGAAAGGGAGTGTGTCTGTGTGGGAGGGCAGGTGGGGAGGAACTGGGAGAAGTAGAGAGAGGGTAATCCATAATGAGAATATATTGTGTGAGAAAAAAATCGTATTTTCATTAAAAGGAAAAAAGTATTTATTGATTTTATTGTCAAAACAGTATTGAAAATCATACCTGGAGTTCAACTTAGTATTCCCAATGGCTTTCCATGATTGTTGCAGGCAATTTATTCAGAACTGAATGATTTTTAGGTGTTATCTTGTCTGACTCAATTTTATTTTGTATTTCCTAGAGGATTTTATTTTTACTATTTTTTTCCTTTGTAGTCTTCTTTTTTCCTAGTAAGTGGTTTTTATTGTTTTAGTACTCATTAAGCATTATCCAGTCCTTAACATTTTTATTAATTTTAATTCTAAATCTTTAATTCTAGTAGATTAATTCATTGATCAGGTTGACTGCAATAACTATCAACACCAAATCTCAGTTCCTTAAGCCAACATGTATTTCTCTTACCAAATTACAAAGCAAGCCCACAAATGACATGATTCCTCATTCAGTTTTAAGGCACGTCTTTCATCTGAGACAGGAAACTTTTCAACATCACAATCACAGCAAGAAAGGAATAAAATATGGGGTGTTTCAACCTGTGATTTGATGGGGTGTGTAACGTTCTTTTGTTTGGCAAAATATGCCACACAGTCACAGGACATTAAAGCGAAGGGAATGGAAATAAGTGGGGCATATGGATGTTGAGAGGTAATTTTAAGCTCACAAGGTGTATATTCCTGTTCAAATATTGATGCTACGTGGAAACACCTAGGTTGGTTTCACTAAGACACTAAGTTAATAACACCTACAGTTGTCTCCTGCTGTGAGGATCTGTAATTTTAGAACAACTTCTTTGGAAGACACATGAAGGATGGTTCTGGTCTTATCCATCAACCAGAGCTTGGCCCCTTAGCACAATTCAGCCTTACTTTAAAGAAGTTGCATACCTGAAGACTTAACTTAGAGTTGGATGTAAAATAATGGAAGTATCTCTTTTCCTGCTTGAATAATTGTCCATGTTTTCAAGAGGGACTTATTTTCCCACAGTTCGGAAGGCTGGAAATCAAAGGGAAGGATGTGCCAGGACTGCTGTTTCAGCAGGCCTTGTATCTTGTCTTGTAGAGAGCTGCCTCAAGATTTGGCCCTCATTCTCCTGCCTCTGTGGTACCCAGGGGAAGATCTGACCAACCACATCTCATCCTTTGTGCAGACACTAAGTAAATTGGACTACAGCTCACACTACTGGCCTCATTAACACTTTGTTAGTCATCTTATTTCAGAAGACAGTCAAATTTTGAGATTTTTGTACCTTAGGGCTTTAGAACAGGAAAAGTGATAGGACACAGTTCAGCCATAGCAGATTTAGTATAGTGTTTTCTTTTAAAACTCAATTTAAAAGAGCTATACAGTTCAGGGAAGGAAAATCTGTATTTCATTGATATAGTTTTTTCTAAACAAGCTCACCTATAGATTTTAATATAACAAAGACAACTTGTCTAAATTCATCTATTTTTTAATGCTGACCTCTCCACATTGAGAATCTCCTTAAATGTGTTCGGGTTTTAAAACAGTAGATTCTCCTACATAAAACTTCACCACAGGTTGAGGTAAATTTTTGAAAATGAGTCAGACAACAGCTATTGACTGAGGACTATGTACCTCATTATTCAAGTGGTGATGTGCATGATTTAAAACATAGGAATTGATACCTATAAGCATAAAGCTGGGTGTCTAGCATTGCTAAAAATGTTCAAACAGGAAGTCTGAGGGAACAAGCATTCACAGCATTCATCATGAAAGGAATCTAGTGACTCCTGCTTTAGCTCTTACTGGAATACATGTTCTTCACACTGGGAAGAATGAGTGGAGCTGTGCAAATGAACATGAAGAAAAATAAGACCACGAGCCTTTGGTAACTGAAAATTCAAAACAGCAAGTGGAAACAGACTATGCTGATGTTATCTCTCCTCTTTGAAAATCACAAATTTGCAGTGTCAGCTTTGGGATGGACTTGTAGGATTGGTTTGGGAAGATAGAACAATCTATTTGTTCTTTAATTTTACATACTTTTCTTCTTTTAAAAGCTGTATTTTCTAGTCTTCATACTCCTAGATATTTGCTGAATTCATTTAAAAAATGCTTACTTAGTTACTCATGATCATTGGTTGCCCAGCACCAAATGGTCAGTTAGGGGTGTGGCTCCATGCTTGAAGAAATTTGAACTTTATAAAGGATCAAGTTGAGTGGACTCCATAGAGAGCTGTGTATGACCTGCTGGGACCTGGTGTAGTGTAACAGCCTTTCGAAAACCTAAGGCTATTACCCTGTAGTGCCAGAGAGAATTGCTGCCTCTTTTAATCTCCCTAAAAGAGAGTCCTCAAAGGACCTTCCAGTTTGATCTGTAAAAGTAGCCAGCAAAGTCAAGTGATGAGATCATCCTAGGAAGCCTTGGTGCTCAGTTGGAGGCACTGGGGAGGCAGAAACTTAGCCTAGAAAAGCACTTTCCACAGTGGATTTTCTGAGATGTCAGTGTTGGGTTTTGCAGAGCACAATAAACTTTATAAAACATAACTCACAAAAAATGTATAGCATTAAAAAAAAACATTTAAAATTGTATTTTATAGTCTTTGTACTCCTAGATGTTTGTTGAATTCCTTAAAAAATGTTTCTTACTCTTAATCATTGGTTGTCCAGTGCCAAATGGTCAGCCCTGAAAACATACATGCAGGTAACATTATGCAGACTGAACAGGTTACATTTAGGAATATATGTATATGTGTGTGTATAAATAACAAAATATATATGTGTATAATAATAATTAGTTAAAAAAGTCTTGAATTTGAAGGAGTGACAAAAGGGATATATGAGAGTATTTGGAGGGAGAAAAGGTAAGGGAAAATGCTGTAATTAAATTCTAATCTCAAAAAAAATTAAGATTAAAAAAAGAAGCACCCAGACATCTTATGGTAAGAAAGTAGAACAAATTATGGCACCCCATTAAAATGGAATATAACTCAATTATAAGATTAATTATCAAGTTCTTAATAGACACAGATGAAGGCTGAGGAGGACACTTCATGGTACAGTTTTGTTTCTCATGTGAGCCCTTGATTTGAGCCCTAGCACTGAGGATAATCACAAAAATACTTGGAAGTGATGGGACATGGTGGTAGTGTCAGAACTCAAGAAAGGTGGGAGGCCAGTGAAATTGAGGACAGCTTGGGGCACAGAATGAGATTTTATGAAATAATTTATTAAAGGAGAGAGAGAGAGAGAGAGAGAGAGAGAGAGAGAGAGAGAGAGAGAGAGAGAGAGAGAGAAATTTTATGGAATAAATAGGAATAAGTATTTAAGATTTCTAGAATTTAAGGCAAAGTATATTTGATATAATTTAAAGTCACAGTTGATATAATGTATTCTAAAGAAGATTCTGTACAAAATGGAGGAGACTAGGAAATAATTGGGTCAAGATCATATTCACTAATAAGAAAATCATGGAATTTAAAAAAATGTAATCGACAAAGGAAAGCCTAACATTCTATTTGGAAGATTGAAGATGTGGTAAGAGAAGTCGTTTTACATTAAGGTGATTGTTATACCTGAGATAAAATTAGGAGAATCTTCCATGTCACGAAGGACACAGGAGATCTGCTCAATTAGTGTGTGCTGGAGAGAGATGCTCTTTGTCTAAGACTTCACTCCTTTCAGACTATGTCTTCAGGGTAAGACGTCTATGCTTCCTTCTATCTTATTAGTGCTGCTGAGATGTGACTAGGAAAGTCCGTAATTCTGGGCTTTGTGATAGAGAGGGTAGGTAGTAAGGAAAACGGCGATAGAAATCACACCAGTACATATTGCCTAGCACTGTAAGTGTGGTATCCAGGATTTTGTTCTAAAATCTGTGAGCTGTGAGCAGATGAGAGAACTAAGGCATGCTTCCTTTGTGCAAGACAAGTGATGTCCTGGCCGCCCAGTTTTCATATTTGTGTGGTTTATAAGAATTCTAAGTAAAATTGTAGGGAAAAGTTTAGGGAATGTTGGTAATAAGAAAATATAACCATGAGGGACTTTTAACTGTGCTGTCACCTGGAAATCAGTTGTGAATTTCAGAAAATGGATGCTCTGGTGTTTGGAAAGGGAAGAAAAAGGGAGACCTGAGGCAGCTAGGTGCTGGAATTAATTGCTTCTAGAGAAATAAAAGTGTGGTTTTCAGCATTGGTCTCACTGCGGTGGACTTTTGCAGAAGGAAGAAAGGATATGGGGCACCCAGAGAAAACATATTTCATGAAATCTCCATGGGAGACATTTAATTTGCCTTTTTCCCAACCATTGAGTAACTACATTCATAACTCTGATCAGACTTCCTTTTGAGAGTCTCATGCTTATGGTATGTGATATTTCAAAATTATTTTATTACATTTAAATCCATTAACAGTGGTTTTTATGTTGCTACTTAGAGGCAGCACTTCCACTGGAAGGAATTAATTTTAGTGCGTCATTCTTTTCTTTACCAACACCTAGCTGGGCATTTTTCATACAAAGTTTCTTTTATACAAATAGTGATTATATTTATCTTTATTTCTACCTTAGTAATTTGTTTCCATTTACTTGTCTTATGATCCTGGCTAAGATTTGTAGTAAGATTTATGATTTTATTTTATGTGATTTGTCATTTTCTTCCTAGATGTTCTTGTAATTAATAGATTGACACTGTTCTATTTCTATTTCTTCCTTACACACACACACACACACACACATACACACACACACACACACACACATACACACATACACACACACACACATACACACACACACCTTTTACTTATTTTGTTCTTTTATTATGCTCACTAAATTTTCATTATTATCTTATGTAGTAGCAGTGAAATCATAATTTTCCCCCACCCTTAACTTATAGGTAAGCATTCAATCTTTGCATTTCTGTAGGGTGTTATCTATAGAATTTTTCAAGATGATTTCAATCAATTTGAAGAGTATTCTCTATTTTACATTATGAATGGGTGTTGAAATCTCTCAATGCTTTATGTGCATTGCTCGTAATTGTGTACAGATGTAAATTTTATTATGTATATATATATACACATATATATATATATTCCTGTGGATCTTTCTCTTTACCCTATAATAGATAAAGATGGTAAGTAAAGAATTTTTACATATATGGAATAATCTCAACCTGATCCAACCAACACCATTTATGAAGCAGACGTTATAACACTTTTTGGTGCGTTTTTTAATCCGTCTTTGTGGGGAAAAAAAGGAACTCATCGACACAAAGTTGACCAAATAAACTAAAATTTTACTGATGCTCTAATGGTCACACAGACACACAAACACACACACACACACACACACACACACACACACACACACACACTCCACCCCACTATATGTGTACACATCCTTGTGGAGGGTACATATATCCACTTGCATGCATGTTAATGCTGGAGGACAACCTCAGGTGTTTTGTTCTCAGCTAAGGGTTTGTTTAGTTTTCTTTTTGGTTGTTGTTGCTGTTTGGTTAAAGGGTCTCTCAGTAGCCTGGAGTCTGCTGATTCCACTAAGCTGGCTGGCCAGCAAGTTCCAGGTATCTGCCTGTCTCCACCTCCTGGTGCTGGGATTGCAAGAGTGTGTCATGATCCCCATCATTTAATAAAAGCCCTAGAGACTGGACTCAGCTCCTCATTTTTTTTTTGTTTGTTTTTGTTGTTGTTGTTTTGTTTTGTTTTTCGTAGCAATCACTTTACCAACAGAGTCATTGCCTTAGATTCTTTCTTATGTGTGTTATATCACTGCTGCCTTCTTTTAAGTTACTTGGCAGCCAATGATGGTGTAAAAGCACAATGATAGCAAATGTCTTTTCACTTACACACAGTCTTGCTTCATTGTTTGGGGTTGTGTTAACTGTAAGCCTCTCTAAAAGTTTTTTCTTTGTGTCTGAGCATCCACTATGTTTTGTATCAAGCATTTTGAAAAATCCTGACGTTTAATACACTGCTGTCTCATTATCTTAATACGTAAGTGTTACTTTTTCCAGACTTCACCTACACGTCTAGATTAACACCTCAGGTGTTATAATTCAGTTGTCAATATTCTCTTTAGCACCCTCACAAATAGCAATATTCAGTCGTCTCGGAGCAGTTTTTAGTTGCTTTAGCCTGCTGGTTCTCAGCTTTTAGCATGCATCAGGATCAGCAGGAAGGCTTTTAAAAAAATGTAGCAAACCAGCCTCATCTCCCATAAATTCAGATTCCTAGTAATCTGCAGATATGGGGGTTGGTGCACTTTTAACAAGCTCTACGGTGGTGCTGGTTTCTGGACTTCATTTGCTGATTTCAAATATCTGACCCATCTATTGTATCCACTGGAAAACCTCAGAAAGAAAGTTTGAAACTTCATCTGTGATGGACAGTCTATGATAATGATCACACCATAGAGATGATGAACTTGTACCTGGAGATTTGTTTATTACAAAACACTCTCATATCAAATATAGTTTTAAACACACAGTCATGTGAGTTAATTAATATTATTAAATCCTTTTCTCACAGCAGGATGTTGACACTTTTGAAGTGCTGAGTGGATTCCCAAAGTTTCCTTGTAAATAAGCTCCAGGCTTATTTTGAATCCATCACAAATCCTTCCACTTGATACACTAGAATAACTGCTTTCATATCCATTGCTGGTTTTTGTCCCTCCAGCAACCTTAAGCAATAAAGTGAAATATAAATATTTCTATTGTGTAGATGAGACTTGATGTACAAGAGAACAACTTTCTTAAATAAACACAGACAGCCTTGAGTCCTGGCTGTACCTAACAGACACCAGCTTAGCTATAACGAGAAAACAGCTTCCAGTCAGTCTTATTTTAATTTTTACCACCTGTTGGAAATGTTATGCTACACCAGTGCTGAAAATATTCCTCCAGCTGGAAGGAGGCCCTGTATCTCATACACCCCTGCTCTGACTCCTAACAGATACCTGACTGTGTGCCAGAGGTGTAAAAGGAAGAGTGGGTGGGTACAGTGTTGTGCATCCATATTCTTAACCTCTGGCCAGGCTGAGGGTGGAGAATCCCCAGAGTTCAGGATTTGGAGACCTACCTAGATGGCAAACAGAGACTCAAGCAAAACTAAATCAACAAAACCTAACAGGACCTCACTTTGCAAATGTATGTAATGCCACTGTACAATTGTTATGTCCTCTAAGTACGGAAAGTGAGACCTTTCTCAACATGAAATAACTATTAGCAAAGACCTCTTCAGTCTGAGTAAAGGAAACCTATTTATGCATGACTATCATTAATTTACATTAATTATCCAGAGAAATGAGAGACAAAGTTAACTTTCTTTTACTTCACTTATTTATTTATTCTTTCACCTTATCTCTTCTTTCTGTCTCTGTCTTTCTCTGTCTCTGTGTGTTTGTGTGTTTGTGTGTATGTGTGTGTGTGTGTGTGTGTGTGTGTGTGTGTGTGTGCATACACTTACGAACATACCTCAGCAAGTGTTGACATCATAGAAAAAGTTTCAGAAGTTAGTTCATTTTTTTCTACCATGTTGGTTTTAGAGACCCAAATCAGGTCATAACATACGTGACTTTTTCCTCTCTCTCTCTCTCTCTCTCTCTCTTCCTTTCCTTCCTTCTTTTCTTCTTTGTTTCTTTCTTTTGTAAACCCATTTTGTTATAACTTCTTTTTTCTTTTTTTAACTGAAAATGGATTTTTTATCAATTGTAATCTGATTATGATTTCCCCTCACACAACTCCTCACAGTTCCTTTCTACCCCCACCTTCCATCCCTTTTTATCTCTCCTTTTTTATGTCTCTCCTTAGAAAAAATAATAAAACAAAATAAACAAAAACAAACAAGTCAGAATAGAACAATACAAACAAATGGAAAAAAAGACAAAACCAAACAAAGCCACAGAAACATGTATGAACGAAGGGACACAATTCCACACACACAGCAATTCTATAAAAACCTAAAAAAGGAAGATATAATATATATGCAATAGATCTAAGTGATTAAAAGAAAACAGACAAAAATGCCCCGACACAACATTACGAGACAAAGATGGCACTGAGTTCATTTTCTGTTGGCATCTACTGTCTGGCATGGAGCCTACCCTGAAGAGTGGTTTGTTTACACAGTGAATCTCCCATGAAGAAAACAAAATTTTCATTTGCAAATTAGAAATAATTTCTGGGTTAGGGATGGGGGCATGTGTATACTTCTTTCACATCTAGGAGTCCATCTGGTGTAGACCCGTGTAGACCTTGTGCATGCTGTCACAGTCTCTGAATTCATGTGTGCCTTGGTCACGCTGTGTTTAGAAGACCTTGTTTTCTTGTCGTCCTCCATCTTCTAAAGTTCTTACACTCTTTCTGCCTCCTCTTTCTCAGAGCTCCCTGAGCCCTGTGAAGGAGGATTCAATGGAGACATCCCATTTAGGGTTGAGTGTTCCAAGGTTTCTTCACTCTTTGTACATTGCTTGGGTGTGGGTCTCTGTATCTGCTCTGGTTTGCTGCATGCAGAAGCTTCTTTGACGATGCTTGATCAAGTTACTGTCATTAGGAGTCTGTTATTGCTATGATCTTCTAGCAGAATAGTAGTGTTTGGTTTTCTATTAGGCTCATGGCCTATCCAGTCTCAGATTCTTGGATGCCTAGGCAGTACTAGGTGTGAGTTCCATCTCACGCTGTGGGCCTGAAATCAAATCCCATCTTGGTTGGTTACTCCCACAAGCATCATGCCATTATTGCACCCTCGTATCTATCAGGGGTCCCTGAAAACATCACGGCCGTCAGGGAATTGATCCAGGTGAGGTCCAAATGAAATTTGGGTTCAGCTCAACTTAGCCAGTGCTGGGCCAAAACTTCTTCTGAATTTTTAGGCCAAGTGTTTTATTATTTACACATTTAAACACAGTAAGACCTTGGAAAAGTGTTTCCATGTGACAATCACAACAAAGCTTTAGGCGTGGCTATATTGAAACTGCCTTGCTAAGTAGTTCCGTTTTTATAATTTTTTTATTTTATATTTTTATTTTCCCCTTTTATTAAAAATAGATTCTTTTCTCATACAATATATCCTGATTAGTTTCCCTTCCCTCTATTCCTCCCAGTTCTTCTCCATATTCATCTCCCATTTAGATCCACTCCCTTTCTGTCTCTCATTAGAAAAGAACAGGCTTCTAAGCGATAACATCCAAACAACAAAATAATATATAATAAGATAGAAGAAAGACCATTACCTTGAAATTGGACAAGGCAAAGCAACAGAAGGAAAACAGCCCTAAAGAAGGTGCAAGAATCAGATACCCACACGTTCACACATTCGGAAGTCCCATAAAACGACTAAGCTGAACGCTATAATATATATGCAGAGGACTTGATGTAGATGCCTGATGGCCATGTGGTTGCTGCCTCAGTCTCTGTGAGTTCATAAGAGTTTTGCTCAGCTGATTTGGAGAACCTTGTTCTCCTGGTGTCCTCCATTGTCTTTGGCTCTTCCACTCTTTCCACCTTCCAAAGAAAGGGCATGTTTCTAAGGAGAGACCAAAAGGGAAGCTCTCCGACAGGGTTCCCTGAGCTCTGAGGGAAGGGATTTGATGAAGACATCCTATTTAGAGCTGTGTGTTCCAAGGTCTCTCTCTGTATAATGTCTCACTGTGTTTGTTACCATCTGCTATAGGAGAAAGCTTTTCTGATACTGCCTAAATAAGGCACTGATCTATGTATGAATATAGCAGAATGTTATTAGCAGTCATTTTATTGTCACTATTTTTAGACCAGTAATATTTGGTTGTATCCTAGGTCTTTGGGCTCTCTATTCTCTGGTTTTTGGTCACCCCAGCAATATCAGGTATGGGTTCCATCCAGTGGAGTGGGCCTTAAGTCAAATCAGACATTGGTTGGTTACTCCCACAAGGCAAAGTACATCTCTTTAGCAAAGTACCCGTGATCTTTCCCTCATAAATGAGTTCTATTGGCTGAGAAACAGTGCTTAGGAGTCTGGGGCTAGGGAGGAAGAGTTTGTAATAAGTATAATAGCAAACTCTTTTGCAAAGCACATACAACCTCTCATGAGGATGGGCCCTATTGACTGAGAGACAATGCTCAGGATTCCGGGGGTTTAATGAGGATTGGCTTTACAGAATAGCAAACATTATTAGATGTTAACACATCCATTCCTAGTCTTCTGGATGAAAAAAAAATGTCCTTTGCTTTCATTGAAGAAAAAAGTCTGCATGTTTAGCAATTCTGTTTTCTCTAGTGCTTATCTTCAAGTTTGGAACCTCATGGGAGGATTAGCTGGTTGGTGTTTACCTTCCAGTATTATGAACGTTAGTAGAGGTGAAGGTTCTCTGTAGGCACCAACTCTACTTCTCTGTGTTCAATGAGTTGTGTAGGTGTTGTCTTCAGCATTAGAGCCTTACCTAATGTGTGTGAAGATCAATCAATAGCCTTGGCAATATCCTGTGCTGTCTGGGGGTTTCCATGTGATTCCTTTGGTCAATAACTCAAGTAGATGTAACCCATTCCTAGTTCAGGAAGCTTCATTTAGTGAAAACGGATATCCAGTTGATGCTTGGACCCCCCATCCCCATTATTTTGAGATTTCATTTAGATCAACTTCATATATGTATATATTTCAGGAAGCTTCTACTGTGTTATGTTTCCATCCTACCCCTGAAATGACCTTTAATTTTAGCTATCCCTCCCCATATTGTCTGTTATCTCACTGTTCTCTTACCATCCCAATTTGATCCTCCCATTCCAGTACCCCCACTTGTCTATCCATAAATATCTATTCTATTTCCCATTCCAAGGTGAGCCATCCATATCCCTTAGTAACTTACTCTATACCTAGTCTCTGTGATTATACAAATTATAGCTTGGTTATGAATGATTTATCAACTAACATCCACATGTAAATGAATACATACCATATTTGTCAGTTTGGGTCAGAGTAACCTCACTTGGGATGACGTCTTTCTAGCTCCATCCATTTACCTTCAATTTTCATTATTTTTTTTATTTATTTATTTATTTATTTATTTATTTATTTATTTATTTATTGCCCAGATATTCTTCTTACTTTATTTTTATTTATTTTATTAAATTTCCTATTCATTTTACATACCAACCACAGTCTGAACTGAATGTACCAGGCTCTGCTGACTCCTCATGGGAGACCTTGCCTTGGAGGATGTGGAAATGGGAGGTTGGTTGGAAGGGGAAGGCTGGGGTGCAGGAGGAGGGATTTTATTTATTTATTTTTTTTAATAATAATCCATGGTGTAAATTTGCCACATTTTCTTTTACCATTCTTCTTTTTAGGGACATCTAGGTTGTTGCCAATTTCTAGCTATTATGAATACCAATGAACATGGTTGAGCAAGTGTCTCTGTGGTAGGATGAAGCAACCTTTAGGTATCTGCCCAAGAATGTTACAGCTGGATCTTGAGGGAGATTGATTCCCATCTTCCTGAAGAACTACCACACTATTGGTGAACTTATTTAGTGCTGTGGATATCGCTATATGTAAATAAACTCTGATTGGCCAATAGCCAGACAGGAAGTATAGGCGGGACTAACAGAGAAGAGAATTGAGGGAACAGGAAGGGAAGAGAGAGACTGCCTGGAGCCGCTGCCAGGACAAGGAAGATGTAAGGTACCAATAAGCCATGAGCCATGTGGCAAAGTAAAGATTAATAGAAATGGGCTAAATATAAGAGTAAGAGCTAGACAATGACAGGCCTGAGCTAATGGCCAAGCAGTTTAAATAATGTAAGAGTCTGTGTGTTTATTTTATAAGTGGGCTCTGGGACTGGCAGGACTTGGTGGCGGGAGCTGGAGAGAAATTCTCCAGCTACAAATGGCGTCCAACGTGGTGGCAAGAGTTTCCACCTAAAAACTTAGAAAAAAGATTCTAAAACGGAGCTAAAAACAGCTTCCTAATTGTCTCTCTCAAATGAGCGGTAGCTGCCGGTTTGAGCTACTGGCGGGTTCCTAGCGTGCGCTCTCGACCTGCAGTATGGTGGGAATGAGGCCTCTGCAAGTAGCACATTAAGCTGTGTAGTGGATTTAGCCTTTGCTAGTACAAAACAAAAACAGAGGTTTCTGGGCTACACACTACTTTGGTAAAAGTGTAGACCCACTATTTCTGAGAGTTACGGCTCCCAGAGCTGGCGGAAAGCAGACCACCGCCATGTTGGGAAGCTGAAGTGGGCGGAGCCAGCAGCCACTGCGCCATTTCAGGCTTAGAAGGCTACAGTTTAAAAGGAATAGGCTCAAGCTAATATAAAAAAATAAGCCACGTAAAGATGGCTACCACACAGAAAATCTGGATTATGTACTCTTTGATATTCATAACTGCAGAAAAACATTTGATTGTAAAAGCTGTTGAGTTATGCCAAAATGTATATTTTAAAGGTACCTTGACTTCAAAATTTGGATATGAGGATATGTTGCTTTGGAAAAGAGTCTCTGCTTTTGTTTCCACAGAAAGCCAGAGACTATGGATTTGTTCCAGATTAAGATACATCAGGTTTGACCAGCCAAGACCCCCTAAAAGGTCTCCAGTGACACCATGGCCCAGATGATTCAACATCCAGAATGGTTTCAAGGCAACTGGCTCAGACGATACAGCCTCATGGACTACTCCATAGTCCTAAAATTTTCTTTGTGTCCCCATAAGATACAGCGCCCCCCTCCAGCAGGAAGTAATAAGAGAAGCTACGCCCAAATTCCCAAATATACCAAGCTGGCTTTAGAGATGGAATTGGCTCACTCCCCCTCTAAACCCAGACATATTGCTCAAAAAAAAAAAAAATGGCTAAGAGATTCTTGTGTCCCAAATCAGAAGAGCCCTCTGGTGTGGGACAGAGAAAAACCAATATTTTTATTTAAAGCAGGTTGATTATAAATACAATCTCTTTCTAAAAAAAAAAGGGGGGATAGTTTAGATATGATAGGATGAAAGGGTAGATTAATGAACCTACTTTTAAAGAGTAACAACTTGTTTAAAATGTTTTACATTGCTATAGATTTTAGTTTATTGATACAAATTTAAACTTAATTTTGTTATACTGTATATATATTTCTATTCTTGTTTGAGGTATTATGTTTATGTAACTCATTTAAAATTGTAATTGATAATTAAAAAATAGATTAATAGTTAGTCATCTATGATAATATTTGTAGCCATGTTACTTAAGTCTTCTAGGTATACATAGATATATTTCAGATAGATAGGTAGTCTTCAAACACTTCAAAGACCTACAGAATATGGCATTTAAAATGTTTTAAAAATTTAGACTTTTTGGACAGTGAGACATGTCTGCTCCTGACAGCACCGATTTACTTCAGAGAGAAGGATGGGCATCGAAGACACTCCATATGGAGTTTATCTTCACCTTGACAAAAATAGCCATTTGGGCAAGAAACTGTTCTTGCCTGGACTGCTTGATCAACTGGACATGCAGGACCCATAGAAAGGTGACCACTGAACTTTGCTTGACAAAATGGTCCTTCAGGTTCCTGCTTTGCAGAGAAAACTGCCAGACATTCTACAAGACACAGAGAAAAGTGAATAAGAGACTCTAGGCCTGTGGGCTGAAGACAGATGCCCCAACTTTACAAGAAAACTTTGGATGACTGTCCAGGCTCAGCTGTCTCTGTCTACCCTGCAAGACTCCCAAAAGTTGCTTGCATCCTTCTCCCATTTCTCAGGCAGTATTATATCCTTCTGAGGTCTTTGATGTGGTTAAAGACTAGATACTTACAATTTTCCTTAGTTATAATAAAAGATAAGTTAGATATAAAACCTTAAACTCACAAATATAAGATAGATAGGATCTCTTCTTTAATATTGTAACTGTAATAATTCTTGCTTGATAATTGTTTTGTTATATGCAATTTTACTATGTTAAAGTTAAAACCTTCCTTTTTAAAAAAAAAAGAAGAAAAGGGAAAGTGCTGTGGATATCGCTATATGTAAATAAACTCTGATTGGCCAATAGCCAGACAGGAAGTATAGGCGGGACTAACAGAGAAGAGAATTGAGGGAACAGGAAGGGAAGAGAGAGACTGCCTGGAGCCGCTGCCAGGACAAGGAAGATGTAAGGTACCAATAAGCCATGAGCCATGTGACAAAATAAAGATTAATAGAAATGGGCTAAATATAAGAGTAAGAGCTAGACAATGACAGGCCTGAGCTAATGGCCAAGCAGTTTAAATAATGTAAGAGTCTATGTGTTTATTTTATAAGTGGGCTCTGGGACTGGCAGGACTTGGTGGCGGGAGCTGGAGAGAAATTCTCCAGCTACACCACACTGACTTCCATAGTGGCTGTACAAATTTGTATTCCCACCAGCAGTGAATGAGTGTTTCTCTTACTCCACATCTTCACCAGCATGAGCCGCTGTTTGTTTTATTGATCTCAGCCACTCTAACTGGTTTAATCTCAAAGTGGTTTCAGTTTGCATTTCCATGATAACTAAAGATGTTGAACATTTCTTTAAGTGCTACTCAGCCATTTGACATTCATCTTTCGAGAATTCTCTGTTTAGAACTGTACCTCAATTTTGATTGTTTTTTTTTAATTTCCAATTTTTTGAGTTAATTATATATTTTGGAAATTAGCCCTCTATCAGATGTGTAGTTGGTAAAAATATTTTCCCATTCTGTAGCTTGTTGCTTTGTCCAAATGATGGTGTCCTTTGCCATACAGAAGCTTTTCACCTTCATGAAGTCTTGTTTATTAATTGTTATTCTTAGTTCTGTGCTATCAGTATACTGTTTAGGAAGTTATTTCCTGTGCCAAGGAGTTCAAGACTATTCTTGACATTCTCTTCTATCAGGTTCAGTGGACTAATTTTATGTTGAGGTCTTCGATACATTTTGAGTAGAGTTTTGTACAAGGCTATAGAATGGATCTATTTGCATTATTTTACATGTATGACTATACAGTGTGCCCAACACCATTTATTGAAGATATTATCTCTTGCAGTGTCTATTTTTTCTTTCTTTATCAAAAATCATATATCCATTGATGTGTCAACTTATTTTTAACATTTCATTTCAATTCCATTGTTAAACGTGTCCAGTTTTTGTGCCAATAATATACTATTTTTAGTACTATAGCTCTGCAGTACAATTTGAGATAATTGTACCTCTAGAAGTTCCTTTATCAATTAGGACTGTTTCAGCAATCCTGTTTTTTGTTGTTGTTGTTTGTTTGTTTTTTGTGTGTATGTGTGTATTTCCACATGAAGCTGAAAATTACCTTTCAAGTTCCTTGAAGAATTGTTAAAATTTGGTGGAGAGTAAGTTGCATTTTAATATTGCTCTAGTAGTATAGAAATTTTTAGTATATTAATCCTACCTATCCTTGAGTATGGGAGATCTTTCCACCTTCGGTAGCTTCTTCAGCTTCTTTCTACAATGTCTTAAGATTTTTATCATAAAGTATTTTATATTTTTGAAGGTGGAGAGTAAGTTGCATTTTAATATTGCTCTAGTAGTATAGAAATTTTTAGTATATTAATCCTACCTATCCTTGAGTATGGGAGATCTTTCCACCTTCGGTAGCTTCTTCAGCTTCTTTCTACAATGTCTTAAGATTTTTATCATAAAGTATTTTATATTTTTGAAGACTATTGTTTCCCTGCTTTCTTTCTTAGTTCATTTGGCACTTGTATTTAGGAAGGGTACTGATTTTTGTGTGTTAATTTTGTATCCAGCTACATTGGTGGAAGTGTTTATGAGCTAAGCAAGACACCCTTGTCTTGTTCCTGATTTTATGGAATTTGCTGTTAGGTTTTGTTTTTTTTTTTTTTTTTTTTTTCCATTTAAGTTGATGCTGCGTTAAGGGCTTGGTGTAAATTGGCTTTACTATGTTGAAGTATGTACTTTATATGCCTATTCTCTCCAGGACTTCTTTTCATGAAGGTGTGTGGGATTTTGTTAAAGGTCTTTTCTGCACCTAATGAGATAATCATGTGGATTTTGCCTTTAGTCTGTTTATATGATGGACTACATTTAATGATTTGTTTATTTCAAACAATCCTTGAATCTCTGGCATGAAGCTTATTTGATCATAGTGGATGATCTTTCTGATGTGTTCTTAGATTTGTTTTGCCAGTATTTTGTTGAAAAATTTCACATCTATGTTCATATGGAAAATTGCTCCATAATTCTGTATCTTTGTTGAGTCTTTATGTGGTTTGAGTATCTGGATAACTGTGGTTTTGTAAAATTAACTAGGCAATGTACCTTCTGTTTCTATCATGTGGAACAATTTGAAGAGTATTGATTTTAATAATTCTTTGTAAGTCTGGAAGATAAAACTATCAGGCCCTAAGTTTTTTCTTTGGTTGGGGGATTTTCAATACTTGTTTTATTTACTCGGAGTCTTAGGTCTGTTTAAATTACTTTTCTCATCTTGATTTAACTTTGATAGCTTGTATACATCTGGAAACTTGTCCATTTCTTTTAGATTCTCCAAATTTGTGTAGAACGGCTTTTTAAAATATATCATTATTATTTGGATTTCCTAGGTGTCTGTTGTTATGTTCATCTTTTTGTCTCTATTATTTTTTTAATTTGGATCTTCTCTTTCCACCCTTTTCTCAGCTTGGCTATGGATTTGTCAATCTTAGTGATTTTCACAAAGTGCCAAGTCTGTGTTACATTTAATCTTGGTATTATTTTTGTTTGTTTCTTACTGCTTTATTGATTTCAGCCATCAGTTCAATTATTTCTTTCAGTCTATTCTTTTTAGATGTTATTTCTTCTTTTTGTTCTAGAGATTTCAGGTATATGGTTAAGTTACAAATATTAGACTGCTCCATTTTTTATGTAGGCAATTAGAGCTGAGTCTTTCGAACTGTCTTTTAAGTATATTTTATTTTCATTTTCATATTCCAAGGTTTTTAATTTCTTTTTTAATTCTGTCTTGACTCAATTTTCACTCATTAGTGACTTATTTGTTTTCCATGTGTTTGTAAGCTTTCTGTTGTTTCTGTTGTTGTTAATATCCTGTTAATCCATGGTGGCCACATAGGATGGAGGGTATTATTTCAGTCTTCCTGTATCTGTTGAGACTTGTTTTGTGTTAAAGCAAGTGGTCAGTTTTGGAGAAAGTTCTATGAGCTGTTGAGAACAAGGTACATTCTTTTGTGTTTGGGTGAAATATTCTATAAATATTTGTAGGTCCATTTGGTTTATGATGGCAATTAACTCCAGCATTTCTGTTTAGTTTTCTTCTGGATGACCTGTCTATTTGCAAGAATAAGGTACTGAAGTCATCTGCTTTTACTGTTAAAGGGTCAATATGTGACTTAAGTTGATGTAACACAAATTTCTAAATGGTCTTATTTATAAAAAAAACTCAGAAACCAGATATTGGAGTGAAAGCTAGAAGATCAGAGAGACAGAAGAAGCACAGGCAACCTCACCTAGCCAACTCCTCAGCCGATTCTGTTTCCACGAATCCTCAGACTGAAAACCTCGGAGTCCTCACCCAGAAGGGATCTCAACTGTACTACATAAAAGCCTAAAAGCTTAAAAGCCTCTAGTTCCTGGTTCTCACACCTTAGATACCTTTCTGCTTCCTACCATCACTTCCTAGGATTAAAGGTGTATGTCTTTCCCAAGCAAGACATGAGATCTCAAGTGCTGGGATTAAAGGTGTGTGTCACCATGCCTGGCTGTTTCCAGTGTGGCCTTGAACAAACACTGATCCGGATGGATTTCTGCCTCCTGAATGCTAGAATTAGGCATGTGCTACCACTACCTACCCTCTATGTTTAATATAGTGGCTGTTCTGTTCTCTGACCCCCAGATAAGTTTATTGGGGTGCATAATATATCAACTACAAGTTTTACTCATGTTTCTTTTACGAATATGTGGGTCCTTGGGTTTAATGTGTAAATGTAAAGCAGTATACTATCCTTTCAGTGGATTTCTCTTCTTATGAGTATAGTAACCTTCCCTATCTCTTTTGATTATTTTTGGTTTGTGGTCTATTTTGTCAGATATTAAAATGGCTACATTTGCTTGCTTTTTAGTTTCGTTTGCTGAGAATATTATTTTTCTATTTTTTTACCCAGAGGTGCAGTCTACTGTATGATAAGATGTGCTTCTTGGATAGATCCTGTTTTTTAATCCATTCTGTTTGTCTCTGTCTTTTTACTAATATATTGATATTGAGAGTTGCCAATGAACAGGGTTTATTGATTTTAATTATTTTCTTGTTGTGGTGTAGATACTCCCTACTCTTGATTTTGCTGGTCTGATATTATTTATTCCTGGTGTTTTCGTGGGTGTGGATACCTTCTTCAGTTTGAAGTATTCCATCTAACACCTTCTGTAGGGATGCATATTTGGATGGATACAGTTTGAATTTGGTTTTATCATGGAGATCTTTCTCCTTCTATTATGATTGAAAATTTTGATGGGTATAGTAGTCTGGGCTGGCATTGGTAGTCTCTCATACTTTGTAGAACATCTATCAAGGCCCTTTAAGAAGTCAGATGTTAGCCAGGTGGTGGTAGCACAAGCCTTTAATCCCAGTGATCGGGAGGCAGAACCATGCAGATCTCTATGAGTCTGAGGCCAGCCTGGTCTATAGAGCAAGCTCCTGGACAGCCACCAAAGCTACACAGAGAAGCCCTATCTTGAAAAACAAATAAAAAAAAAGGAGTCAGATTTCACTGTAATAGGTCTGTCTTTAAATGTCTTTAAATTTTTTTGTTCTGTATGTTTAGTGTTTTGATTATTATATACTACGGGGAATTTCTTTTCTGATCCAGTCTATTTGATTTTCTATATGTTTCTTGTTCCTAGATAGACAGCTCCTTCTATAGATTACTGGTATTTTCTTCTATGAATTTGTTGTAAATATTTTCTGTACCTTTAGCCTTGGTTTCTTCCCCTTCCTCTATTCTTATTATTCACAGGTTTGACTTTTTTATGGTGTCTGGCTAGTTTTATGTCAACTTAGCACAAACCAGCATCATTAGAGAAGAGGGAGCCTCAACTGAGAAAATATCTCCATACAAACAAGCTGTAGGCAAGAATGTAGAGCATTTTCTTAACTAGTGGTTGATGGGGGAGAACCCAGCCCATTGTGGGTAGTTCCATCCCTGGGCTAGTGGTCCTGAGTTCTATAGGGAGCAGGCAGAGCAAACCATGGAGAGCAAGCCAGTAACTAGCACCCCACCATGGCCTCTGCATCTGCTCCTGCCTCCAGTTTCCTGCCCTCACTGCATTGGATAAGGAACTGTTACATGGAACTGTGAGTGAAATAAACCCTTTCCTCCTCAGGTTGCTTTGGTCACGGTGTTTTGTCACAGCAAATAGAAAGCCTAAATAAGACACCCGTATTTCCTGGATGTTTTGTGCCTTTTTTTTTTTTTTATTTAACATTTTCTCTGGCTGAAATATCTATTTCTTGAATCTTGTCTTTAGTGTCTGAGATGCTCTCTTCCATCTCTTGTACCCTGTCTGTGAAACATGCCTTTGAGGTTCCTAAATTTTTTGTTCTTAACTTTTTCTCTATTTAGATTTTCTTTATTTCTTCTATTTCCAATTAGGTCTTGTACTGTTTAATCCATTTCCTTCCACTTTTTGTTTGTATTTTCATAGATTTTATTAATGGATTTATTCATATCCTCTTTATGGACTTTAACATATTCATAAAGACTATTTTGAAGTCCTTATCTTGTGATTCAATAATATTGCATTGTTCGGAGCCTACTGCTGTAGGGCTGCTGAGCTCTAGTGGACACATAGGGTCCTGGTTGTTTTTTATTGTGTTTTGTGATTCAGCAATACTGCATTGCTTGCTCCAAGCCTGCTGTAGGATACAATATTGCCAAGCTCTAATAGAACATATTTTTCTGGCTGTTTTTTATTGTGTTTTTACACTGACATCTAGGCTGCTGGTTTGGGATGATTGCAATTCTAGGTGCCAAATCTTGTCTTTTTGTTGGGTCAGTGTTCCATTTGTTGGTTTCTGTTGCCACCTCTCTCTTGTTCTTAGGAGAGTGGTCGGTCTGGGTTGTTTTGTTGGGGATGCTTCTGAGATCCTACCAGGTGTGGCCACTGGGGATTTCTGGGTAGAATGTGTTTTAAGTATTGTGGACTGACACATAGGAATGGGCTTCGGCTAGAAGAGGAGGGAAGATGAAGAGGTCCACAAGGTGGAGAAAAGCAGTTTGTGCCACCAGGATCTGCATAATCCCTAGAGAATAGGACAGAGGGGGAGGAGAGGCCACAGCAGGTGACCTGCTCCATAGCCGGGCATGAGTCTGGGCGATGGGATTGAAGGACAGGAGGGAGAATGAAGATCGCCTTCCTGCTTCCAGGAGGGTCCCTAGGGAATGCCTTTGTAATCGGCAGATGAGACAAAGGGAAGCAGGGGGTGTGAGGAAGGCTGTAGGAGAAGCCCTGTGTGACTTGATGGAGATGGGTGCAGAGAAGAAGGGGAACCCATACCAGATGGTCTGCCATAGAGGTGGGGATGAGGCTTGGGTTTGAATTTGGAGAAGAGGAGGGAGAGCAGAGATTGACTATCTCCTTCTCTGGCTCCCATGGCTCCCAGGGACTTCTTTGAAAATTTCATAAGTACTTGGTACCACTGATACAATTTCATTAGTGAACACATGTATCATTGCCATTAATTTTCTAGGAACAATTACTAAATCAAATACTTCTTGACCACTGTAAAACCATAGAAAACAGTGTATCAACAATGAAATTTCAATATTGCCATTCTGACCTTATTTTTTAAAATTTAAGAGATTATTGATAGATCATGATTCAAAGCTTTGCTTTGCTCCAGGATAAATCACTGCCCAACACTCTGTGTGAAAAATTGAAGTAATGTATAGAATACCAAAATATTTGAAAGAATCCTCACCTCTGGAGTGAGAATGGCTTCATGTCCACCCAGTACCTTACACTTACTAACCAAAATCACCTGTTTAGCTTAACTGAGCTGCATTTCTCCATGTACACGATGATAATGGAGCTGGATAGGAATGAGATACCAGGATCTGAAGCCTTTCTCGGGTAAGCGGCTCTCACTACCGGTGAGAGTTAAGACTGTTGCTCTTTGAGTGTGTAATCAGGAGTGGCTCCATGGCCTCTTTGAACAACTTTTCTTGCGATTCCACTGGACAAACCAGTTGTCTCTGGCCTTCATCTTCACTTAGTTTGAAAGCATCTGTGGTAAGTGGCTCACAGCAGAGTCTGAAATGTTCCTGCCTGAGAGCTGACATGAGGCTTGCAGCAAACAGTCATACAAAGTGAAGTTCATAGGCAAAAATCCTGCATTAAAGACAGGATAATCCTATGTGTTCAAACACCAGGATGTTTATCATCTGTAACTGCATCCAGCCCCAAGCTGGTAAAGCAGGGCTGGCTGAATGCATTCACTTAGCATCAAGCCTTGGTTGTTTTCTTCTTGTCACAAACATATAGTCTCATTTAAGCCTGAAGGAAAAGGAGTATCCCCCGAGATACTGGATGATTTGTTTCAGGACCAATATGACTAGAGGAACATTTTAAAAAATGTTCCTTGCTCTAGGCTGGCATACTTTGTTTTCTCTCACAGAACTTATTGGCAGTCTGGGGCTATTCCAACTAATCAATAAATAAAGCCCAGTTAAGCCACATTTCTTTCTAGAAGCAAATAGCAATCAGTACATTAGTGTGTGAGCACAGGCTATGTCCATCAGTCGAATCAGTAAACAGTAAAGCCTGCTGCTTCAAGAAGTGAATTGGAGGGGAATGGCTGCCTCCAAAGCAAGCCTGTAGACAGTCTCATAGATGTGGTGCCATGTTTAATTACCCTGAGACTAAGTTCTACTCTGCATGTCCTGAGTTAAAATGCACAAGAACCCGCTTCTCTGGTTTATCATCCTTTTCTAAGACTTGGCTGTCTTCAGCTTTTATGTCCTAATGACTTTAAATCTGTTAATAACTATAAAGAATCCTTTCCTTATTATTTATTCCAGGCACTTTTATTTGCCTTATTTAATTTATATTCACACTGAATAAAAGGGGGCTTAAGTTTACAGTGGTCACAAGTGCTTTGTTTATTAGTTAATTTCAAGTTTATTGAAATGGTTTGTTTGCTTGCTTTATCTTCTCAGCTACATTGTAATCTCGTTAAAGACACAGAACAGGTCTCAATGAACTTGCAACCTTCAAGGAACTTTGCTTCGTAGTACTGAGTACATTTTTATTGATTGAATGAATGAACTAATAGAGTTGAAGATTAATTTATATTATAGGTAGTTGTATCTGGTGATACATACTTGTCCCCTAAAGCTAATGTTACCTGAGTTTTTTCTTTAATGAAATGAAATCAAGGAACACTGCTACAGAAAATGTCCCTGACCTTGAACAAACTATTGTAGTTCTTGAGCTTGATTTCCTGCATGAAACAGGAGAAAAAATAATTTGTGAATGACTCTCTAGATCTAAACTTCTGGGCAGTTGTCTCTGGAAAGGGATGGAATGAGATTTCCTGTATCACTTTTATAGCTCCTCATCTTTTTTGTTGTAATGGATCTATGAGATACAACACCTCAAAGTCTTGTGGGCCACAAGAATATATCATAGAGATTCAGGTGTGTATTAAAGCTATACTTTGACCAGTCAAGGGTCTGTCGAGAGGCTATTCATTTATTATGAATATTTGGTGCTATCCATCCTTTAATATTCCAGCTGTCTTCTACTATGAAATTCTTGCATGCCCAAATATTTCCAGACATGTTGAAATCCTAGGTTACTAACTCCCCCCCCTCCCGCATCCCCCCCCCCAGCACCCGCTGAGTCTAGGAGACAAGCTGGCTGGAGATGCATAGCTTTGCTTCTTGTGCAAATGAAGCTCAAACCATCTCCTACACTTAAGGCCTAATGGCTTTCCAGAGTAATGGACTGAGAACAAAAGAGGTTTTTACATATCAAAGTGGAAGGTAAGGTGGAGGAACATTCCTGAGGAGACAGAGAACTGCATGCCCAGGGAAAGAAAGGGCAGGCATTTTCTGTAGAAACAGACAGAATGGCATAGGAGAGAAGAGGAGAGACTGAGGTTCCGCAGAGGGTAAGCAGATCTTGGGTAGAGTTTTCTGAGTGCCAGGAGGAGAGAGCAGTGGACATGGAGAATGAGGAAACAGAGGACAAAGAAGAGGCTGGAACCATAGGAGTTTGATCTTTAGCAGGACTGTAAGCTAGGGAACTTGATGGAACTGAAGCTATGAAGACAGGATTTTATCTCAGGGAAATAAAGTAGACAGATACAGACCTTGGTATATCTAGAGTTGTTCCTGCCCTGAATGCCTGATGGAGCTATAGCTGTACTGATAGAATTTTGTCTTAGAGGGATAAAGTTGACAGACATAAGAACATAGTGTACGTAGATTTTTTTCCCCTCAGATATCCCACGCTGGATGTAGCTAAACTCCTAGACCCCTGGGTATTCTAGTCTCAAGAGCCCTTCCGGTTGTAATTCTTTCTTTATATGAGCACCAAGATCCTCTGTCCTCAGTAGCCATTATCAAATGCATTGTTATTCACAGAACAGGTTGGATACAGCAACTACATAACAAGAAAGTATGGCAGAAAATCAAGATTTAAATAAAGAAAGATTTCCCTAGCAGCTGCCATTTATTAGTACAGAGTTGGATGTAGAGTTACTCATAATTCACCTATCTGTAGACTGCATATCTCATGAGTTCAGGAAGAAATGTGTCTTGTTCACTAAAGCATGGTTTCTGGGACATTTAGTGAATGTATGTATGTGTGCCACACATGTACTTTGAAAAACTTAGAGTAGCCTGTGAGATTTGGGGGACTCTTAAAATAAGTACCACAAGCCACCCAGACTGAACAATGATGTTTACTGTCTCACAGTTCTGGATGCTACAGTCCAAAACCAAATGTTAATTATTCCTGCAGGTTTTGAAGGAAGCAAGTCACAAGCATTCTTCCTGGATTTATACATGCATTTCTAGGCATCAGTTGACCTTGTTGTCACATATGTGTCCATTTCTAAATCCTCTTTTCATAAACACACCAGCCACACTGCGATGGAAGGGAGAGAGAGTGTGTGAGTGCCTGCTGTTCTGTGCTATCTTTGAAGTAAATCACATCTTCAGTTGTCACATGTCTAAATAAATCCATATTTCTCAAACTTCTATTCATTTGAATCCATTGTATATTGTTTCACACAAGTGTAGGATCTGCCTGGATTCAGATGCACCTGTGCTCTGAGATTGCTAACATGAAATTTTGCTGGAGGATTGTCATGCACCTCTTTGATTGACATAAGGAATTATTATTATAGCACATTTCTCCTTGTGTCTCCTGAAAGCCGTTAGAACACTATTGACCATTTGTCTAGGGTACCTATGGGGACAAGGTGGAGAATGTCACCCTGAGCTTAGGAATGGTTTGTTACTCTTTTAATGCATGGGTTGTTTCTTTTTAAAAAATTTTGACATTATAAAAAATTATAATTACAGCATTTTACCTTTCCCTTTCCTCTCTCCAAACCCTCCCTCATAACCCTGCCTGCTCTTCTTCAAATTCATGGCCTCTTTTTCTCACTAAGGGCTTGTTTTTTAAGGACAGTGCATTATGAAAGGAAATTATACATTTCTTTCCACATCTCAATAGCAACTACTAATTTCAGAACCTTACTTTTTCCCACCTGAAATAAGTTAACAACAACAACAACAACAACCACCACCACAAAACCCTTCATTTTCTGCAACAAATTCTTTTCCTTTGTCATCTAAAATTCATTTTATTTAAATACATTTTCATTTAAGTCAGCTGGGTCTCTCCTTAAAACGTAGTATAAAAATAAAATCAGAAATCTTAATCTTCCAAATAGAGGGCTTAAATTTTAAACAAGATTTTAGCAGTTTCTGGTTTTGGTTCTTTTTACTAGAGTGTGATAACATGAATGAGAATTCATGAGAAATTCAATTTTACTGATGTTAAGATGACAATATTTAATTAACTTCGATCAGATTAGAAACTTCCAGGATATATCTTGTAATTAGACTCAGTTTAAGGCGTGAGAAGTTCTAACTCTTCTGATTGAAGACTGTTCCAAGCTTTTGTGTTGTACTGACATCAAGCAACAGGTGGGCACATTCAAGATCACAGGCATGAGCACAGACAGGTTTTCTGATTTGCTCAAAGCCACACAGCTGGTGTACTGGCAGAGTCGAGGCCTAGGGTTGTGGAGCATATACTTCAAGGTAATGGAAGACACAATCTCTTAGTGCCACACAAGTCCAGGCTTAGTGGATCTCTCATTCATGAGTTTCTGAAATAATAAAATCTATTTAGAATATATTTTTATTTACTCCACCTTATTTTATAGAATGATACCTTTTAAATATAAATTAATCTGTTTAAAGAACACCTATTTTCCTATTATAATATTTTAAAATTATAATATTTTATGATGACACCATATTTTTCAGTTCATGTCCTAGTTTAGTACAATCAGAGATGTATAACCACTGAAAGTGACACTAACTAAGAGGTTGATTATAGGGATTATGCTGAAGGTATCTGTGGGAGCTGGGGAAAATCTCCGATACTGCTGTTCTTCGGTCTGAATTAGCCTGAAGTCACTTTGGATGAGATACTGTACCTGAGAACTAACAACTGTGTCTGTCCTCACCTCCAGTGCCACACTACCGATGAACTGGAAACGCTGGCAGCCTGTCTGAGGGCTGCACTCGAGTCTGGCTCAGGATTCAACAGTTAGGGAGAAGATTAGGAGAGTACAAATTTTCAGAGAAGCCCTACACCAGGCAGGTAGGACAACTGAGCATAGGGCCACCTCCCTCTGAGCCCTGCCCTTCCTTGAGTCTTCGAACTCCCTAGGTTCTACTTGGCCTCCTCTACACAAGGAGCAAACCATCAGCTTCACACAGTGACTTCCACAACTATTTTGGTGACTTCTATCAAGTTTCATGTGATATATTATTAAGACAAAATCCTCATGATATAGATCAGGGTCAACTGCCTCACAGATTTTAATAAAAAATTAATGCTGTTTTTTCTGAGTAGTTTCTATTAGTGTGGGGATTTCACATAAATTTAGTGCCTTATCTGTATGTACTGGCAGTGCACAGTCTTTTAACTACAACAGTTTGCAAAAAACCTTTTCATGTTTGAGAGAAACTTTTTACATATGAGTAAAAAATAACTGCTCTGAGAAAGAATTGTTCACAGAAACTGCTTGAGAGTCTCTCAAACAATCATATCTCTGTTTCTCAATTTTCTCCTCATAGTGAAGGTAGCTTATAGGGAGGCTGGCATGGATGTGAAGCCTAGATTTACAAGTAAATGATTTAAATTTAAAACCTCAGTTCTGCATCTTGAAAATGGAAAGCCCAGTTGTATATGGCTGACAGGGTGATGATGGTAGTTGAAGACTGATGAGTGGAATAACTCAAAACAGAGCCTGGCCAATAGCAATGGCTCAACTCAATGTCTGTGATTTAAAGACAGATTAAGTGTTGAGAGTTTGGCCCGTCATCCTTGAGCTGGGAAATGTTTAACACAGGTGTAAATACTGATGTTGGCTTCTTTTCTTGAACTCCACAGTTTTAAATTGGGTGTGATGCTGTATAGAATTCTCATGTCCTAGGAACACACTCTGCATAGGGACATGTGTAACACTTTATTCATGTGAGTTAATGTATTTTAGACTTTTACAAACAGATGACACTTTTGCAGTCCAGTTTTTCCAATTTATTAGAAGATTATTCCTTTTTTACATTTAACAAATTTTATTTATGGACTTTGAATTCAGTGTTGATAATGTAACAGAAACAGTGAAATAATTCAATTATATTTATATAATAGAACAATAATACCATCTATTTTTCAGTCTTTAGTTTTTTATGTTTTTTTCTTTTACTGAAAATAAATTCTTTTTTCATATAATATATTCTGATTACAGTTTCCCCTCCCTCTACTCCTCCTAGTTCCTCCCCAACTTCCCTGCCCTCTAGATTCATTACCTTTCTGTCTCTCACTAGAAAAGAACAGTCTTCTAAGAGATAAAAATCAAACATAATAAAATAATATATAAGATAAAACAAAACCCATCACATTGAGACTGGACAAGGCAATGAAGCAGAAAGAAAAGAACCCCAAAGCAGGCAAAAAATCAGTGACCCACTCATTCACTCACTCAGGAATCTTGTGATAATACTGAGCTGAAAGCTATACTACTACACAAAGACCCTGGTACAGACCCATGTCAGCCCTGAAGTGGCTGCTTCAGGCTCTCTGAGTTCATATGAGCCTTGCTCAGTTTATTCAGAGGGCCTTGTTCATCTAACATCCTCCATCACCTCTGGGTCTTACACTCTTACAGCCTCCTCTTCCACAAGGTTCCCTGAGCTCTGAGGGGAGGATTTGATGGAGACATCTCATTTAGAACTGTGTGTTCCAAAGACTCTCTCTCTGCATGTCTGGCTGTGGGTCTCTCTGTCTGCCTCTATCTGCTGCAGGAGGAAGCTTCTCTGATGATGACTGAATCATGCACTGATCTGTGAGTATAGCAGAATATCACTAGGAATCATTTTTAAATACTTTTTAAAAATCAGTAGTATTTGGTTTTACCCTAGGTCACTGGGCTGTCTAGTCTCTGATTCTTGGTCACCCAAGCAGTGTCAGGCCAGGTATGAGTTCCATCTCATGGAGTGGGGCTTATGTCAAATCAGCACCACCTGTTGAAGATGTTATTTCTTTTCTAGTGTGTGTTTTCGGCTTTTTGGATTCTTTATCAAAAATAAAGTATCCATAGGTGTGTGCATTTATGTCTGGGTCTTTAATTCAGTTCCATTGATCAACATATCTGTTTTTTTGCCAATACCATGTGGTTTTTATTACTATAGCTCCATAGTACAACCTGAAAACAGAAAAGTGAGAACTCCAGCAGATTTGTTGTTGTTCAGGAGTTTTTAAGCTTTCTTTGTGTTTTGTTTTTGTTTTTGTTTTTTCCATTTGAAGGTGAGAATTGTCCTTTCAAGGTATGTGGATAATTGTACTGTGATTTTGGTGGGAATTACATTGATTCTGTAGATTGATTCTGGTAGGATGGTCATTTAATCCTACTGATCCACTAGCCTGTGAGATCTTTCCATCTCTAATATCTTCTTCTACTTCTTTATTCAAAGACTTGAAGATTTTATCATATAAGTCTCACTTGCTTGCTTAGAATTACCCCAATAAATGCTATATTATTTGAGGCTATTGTCAAAAATGTTTTTTTTCCTCTTATTTCTTTATCTGTCCATTTGTTATTTGTATATAGGAGGGTTACTGATTTTTGTGACTTAATTTTGTATCCAGCTACTTTGCTGAAAGTATTTATCTGCAATGGGAGTTCCCAATGGAATTTTTAGGGTCACTTTTGTGTACTATCAGACCATGTACAAATGCATAATGTATACTCTGACTTCTTCCTTTCCTATTTTGTATCATCTTGATCTTTCGATGTCTTATTGTATGGTTAAGACTTTAAGTACCATATTGAATAGGTATGGATAGAGAGGACAGCCTTGTCCTGTTCCTTATTTTAGTAGAATTGCTTTGAGTTTCTCTCTGTTTAATTTGACATTGGCTATAGGCTTGCTGTCAACTGCCTTTATTTTGTTCAGGTGTGTCCCTTGTATCCCTAATCTTTCCAGGACTTTTTTCCAGGAAGGGATATTGGATTTTATTGAAGGTTTGTCTGCATCTAATGAGATTATCATGTGGAAATTTAGTTCCAGTTAAACAAACTTGTAAATAACAAGGTGGATAATATTTATTTATATTTGTATATAAAACCATCTATGAATCTCTGGGATGAAGCCTATTTGATTGAAGTAGATGATCTTTTTTATGTTTTCTTGGATTTGGTTTGCTAGTATTTTATTGAGTATTTTTATATTTTTGTTTATGAGGGGAATTTGTCTGCAATTGTCTTTCTTTCTTGTGTCTTTCTATGGTTTGAATATCAGGGTAACTGTGGCCTCATAAAATGAATTGGACAATGTAACTTCTGTTTCTATTTTGTGGAGTCATTTGAGAAATATTGGTGTTAACTCTTCTTTGAAAGTCTGGGAGAATTCTGCAGTAAAACCATATGGCCTTAGGCTTTTTCTTCTTCTTCTTCTTCTTCTTCTTCTTCTTCTTCTTCTTCTTCTTCTTCTTCTTCTTCTTCTTCTTCTTCTTCTTCTTCTCCTTTTGGTTAGAAGATCTGAATTACTTGTTCTATTTTACTAGGTGACACAGATTTGTTTAAATTACTTTTCTGATCTTGATTTAACTGTGGTAGGTAGTATCTATCAAGAAAGTTACCCATTTCCTTCAGATTTTCCAATTTGGTTGAGAATGGCCTTTTAAAGTATGCCATTATTATTTGGATTTTCTAGGTGTTTGTTGTAAATTTCATTTCTGATTTTGATAATTTAGATAGTCTTTCTCTGCCAACTCTTAGTTTCATTGAATGTTTGTACTGTTATCTTTGTTTCTGTTTTGTTGATTTCAGTCCAGAATTTTATTTCTTCTTATAGTCTACTCCTCTTGGGTATGGTTACTTCTTTTTTGTTCTCGAGCTTTCAAGTGTGCTATTAAGTTGCTTGAACTTTCCTCTTAGAACTCCATTCATGTTTTATAAGTTTGGGCATATTGTATTTTCATTTCCATTCAATTACAGAATGTCTTTAATTTCATTCTTTACTTCTGTCTGGATCCATTTTTCATTTAATAGAGTTGTTCAGTTTCCATGAGATTTTGGCTTTCTGTTGTTTTTGTTGATATCCCATAAGATGCATGGTGTTAACTTAAATGTTCTTATATCTGTTGAGACTTGCCTTGTGTCCAAGTATGTGAACAGTTATGGAGAAAGTTCCTTGAGGTTCAGGGAAGAAGATATATTCTTTTGTGTTTGGATGAAATGTTCTGGAGATATGTTAGGTCAATTTGGTTTATAATGTCTGTTAGCTCCAGTGTTTCTGTTTAGTTTATGTTTGCATTACCTGTCCATTGATAGAAGTGGAGTATTGGAGTCTTTTACCATCAGTGTGTGAGGGCCAATATGTGATCTAAACTGTAGTAGTGCTTTACAAACTTAGGTGCCCTGGTGTTTGGGGCATAGATCTTAAGAACTGAAATGTCATCGTAGATGATTTTTCATTTCAAAAATAGGTTGTGTCCTTCCCTATGTCTTTTGATGAGTTTTGGTTTGAGATCTATTTTGTTAGATATTAAAATGTCTACATCAGCTTGCTTCTTAGGTACATTTTCTTGGACTATCTATTTCTAACCCTTTACTGGACTATCTATTTCTAACTCTTTACTTTGAGGTATGGTCTACCCTTGATGTTGCAGTGTGTTTCTTGGATACAGCAGAAAGATGGATTTTGTTTGTTTGAACATCTATTCTGTTAGTCTATTTTTTTTTTAAATCAGGGAACAGAGACCATTGATATTGAGAGATATCAATGACTAAAGATTGTTGACATGTCATTCTGGTTTTTTGTTGTTGTTGTGTATGAATGTGTGAGTGTGAGTGTGTGTGTGTGTGTGTGTGTGTGTGTGTGTGTGTGTGTGTGTGTGTGCGTATTTACCTTATTTTGATTTTGCAGCTCTGAGATTATTTATTTCCTGTGTTTTCATGGGTTTAATTAACCTCACCTTCCATAGGACTGGGTTTCTAGATATATATTGTTTAGATTTGACTGTATCATGAAATATCTTATTTTCTCCACCCGTAGCAACTGAAAGTTTTGCTGGGTACAGTAGTCTGGGCTGGCATCTATGGTCTCTTAGAGTCTGTAGCACAGCTGTCTAAGCCCTCCTGAATTTTAGAGTCTCCATTAAAAAGTCAGGTGTATTTCTCTCCTCTCTCTGTCTCTCTGTCTCTCTGTCTGTCTCTGTCTCTGTCTCTGTCTCTGTCTCTGTGTGTGTGTGTGTGTGTGTGTGTGTGTGTGTGTGTGTGTGTGTGTCCGTGTCCAGTTTCAGTTACCTTGTGGATCCAGAATTAGGAATTAATACTTTATTAGCAAAAGTCTGTTATACTTATTTTTTAACTTTCTTTTTATTTATTCTTTGTGTCTTTCAAATCATGTGTCATGATTCTATTCATCTCCTTGTCCCTTCATATCTACACTCTCCCCTTGCAACTTTCCCCCACAAAATAAAATAAAATTTGAGAGAAAAATTTAAAAACAGAAACATTTTGTCATGAAGCTATAGCATGACACAGTGAGTCTCACGGTATTTCCTTTTGTCTGTACATCTTTACTTGCAAGTTTGTCTGTTTCGAGGACTCTGGTTTCTGCCACACCACCAATACTGGGCCCTCCCTGGGGCTCCACTTTGATATTCTGTTGTTGTCCCATGTCATGGAGATCCTACTGCTTTGTATCTTCGGGAAGTGCCCCTTCACATGTTCCAGTAGATCATAGATGGGGGGAATATTGGGGTGGGCCAACTCATAACCCTGCTCCTTGGCCTGGGTAGTGTCAGGGCTGGTCAGCCCACCCAGCTCTCCCCTGTCCTCAGCAGGAGGGTGAGCTCTCTGGCATTGCCCTGGTTAGCTCACCCTATGCAGCAATGAGCACGGGGCGAGGCTAGTTCTCCTGCTCTCATGCCCTCAGGGTAGGCTCACCCACATCTACACCACCAGGGTCAGCCCTACTGTGTTGCCCAGGTGAGGTACAGGGGCCACTCTCCTGAGTGCTGCAGCTGGTGAGGGTCAGGGACAGCTTGTCTGTTCTTATGACATCAGAGCCAGTTCTCTCAAGTGTCACAGGTGTCGAGGGGCAGGGTGAGGGGTGCCTTTACATTTTGCTTGGCTTTTTCTCTTGAAGCTTTTAATATTCTTTCATTGTTCAATATGTTTAGCGTTTTGATTATTGTGTACTGAGAAGACTTGCTTTTTTGGCCCAATCTGTCTTGTGTTCTGTAAGTTTCTTGTACTCCTTCTTAAGGTTAGGAAGATTTTCTATGATTTAAAATATATATATATTTTCTGGGCCTTTGAGTTGGGTTTCTTCTCCTTCCTCCTTTCCTGTTATTCTTAGATTTGGTCCTTTCATAGTGTCGGCGATTTCCTGGATGGTTTGTGTCAGGAGTTCTTTAGATTTAACGTCTTCTTTGACTGGTGTTTCTGTTTCTTCTATAGTATCTTCAACGCTTGAGATTCTCTCTTCCATCTCTTGTATTCTGTTGGTGAAGTTTGCCTCTGTAGCCCCTGCTCTAATTCCTAAATTTTTCATCTCCAGAATTCCTTCACTTTGGATTTTCTTTATTGCTTCTATTTCCATTTTCAGGTCTTGAACAGTTTTATTCTTTCTCTTCCATTGTTTGTTTGTGTTTTCCTGGATATCTTTATGGGATTTGTTAATTTCCTCTTGAGGATCTCGGTCACTTTCATAGAGGCTCTTTTAAGGTCTTTTGTGTGTGTTTCATCTATGTTGGAAAATTCAGGACCTGCTGAGACAGGAAAACTGGGCTGTAGTGGAGACATATTAGTGTGGTTGTTATTGATCATGTTTTTATACTGGCATCTAAGCATCTGGATTGGGATGATTATAGGTCTAGGTACTGATTTCTGGATTCGTCTTTGTTGGGTGGGTGTTTTTAATCCTTGGTTTCTGTTTCCTCTACTGATTTTCAGAGTGTGATGTCTGTGGGTTTCCTGGTAGGAAATTTTCTTTGTACCTAATAATTATGGTATGGTAATTATAGAGGTTCCAGGTAAAATGTGTTTCTGAGTGTTGGCAGCTGGCACTTAGGAAAGGGAATGGCCTAGGGGTCTGAAGGTATTCATAGGAGGGAAGAGAGCAGAGTGGTCAGCAGCTACTTATTCTGTCTCCTTGGAACAGGGGGAGACAGTGAGGAGAGGTCACCCCAGAGGGTCTGCTACAGTGCTCAGTATGTGACTCAGTGGTTGGATCTAGAGGAACAGGAGGAGAATGGAAGATCTACAGCCTACCTGCTTCCCTATTAGGAGTGCTTTGTGGGTTTGCAGCAAGTGTCTGCTGGAGATGGAGGCTGGAATAAAGCAACAAGTGAGGAGAGGGGGATTAGGAGGGAAAGGTCTATGGATCTACTGGAGATGTGGGCCGAGGGGACGGAAGGTTCCAGCGGATATTCTTTTGCAGAGATAGGGATGAGACTAGATTGTGTTTGGAGGTGGGGAGGGAGTAGTAAAGGTCTTCAGCTAGCTTACCTATTTCCCTGGCCTGCTCAGCTGATGTGTTCACAGGCTGTGTGTTGCTCAGTAGAAGTTTCTTTGGACCTGATAGTTGTAGCCATAGGAGCTTCCAAGTAAAATGTGTTTGTGAGTATTGGGAGCTGACACATAGGATTGGGGCCTGAAGGTGTTCACAGGAGGGAAGATAGCAGAGTGTTAAATCAGTATCTACTTATTTTGTCCCCTTGGAATAGGGGGAGACAGTGAAGAGAGGTCTACCCTAAAGGGTCTGCTTATCTCAGGGCATGAGACTCAGGTTTGGCCTAGAGGGACAGAAGGAGTAGGGAAGATTTTTACTCAGCCTACCTGCTTCCCAGGCAGGAATGGTCTTTGACTTAGCAGGGGGTTCCTGCTGGAATCCTGGGCTGGGATAAAGCAACAAGTCCAGGGAAGGAGGTTAGGTGGGGAAGATATGTGGGATCCACAGGAGATAAGGGTAGGGAATAGAGGAGTAGGGAGTAGGGAAGTAGGGAAGAAGGGAAGTGGGAAGTAGGGAAGTAGGGAAGTAGAGAGTAGGGAAGTAGGGAGTAGGGAAGTAGGGAAGTAGGGAAGTAGGGAAGTAGAGAGTAGGGAAGTAGGGAGTAGGGAAGTAGGGAAGTAGGGAGTAGGGGAGTAGGGAAGTGGGAAGTAGGGAAGTAGGGAAGTGGGAAGTGGGGAAGTGGGGAAGTGGGGAACTAGGGAAGTGGGAAGTAGGGAAGTAGGAAGTAGGGAAGTAGGGAAGTGGGAAGTAGGGAAGTGGGAAGTAGGGAAGTAGGGAAGTAGGGAAGTAGGGAAGTGGGAAGTAGGGAAGTAGGAAGTAGGGAAGTAGGGAAGTAGGGAAGTGGGAAGTAGGGAAGTAGGGAAGTAGGGAAGTAGGGAAGTGGGAAGTAGGGAAGTAGGGAAGTGGGAAGTAGGGAGTAGGGAAGTAGGGAAGTAGGGAGTAGGGAAGTGGGAAGTAGGGAAGTGGGAAGTAGGGAAGTAGGGAAGTGGGAAGTAGGGAGTAGGGAAGTAGGGAAGTAGGGAGTAGGGAAGTAGGGAAGTAGGGAAGTAGGGAAGTGGGAAGTAGGGAATTAGGGAAGGCTCCCGCGGGTGTTCTTGTTGCAGAGCTGGGATGAGACTGAGGGTCTGGAGGGACACAGGGAGAGATGAAAATGTGCAGTGCTCCTTCCTGACTGCCTGTGAGGAGTGTCCTGTGGGTTGGCAGGGAGTGCTTGCTGTAGTGGAGCAGAGAGTTCCTGCTGTAGCTGGAGCAGGGAGTGCCTGCAGTAATTGGGGCTATTTCCCTGCCCTGCTGAGCTGGTGTGTTCTAAGAGTGTGCCTGCTGGTGTTGGAGTCTGAGGTACTGGAGTGAGGGGGGATGAAGATTGGAAGGGAAGATCTTTGTGATCCATTGGGGATGGGGTCAGAGAGGAAAGGGAGACCATAACAGGTGTTCTGCTACAGAGTTGGGAATGAGACTGGGGATTGGGAACGGAGGAGCAAAAGGAGAGGTGACGAGCCAACAGTCTGGTTATTTTAAATACAATCATGTCTGCATGTGCTCACACCTGTTTGTCTTGTGTAGTGATGGTACCTCCTTGCAACTCTTGTGTTCTAATATTGTACCTAGAATTGTTTTAACTTCAATTGTCACAAGTGCTCTCTCCAAACAGTGTTTTTCTGAAAGACAATCACAGTGTGAGCTCACTCTTCATTTACTCCATAGTCATTTGTGAACATCCTGGTAAAAACTGAACCATGCAGGAGCCCTTGAGTCTCATGAATTATTAGAATGAATCAATATAACTGTTTTTTTTTCCTAATAGGTCTTTATAGAATTATAGAATTGTGAACCATGGAGATAAAATACTTATTGCGTTCAATTGTCTCCACAGACACCTTCTTAATAATAATAATAATAAAAAGGCCACAGCTAAACACTTGACTCTTAGAAGCAATTAAACATCTCCAAAAGGTAACTTGAGTTTTATTTATAGAGTATAATATTAAATCTTGAAGTGGAAATTCTAGATATGATTGATGATAATGCTCCCAATTTCCAAATGATTGAAGAAGTATTAATTATGTTATATGGTATGTAACTATAATTATCTGTCTATCACAGAACATGAGAGTTCAACTCTGAATGCTTCAAAACTGCTTCAGCACAGCCTCTGTGAAATTTACAGTGTTTTTGTAATCCTTCAGTCACAGGAAATTTTGCTTGTAAAAGTAATAAAGAAGTTGGGTGGTGGTGGCTCATGCCTTTAATCCCAGCACTTGGGAGGCAGAGACAGGCAGAACTTGGTGAGTTTAAGGCCAGCCTGGTCTACATAGTGATTTCTAGGACAGCCAGGACTGTAGTACAGGAAACCCTATCTAAAAAATAAAACAAAACAACAACAATAACAAAAAACCCCAACAACAACAAAAGTAAAAAGAATCTTCCTGGTACACAGCAAGGATTTTGGTTTTCATGTGATAATGTTATAGTCTGTTGCTTTGGTGAATGTGTTTCTCAGCTTGAAGAGCTTTTTGGTGGAGTCTCTAGAGTCTCACACATACGTAAAATCATATAATCAGCAATGAGAGATACCCTGACTTTTCCCGTTGTATCCCTTTTATTTCATTGTTTTTTTCTTATTACTCTAGCTAAGAGTTCAAGAACTGTACTGAACAGAAGTGGAGAGAGTGGACACATTTGTCTTGTTCCTGATCTTAGAGGGGACACTTTTGAGTTGTGAAATGCTAACATCTGTTCATGACATGGCTGGCACATACATCAACTCACAATAGCTTGTTTGCTTACATAAGACCTGCTCAAAATTCTAGCATAGAGTGCGAATAGGTTCCCAGGGTCCAACGCCTTCCTGAAGAGCTATTGGCAATTCACGGCTGCTTAGACTGGATCATTTTTCTTTAAGAATTTGGCCACTAATAAGTTTCCCATGCGCCTGTGTGTGGGCCCACACTCATGCACACATGGTCAAAACTAACTGAACTCAGGAAGATAGCAATTACAATAATTGACAAGGGCATGAAGTCAGTTAGGAGGGAAAGAAGTTGTGGCATCACACAGGGTAATGGAAAGAGGTAGCAGGGGTTGATAAAGTCAATAGACATTGTATCAATGTATGTAATTTTCAAATAATATTATTTAAAAAAATTATCATGTGTTGAGTTCACCATGAAGCTGGCTGTGAATGTAGGGTTACCCAAATACAGCATTTCTTGCCCAAGTACATTTGTTTAAAAAAGTGTCTTCCCAGGCCCCTTGTATTTGATAAGCTAGTCTCTAACTGTGTGACAGGAAGGGAAGAGAACTGTAAAAACAGTGTCCTTAAGGGTAGCTTAGAAGGTCATCCATTACCAACTCTAACTTTCACAAATCTGTTATATTAGATACATGGTTTTATTGATCTGCAAATTCATGATTTATTTTGTATATAGAGTTAAACCATAAAATATTTCAAAGAAAAATCTTTCTTGAAGTTATTTTTAAAGCAAGTGCCATTTGTTGTTTTTCATTTAAAATTGAATAATAAAATACACACTTGAGGTAGCTGGTTATCTGCAATAGTGTGAGGGGTGAGTTTGTAGGACATCCCTCAGTGGGTGGGTCAGTTCTCCACAGTCATTGTTCAGTTCAGTTTTTACTATTCTTATTTTGTGGGTTTTTTTTTCCATAATGGTCTAAAGATAACTCCACTTTTCCCATGCTTTAGAACTCAACCACAAGAGCACATGTCCTGAACACTTGGGGAATCCGGTCTGTCTGTTGTTTTTCTTGTTATATTCTTCCTCTGTGGATCCAGTGATGGAAGTATGCAATGAACACTATGTAATTTTTCTTTATTCTTAAATTTGCAAGAGAAACATCTTATGAGCAAAGTCCATTTTCACACCATCGCTGTGGTTTTAGTACTTGGTAAAGTGTCTGAAGTAAAGTAGACAGAAAAATATTTGTCCAATAAAGAATAGATTAGTTAAAAAACTATAGTCTCATTATATTTTAACAGTATATGTTTGTAGTCATATCTATACCTTTAGAGAATATTTTCCCAGCACTATTACAGAGATTATCACTGTATCTCACAACCTTGTGGGTAATTAGATTTTAGTCTTTGTTCTTGTATGTCTTTTGAAATACTTTTAAGATTGACATTTGTACTCTGTCCTGCCATAGCAAAAGGCAAGAGTCTAGGAAGCTTATAAGGTGCAGACATTGATGTTTCACAGATTCAGAGGGTAGAGAGCCCAGAGGAAGATGCTGGCAGTGTCCTCTTGTGAGAGCCTCACTACTGGTCCTCACATGAAAAGGAGGCCGGTGCTATGTCCTGTGTGATGGTGGGTGAAAGGGCCTACAGAGCATGGATACTGTGTTTTCATGTGGAGAAGCAGGACACAGACAAGCTTCATCCAGTCCTTGCATAAGAGACTTTACTGTTCACAAGGGGTCTGCCTTTCTGACATCACTTCCTAAAGGCCCCAAGTCTTCACCTTCCCAAGTTGCACGGTGAGTGGCAGCATATGGATTGTAGGGCACAAAATCTAAGTATAGGGTCTCTATTATGTTCTTATTAAAATAGGTAATGATCAGATAGTTTTCTGTACTCTGAAAATTTCAACCAAAATAAAAGGGTAGAAAAACAAGTATTGCATGGATATAATAATCACTTGGCTAGTTATAAAAATAAAGTTAGATCTGCATATGATCCAACACATGAAAGTAAATGGCTACTTTCTTATATAACTAAACATAGAAAAACATGAAATGAAGCAGTTGAGAGAAATAGAAACACGAAATAAAGCAATTGAAATATGAGGTACAATGTCTCCCTATTATTTGTTGAATTTATTTATATTTTCTTCATATATGTATGTATTTTATAAAGCTTCTGCTGTCTGAGGTTTCCATACTATCCCTCAAATAGCCCTTAATTTTATCTCTTCCCATATTCCCTTTATTGTACCTCTGACTCCACAAATTGATCCCCCCATTCCAGCCTGCCCCATCCTTCCATAACTATTTATTCTGTTTCTGTTACCTAATGTCTATGGTTTGTAGCTTGGTTATCATTGACTTAATAGCAAATATCTACATATAAGCAAATAGCTACCACATTTGTATTTCTGGTTCTGGTTTACTTCACTCAGAATGATTTTTTCCTAGATTCATCCATTTACCTGTGAATTTCAGTTTTTTAACAGCTCAGTAGTACTCCATCATGCAAATGTACCACATTTTCTTTTGCATTCTTTTGCTGAAGGACATATAGATTCTTTTCAGTTTCTGGTTATTATGAATAGAGCAATAATTGACATGATTGAGCAAGTATCTCTGTAACAGCATAGAGCATCCTTTGGGTATATGCTCAAAAGTGGTATAGCTGATCTTGAGGTAAATCAATTCCCAACTTTCTGGAGAACTTCCATATTGGTTTCCATAGCGACTGTTTTGTACTCCCACCAGCAATGGAGGCATGTTCTCCTTGCTTCACATTCTTGACAGCATAAGCTGTCACTTGTATTATTGATCTTAGTCATCCTGACAGGTGCAAGGTGGAATCTCAGAGTGGTTTGGTTTATATTTCCTTAATGGCTAAGGAGGTTAAACATTTCTTTAATTGTTTCATGACCATTTGAGTTTCCTCTGTTGATAATTCTCTGTTTAGATCTGGTCATTTCTTGTCACTGAAAAAAGCTTCCAGAACTGGGATTGGGTTACAGCTAATAGATTTGTTGGCCAAAAGGGTCCTATGGGAACCCTCAAACAACCCATATTGTTGCCAAGAATATAAGTTGCTCTTCACAAACTGATGGCAATGTCCCATTGTTGAAGACAATAATTGTACACAACTCGTGGAACATGGAGACATCAAGCTGTCGCCAGTGTAGAGCCTTCTTCACCTCTACATTTTTGCATCTTTGACACAGGAAAGTTAACTGCACTGTACCGAAAGAGAAATATAAGCATCAAGCCAACCACAAACCCTTTGATTTACAATGGTGCCCTGCCTGCAAGCTATGTTAGTGCAATTTTGACACAAATCTTGTATGAGTAACCAACCAAGATGTGACCATGACTTCAGGCTCACTCCATGAACTGGAACCCATACCTGATACTGCATGGGCAACCAAAAACCTGAGACTATTCACCCAAGGACCTAGTGTAAAACTAAATACTACTGTTCTACGAAAATAAAAAGTGGCAATAATTGACTCCTACTATACTCATAGATAAGTTTCTTGCTCAACCACCATCAGAGAAACTCCCTCCTGCAGCAGATGGGAACAAATACAGAGACCTATAACCAGACACTATGCAGATAGTGAGAGACCCTGGAACACTCAGACTAAATGGGAGTTTCAATTAAATCCCTCCCCACTGGACTCACAGAACCATTTGGAAGAGGAAGCATAACGAGTGCAAGAGCTAGTGAGGAAGGAGGACACAAATAAAACAGGATCTCCAAATCAATAGAATAAGTGCAGATGTGAACTCACAGAAACTGAGGTAGCATGCACAGGGCCTGCATTTGTATGCATTGGGTCCTTTACATATAGATTATGGCTTCCAGTTAAGTGTTTTATGGGATTCCTGAGTGTGCAAACAAGTGGGGTTCTGTTTCTTGTGACTTCTTTGGGGCTCTTTTCCTTATGTTTGTTTTGTCCAATTCTAATACGTTAGTTTGTGTTTTACATATTACATTATATTCTCTTAGAGGCCAATTTGTTTTCTAATGAGTGACAGAAAGGGAGTGAATCTGGGTGGGAGGGGAAGTGGGAAGGAAGTGGGAGGAAACTATAATCAGGATATATAATTTGAGAAAAAATTATTTTCAATGAAAGGAAAAATAAATCTCATGTGCATGAATTTTTGTATAGAATAAGTCATTAAAAGTATAAGCCAGTTTTATGAAAACAAAGAACTATTGATTGGACTTGCTAGGAATTAAAGCATTAAAATATAAGAAACATCATAAAGTCAATTGAAGTAAAATTATAGAACTCTATTTTTATTTTAAGAACATGCTAAAATAAAAAGAATAAGGATGACACAAATCCATAAGTTGCCTAAAGGTGTGATCCATGAAGAAGAAAAATAGATATTGATACCAGAAGCAAGGGTCAAATTGAAGCATTAGTATAACACTGTATTTATATTATTAAGCTGGCTGAAATTCCAGAGACACACTTAGTGCTAGTCAGCATGCTTGAGATGTGAACTACAGTTTGTGGCATAAATAGATCAACATTTCTGGAAAAGAATTTAGTATGTACTAGGTCTAAGTTGGGAACTAAAGCTCCTTACAACAATTTACCTCAAGGAAATAAAGAGTTGCTGTAAGGAAACATGCAAAGCTGTGGTGGAAGACGTCTGTACACCAAAAACAACTCAGGGTAGATGTCAGTCAGTACTATAGATGCAATCCATCCTGCATCTTAGTTAATGCTCATTACACAGGTGCCCAAATAATGGTTTTACATATTATAAGAGTCTTTGAAACATGGGCAATGAAAAAAATATTCGCATCTGTAGCTCTCATTACATTAAAACATAAAAGATAAAGCATGAGTGACAAGTACATAAAGTACACACTTGACGGGGAGATTACTTCTGAGAGCATAGGTGTAGAGATGAGGAGGGCCCAGGGACTTCTTCCTGCCTCCGAGCACTTGGGACTGAGCACATGTAACATTTGACCTCATTCTCACGTGCTGTCTAGTAAGCAGAAGTATTTTCCCTACTAAATTGATGATACGCCACACATTGACTTAACCATGTCACGTATCATTGACTATACACAATTAATATAGAGCAAGACATGAATTTGAACATGGGTTTCTAAAAATAATACTGCTAAATCTCATTTATCTATAAGCCTTTTAAAAAATCAAATGCACACAATCAGAGTAGACAGCTGTTTACCAGTGATGGGACAGAGGAGAAATGTCGAACCATAAGTGAGACTACCAGGTAAATAACCTTTCAGATGAGAGGCAGAGTTGGGGTTGCAGATGCTCCTAGGGCATATTATAGATTTGCTGAGAAATTTTTGGTATCCTTCACACATATACATGTACAGTACTATACAAGATAGGAGACACGTCAAAATACTTAGTTTCAATCATAACACACACACACACATTCACACATACACAACAACAATAATAAACTCAATCTTTTAAAAAGAGAACAGAGGTTTGGAATCTGGTAGACTTTTGTTAATGTTACTCTGTTAGCAGAAGATTTGTTGCCTTTTTATCATTAATAGACTTGCATCAGACCCTTCTGGATATTTCATCACTGCCATGAGTACAAATCATTTCACCAACAGATGAACATGTAATTGGGCAAAATTCTTTCTGTACGGAATGAACAATCTGCATGGTTCTTGAATAGCTATTGTCTGCTCTTTTCAGACTCAGTTTGGTTTTGCTTTTCTCATACTTACTACCACCATGAGCCGCTGGAATGCAGTGGGAAAGGAGCATGGATGTGTCAAAGAGGAAGCGGGTAGACAGTGGCTCATACAGACATTACTCAGCAAAGGATTGTTGAGACACTTGAGACTTGTGGTGGTCAGATAGAAATTTGCATGCTTTCCATTCTCCAGGAAATGCAGGTTTCTCATTTTCAGATGAAGTGAAGCCTTCTTTGCCATTTGCGTCATGAAGACAAGATATAATTTTACAGACCCATAGATAGTACTACTCCATCTCACCTTCAAAAAAGCAGTTCCCCAAACACAGGCAGAAATACTGCATTTAAAAAGACCAAGTGTCTGCAGTATGTCACACCTCTTCCTAGTCTCTGGTATTTTATTTAGAGTTGCAAAAATCAACACAGCTATTTATTTCATAATTCTACTTGCATACCTCAAATAAATTCAAAGGAAGTACCTCAAAGTAGAACCTACTTTCTATTTGATACATTGTATTGAAGTAACAAAGTATGCAGAAAAGTCTCATGTTAACACACAGGAGCCAGCAAAAACTGAAAAGGTCTGTTTACTGTTTATTTTCCAGTGATTTTTAAAGTATTCCTGTTATAATTGTGTCAACACTCTGTTCCAGGTTTCTGCTATACAGCATCTAGTCATTATTTTTTTTCCAAATTACAAACAACTCAAGCAAATGCCCTCTAAACATCTTATGCAAACTATGTTTGTCATTGTTTTATTCTTCTCGTGCAGTTCTGACATGAATTTAAACTAAAATAACAAAATAACAATGTGTTTTCAAAAGTCTCAAGACTCATACATATGAAAAATGCTTTTTGGAGACTGATTCCTTAATATCAGGGTTTTATAGAGCTGTATGTGAAATATCATGTTATGAAAATTGATACATTTCACATACAAAATAGAATGGCATTTCTTAGAATGCTGTTCTCCAAAGAAAATAAAAGGTGTATTTCATAGTGATTACAGTCCACCTACAGGTTGAACTGGGGTCATGTTGTTCATGTCATTTACATATATGTTGTTTATGATATTTTTAGATGACTTTTTTAAAAAAAGAGCCAAGCCTGGTGAGTCACACCTTTAATCCTAGCACTTGGGAGGCAGAAGCAGGGGGACCTTTGTGAGTTTTGAAGCCTGCCTGGTCTACAGAGAGAGTTCCAAGACAGCCAGAGCTACACAGAGAGACCCTATGTTGAAACATCAAAATAAACAAACAAACAAACAGGACAACAGCAACACACAGCAAGTGGTGAAGTGGTCCAGACTTTGTGTGTATCTTTTGATGAGTGATCAGAACTATTCTGTGATTTGAAGGGGGGAAAAAAACCTGTGTGGAAGAGTACCAACAGATAGTTTATATTTTTATGGTAGAGATACAGGAGAATAAAAATGCTCACATATATCAGTTACCACCAAGCTCAAATATAGATGGGCTGAGTCCAGACCCGAATAACTTGAAAACAGTCAGTGAGGACTTCCAAAGGCTTGAAAGGAGTTTGAAAGACAAGTGGATTTATCAGAAGACCCAGGTGCATATTTATCTCTGCCTGTATCTCTGTAAGTATGCTTACACTCTTTGCTGTATCTACAGCTCCATCTCTGAAGCACATACTAAGTGACAAGTGACTTGCATTGAACTGCTGGTGAGTTATTATTTTAAGCTCTTCAGAGTTCTGATCACAAACAGTGGATGAAATGAGAAACAGGACTATCACTGATGATGTGGGCCTTGATGGGTGTATCCATGTCCCTGGACTATTTATTCAAAGATGAAATAAAGGCAGATACAGATTGCCAAGTAGCAAGAGTGCTTTATTCATAGCAAACGTGGTTGTTTAGATAAATAGATTGTTATATAAACATTTCCTCTATTGAGTATATCCCTTCACACAATGCATCCAATTTTAATCATATATGTTCTCAGTTAATCAAAGGCTAAGATGGCAATAGATGGTTCTTAATAAAAGTTCACTTAGAGGGCAGAGTTTGACTTCTTGAAAATTGCACAAGTACTCAAAACCAGTGAAAGCCAGATCAGCCTCCCACCTTCCATTCACAGATGTGTTCTGAAACATGTTTAAGCAGAAACTAAGTTCGATGTCATTCAGGGGAGCAGAACCTTACGCCACTGTTCAGAGATAGGTGAGCTTGCAGCTTGGTGCAGATGGGGGTGCTAGGCTACTAGAAGATTGTTTGGAGAGAAGCAAGTGTGCAATCACAAATGCACTTGGGGGTTCTCAATTGCCAAGTGATTATCAGAAGAGACCTGTGTGGAGCTGAAGCTAAGGGGAGGCTCCAGGTTTCTAAAGTCTACTCTGTTTGTCTGCCTCATGGCTCAACGGAAGACAGTTCACTCAATTAGGAAAACAAGCAAGTTATTAAGAAATGATAGGACCAAGTCCTAAATATAGGACCAAGTGTTTTCAGAGAAACGTGTTTCTACCAGATCACTTTGCACTTTACTGTGGGTAGGCTCGATGTCAACACCATACACGACAGCTGAAGATTCCTTACACAAACATACATAGAACTTATTCATCGCACTTGGGAATGATGAATCATCATACATTTCCATGTTAAAATTAACGAAAGAAGTAAGGGTAATGGTAGTGTCTGCAGACACTAACATTAGTGGGGGGCTTGGACCTTTGGGCTGATTGGTGGGATTGAACCTACCGTCAGAGAGTCTGTAGAGGATTGGTTGGGAGCTTTCCAGCTTCAGGGCAGGGTGACTATCTTTGGTCACCATGAGGTGGTGGGGCACCTTTTGATTAGCTGGCCCTAGCCTGTGGTTATCCCTGGGAGGGCCAGTTCAGCCCAGGAAACCGGAACTGAGGCCTGGTCTTTTGGCAAGGCTTCTTGGGCCCTGGCATAGGGTCAGTCCTGCTAAAAGAGGGGATGGCTGCCTCAGTATCAAGGGGAGGACGATAGAGACACCCATTGGTCTTTGTGCAGAACTCAACCCTGCTTGTGCTTCACTGGACCATTCTTTCCTTTTCTATTTGAGCCTAATTGATTTTTGGTATCTTGCTCAAGATATCATCATGATTTTATTTACCATGTGCTTCAAAAGTCCTGTCTGATTTTATTTATTATAACAGATATTTTCTCCACTATGATCCCTTATTCAACTGTTTCAATCATTTGGTCTGACACTCCTGAAGGCAATATGTTTTATCCAAAGCCCTCAATTCAGGCACTGTGCAATGCTTGATCATATATACCAGCTTCCAGCACTGCCAGAACATAGCACCACATTTGACAGTTGCATAAAGAAAGCGATTCCCCTCAGTTCTGGAATGGGAAACTCCTAGATCAATGCTGTTAGGTTAGTTAATTGAGGACTGACTAGAATCAGGCTCGATGCTTCCCACTGTGCTTGTAAAGCCCATCTTCATTGTGTCAGATGACCTTCCTTCAATCTTCACATGGTTTCCACCCCGTGCATATGTGCCATCCAGATTTCCCTTTCTAAAATGACAGCAGACATGTGTGTTAAGGTGCACTACAAGGGGCACATCTTTACTTAGTTAGATCTGTAAATGTATTTCCAAATATGGTCACATTCGCAGATACTAGACATTGAAAATTAAACGTTATTTAGAGGTTATAATTCAACCTGTAATACCATAATAAGTATTTGTCAGATCAATCATTAACTAAATGGTCCATGTATAGCACTTTAAAAATTATATTTAATTGTCTTATGTGTTTTCTTTAGGATAAAATTCACCTTTTATTCATGCTTGAATATTCAGTGTTAGCACAAACACTATTGCTTAGTTTATGCCCACAATGGTTCATCAAGTGACTGATGAAGGAAAATATAGAGAAGTATTTTTTTCTGAAACTATCTCTGAAATAATGTACATGTGGGTCTTGTGGATACTATGCTCAGTGATTCTCCCTGGTCCTATAGACTGTAATGAGTCTTAAAACTTTAAACCTAAGGCTGTTATAGGAATTCTAAATGTTTCCCTGACCTTAATATGTTGTCTTTTAGAGATGAGTCTGCATCTTTGATTTTGTATCTTATTAATATACAAACTTTGTTTTTCCCCCTCGTTTATCAAATGCAGTGCTAAGAGTGAAATGCAAACAGCTTCCTAAGGAACCTGTCAGTGAGATATCAAAGTGTCTTCAGGATGTGAAAAGAAAGATAATGAAGAATGGAAAGCCCTAGTGTGGGGTACAGCACAGAGGAAGATCCAGTATTCTATCTGGTTCAGTATGACCACCTCAATTACCATCAGCACAAGGAATGCAAGTAGAATATTAATTAGCTCCATTCTCTGTAATTTAGCACATGTAATCAGCCCCAATAGTAATAAAGGAGTGACGCTAAAGGTTCTCTCTGAAGAAATCCTTGAACCTGAAGTAATCTAACAAGACAAGTGTGGACTAATTGGTTTTATTGGAAAGAAAACAACCAGGCAGGTTAACAACCAGGCTGGTATCAGCATTAAGAGTGACACCCCCACTGGTATTTCAATCTAAGAAATTCCATTCATGCATCAGAGACCAAATATTCTTTTAGTTTCCTCTACACTGAATTCGCTCCTCAGGAAATCTGAGTTCTGCTCTTAGGTGGAAAGTAATACAAGGATACATGAAAAAGGAGAACGAACTTGAATATAGCTTTCCCTCATAGTGTTCCATTTGTGACCACATTCCTTTGTGTAGATGTAGGTCCAGCTGTCACTGAAATGCATTTTTTTTTTTTTTTTGACCATGAGGACAATTTTGTTAGACTTTAAAAATTTTAAAGACAGCTGGGTAGTGGCGCATGCCTTTAATCCTAGCACTCAGGAGGCAAAGCCAGGTGGATCTTTGTGAGTTCAAGGCCAGCCTGGTCTACAGAGCGAGATCCAGGAAAGGCGCAAAGCTACACACAGAAACCCTGTCTTGAAAAACAAACAAACAACAACAACAAAAACAAAATAAATTTTAAAGACAAATCCCAGGGTTTTACAGCTAGAAATCTCAACATCTTTCCAGAGGAAGATGATAGAGAAGAGGAAAGAAAAACAAAACAAAACAAATAAAACAAGACAAACCCCCTTGCTATCTGACATCGGGTAGCATGGAGATCAGCCAAAGGGCAGACAAGCAGCTTCATAATCAAAGGGAACTTCAGAGGAGGAGAGGGTAGCCCTCGGGATTGGGGTTCTATGTGATTCCTGTGTGTGTAGATGTGTGTCTATATCTGCATGGGTTTTCTCAGTTCTTTTTCTTGTTTGGTTGTTTTTGTCATATTCTGGTTTGTTTGTTTTTGATCTTATCTTTTAAATTGGCATTCCTTAGACACCTGTTTGTTTTGTGAGGAGAGAAAGAAAGGGTGTGCATCTGGTTGGGAGGGGAGGTGGGGAAGACCTGGGAAGAGTAGGGGGATGGGAGAATATAATCGGAATATAGTGTATGAAACAAATCTATTTTCAATTAAAGACAAAAAAAAAAAGATTAAGAAGTCTCTAGTCCCAGAGAAAACAGACAGGCTCTGGTCAGCATCTGAAAAGAGACCAAGAAGAAGAAAAAGAAAAAGTATGCTCTTTGTTTATGAAATGTTACATTTATGGGAACTTTTAAGTCACTGGCTTTAAACAATTTGGTGATGGTACATTTTTCTATCGTTTCCTTTATTTTTATTATGGTTTAGGTGGGTGAGATTCTTGAATCTTTGAGTTTGTGATGTTCATAAAAATTTAAAATAGTTTCATGTTCTTCTGTCTCCTTCTTTCTTTCTTCTATTTAACTAAAGCAAAAAGTAGGGCTTTTAAGATTATCCTACTGAACTGTCCCACGGACACCTGCTGCTGTTTCCTGTTGCTTTCTGTGAGGCCCTTTATTGAACCTTATCTCCACGATCTTTTCTTTCTTAATGTTTAATCTGCTGTTGATCTATACAGTGAATTATTTTAAAATTTCAGACATTTAGTTTGAATGTCTTAAAGTATAATTTTTAGTTTGAATTCCTTAAAGTATATTTGGCACTGTGAACTCTCTCCCATGCCTGGCATTAGCACATCCAATCTGTCATTCAGCTTCTCAGCCAAACAGAACAAAGTTGTAACAATTTTAATGCTCAGCTACGCTTTCCTCATTGTCTCGTGGGGATAGGTTAAAACTGATTGAATTTTTCTCCTAACTATAGGTCAATTGTTTTATTTCCTCACATTTCTGACAATTATTACTTCATGCTAAATATTATAAATTGTAAATCATTGTGCTAGACCTCTCCATTTTCTGTAAATATCTGTGAACTCTTAACCTCTGACGTAGTTTGGTTATTTGGGACCAGTTGATCTCTGATCTCACCTTTTAGGTTTTCAGTTGTCAGCTGAAAGTTGGAAGATGACAGGTTTTAGGAGTTCTGAGGCAAAATTCTTACTACTTCCCTGTGAAATGCCTCAAGGTGTTTTGTTTTTTGTTTTTTTGTTTTGTTTTCTTGCCAGGCGAGCTGCTTGGAACTGGAAGAACTTTCCATTTCCTAACTGCTGAACAGTTTTCTTCAATCTTCCAGGTGTTTGTTCATGGCAGAGCCTCCTGGTGCTCACACATTGCTCAGCCTTCTGCTGGAGACGCAAACTTCAGCTGGACTCTGAGAGCCCTTCTCTAGCCAGCTCCTCCCTAGCTCTGTCTTGCCTGGATGGTTTCCCTGGGCTGAGAGGGAATTCAATTCAAGGAAATGGGCATTTTGGGAGTAAAACCTAACTTCTCTGCTTTTCCATTGCTTGGCAGCTTGACATCAGTAGTAACAGGACTGACCTTCACATCTCTTTCCCGAGGACCTATGCCCCTTGAAACCCGTGTTCAGTGCACGCTACAGTTTCAATCACTTAAATCATTTAATCACTTAAATTATTAAAAAAAAACACTTGACTGTGACTCAAAAATCTCATAGTGTTCAGTTCATATTTACCCGCTTTCCTTGTTACCAGCCTATGGTAGAGCAAAGCACCATGAGAGGAGGATAGAGCAAAGGTGCGTATCTCATGACGAACGGGAAGCAGAGGAGAGGCAGAGGAAGTGACTAGGGAAAAGATTCCCTCAAAGATGCACTTCATCATCTAGTTCTTTCTCCGGGCTTTCCCCATCATAATTTCACCCACCCCTGCGAGCAGCATAACCAGGTGAAGATAAAGTTCAGCAGGAGTCTGTGGGAACATTTAGTATTCAAGCTGACACACAGTATTACTTAAAAATATAGGTTCATGTTTATCTGATGCTGCTTTTCAGTTGACATTGCAGCATTAGTCAGAACATTTTAATTCTATCTTGACCAGAAGAGAGTTTGAACATACATTTAGATGCCCAGGAGTTTTGTGAGAGCTAACTAAAAATTTTTGGTGACTACAAATTATATAAATCTATGCATCAGTGTATAAAGTTAAAAACTCTGTAGGAGAACTTACTTACTGGAAGCATTTTCTGTGTGCTAACATTAATATCAGTGGTCAGCAACATGTATGAAGTCTCAATACATCCTGCTCCAAAATAAGTTTGAGGTTTCTTTCTTTGTTAGTTTTCATCCCACACAGACGGAATTGAGTTCTGTGTAGACTGGATCATTGCAAACTACATAATATAAAGTTTGAATAATTAATTCATTTGTTTCTTTAGCCAGTATTTAGTGTCTATTCTATATAAGCACTATTCTTAGTATACACCTGCTCCTCTTGACATTCATTTCTCCAAAAAGAGAAATCAATAGTAGTTAATAAAATAAAGGATATAAAAACCAGGAAATCATCTAATGTGTAAATGAAGGGAAAAGAAAATCTGACAACATTTAATTGATGGAAGTGGAAGAACAGTAATGAGGCTCTTTGCAGTTGTAACTTGTAGCCAGTGTGTGGAAGAGACAAGGTCTGGCAGGAAGAGCTGCTGAGGTCATGAACTGGAAGCCATAACATTCTGGGAGATTCAAATAGACCTCACAATGATTTTATAATGTCTCACATGCAGGAGAAGTTCTTATCTCATGATGATTCCGAGAAAATACAGAGTCTGAGTTCATGATGCCATATAGTTCTTACCATTAAGAAACATATTTTATATTTTATAGGTGAGGGGACAAAGGGCAAAGATTTTAAGTACTTGCTCAACTAGAAAGTACATGCAGATGTAAAATGCATGTTTGCTATTTCAAAGTCAGGGCTCTCAGTTTTACACAAAACAATTCTTTCACTTTGTTACTGATGTTACTGGGGACTGTGAAAATAATGTTTCTATGACCTCTGCTCTGATTGTTTCTCCAAGTATTTCCCAAAATGTTTTTCATTTATTGTATAAATGTGATGTAACCAATAAACTCATGTGCCTGAATCTTTGGTCTGCAGGGAGTGGCACTTTTTGAGAAGGCTGTGGAACCCTTAGAAATGGAGCTTAGTCTGAGGAAGGGTAATGGAGAGGCAGGCCTTATGAGTTATAGCCAGTCCTTGATTCTAGTCCCAGACTCTGTGCTCTCCGTTACCTAGTTCCCTGAGATGTATGGGCCCAGCCATGCCCTTCTCTCAACATGAACTCCACTCTGCCTTCTTCACCATAATGGACTGTATCCCTTCAAATGGTGAGCCCAAACCAATTTTCATTCCTCAAGTTCCTTATTAGTTATTCCATAACGACAACAACAAGGGAATTAACTAATATATGCCCTTAGCCAAGAGTGTGGATAGTGAGAAATTTGTTGAATGGAAGAAAACAGAGTGAAGTCGGCTAGCTATGACCCAAGGGGAGAACTGGCCGTTGTATTACTTTCATACCCAAGTCTTATCGGAACATAGGCATGACAGCTGGTTCTTGTTTTTTATGGTTGCTTTCAGTGTAGGATGGCAGAGAAGATTAACAAACAGAGATCCTTCAGTTTCAAACCTAAAATACTTTCTGTTTTATACACAATACTTACCTCTGAATAGAGAATCAGACCTCTGCAAAGTTTAAGTGACTCCCAAGAGACTGATTTAGATTTGTGCTGACTCTAGAGTCTGGGGGATTAATTAGCAACTATATTACTGAGACATATTGAGGAATGAGAATCCTTTGTTGCCCACCCCCACGGAGCACACTGAGAGCTGCTACCCGAGGAAATGCCCTGCAGCTGGAGAAAGAGCCCTCAGCCAGCTTGCCAGTCACTACCCATGCACCTCCATGCTGTTCAGTGAAGCTCAAGAGGTATGGCATATCAAATAAAATGTCTTCAAAATAACAATTTCATTTTTCTTAGTTTATCTGTGTGGATTTACATTTTTAATAATCTCTAAAATAAAAAATATTTTTCTAAACCTATTTCTTCTAAATGTACCATCTTAAGAATTAGGCATTTGTATATAGAATAAAGTAAAATTTTCTATTGCTATTTTTGGCATTTAAATAACATAAAAAAACTAAAGATGGTATATCATTGTAATGTCCAGAAAATACATTTCCAGGAAAGAGAATTGAGATAAAAATACATCAGCCTTCTATTTTGAGTAAAACTTGGACTTATACAAGAGAAATAAAGTAATATTTATTGTATTTACTAAGGTCATATTTCCTGATATTAAGACCTTATATGATCATTGTACAGTCACCCAAACAAGAGTTTAAATTAAAACCTATATTTTATGTTCAAGCAGTTCACCTAACATTTAATCTCCTCCTGTCTCTAGAGGTTTTCAGGTTTCTGCTTTTTTTTATGATCTTAATTTTTTAAAAAAACTAAACAAAGCTGTTTCTTTTATTCTTTGAGAATATTATCTAGTATGTAATTTGTCTCTTCTCTTTCCTCCCATCAAACCCTCCCATACGCTTCTCCTTGCTCCTTTTCAAATTCATGGCCTCTTTACGTTGTTTATATATATGCTGGGAGCCTGCACAGAGCATAGCAAACATGGCAAGAGACATGACAACAGGGATCCTTTCTCATGTTCACTGGAACGTGTTCCGCCCAGTTGGCAGATGGATGGATGATTGGGTGGGGAGTGGATGGTCAGCAAGCTAGTTGCCTACCTGAGGAATTTGAATACACAGTGCAACACCCATCTGAGTAAACTGGCAACATTGCCCCAGGCTGAAATAGCCTGATCAGAGAAAAACATTTTAAAAATCTAATTTTAATATGAATATAATAAATTTGGACGTTCAAGATCATGACCCATCTTGTTAGATCTTTCACACCCAAACAAATGGTAGTTACTCAAACACTGTCTTTTCAGTAAGACAGAGATTCAAACAAGAGGATTAACCAGGAAGTGGGCAGAGGTTTACCCAAGTTCTGTAATTACACACTGCTGAGATGGGAGACAATTGCCCATGATGAAAACAAAAAGTAGTTAAAATGTTTAAGAACAGTGTTTGCTTGTCAGGAGTGGATGGTTTTGTAGAAAAACAAAAGGAATATTAGAATGATGCAGTAAATAATTCTCACTTAAAACGCAGGTTTAAAGTCCACTCAAAAAAAGTTCAAAACAATGGTGTTGCTTTCCAGTCTGATACAAGGTAGACCACTGCTGGAGAGACTGTCTGGCAATAATAGATTTGCATTTTGTGTAATTAATCTTCACCTGTCAGGTGGACAAAATTCATTAATCATCCGTTTTTCCACTGGAATACTGGACTTTCAGACATAGATAAAATGCTGGGTGATGTTACTGAAGCCTTATGAATGTGAATTTCAGGGATGGAGAAGAGGAGACTAGGGGGCAGAGGAGAAGGATAACACAAAGGAGGGGACCCCCCCCCCAGAGGAACAATGCCGTTTTGTTTTTTAACCCCATCTTTTCTTGTGTGAGTCCCAAACAATAAAGAAAGTAAAACTGAGCACCTATTTCTTTTCTTTCTTTTTCTGTTGTGTGTATGTGTATATGTGTGTTCTATGAGTGTGTGTTTGTGTATGTATTAAGCAGAGAGTCTATGTATGTCATGTGTATAAATGCATGTGAGTGGTGTATGCATGTGTAACTTTTTGTATGTGTGTATATATTCTCTGTGTGTGTGTGTGTGTGTGTGTGTGTGTGTGTGTGTGTGTGTGGACATACACTACGCACACATGCATGTGGAGGCCAGAGTCTACAAAGAGTGTCTTCCTCTTCTGCCTTTCCACCTTATATTTAGATTCTCTCATTGAACCTAGAGCTCATTGTTTTAGCTGGACTAGCTGGCCAGGGAGCCCCAGGGAGCTTTGTGTTCTCACCTCCACAGCAGCGGGATTCCAGGGCACATAGCCTGGTTCTAGGTAGGTGTTGACTATCCAAACAAAGGTCTTCACATTTGCACGTAACACCAACTGATCCATCTCTCTTGGAAAGTGTTAATCTAATTAGTATTATCAATAATAATCAGGATTCAGATATTGGGGTAAAACCCCAAAATATTAGAGAAGCATGGGAGCAGCCACAGTCGCTTCTTACCTCTCCAGTCCTCCAATCAAAAAGGGCCAAGATCCTCTTGTTGCTTGGCCTTATTCCTTCCTGTCTCCTCTCTCCAGTCCTCCAAACCTCTATGGTTGATTTAGGTCAGCTTCCTTTCATAGCTGCTATAAATAAATAATGACTTTAGATAACTAAGGTGAAAAATCTGGAAAGGACCATCGTAGGAGGCCAAGGAGCCACACAATGGAGAGTGAGGAGAGCTAGGGGGTTGTGCTTTAACACAAAGGCATACACAATAGTAGGGGGTCATACTGTCCACATTTAGGAGACCGAAGTGGAGATGTCAACTGAGAGTGAGGAGAAAAAGCAGGATTGTGGGCTGAACTCACACAAATGTTTTGTGGTAACAATTTATTTATCAGAGGTGTGTAATTTGACAGGCAAAATGTCCCATGTCCCATTAAGACACCAGAGAGACGGGATGCACTACTCTGATGGAATGCAGCTCTGCAGTGGCAGCTGGATGGATTGTGCCTAGAAGATAAACAAAGGTTCCAAACCTTTAGCCAAGTGAGAAGGCCAAAAGATTAAGAGTCCTTAGAAAGGTGAAATTACTTTCAAAATATGTTGAAATGTAGTTCCTCAGGAGGGGTTTAAGATACTAGGAATGTTATTTTATTACAATTCAGTCATTCAGAAAATAATTTTATAATAATCTATTTAAAGTGATTATCCTAGTAGGGGGAAAACTAAATGAAAGAAAATAATTTTCCCCCTGCAGGTCAGAATGCTATTTTAGGACCTGTAGGCAGAGATGAAAAGCAGTAATCTTTGAATATGTTAATAAATTGAGTGAGAGAGCTAAATGGCTCTAGGCTAATGCGTAATTTCCTAAAGTTGTGTGGTGAGTATATAGATATTTAATAGCTTTACTGCGGACATAACTGAACTCTGACAGGTAGTTTGAACCAGTATTATTCATCAATTCTCTAGCCTGTCATGAAGGTGTATATTTGTTCAAGATAATTGTGAAGGGTTTTAGTTTCTTAACCAAAAGAGTTAAATCCTTTGCTTAACAAATAAACATCAATATATAGCTGGTGATTAAAGAATATATCCTTTGCAATATGTCTATTTACTGGATTTTGCTTATGCAAAGTAAGTCATAAACCAGGTAGCAAGGTTACTTTTAAGATAGAACTTTGATATGAAATATGTCCTGTGAAAGAGGAACCACTCACCTAATTCTCATGAAATGGCCTTTTGAATAAATAATAGCAGAGACCTTGTCAGCCTTTATTTATAGCTTTGATAAACTCATCTTATATATGGCCATGAAAGGTCATGAACTCATTTTACAATTAAATATTAGAATTCTCTGTGTTACCTGCAGACTATTTCTAAACCACATAAACTATGCAGACCTGTTATCTATATTTTGGCATTAAAGTGATTATTTTGGGACATATTAAACTACAGAGAAACAACAAAAATAATCAACTAATTTTCTTGAAGTTCTAACATTTGCTAGGGACACATTTTAGATCTGTAGTCCTAGAGACAGAACAATGTGTATGTGGTCAATCGGCTCCTATTTGTAAACATAGAATTAATGCATGCAGTACTGGACTAGACAAGTTATCATCTCCATTTTATACAGTGAACCAGAGGCTTCAATGGGATTCACTTCATTAGTAACTATGGTGCAAACTGTATTGCTGTATCAGATTTTATAATGTCATCATTATGTTTAGAAGCATATTATGCAGCCTCTGACATGCAAGGGTCAAGGATGTAACCACAGATCTATGCAATGGTTCTAAGCAGGGGCCTACCAGGACTGTCAATGCATGAGAAGAGAAAGTGGGTGGTGATACCTCAATACTGTTGCAGCTGGAGGTAATATATCTACAAACCCAACAGCTAGGGAAATTTGTAATCCTAGAGCAGAACATTTAAGAAGCTGTGAATTCTATCCAAAGTTTAAAGGTTGGTCTTTGCATTTGAGAAAATATCAGATACTACATAATCTTCCCAAGAGTTTGCACCATTTCATCATTTTGTAAAATTAGTCTACCAAAGGCATCATATTCTAATCTAGTTTTAGTGAGCTGTGTCTCATCCTCTTCCTTTATCCATTACTTCCTAATTAGCTGGTGCTTATACACAACCTACTGTGTGTTAGCTTTCTTCTTTACATAAATTTTAATTTCCCACAACAACATAAACTTCACTTAAGTTTCTTCCAAGGGACAATTTATTTATTTTAATTTTATGCCTATGCATGAGTAGCATACATTACCATTGCTGAGCTATCTTTAGAACCACCAAATAGATACTTCAATCCTAGCCACAGAAGTGGCATTGTGCTGCAGAATTCCAAGTTTTAGACTGGAAAATGCTGGTATCTCTATGGAATAGAAATATGACTTCAATAAATGCAGAAAATCTATAGAAAACAGTTTCTTTCTTTTTTTGACTTTTTAAAAATTGATTCTTTTGTGGATTTCACATCATGCATTCCATTCACCTCCCTATCCCTTCTTCTCTACCCTCTGCCCTTGCAACCTCCCCTCCCAAAGTAAAATAAAGTTTAAATTTAAAAGAAAACAAAAACAAAAACAAACTAATAAAAAAGAACAAAACAGCAACAAAAAAGTCTGGGTGTGTAAATTGTAGCGTGACACAATGAATCTCACAGCATGTCCTTTAGTCCATACACTGGGTCCTCACTGGGAAACTTCTTGGATGACTTTTGTTGCCGGGTGTCATGGAGAACCTTCAGCTTTCGATCTGCAGGTCCAGTTTCTTCACATGCTCCAGAAGCTCACAGATGAGGTTGGTGTTAGGGGTGGGCTAACTCATAGCCCTGGGTCTGGGGCTAGATGGTAGCTGGGTTGGTCAGCCTGCCAGTTTTCCCTCATCAACACCACCAGGGTGAACTCTCCAGCATTTCCCCAGTTAGCTCACTCACTGCAGCAGGCAGCAAGGAACAGTGCCAGTCCTCCTGCTCTTTAGCCCATGAGGCAGTCACGTGTACCCACACCACAACGCTCAGCTCTACTGTTTTGCCCTGGTGAGGCATATGGTCTTAGGAGTGCTACAGCTTGTGAGGGGCAGGGCCATAGGAGACAGATGCTTTATTTTACTGTAGTGTGTGTGTGTGTGTGTGTGTGTGTGTGTGTGTGTGTGTGTGTCTGTCTGTCTGTCTGTGCATTATTCAAATATGGGCACCAAGACATTTGTTAACAATGGTGCTAAGTATAGTTCTTGCTTTTGTGGGAACCTGTCATATAACAGGACAGGCATACATGAAGGAGATATGTCCAGTTCTGTGTGTGGTTGTGAGAGTTAGCTGTAATTGTTAAATTGACTAGAGCTAGAATCATCTGGGATGTGAGTCTCAATGAGGGATGTTCTATGTTGTGTTGGAGTGTGGAGTACTATCTTCATTACGTTACTTGATGAGTAAACATGCAACCCTTCCTTACCATGATGGACTGTACCCACAAATCACAAGCCCAAGTAAACCTTGAATATGTTTGAATACTGGTTCCACTAATGGCGAGTCCTGTGAACCACAATAAGTTAGTACCTATGAAACTAATTTTCTTTCTTGTGAGTTGACACACTTCTTTCTGCTTCAGAAGGCCTTTAAGTTGTTTAAATGACGCTGTGTGAAAAGTATCTATGTGCACTCCTTATATACTCATGTGTTTGGAAATACAATCTGGCCTCATAAGATATATAACTGTGTAAGTATCGAAAAGCACCTACCATGACTCGAAACACATTTAATGAATATAAGGAAATCACACTATTGGAGATAATGATGTCTCTTTCCAACAAGAAAAAAAATGAATTTCTTTTCTGTTAGTGCTGGTGCCACTTTTACTTGTAGTCTTTCTCTTAAACAAATCTCCTTAAAGAGGCACTTATATATTCATTTAAAGAATCATAGCTGTGCTGTAGAAAGTCAATCTGTGTGATATACTTAGCATAACCTTGTCATTTCCCTCTAGGATATATTTTGTTTCTAACTCAAAATGTTCTCTCAGAAAAGCCAGTGCATATCCATCCCTGTCTATTTTCTCATGTAAAAAAATTTTTTTTCTCTGTCAAATCTGGAAAAGTGACAAGAAGTTTGTTTGGCAAAGATCATCTTTAAGCTTAGAAGTCATGTCATGCCTCAAATCACACACACACACCCATACCCCCCCCCCCCCACAGACACAAATTTGAGCATGCAAAACCAGAAGGATAGGAAGTCTCCTGCTTTCCAAGAATTTTGATGGATGTAATCAACCCCCTTTGTACAAAGGGTAATACTAGACTTTTTTGTTTCAGAGTTCCAGGGAAGAGATTGATTAACTTAGAAAACATGCCAAGACTCCCTTGAAGGAAGATGTAGAACAATCTATTGTTTGAATGTAAAAGGAATCACTTCTCTTTATTTTCTAGGGCCGATAAAGGAAGCAGCCAAGTGTGTCCTGGTGCATTCCCCAGAAAGGATGGAGAATCCTGTAAGTACCTGAGCACAAGCTGGTCACAACCAATCTTCCAGTGTCTTTGAGGAGGATAAGATGCCTGTGTGGTCAAGATGAGTACTTAAAGTTACAAGAAAGCTAGATGAGCAAGCTAGAGGGGCAGAATGTTTACCCTTTAAAGGACAATGACAACTCATGTGGGAACCAGGCCAGGAAACCAGAGCAGCATCCTTTGTCAGCCAGCAGGTGAGAAGCTGGAGGAATGCATTCAATAGTGACACCATGTGGCTATGGGCCTTCTCTCAACTTGGTAAACAGACTCTGTAGACCATTTAAATTTAATTTGAGGAACAAACAAAGAATTATCATATATTAGTAGTTTAGACTTATAAAGGAATTCTTATTCGTATTTAAAACAAAGTCATAATTACTTAGAAGCACAACCTTAATAATCACAAAATTATCTCAAGGAAAAAAATATTATTCTAATCAGTTCAACTGGCTACTATATTTCTATGTCATTTTTATAACATGGAATTTGAATGATCTAGACTTTATTGCTGAAGTGGGCAAGTACATGATTAAAATATGACATTTATTTAACTGTGATACAGTGTTTTCTAAAATTGTAAAATATCTGTACATAATGAGGTAGGCCAATCTCTTGCCTGTAGTGAAAGAAATGTAGGAAAGCCAAGAAATGACCATGCCCCGTCTTCCAGGAGGTGCATTGCCAAACAGATGTGGAAACTAAGGGGGTATTTACCCTTTTGGGTAAACACAAGTTCACAGAAGACAGTCTTGTGCTTTTTTTAACCACCGCCATAGGTGCTGAGTGAATGCAGTAGATTTCAGCCCAGGCCAGCTGCCATTGTTGGTTATATTTTAAAAGAGATTTCTAGCTTTGGTCACATCATAGGAAAGGGACCAATTGACAATCTAGATACATGACTTATTTTATTAAAAACAGAGAGTAAAGGAAAGTGGAGTTAATTTTGATGATACACTTAAAATCGTGCAGTATGTAGGAACAAATGTTTAACGTGGTACTGAATAGAATACTAAGAAGAATGTTCATCACTTTTAAGATTAAAAGTGATGACAGCACTATGGCAGCAGCCAAGAGATTGCAGCAGACATTATGTCCACTGGTGGCAAGGCTAGTATATTGACAATGAAGTATTGATTATCCTGCTGTGGTCTGGGTGCTCTTTGAACATGCCACACATGGATTCATGTGCTGATATTTAATTTTCATTGTAAGGTAGCAAGAATATGGAAACTGGTCCAAATGTAGTATTAGAGATAAGTCTTTTGAAATATTAAGATGAGACAACGTCATTAGAATAGAGGTCCCATGATTGGACATAAAACATGGAATAGAAACCAGAAGATAAATATGCAAGCTTCCTGATATGGCTATGTGATGCTCTGAACCACATTGAGACAGCAGAAAGCCATGACCAAAGCCATGACTGGCACCTCAACCTGTGACCATACTCTTAGCCAAAACAAACTTGTACTTTATTAATCCCAGAATACTGGCATTGTGTTTCAGGCAGCAGAAAAAAAAAGTTATTCAATTTTGAAAATGATGGAAATTTTGGTTCATGCTACAACAATGTGGGCCTTACAAACACAGTATTAAATGAATTGAACAAATTATCAAAATCCAAGTCCTGTGAAATGGCAATTTAATAAATTTTCCAAAGCAATCAAACTCTTAAGGAAAAGAAACCAGATCTTGAGGCAGGAAGACTCAACTTTAATCTGGGCCACACCTCCTGCTGGAAGCTTATATAAGGGCATGAAAAGAAAGAAGCTTTTGCTCTTTGCCTGCTTGCCCTAACCTTGTAGCAAGTACATTCCTTCACTGGCATTAGAGCCTACATCTTTACGATTCCAGCATCTACTCAAGACCAGCTGAGACATTCAGCCTTGTGGACTGAGCAACTACTAGATACTTGGACTTTCTGTTCACAGCCAGCTGTTGTTGGATTAGCTGGACTTCAGCTTGTAAGTCATCCCAATAAATCCCCATATATAATATATATATTATATGTATATATATATATATATGTATATATCTGTAAGTCCTGTTACTCTAGAGAACCCTGACTAATACAGAGGTCAAAAGATACCTTATGGAATGGTTAAAAGAAGTGGTCTAGGTTTTGATGTTCAATATGCAATGGAATAAAAATGTAAAAGTTTTGCAAAATGATATCAGGATCAAATACATCAAACCAACATGTTGATATTTATTGAGCCCAGGCATTCCTAGGTATTGAAGGAAATTATTGTTGAATTTAAAATGTTAAAAGTTAAAAATAAAGCCATAGAAACACTAAGGAAAAAATAAAAACAAAGAAAAAATTATATGAAACAATATGAAAAGCTTTGTTTACCTACCAAGATGGGAGAGACCATATCTTCAGTATTGAGTTACAGAAAACAATTCTTTGAGGGAAAGGAATTTAACTTAAAAAGCATGCATCTAGCCAGTTAAATGCATACCAACCCTCAAGGCATCCTGGGAAACTTTTAAATTTTCCCTCATATTTCAGATTTTTGATGTCAGTAACTACAAATTTGTGTAATTTATATAAACAAAACCAGGGGAAGTAATGTCCAAAATTTAGTATAAGTTAAAAGTAATTAAACTAATATAAATATATCAAAATATTCCACATTTGTCAAAAAAAAGAAAACCTTAAAAATGAAACAGGTGAATGTTATTGGTACGTCCAAGACCTGCAATAACTGCTTTGTAATATGTGAGCAGACAGACTCAGAAATATTTTATCATTCATTATCCAACATGTACAGATGTTTAAAATATAATATTTAGTGAGTTTAAATTTCTGTCTGTTGTGGTGTGATTTACCAATCCCAACAGTTTTTTGAGAGTAAAGTTTTCCTCAAGCCAACCAAGAAGCCTGGATGAAGTCCAGGAAAGACTAATAAATATGTTCAGAAAAGCTACACTTTACAGAAGAACAGAAATGAACCATAAAAGGATTATTTGTCATGGAAAAAGCAAAAGATTTTTGGCATCTTCAAAATAAAACCAATAAAAACGAAATGAAGAAAAGCAATACAATTAGTTTTTGCCAAGAGGCAAGCCAAGGGAAGAAGCCGGAGGGAGCACAGGCAGAGAGAGTACTTCTTCAAACAGTACACTATCTCCAAGAGGGGAAGCCAGGAACTGTGCAGGAGGATGGAAGGCCCTGTGGTCAACACCATCAGAACTGGGGTGTTGAGGGAGAAGGAATTGAATGGGCCAAAAGAACGGTGCCTGTGAGAGAAGCAGGAATCCAACTCCATAGCCAGCACATTGCCCCCATTTCCTCTCAGAAGGCGCCCTGGCCACTGTAAAGTCTGCTGTTGGAAATCTGTCAAGAATTTAATCCCATATGTCATCTCCTATGCCCATAAATTTGGGACTTGAGATGAGGCTGGCTTTGGATAAGAAATTGAAAAATCCTGGGCCATAAAACTCCTGTCAGTGCAGAGTTCTAAGAACAGAGGGTACAATTCTAGGTGGGGGAAGAGAGGCCTGAGAGGAAGACATGGAGTTTGAAGCTGAGCATTCAATCTGCTCCTCTCAGACATGGAGAAGGATTTCATTATGAAATCAAGCTTTTTCCTCTGGAGAACACTTAGTTGGGAAGAAGGAAAGAAAGAAAATGAAGAAAAGAAAAGAAAAAGGAACAGCAGAGATAGATGGAGGAATGATGAGATTCTAGAGCTGCTACTGTACAAAGAATCTGCAGTGTCTTTCTAAAACCTAAGGATAACTAATGGACAGAATGGACCCTGGTGTCACTTTCCAACACCGAGTCAGCACAGAGGAATATGATCTCAGCCGCTCAGGGCCCCAGCAGTCTGTGTGAGGCAGGTGTCATCAATGTCAACAGAAGTTTTGGCAGCCCTTGGAAGAATATGGTAGAGACTTTAGGTGGTGTTTGTCTTAGGTTTGATGGAAAGTACCTCACAGTGGATGTGTGTATGACAATCTCACTGTATACCTGGCTTAGCAAGTTGATGCTGGGAGAGAAATCTGAATCACTTGTTGATGTCTTTTTCCTTAAGCTCAGCTGTGAAGGAAGAGTGGGCTGTGAGAATGAAGGTGAAGTGTGTGATAGAGTACTTAGCAGTGTTTAGTTTATAAGCACCCACAGTCCCCGCCATGGCTATTATCCACGGTTTGGTTAAAATCAATAGTTCTTGCTACTGTATCACTCGAGGAGTACAATTTCATGAAGTATTTAATGGTCTCCTTCAGAACTTTAAAGGAAGCTCTGTTATCAGTGTCATCGGGCCCTGTCTGATAAAGGATCATTACATAGAGAGAGAGAGACTCCCTTCAGCATTGACACTTAACGAGGTAACAACTGAGAAAGTTATTTTTTCATACATCAGTCACTTCTTCCATCAAATGTGACTAACAGTATCTATTCCTCTGGGTGATGATGAATAGGGGAAAACGCTCTCTAAAAGCGCCTTCTGTATGCTGGTAGAGGGCAGGGGGAGATATTTTAATGACCTTCATCAAACTCCTTCCACTCCCTCACTTCTACTAAATACCTTGGAGACAGTGGAAGAACAAAACCATTGGGAGGTCTGTCTTGCACTGGCCCGGTTGAGAAATCAGAAAGGATCTCTTCTGTTCCCCCACACAAAGATAACATTGAGTCCCCTCTGGAGATACCATTCATATTTTTCTGAGTTGCCAAATATAGTTGAAATTAGTATTAAAGCTTAAAAAAGCTTTTGCTGTATTTTCTCTATTCATATGAAGAGACATTTTAGTAAGTGTGACTAATTATTGTCTGAATGAGAACTGTTCCCAACAGGCACATATGCTTGAACACTTGTTCCCAACTGAAGGGTTTTTGGGAGGTTGTGGGATGTTTCGAGTCTGGAGCAGGACTAGAGGAAGTAGGTCACTGAAGAACAGTCACTTAGGATTGTAGCCCTGACCCCCTCCTTCTCCCCCCTTCCTCCTTTCGCCCTTTCTTGCTTCCACCTTTCTTTGATGCACCACAACTGAGCGAGCAGCCCCCTGCTTCTCAAACTGTAAATATGAGGCTGCTACTGCCATATCTTCCCGCTATGATGGACTGTGTCTCCTCAAATCAGGAGACCAAATGACTCTTAAGTTGCTTCTATCAGGTATTCAGTCACAATAACAAGAAAAAGACTGTCTTTTAACTTTTATACTTTCATAACACATCAGTCAGATACAAGCTGTAGTGAGCCTACATTTTGTAAGCTCTATGCATTTTGTTAGGGTCATGGGGTTCTGAGCCAACGTGGAGCTTTGGGTTTGGAATTTTTGCCCTGATTCCCAAAGCTTCCTTGCAGACTCTGGTTTGAGCAACACCTTCAGCAGTGCAGCTCAGTCAGGCCTGTGTAAATGTTTGTGTTCTGTCCCCTCTCCAAAAGAGAACATAGGTCATCCAGGAGCCGTGTCATTTGCTCCATGGACTTCAGTGATCTTCATACTTAGGCCATGGTGCAGAGAATACACCCTAAGCCCCAAGCAGATGACACTGGGAGCTGTCAATTAGCTCCTTGCTCCTGTTAGAAGTGAGTCAGATGCTCTGAGGCCTACATCCTGGGACATAGAAACAGTTATGGGAGCCTCAGAGTTTCTCTACTGAGCTCTACATCCATAGCCTGGCTTTCACACAATGATTCTTCAGTGAACTCTACATCCACAGCCTGGCTTTCACACAGTGCCTCTTGATCTCATAGGCTTCATTGTGATGATGATTTTATTTTTAGTGTGTTCAGGCTACATATGGGAGATTACTGTTTGGGCTGCTGATGGCACCCTCTTATCCTTCAGAGGGTCACTACAAATCCCACAGAGGTCACTCAAAGGCTCTGCATTTCAACCTTCCTGACACGATAAAGATAATCCAAGGATTTAGAAAGTCTGAAAAGGAGTTGTGCTCAAGATGACAATGTGGTACACAAACCCTCAATTTATCACAGAAGACAGCAAGAGGTCAGGTCTCCGTTATCTCCAAAGTCTAGATAGCTCTATCAAAGAGAATCACTACTTGGCTTTTGCAGTGGTGGATGTCAGAGAATAATTATAGAAAAAAGGAAAAATATCAAGCAGAAGGAAATAAAAGAACTCACATACTTATTTGACCTCAAGGACACTGAATAATGTGTGTGTGTGTGTGTGTGTGTGTGTGTGTGTGTGTGTGTGTGTGTGTGTAATATCCCAAGATGAGGGGTTTTGAGTAGAAATGTAAAATACAAAGGAAAAATAATGACGACAAGGTCTCTGCATGGAGCATCTGAAGGGTTTGTCAGCGAGATTTCTCTGCTGTTCCCAATGACAAGAACAGGTTCTCCCAGTGAGGTTTTCTTTGAATTATTGCTTTCACATTTGATTCCCAGCAGCACCAGGACTTATGCACAAAACTATGCATTAGAAGATAATGCTGTTTGTAGATCTAAGTAAAAAGAAATATGAATGATACCCTGATAGCTTAAAAATCTCCTTTCCCCATTAATAAAAATAATTTTAATCTGTCTAGATCCAGTCTGCATTACAGAAATTCCAAAATAAGATTTTAAATGGCCTAGTCCCAAGCATATGCAGTAACTGCAAAGCAGCTAGATACCACTTAGATACGAACTCTGCAAAGATTGTGGCCGGAGATGGTGAAGGAAATTGACTCCACAAAACTGATTTGAAGAGAAATACCCCTCACATGCACACTGCAGACTCAGAATCTCAGGAAACACATTTTCACATACCTGTGACATGAGTTAAGATCATTTCTGAGTTTTAAAAATATTACATCAGCTTTGGTATATTTTATATAGTATGCCTTTTAATTTTTTTGCCATAGAATATTTAAATACAGCACTAGACAGTAGATATTAAGGAAAAAGAACAAAATACTTAAAACACATTTTATTGTATAAACCCTATAGGAAGTACCTCTGTATGTATTTACTTAAGATTATTTCCAATTAAGTAATTTTAATTAATTTTGAAATAAATAAAAAAGATATAAAATACATGAAATAATACTGTAATAGAAAGCTTAGGCTTGCTAATCAATAGCAAATGTCTACATTTGATTTATCTCTGGGACTCATTTTACCACTTAATTCCTGGTTCGGTGGTTTTAACCACATAAGAGAGTAGTGCAAACACAACGCTGCCTGGTCTCTGATTTTCTCAGCCTGGTATTCCAAAGTACAAGAATATTTTCTTGTAAATATTTTTATAGTTTTCTAAAAGATGATATTGGACATTAGGAGAGATGTGAATTTTTGCTTTCTGATAAAGTTCTATGCTTTGCTTGGTATTCATTGGTGAGTTCCAGAGGCTGATTACTTATGGCTATATATGTCCATTGACTTCGTTAATATTGCTAAAGTAGTTTTTTGTATGTTACCCCTGTTTGAGACTCCAAGCAGCAGTTATGGGTCCAGACTTACTCAGGGTATATCATCAAGCTTTTGTGCATTTGATAACCTGACTGAGGAGGGGTAGTACTGGTATAATTTGATACCACATACAGTACCTTCTTTGTTGTATATTTGATTGGACCATCATGATGTCAGCCTTTGTCCATGCTTGCTTAGGCCCAGAAGCTGATAGGATTTTGTATCTTTCCTTGAAAAGGAAGAGATGCTGGAAACCTCTACAGCTCTGTGGGCACACAGCAGAAAGGCCGTGTGATGCCACAGAGAGAAAACAGCTAAGAAGAAAGACTATATACTTTTCCAGCCCTGATCATTAGATCTTGGATGTCCACCCTTTAGAGCTGGGCCAGGAAGTCCATGATTCAGCCATCAGTCTGAAGCACTTTTCCCGGAAACTGTGTCAGCAAATATAACTTAGCATTTGAATTTCCTGCAGCTGAGAATCTTTTGGTTTAGCACTTGTCTTGAGAATTAGCTTTTATTTTTTTAAATACCATTTTAAGTAATACACTGTGATCATTTTAAGCATGACATGATAAAGACTATGAATCCTTTTAAAATGTTCTATGGAATTTCATCATTCTATGGCCTATCAGAATTTTAATGTAAAATATTTTCAAGTGTAATGTTTATGTTGAATTTAGAAGCCTAAGATACTTTGCTATACCTTTTGCAATTTAGGAATAATACTTTGACCCATTTTGTTCAGTTTCACATATGATCCCGTGAAGTTGGTAGAACGACCCTTTGGGAAATAAAGACTCCTTCAATGTACAAATCCACCTGACTTTCTTTAGTGGCATCTTACTGACTTAGGTGAAAACAAATTTATACAAGGTGAGGTATATTCATGGTGCCTTAAGTTCGCAAAATTCCCTTAAGTAATACTTTGTGCTTTTTCTTATGTTTCATAAGTCACAAGTAGAAGTACATGTTCAAATAAAGTTTAGAAATAACTCATTTTTTAGATAAACATTTCCCACCTTTTTCATCCAATCATTTGAAACATAATAGCATTTACGATATGTAACAGGGTATGTTATTATTTTGTTAAATACTTTAAGATACTTATAAAATGCTATAGTGTAGAGAGCCGTGCATGGCCGCGCCGCAAGGATGGCATCGGCATCCGGCTTCTGCCTTCCCGATGCCTTCCTTATTTGGCTAAGGCTAGGATCTGGCTTGCTTCCGCGCACCTGGACCTAATCTGGCTTGCTTGCGTATGTCTGACCCTAACGGCATTGTCCACGTGGCACTACGGGGTTGATTGCCCAGTGGCTATAAAGGGCGTGGGCTGGCTTTCCTGAGAGAGTGAGTGAGAGTGAGAGAGTGAGAGAGTGAGAGAGTGAGAGAGTGAGAGAGAGAGTGAGAGTGAGAGTAAGAGAAGAAGAAGAAGATGGCTTTCCCCGGGGTCAGAAGATTGTTCAAGGTTCCTGAATAACTGCTTGGAGAAGAACCTGGGGTTGCGTCTTCCTTGCTGGTCGAGGCGGACGCGACACTATAGGATTTGAAAAAAGTCATTTCTACTGTCAGCATAGCAGGTAAGTGATGTACTTGTCAGTTAATGCCTACTTTGTATTCTGCTAATTTATTTAAAAGTATATAAATACTTTGTATTTATAAATACATTTTTGTCCGTGACTCATCCCTTTTTCAAAAACATTCATAACAAAATAATTTTGCAAGACTCTTGGCTTTTTTTATGAGTCAAAAATTCAAATTTCTGTTTATGTAATTTTTCTCCTTTAATATCTAGCAAATTCTCAACATCAGAATTATGATACTGAAGTCCAGAAAAAGCTGCAGCAAATTCCTTTGCTTGTACAGAGTTTAAATTAGTAATGAATAGGACAGGACCACTATTTCCACACTTACACACATTCCCTACCATGCCAAATTACACTGCATTAAGAGAATAGTAAATTACAAGTGGTAATTTACAATAGTTTAAAGGCCAAATTGCCCATAGGTCATAGAACTCAGGTTATTGAAACCAGAAACAAGGAAGCAAATGTTCAGCAAAGTGGCCTGTGAATGAGGGTGGTGGATGTGTAGCAAAAATAGGCAATCTAATTCCGCAGAATTCAATGAGCTTTTGGAATGCAAATTTCAACTGTCAGATCTTAATTAAAAAGTACCAGTCAGCACTATTTAAAAATTGGAAAAGAACTAAGTGGTGGGTTGTTGGGAAAATGTGCAACTCGCCTTCTAAATGGAGTCAGTAGGTGACAGGTATGTAATTAACATCGCCTCAAGTGAGGGACAGGAAGCTGACTGTGGTTCCTGAAGGGAAGGAGCTTCAGCAATTTTCAAGGCAGGGAAAATGTTCTTCAATCAGAGTTAATTTATAATTCCTTTATTTCTAAAGAGAACCTACGTTTTTGTGTGTGTGTTGAACTTCCTTGAACCTTATGAAGCAGTGACATTTGCAGAGTTGAGGTTTTATTTTAAGCGGTTAATATTAACATAAATGCTTTGGCACCTGAAGTCAGAGTGCTTTCCCACTCTTGTTGGGCTTCTGGTGTCTTTGGGTCAGGAAGCATTTCAAAATCAACTTTATATGTGCTTTACTGCATCCTTTCATTTATTCATGAGAGGGGTATTAGGCAGATCGAACTTGGAAATAAGAGATACTTTCAATCCCGGTGTTCTCAACTAGATAAATATCCCGGAAAACAAAACACACAGGTGTCAGGACTCATTTTGATCACTTATATAATGTCTCACTCTAGAGTCCAAGACACTGAGAAAATGCCTTATTATGTTTTCCTTAGAGTTATATATTATTGGGAAATTTCTAGGGAGGATAATGATGAAAAAATCTCTTTGAACAGATATCAATAGTCAACCCACCATAGCAAACAAAGTGTGAAAATATCTCATAACTTATTCCAAAAAGAGATTCTTTTGGAGATAATTAGAAATATGATTCACTTAAGAAAGTGAGTTAGTCCTCTGTCTGTGGGATATATTCAAGAAAGATAACTTACTTAGCGTGTGGGATGCATAGATGCCAAGCTGTGAGACAAACACACACAGTTCTATAGCAACAATCACACTGGATTCCAGTGGACACACTGGGAGACAGGGAACCTGCAGTGCAGCGAGATGCTTAAAATGCTACTCAAGAGCCATGTCTGGGGCTTTCCCAGATCTCCTGATCTCACCATTCCTTACTGGTCTATGGTTCTTTGACTAGTTCATAGGGCTAGGGCCTTATGAGGCTGCACCCTTCCATGTTAGTTTGTCATTGGTATTATCTTCTTAGGGTCTTGTTTAGGAAACCCTGTAGATGAGACTTCATGGGAATAGCTTCCCATACATTTCTAGAAGACACAATCCCACAGAAGATTGTCTGTTCCTCTATCCCTTATAGTCTTCCCTTCCCCTCTTTCACAATGTCCTGGGCCTTTTCCAATACCAACTGGTGACCCTCAAAATCATATACATATAAGTGACATTTTACAGACCCAACAGGTTGTATGTATATGCAGGGAAAATACATATGTAGCAGTAATTTAAAAAAAAAAAAAGAGGCCATGAATTTTAGAGAGAAAGTAGGGGAGAGGTAAAAGAGATGGATTGGAAGGAAGAAAGGAATGGGAAAATTTAAGTAATTATATTTCAATTTAAAAAAACAAAAACAAAGAAAGAACACATTTGTGGGCTGGAGAGATGGCTCAAATTTGCAGAACTCAAGTTTGGTTCTCAACAACCATGACCAGCAGCTCACAGACATCCATAACTCTGATTCTGGGGGATCTGACACCCTCTTCTGGCCTCTCAGGTGACTGTACATATATAAATAAATATTTTTAAATAAAAAAATAAATATTTCTTCTCTGAAACTATCTGGCTTTTTTTTTTTTTTCCCAGCCAGCATACACAGAGAGTTTTGAGAACTGACTACTGAGATTCAGGAATTCTCAGCAAACCCTTTTTAGCAGATGCAAATTTTCTTCTAGGGTCCTATTTTGACAACTCAGCACATTCTGGTAATGGTACCTGTGCAGGTGCCTGAATATCTATTAGCATGGCATTCCTCTCATATGAAAATAAGATCCTCAGTGAAACAGGACTTGAAAAACAAAAACGAACTATAAAATAAACAGACAAATGAACAAACAATGGGACTTCTTTTTATTTCTATTTTGCCTACATTTATTAAAATTCAGCCTAATGAGTCATGCAAATAATAAATGGCTCTTGCTTATCAAGCACTTGCTCTGGACAGGTAAAGCACAGAATCACAGTGTGCTTCCTCCAGCTGCTCATTCCCACACACTCAATTAATTACTCAGAATTCAAAGAAACAGGATATTTAATTAGCTTCTTGAAAGAAAAAATAAAGTGAAACAACATCCATGAACCGTGCAAATGTATGTCAAAGTTATAGCATGAAATTTTTGATGAGAACCCTTTAGAACGTAATGTTTCAAATAAAGTAAAAACTTTGAACAAAATAAAACTAACATAACTGCCAATGTCACAAACTTACACAGCTCATTAACAAGAATCATCTATAATTGTATTTTAATTTCAAGAGCTAAGAAAATAATTAAAAAATAGAAAATATTAAGGAAAAAAAAGAACCTGTTGTTGGGGGCACAGGTGAGCTGGCCCGGAGGGCATCAGTTCAGGAGAGCTGGCCCTGATGCTCATGGTGGAGGTGTGCCAAGGGAGAGATGCCCCTCCTCTTGATCTGCACCACCTGTGGCAGGCTGTCAAGTTGGTCCCAAGACTGGGAAGTCCAGCAGAACTGGCCCTGGTGATATAGGTGGTAGGTACAGATAAGCTGGCCCTGAGGGCGTGAAAGCAGGAGAACTGGCCTTGCCCCTTGCTTCCGCTTGCTGCCCTGGGTGAGCTAGATGGGCCACAGATGGAGAGCTAGCCCCAGTGAGGATGCAGGGAAACTGGTGGGCTGACCAACTCAGCTACCACCCAGGCCCAGATCCAGGGCTATGAGTTGGCCCACCCCAACATCTATAAACACCCGTCTATGAACTGCTAGAACATGTCAAGGAGCCAGTCTTGCAGATCCAAAGCTGCAGGATCTTCAGGACACTAGGCAACAACAGAGTATCCAAAAGGAGACCCAGTGAGGATTAGTACTGATAGTGTAGCAGAAGTCAGAGGCCTTGAAACAGATCATTGACTCATTGCAATGAACATCTTCAAGCAAAAATGCATGGCCTGTGTGACTCGCTGTGACACACTACAGCTCACACGATGAGACTTTTTGTTTTAGTTTTTGTCTTTTTAAAATATTTTCTTTTCTTTTGGGGAGGATTGCAAGGGTAGAGGTAGTTTAAGAAGGGACAGGGAGATGAGTGGGATTGTGTTTCATGATGTGAAATCCACAAAGAATCAGTAAGTTTTTAAAAAGAGGAGAAGAAGAAGAAGAAGAAGAAGAAGAAGAAGAAGAAGAAGAAGAAGAAGAAGAAGAAGAAGAAAAAGAAGAAGAAGGAGAAGAAGAAGAAGAAGAAGGAGAAGAAGAAGAAGAAGAAGAAGAAGAAGAAGAAGAAGAAGAAGAAGAAGAAGAAGAAGAAGAAGAAAAGAAGAAAACAAATGGATTGGAGAGAAATCTCAGAAGTCAGTCTTGTTTACAAGATTCAAGTTTGGTTCCCAGCAAACATGACCAACCACTCAGTCACCTGTAACTCCAGGCCCAGAGGATCCGATGCCCTTTTTTGGCTTCTCGAGAGACTGGATACACATGTGACATGCCCACACACAGACAGACACTCGTAATCAAATGAACATTAAAAAACATTTAATAAAAAACATTTAAACAAAAATAACAATAAAAAACATTTAAATAAAAGAAAATGCATCTCTTCTCTGAAATTGGTAATTAGTTAGAAGTTGGTTTTGCATGTCTGTTTGTCTCATCCATGTGAGAATAAGCACTGTGGCTACACATTGTTTGCTTCTGCTTTCTGTGGGAGCACCAGGCTTTTTGTTTTTTTCCCTTAAATTTCACATGTGGGATAGATTCTTTACCTTACTTGAGTGGTCTTTTTAAATGCCATGTCCACTAACTCCTGAGAGATTATGTATTCTTTTCTAGCAGGAGGAAGCTTCACAGATTATGGCAGGGCTAGAAGAGAGTGCAGTGTAGGCATTTTGGGTGAAGCTGAGGAAAAAAAGAACATCCATCTTTCTGTGCAGTGGGAGTAGCATCTCTAATGATGATGCTTTTATTGGCTAGTTTTCTCATTTCTGTGATGAAGTAATTTACAATAGGACCTTGAGGCAAGAGGAGTTTGACTCAGAGTGTGAGCGAACAACCTATGCCAGGGAAGGCATGGCAGCAGGGGTGAGGCAGCCGATCACATTGCATCCACAGTCAGCAGGAAGAGAGAGATGAAAGCTGGCGCTCACTTGCCTTCAGCTTTTATTCAGTCAGGGACCCACGCCTATGGGATGATGCTCCCCATATTTGGGGTAGATCTTCCTACTGCAATTAATGTAATCTAGAAAATCCCACACAAAAATAATCATCTTTTTCCTAAGTGCTCTTAGGTCCTGCTGACAATCAATATTACAGGTGTTAAGGAAATCCACAGAAACTGTATGGTAACACTATGGCAAAGGTATAAGGAACCACTTTATATGTCTGAAAAAAATGCTGACATCTCTATATCACGACACCTGTGTCCCAATGATGAAGATACAGATAAGCTAAAAAATTCATGGCCCCAAATGTCTCTTGGCTCATTTTTGTGATTCAAAGCATTTTTATTTATTGATAGAGATTATTCATTTGTTTGTCTCACCTACACAGCTTTTGTTTCTACAGGCATCTATGAATTCCTTGTATCTAGATTAGTGAACCAAATAGCCAAAGTGTAGAGTTCTGGGAAACAGGGAAAGAGGAATAGATACCTACAAGTAAGGAATTAACCACCCCATCTTGTTTCACCTTCTGAACGTCCCAGAAATCATACTGACTTATGCACATTGCATATGACTGCTGGTTGCCTGCCTACAGGAGTTGACTATGCTTATTCTGAATTTTCATGATAGTTATGATTGTATAATTTGGATAAATTCTGATTCTTAGTTCACTCAAATTAACAAATATTGAAAGGGATCATTGAATTAACGAGTAAATGCTGTCTGATTAGAGATGGGCGAATGAAGTCTAGACCATAACATATTCATGCATGAATTGCAGAGAGGGAGGCAGAATTGTGGAGGATATAGTTCAACAAAATACGCTATGAAAACAAAAGAGAAGGTAAAACAGTGAGTAGAAAAGACTTGAGGAAAAATGACAGTTTTGGTCATTAACTAGAGATTGAATTTAGCCTGTGAAATACAAAGAGAGACAGAAACTGTGAAGACCTTGGGGTAAGAGAAACAGTCATTACAATACACAACTGTGAAGCAACTATGAAGTCTCTGCTTAAAGATTACAGGTTTGAAAACATATACTTCTAAAATCGCCTTAGAGCTCTCTAACAGTATCTATATTCTCATTGACTCTTAAATGGAAAAACAATTATTAAGTTTCCCTATTTTGTTAAATCATATACATAAAGCCATATCATTATTAAAATTAATAAAAAACAATGAAATTAAAGGCTGAGGTTTTAAGCTACTTCAGTGTTTTTGTGCAAAAAGCTTTATATGGTTATAAAATTTGAGAAACAATATGAGTCTTAATGAAAATGCTTGTAATTGTGTTAATGAGAAACAACGAATTGCCTTTTTTGTTGTTAGCTTTTTTAAGTCTTAGTGGGAAATAGATATTCTCATCTCAAGCAAAAAAGACTTTTATGACACATTTTCAAATGAACACTTCAAAAATACGTAGATGCAGTAAAGTCTAAAGGGTTCTGACAATGCATTATTGTTCTCAGATATGCTGAGGTGTCTTTCAGGAGGAGAAAGTATTCAGTAATCTGGAAAGGCTACTGAAATGCTCTCCTAGTTGCCTCATCCTAAGGTCACATGATCCCTGCATCTTACATGTGAGTGTCTAGCATAACAGCTTATGAAGATAATCAAACATTTACATCATTCAAGTCATCTGGGCTTCAGGGACACTGCTCATCAAGATTCTTATTCCACCCTCTCTACATAGCAAGAGTGTGGGCTTCCGAGCTGTATAATCAGTACCGACTCCTGCGTTACATCCATAAGTAAATTCATTTTGGCAACTGACCTTCTGAGACTCTGTTTAGTGTGTCAACTCTTCCATACTAGTCTGGCTATTTTTATTTAGAGTATAGCTTTGTTTTACAAAGATGGCCTCTAAATTGAAAATATTCAGAGACCACAAAGCTCCAATCTGTTTATAATTATAGTATACATGTATATATGTTTGTGTGTGTAGTGTCTGTATATATGTACTCTTTCCAACCTTTTTCCTAAGATTTTTGAACTGATAGAATCATTAACTTATTACATCTAGTATGATTAAAGCTGATTCTTCTTCCTTAATGACATATTTCCATTAATATCAAAACCATATTTCAGTCTCACCAAATGAAAAAGAACAATGGTTAGGTACTCTTACATGTCCCATACTTACAGTGAAGAAGCCCTGCCAGTCTTTCCCTGGCTCTAAGCCCTACCCTGCCTGTTTTGTTCCTAACCTAGGTCTCCTGTAAGTTCTCATTCCCCACAACTGACCCTTCAATTGAATCTGCTCTAATCTTTACAGTGACAAAAACCTCTGTGTCTTGCTCAAACTGTCACTGGAGGGATTATTTTTCCCACATAAAAAACATAATTTTATGAAAAAATGTCTTTAAAACGTAAGTCATAATGCCTCTCTGCTTGAACATTACACTGGCTTCCCATGTCTAACACAGAGAAAGGCATTCTTCAGTGCATACCTCTCGACACTCCAGCCCACTTTCCCATTGCTGAGCTGTTCTACAGGGAAAGGCAGCCTGAGAACATATATCCTCCTGCACTTTGGGGAACCTTTCCTGGAACCGGTCTTCTCCAACTGTTGCCCATATTTGTGAGCGCTGAATCTTTCCACACTCTGGCCCACCTTTACTGGTCTTGAACATGTCTCCCACATATTTTACTTCATTCACTGTGGTTTAGTGTGCCAAGCACACTCCTCCCATAAAGTCTTTCTCCTAGCTCCTAACTCTGTAGGAAACCTATTTCTCCAGATACTAAGATCATTGGCCCGTTCTAGATTTCAATCCAATATCACTTTCATGATGAGCCTGACCGTGACTGGTTTAATGAAAATCATCTCTCCTCAATGTCATTTCACACTCCTGATTCTTTCAGAGTTTATTTTCCCCAAATCACAGAACATCTTCTAGCATACTATACTGTTTATATACTGTTCTTCTGTTTTTTTGTCTCCCACTACACTATAGTGTCAATATCTCCATTCTCCTTAGTCATTCCATATTATCATCACACTGAAAATTGTTTGGCAGATGAATATTTGTTAACTTTGCAATTTCTCTTTTCACAGCCTTGGGGCCTTTTGCAATACTCATTTAAATACTTTGCTTGTGTTAATTTGTTGGTGTTTTCCTCAAGCTTCCATGCTGAGGCAGATTGCTGTGTACTTCATATGCTATCAGGTTACTTAGCTCAAACTTTTCGTTAGATCCACAGCTCCTGCCATAGAAAATCTGACTTCCTGGCATGGTATCCCCACCATTTACATTCTGAATCCACGCTTCCTTTTAAATTTTAGATGCCAAATTAGTCTACAGTATGTCCAAATAGCTCTACTTCTGATATTTTGCCTAGTTTTTGTTCTCTCATTGTAGGTCCTGAAATGCCTCATACTTTCTTATGAACTTGGTAAGAAGCCATTGACTAAAGAGCTAATTAAATATTTCATATGTCAAAGTGCCACTGTCCCTTCCAGTATAAAGGTATACTTTTTAGAACTGAATGAATTACCAGCTTATTTATTACATTGTTACATTTTCGGTATTATCAGTCACCCTGGAAATTCCAGTTAGAGTCTAATTAGCAGTTTAGTGTCCAACTCACGTATTAAAAATAGTGCTAGGGCCCCAGACTTCCCTTCTGAAGCACAGCACAGCACAGCACAGCACAGAGAGCTCCCATCTGGACAAGAGAGAAAGACTTCCTGAATCTGTCAGCTCTGTCTGAACCAAGTGTGCGGATAAGGCCAAGAACGAACCACAAGGAGATGGGCAGACGTCAAGGCAGAAACACATACAACAAAATGAATAGCAATACACCATCACCAGGCCCTAGCCCTCCTCCAACACCTAGACCTGAACATCAGAAATTGGAAGAAGCAGAAGAAAATAGCCTTATGAATGTCATCATGAAGAAGCTAGAGGCTCGTGTAGAGGAAAAGACAAAGAAATGTGAAGAACGCTGTAAACAACTAGAGGAAAGGACAAACAAATTAGAAGAAATCAATAAAGTCCTGGAAGAAAACAATAAAGTACTGAAAGAAAATCAAGAAAAATCAATGAAACAAATGAAGGAAACAGTCCAAGACCTGAAAAGGGAAATAGAAAAAATGAAGAAGACACAAACAGAGGGAATGCTGGAAATAGAAAATCTGAGAAAACGATTGGGAACTTCAGATGCAAGTATAATCAACAGAATGCAAGAGATGGAAGAGAGAATCTCTAGCATTGAAGACACAATAGAAGAAATAGATTCATCAGTCAAAGAAAACACTAAAGTCAACAAAGTCATGAACCAAAATGTCCAAGAAATTTGGGACACCATGAAAAGACCAAACCTACGAATAATAGGGGTAGAAGAAGGAGAAGAATACCAACTCAAGGGCACAGAAAATATATTCAACAAGATCATAGAAGAAAACTTTCCCAACTTAAAGAAGGAAATGCCTATGAAGATACAGGAAGCCTATAGAACACCAAACAGACTAGACCCCCAAAAAAAGTCCCCTCGCCACATAATAATTAGACAATTAAACGTACAGAATAAAGAAAGAATATTAAGAGCAGCAAAGGAAAAAGGCCAAGTGACATATAAAGGCAAACCTATCAGAATAACACCCGATTTCTCAATGGAGACTTTGCAAGCCAGAAGGTCCTGGACAGATGTAATGCAGACACTAAGAGACCATGGATGTCAGCCTAGACTAATATACCCAGCAAAACTTTCAATCAACATAGATGGAGTGAACAAGACATTCCATGACAAAGCCAGATTTAAACAATATTTATCCACAAACCCAGCCCTACAGAAAGCACTAGAAGGAAAATTCCAACCTAAGGAAGTCAGATACACCCTCGAAAACGCAGGCAATAGATAAAGCCACAGCAGTAAACCCCAACGAAGAAAAGTACACACACATCACCACCAAAAAATAACAGGAATGAACAATCACTGGACATTAATATCCCTCAATATCAATGGACTTAACTCACCTATAAAAAGACATAGGCTTACAGAATGGATACGAAAGCAGGACCCATCTTTCTGCTGCATACAAGAAACACATCTCAAATTCAAAGATAGACACTACCTAAAAATAAAAGGCTGGGAAAAGACTTTCCAATCAAACGGTCTTAAGAAACAAGCGGGTGTAGCCATCCTGATATCCAGCAAAATAGACTTCAAACTAAAATCAATCAAAAGAGATCAAGAAGGGCATTACATACTCATCACAGGAAAGATCCACCAAGATGAAGTCTCAATTCTGAACATTTATGCCCCAAACACAAGGGCACCCACATATGTAAAAGAAACATTATTAAAGCTTAAATCACATATAAAACCCCACACATTAATAGTGGGAGACCTCAACACCCCACTTTCACCACTGGACAGATCCCCCAAATCAAAACTTAACAGAGAAATAAAGGACTTAACTGATGTCATGACTCAAATGGACTTAATCGACATCTACAGAACATTCCATCCTAACAAAAAAGAATATACCTTCTTCTCAGCACCCCATGGAACCTTCTCTAAAATCGACCACATACTTGGTCACAAAACAAATCTAAACAGATACAAAACAATTGGAATAACCTCCTGTGTTCTATCAGACCACCATGGTCTAAAGTTGGATTTCAACAACAACAAAAATTACAGAAAACCTACAATCTCATGGAAACTGAACAATACCCACCTGAATCACCAATGGGTTAAGGAAGAAATAAAGAAAGAAATTAAAGACTTCCTAGAGATCAACGAAAATGAAGACACCACATATCCAAACCTATGGGACACTATGAAAGCAGTACTAAGAGGGAAATTCATAGCACTAAACGCCCACATAAATAAACTGGAGAAATCTCACACTAGTAACTTAACAGCACACCTGAAAGTTCTAGAACAGGAAGAAGCAAAGTCTCCCAGGAAAAATAGATGCCAGGAAATTATCAAAGTGAGAGCTGAAATCAATAAAATAGAAACAAAGAGAACAATACAAAAAATTAATGAAACAAAGAGTTGGTTCTTTGAGAAAATCAACAAGATAGACAAGCCCTTATCCAAACTAACCAAAAGACAGAGAGAGAGCATCCAAATCAACAAAATCAGAAATGAAAAGGGGGACATAACAACAGACATTGAGGAAATCCAGAGAATCATCAGGTCATACTTCAAAAACCTCTATTCCACAAAACTGGAAAACATAAAAGAAATGGATAATTTTCTGGATAGGTACCACATACCTAAATTAAATCAAGACCAGATAAACTATTTAAATAGTCCAATAACCCCTAACGAAATAGAAACAGTCATTAAAAGTCTCCCAACCAAAAAAAGCCCAGGACCAGATGGTTTCAGTGCAGAATTCTACCAGATCTTCAAAGAAGAGTTAATACCAATACTCTCTAAATTGTTCCATACAATAGAAACAGAAGGAACATTACCAAACTCCTTCTATGAGGCTACAATTACCCTGATTCCCAAACCAAACAAGGATACAACAAAGAAAGAGAACTACAGACCGATCTCCCTCATGAACATTGATGCAAAAATACTCAATAAAATACTGGCAAACAGACTCCAAGAACACATCAAAACAATTATCCACCATGATCAAGTAGGATTCATTCCAGGGATGCAAGGATGGTTCAACATACGAAAGTCTGTCAATGTGATACACCATATAAACAAACTCAAAGAAAAAAACCACATGATCATCTCACTAGATGCTGAAAAGGCATTTGACAAAATCCAGCACCCCTTCATGATAAAGGTCTTGGAGCGATCAGGAATACAGGGAACATACCTAAACATAATAAAGGCAATTTACAGCAAGCCAACAGCCAACATCAAATTAAATGGAGAGAAACTCAAAGCAATTCCACTAAAATCAGGAACGAGGCAAGGCTGTCCGCTCTCCCCATACTTATTCAATATAGTACTTGAAGTTCTAGCCAGAGCAATAAGACAACATAAGGAGATTAAGGGGATACAAATTGGAAAGGAAGAAGTCAAGCTTTCCCTATTTGCAGATGACATGATAGTATACTTGAGCAACCCCAAAGATTCCACCAAGGAACTGATACAACTTATAAACACCTTCAGCAACATAGCAGGATACAAGATCAACTCAAAAAAATCAGTAGCCCTCCTATATACAATGGACAAAAAAGCGGAGAAGGAAATCAGAGATACATCACCCTTTACTATAGCCACAAATGACATAAAATACCTTGGGGTAACACTAACCAAGCAAGTGAAGGACCTATATGACAAGAACTTTAAGTCCCTGAAAAAAGAAATTGAAGAAGATGTCAGAAAATGGAAAGATCTCCCATTAGGCAGAACTAACATAGTAAAAATGGCAATCTTACCAAAAGCAATCTACAGATTCAATGCAATCCCCATCAAAATACCAACACAATTCTTCACAGACCTGGAAAGAATAATACTCAACTTCATATGGAAAAACAAAAAACCCAGGATAGCCAAAAGAATCCTGTACAATAAAACAACCTCTGGAGGCATCACGATCCCTGACTTCAAGCTCTACTATAGAGCTACAGTAATAAAAACAGCTTGGTACTGGCATAAAAACCGACATGTGGACCAATGGAATCGAATTGAAGACCCTGACATTAATCCGCACACCTATGAACAAATAATTTTTGACAAAGAAGCCAAAAGTGCACAATGGAAAAAAGAAAGCATCTTCAACAAATGGTGCTGGCAAAACTGGATATCAACATGTAGAAGGCTGCAAATAGATCCATATCTATCACCGAGCACAAAACTTAAGTCGAAGTGGATCAAGGACCTCAACATAAACCCAGCTACTCTGAACCTGCTAGAAGAGAAAGTAAGAAGTAGTCTTGAACGCATTGGCATAGGAGAACACTTTCTAAATAGAACACCAGTAGCACAGACACTGAGAGAAACAATCAATCAATGGGACCTCTTGAAACTGAGAAGCTTTTGTAGGGCAAAGGATATGGTCAACAAGGCAAAGCGACAGCCTACAGAATGGGAAAAGATATTCACCAATCCCACATCTGACAGAGGACTGATATCCAGAATATATAAGGAACTCAAGAAATTAGACATCAAAATGCCCAACAGTCCAATTAAGAAATGGGCTATAGAACTAAACAGAGAATTCTCAACAGAGGAAACTCAAATGGCTGAAAGACATTTAAGGAATTGCTCAACATCCCTAATCATCAGGGAAATGCAAATCAAAACAACTCTGAGATACCACCTTACGCCTGTCAGAATGGCTAAGATCAAAAACACTGAAGACACCTTATGCTGGAGAGGATGTGGAGCTAGGGGAACTCTCCTCCACTGCTGGTGGGAATGCAAGCTTGTACAACCACTTTGGAAATCAATATGGCGCTTTCTTAGAAAATTGGGAATCCATCTCCCCCAAGATCCAGCTATACCACTCTTGGGCATATACCCAAGGAATGCTCAACCACACCACAAGAGCACTTGTTCAGCTATGTTCATATCAGCGTTGTTTGTAATAGCCAGAACATGGAAACAACCTAGATGCCCTTCAACTGAAGAATGGATAAACAAAATGTGGTACATATACACAATGGAATACTACTCAGCAGAGAAAAACAATGACATCATGAGGTTTGCAGACAAATGGATGGACCTAGAAAAAATCATCCTGAGTGAGGTATCCCAGACTCAGAAAGACAAACATGGTATGTACTCACTCATAACAGGATACTAGATGTGGAACAAGGATGACTGGACTGCTACTCACATCACCAGGGAGGCTACCTGGAAATCAGGACCCCAAGAAAGACACAGGGATCGCCCAATGACAGAGAAATGGAATGAGATCTACATGAACAGCCTGGACAGGAGTGGGGGTAGTGAAGGGCAAGGGTCGAGGGAAAGAGAGCTTGGGTGAGTGGGAGATTCCAGCTGGATCAACAACAGAGAGGGAGAACAAGGAATAGGAGACCATGGTAAATGAAGACCACATGAGAATAGGAAGAAACAAAGTGCTAGAGAGGCCCACAGAAATCCACAAAGATACCCCCACAACAGACTGCTGGCAATGGTCGAGAGACAGTCCGAATTGACCTACTCTGGTGATGGGATGGCCAAACACCCTAATTGTTGTGCTAGAAACCTCATCCAACTACTGAGGGATCTGGATGCAGAGATCATGACTAGGCCCCAGGTGGATCTCTGGGAGTCCAATTAGCGAGAATGAGGAGGGTTTATATGAGAGAGAATTGTTGAGACCAAGGTCGGATAAAGCACAGAGACAAATAGACAAACAAACGGAAACACATGAAATATGAACCAATGGCTGAGGGGTCACCAACTGGATCAGGCCCTCTGAGTGGGTGAGACAGTTGATTGGCCTGATCTGTTTGGGAGGCATCCAGGCACTGGCACTGGGTCCTGTGCTCATTGCATGAGTCGGCTGTTTGAAACCTGGGGCCTATGCAGGGTCGCTTGGCTCGGCCTGGGAGGAGGGGACTGGACCTACCTGGACTGAGTCCACCAGGTTGATCTCAGTCTGTGGGGAAGGCTTTGCCCTGGAGGAGATTGGAATGGGAGGCGGGCTGGGGGGAAGGTGAGGGGGGCGTGAGGGGGGAGAACAAGGGAATCTGTGCCTGTATGTAGAACTTAATTGTATGGCAAAATAAAAATTAAAAAAAAAAATAAAAAAATAAATAAAAATAGTGCTAGCCCAGAGGTTTACAAAACGCATTCACTATGGAAATGGTAGTTTTTTTTTTAAGGCAACCTTTTCTTTTGAGAGGTAATATAACATCTAAACTCTGTCTTTACCAAATTTTCAAATATATGCTATTAATGAGAATTTGAAAAATTATTACCAATAATTCCATTTTGTTTGAAGCAGATATCAATATTTTAGAAAAACCTCTGAAAGAGTAGTAGTTATATAAAATAGTAGCCATTTCCAGTGCTTTCTAAGCCAGAAAAGATTGGATAACAAACTCTAAAAACTAATAAAATAAAATTTTCTATCAGTATTGAAAGAAACTGATCCAATAACAATAAATAAAAAAAAACCCAAACCCCAAATAAATAAAAAGGCCAAATTCAATCTAAAATTTCTGCCATAGAAGTTAAAATATGTTTTAATGGTGAAGTGATTTTTGAATCAGTTTTTCAGGGCAAAAGTTCATAGTTTGATTTTGACCCATGTAAAACTAAAGAGCATGCTATTTAATATGAGAAATAACAAGTTTTAAAATAAAGATTAATCTCATGTTCTAAGTCTTAATTGTCAAATCAGGTTAATTGTAGAACTAATTTTATCAATTATTCAAAAATTCTTCAACAAAAGACATGAACAGAGGAAACAAAGAGAAAGCAACCACCATCTACCTAATCCCATGGCTACATTTAAACTCCAACTCAGAGAATGTTAATATTAGAAAAGTCTACTTCACAATCACTCAGGGGCAGGAAAAGCGAGCTGACATTTGTTAAACTACTTAGAGGAATATTTGAAATATCATTAAGAACTGGCATAAAGCCAGATACTGAAGAGAAGCAGGCAGGGTGCACAGCTTCAAACAGAAGAGAATAGTCAGGTTATGTGATATGTGTGATGTCAGGATTCATGTTGTTCTTTAAGTTTCAGCTATTGAAAAGGATCTATAAACACCCAGGGAACAATAGACTTGCTTATATGGCTGTGTTGGCTTATAAAAAAGCTAACCATGCCAAACTTGATATCTGTTTGTGGAAAGAGGAAGCTGGTAGCTTTGTAAAACGCAGCCTGTGTTTCACTGAAGGAATTCCTTAAGCATTTCATAAAGTGGATCAGAACAGCCAGCATCCTAACCTGCTCCAGGTTGGCCTGTCTGGAACACCGTCATCTGGCAGGATGGCTGAGTGGGGCCCAGGAAGGAGGTGATAAATGGGACCCTGTCCAGTCCTGAGGAAGTGGCTAGTCAGGGGGCTGCAGGAGCTTTGGCATGGGGTCAAGTTTTACTTTCCATCTTTATTAATCATCTCCAGGGGGGAATAAATTGCCTGCTAATGAAATTTGCAGATAGTACTAAATTTTGAGGTGTTGCCAACACAGTTAACAAAAGGGATATAAATATAAATGGACTTAAGCATGCTATTTATCATTTATTTGGATTTAATCAAAACTGTTCCCAAGATACATTTATAAGAAATTCTCACAAATTGAATTTGGAGGAAGGCGCTCCATCACACAGCATCATGAACAGGTTGTGGAGGGGGGTGGTTATCATATATGCTGTGCTAGGTTAAAGAGAAAGAATGTCCTTAGCAAAAGGACAATAGTCAACACACCCTCTTTTCTTTTTTTTTTATATTTTCCTTTATTGAAAATAGTTTTTTTTTTGTCCAGTATATTCTGATTATGGTTCCCCTCCCCCTACTCCTTCCAGATCCTCCCCAGCTCCATAGCCATCCAAATCTCCATTCATTCTCTCTCATCTGGAAACAAACATTTGATTTAGATCTGTACCCCATTTTTTAACTGGGTTATTTGTTTTCTTGATGTCCTGTGTTTTGAGTTCTTTATATATTTTAGATATTAGCCCTCTACCAGATGTATAGTTGCTAAATTACTTTTCCCATTCTTTACCCTGCACCTTGTCTGAATGACAGCATCCTTTGCCATACAGAAGCTTATCAGTTTCACGAAGTCCCACTTATTAATTTTTCTTAATACCTGTGCTGTGTTCTGTTCATGAAGTCCTGCAAAGGTCTGTGCCAGATGGGGTCCCAGAAATGAGATTAGAGGTGGAAACAAGTCCGTATCCCTAACCCAGAAACTATTTTCAATTAACAACCACTCACCAATGGAAAAATAGTTTTTCCAATATTGTCTCTATGGGTACACAAACCACTCCTAAAGCCAGACCCCATTCCCAGCAAGAGATGGAAAATGCAAAATGGACTCAGCGGTGTTTATGGAGGTATCTCTCTCTCTGTCTATCTGTCTGTCTGTCTATCTATGTATGCATCTATCATCTGTCTATGTATTTGTCTATCATCTATCTATCATGTATTTTTGTTTTATAATGCTTTGTCTGGACTCCCCCTTTCCTTTTCTTTTTTCTTTTATTTTCTTACACTAAAGTACTTTTGCTTATATCTTATGGTTTCTGACTTTAATTTTTAGGGGGTTGCTGGGCATGGTGATATGTGTGTCTCAGCTCTATACATTTTTCTTTGACTCTCTTTCTCTGTTTGTTTGTTTTTATTTTATAATATTTTCTTCTTCATTGTCTTTGTCTTCTTCTCCTCCTCCTCCTCCTCCTCCTCTTCCTTCTCCCCCTCCTCCTCCTCCTCCTCTTCCTTCTCCCCCCCCCTCCTCCTCCTCCTCCTCCTCCTCCTTCTTCTTTATCTCCTCCTCCTCCCCCTTCTTCTTTCTTCAATGCCTGTTTTCTGATGAGAGAGAACAAGAAAAGATATGGATGTGGGTGAATGTGGAGATAAGGATGTTTTGTGTTGGCTATCTACTGCTGGGCATGGGGTCTGACCTTAACAGTGGTTTGTATACCTACTGTGCCCAGCCTGACCTTAAGAGTGATTTGTATATCTAGTGAGACTCCACTGAAGAAAATTAATTTTTCATTTGTGAGAAGCTATCAAATGGAGATAGGTACTTCTGGGTTAGGGAGGGGGTTTGAGTCTCCTTCCTCTCTCAGCACTGGAACCTCGCATGACAGAGACCAATGCAGGCTCTGTGCAAGTTGCCAGTAGACGATTTCTAAATGGTCTTATTAAATAAAAAACACACAGCCAAATGTAAAGGTGAAAGCCTTAGATCAGGGAAATAGGGAACGCCACCAGCCAATCTTGTCTCACCAACTCTGTAGCTTCCAAATGCAAGTTACTTCCTATCTACCCACACCTTTATTGCCTTGCTGTTCTGCCCTCTCATTGGCTGTCTTAGCCCAGCTACCTCACTTCCTCTTCCTACACAGCTCTGTCACTTTTTATCTGTCTGTACAGACCTCCAGGTCTCTATAATTGGTACTGGTGTTAAAGGCATGTGTCACCACGCTTGGCTCTGTTCCCTAGTGTGACCTTGAACACACAGAGATCCTGCCTGCTAAGTGATAGGATTAAAGACGTGTGCTACCACTGCCTGACTTTTGTATTTACTATAGTGGCTGGCTTTCCTCTGATCTCCAGGCAAGCTTTATTAAAGCACAAATAAAATACCACAACGGCTGCCACAGTCTCTGAGTTCACGTGTGAGTGGGTCCTGCTATGTTCAGAAGTCCTTGTTTCTTTGGTGTCCTCCATCCCTTGTGGTTCTCAAAATCTTCCTGCCTCCTCTTTAGCAGAGCTCCCTGAACCCTGAAGGGAGAGATTTGATAGAGGCATCCCATATGGGACTGTTTCAAGGTCTCTCATATTTTTGCTCCATGTTCAGCTGTGGGTTTCAGTGTTTGTTCCCATCTGCTGCAGGAAGAAGCTTCTCTGATGATAACTGAGCAAGGCACTGATCTATGAGCATGGAAGAATGTTACTGGGATTTATTGTATTGCTGCTACATTCCTTTAGCAGAACAGTAGTATTTTGTTTCCACTTAGGTCCATGGCCCTTCTAGTTTCAGGTTCTTGGCCACCGGATATCAAGTTGGGGTTCTGTCTTCTCTGTAATTGGGTGATTTCATTTAGGCAGCCTTCACATGTGCATATATTTTAGGAAGCTTCTACTGGATTAGTTTTCCATAAAGCCCCTCAAACGGGCTTTAGTTTTAGCTGTCTCTCCCTTATTCCTTCCCTTTTCTCTCCTCTTCCCTGTTTGATCCTCTTGTTCCACTCCCTCACCCTCAACCATCCATGATGTCGGCTCTACTTTTTTCTTTCTTAGGATATTTATGAGCATTTAGAAAATGTGTTTTCAAGCCATGACAACATGTCATTTTAAGAACTGACTACAAACACAGGAATCAGAGATAACAAATAAACTCAATTTGTCTTATTTTTCACAACTGATTGTGGTCAGAAATAAGGCTTTTCCTAATGTCCTCATGTCCTTTAGTGTTGTCGTTGATGTGTTCGTTTACTCTCCCACCCTTATCGCTGTTACCCATATCAAAACAGGATCTAAGGTAGAGTTCCCCATTACTTCTTGTTTCTACTTATAGACCAGGATTAATGAACTCATTACTACACACACGCATATATCTCTATCTCTATCTCTATCTCTATCTCTATCTCTATCTCTATCTCTATCTCTATCTCTATCTCTATCTCTCTCTATATAGAGAGAATACCAGTTTTTTGAAATGATTTCTTTCATTTTTTGGAGATGAATATAATTATATCATTTGCCTCTTCCCTTCAACCCCCCCATACTCCTTATTTCTCTCTTTGAAATACATGCCCACTTATTTTTAAATTAAAGCAGAGAAACAACCCACAGTCCTATGCTACTTATAAACCTAACAATGACCAGCAAGGCACAATAGCCCTAAGTATGCCGTAGTGGCAGCAACCAACCACTCTAATTGGACAGTTTAGTTTTTGATGTTGGGTAGCTTAGTTACCCACCCTATGTCTCTACCATCTCCATTTCTAGTTTCTCAAATATGAAACTGTTTCCACTTGATATTCAGTGAGCTGACTCTACTTTCCACTAGCATTTCCTGTTATTGTTCCCTGTGTGTAACTTAAACCTGATTGTCTGCCACTATATCTACTCTCCAACATAAGCTTCAACTCGCATGGCTTCATCTCCATCTTTTTCTCTCCATTTATAAATCTGAGTTTATCTAATTTCCCAATCAGCACAACAGAGCATAGTAGAAAGTGAATGGCTAATGCCAATTCACACAGTGACAACTGTAATATCTAGTGGCTCTTGGAACTCTCCAGAAATCCTCCCATGATTCATGCATCAATCCACTTTCTACTTAGGAGAAGGGTCAAAAGAAAATTTCCTTCTATTTCTTAAAATTTTAATTTTTTTTCTGGACTCTCATATCTCAGTTGACCTGCTAGATTTTTATTCCTTAGAAAAAATTACAGGCAATTAGAAAATATGCTCTTGCAGTCTCTCCCCTGAGCCAGGTACAGTCATTCCTTAAACCCAGAGCTACCCTCTGCAGCAGTGATGAGCTGCTTTATAATTCAAAACCTCCCCTCTACGGGAAATCAAGACTGCACTTTATATGTACTTGGATTTGACCATGGTCCATTGTCAGTTTTCTTCCCCAACTTGGTCATTGCCATCAGGAAATCATCAAATCACCCCCCACCTAAGACAAAGCAATACGGGATATTCCTCTTAATCTTAGTCTGTGGGTACAGTGGTCTGAAAAGTGTCTCCATAGGATTGATATGTGAAAGTGACAATCTTTTTTGAATGTGCTTGGAGATAGGATTCCCAGGAAGTAAGAAGTGATGGAGGGTAGAGGGTGGCGCCCTAATATGAGAAGTCTGATGTCTTTTTCTCAGGAGAGTGATGCCAGGGCTCTCTTCCTTCAGCAGTTTATAGGGCTGGTAGTAACTTCCTAAAGAGAACCTCTGCAGCAAGCAGCCATGATGCCACTGACTTGGGTGCACTCTTGCCAAACAGTGCGGCAGTAAACTCTGTTGGAAGAGTCACCGTCTTGTATTATTCTGCGTTGGGGGTTGGAGCTGGATGTAATTACCTTTTCATTTCTGTTCTCCACCATAACATATTCCTTCCAAGTATTTTCTTCTGTTTTCTACTTTTAAAATCTTTATATATTTCTCATGGGCACACATTAGTTAATTTCTTAACCCACTACATTTCCAAAACTTTATCTGTCAAAGTCACCATGGAATGCAATATTTCCATATTTGACTGTCACACTCAGCCATACACCGCTTAGTTTCTTGGTAATACTTGATATTGTACTTTAGTCTCTCCTCAGCTGGACAGTATCTTTTCTTGGTTTATCTTATATGATCCTCTCCCATTTTTTTTCCCAACTAACCATTCAGTATTTTGCTGTGTTTTTCAATGCTATAATTACCTGGGACTTACTTCCCAATCATTTCTGCTTGCTTCTAAAGCCCTCCTTAAATGGTTTCATTTGCCCTGTCTTTAAATAACAACTAAGTGTTAAAGATTACCATTTAAAATATTTCTCCAAGTATGCCTTACTGGAAAATAGTTCCAATCTCAGTAAATGTAATATTTTCACACAAATTTTCAGTCCTCATTTCTTTGTCTCCTCATTCATGCTTCTAATCTTTTGGCAAGCACCGTTAACTATATACTCTAATTATACATTCACATTTTTTAAAAGTTAATCTAACATAAATTTTCACTTGTGAAAATGTTGTGAGAAATTATATATATAATTTCCTTTAGATTCTATGAATGTTAATAACATGTAGCATATAATTTTATCTATGTATATAGATAGATATGTAAAATGATTTTTTCTACCCAATGAAAATAAGTTGAAGACAAACTGTGATTTTATCTTTAGTTATTTCAGTATATATTGCATATGAAATTATGATGTTCCTACATTGCATTTTTGGCTTCGTTGACTAAGTTACATTGGTCTCCTTCTGTAGTATAATTATGAAGGATATCAACTGTTGATACAAGTATTCTGTCATTACAAAAACATGTTCCTACCCGTTTAGCATCCGTTGATGATAACTGATCATTGTAAACTATAATTGTGATGGATTCTGCATTTAAGAGATTAGTGCCATACCCTCCATAAGCTGTCTGCAAACTAATCCTCAGGACCTGTGAATATGACAGATTGCATGGAAAGAGCGAGATCAAGGTTGCAGATGCATTTGTGTTCTTAATCAACTTAAATTTGCTAGTTGATATCTCTAATCTCTGTGGTCTCAAAACCTCAGGTGAGGTTAGTACAAACATCCTATTTTTGGTTTGATTCTGTATTTAACTAAATCTATGGATGATGAACCCGAGTGAGTAGTTGAACAACATTTCAAGGTAGGGATGTTAAAATAAAAACACTTGCTCCAGCATTTGCCACTACCATAGACACAGCTTATCTATGTACTAATTTTCTTACCTCATTATCAAGCTATTCATTGAAACCATGTCTTAGAACAGCTAAGGATAAGGCCTTGCCTTTCTTAACACAGCACAAAGATTGCTAAAGTGAAAGTATTAGGAGGTCCTAGATGTGAAAAGAGAAACATCAGACACTAGAAAACAGCAAATATAGAAAAAACTTCTGATTTTGAAATTAGGCAAACTTGATTACAGGTAGCATAGCTTGACTATGTTGTATAAGGGATAACATTTTCTACATAAGATGCAGCCTGTCTATCTTAACAAAGACACAGCACCTCCGTTGCACACATAAGACAAAAAGCACATGCCATGCAGACACTCAATAGGTGGTGGTGTGTTCCCTCTGTATTAATTTCTCTCATGCTTTATTGAAATATCATGTAATTATCAATGTCTTCTGTTTCTGCAATGTTCACATTTTGTAAATAAATAGTAAATACTATTGGCTTTCTAATATTAGTTGCCCTTTGCAGTTACTTTATATGCATTAATTACATCTGCTGATCATCAAACATTCCTTAGCAGGCAAATTATCTCTCATTTCTTTAGACACAGGGAAAATATTCCTTCAGAAATGAAAGCCTGTTCTCTTGAATTTCAAATAAAAATGAAGTGAAATCTGACCTGAAGAGAAATAGAGTATCCTCGTAGTATTGCAAAGTCAAACAGTGCTGTTTTAAAATGTTCTCCAGTGCTCATTAGCCAGTGGCTGTACCCCTGAGCATGACTACAAGAATGGGAAAAATGTCCTCTAAAGAGCTTGAAATTGATTAGTCTTTTTGGGTTTCTGTAGAGTATTTGAGTGCTAAATAAAGAGCATGATGACATTCTAAAAAAGTGCTTAGAATGCCACTGAGTCTTAATAGTTACTAATTATTCCCCTTTATTCCCTATTCCAAGAGGAACAAAATAAAAGTTATATTGAAATAAATAGAGTAGGATATGGATAATAAGTATAGTATAGAGACTCTAGCCACTAATGTTGATTAGTGAAAGAAGCTTACAAAAGTGTTTAGCTTGAGTTTGCAATGTAATTTATTACCCTTTTGTTTCATTTTTTTTCTTCTTAAAATGGCCTAGCTTAAAATTCTGGCTTAATTACCTAGACAGTAAAGGAAATCCAAACAGCTATTCCTGTTTCAATGCCTCTCCTGACAGCTATCAAGAGAGTTTTGGGCTGGCCGTTAGCAAAGGTGCTCAGCTGGGGCTGCTTCATGGAAGTATGCTGGAATTTCTGTTGATACATTTCAACTCAGACACTGACGAAGAGTATCAAAGATCTGAAGAGAGTTTTGGGCTGGCCATTAGCAAAGGTGCTCAGCTGGGCCTGTTTCATGGAAGTATGCTGGAATTTCTGTTGATACATTTCAACTCAGACACTGATGAAGAGTATCAAAGATCTGAAGTGAGCTATACTTATGGGCTCCAAGCTGGTACCCCAGCACTCAGGTGCAGAAGCTTACAAGTACATTGTTTGGGGGCTCAAAATCTGAATAGAGTCCCACAGGCTAAAAGCACAAGTAGATTTTGTCATGAAGATAGCTGGCTCTTTAGATGGCCTGATAATATTTACAACAATAGTTTATGGTATAATTTCCCTCTGTCACTTTATATTGAACAATGATTTAATTCTCATAAGCCTCGTTCTACAGATGAATAGACAAAGATTTAAGAAGGGTTACATCAATAAGTCAAATCAAACAGCAACTCAACAAATAGGGAGGGATTCAGAGATACACTGGCTTATTCTCTAATACTACTCCCGCCACACACACACACACACACACACACACACACACACACACACACACTGGAAGAAAGCTGTAACAATTTGTAAGAAATTTGTCCCTGTGGGACAAATGAAACTGACCAGTGTTCTGGAATTGCCCAATTCTCCATCGCTTTCTCTTCCATTTAGTCCACCTATCAATCCATAAAAATATCCTAATGTGCTACACTGGCTCCTGAATCTGGTACTAAAATCTCAAGGTTTCCCACACCATCACCGGGGTGAGTACTTCCCAAAGCTATCCTCCCTTGCTTGCAACAGTCACATTGAATTTCTGTTCATGTATTCCTGGACCACACCTTTCCACCACCGAAATGTTCAGTTATTTTTCAAGGGATGAGGTTAAATTTCTCGTTTTCCAGGGAGAGGAACATAAAGCCAAGACTAAACATTGCTTCTTTACTTTTTAACTCGATGACCCTTTGCCCCGTAAGTACGGCTCACCAGTTAACATTTCAGTTAACATCATATGCCCCAGATGAAGTGCATTGTGCAGGGGAGATAATATATAAGAATGTGAAGTCCTGATATTTTGTTCAGGACTTGCTATGGAAGTTATTAGCTTTATCTGCCACCCTATCTCCTGATATATAAGTGATGTTTTCAATCTTAACTCAGTATTTATAAACAGGAATAATTTTCCTTCAATAACATCTCTTTGCTATTTCTTTGGTTTTTCAAAAAGAAGTGACAATGTATCCCTCCAGACAATTGGAAATGTGTATGGGATGTGTTAGTGGTCACAATGGCTAAGACAATGGCTGATATTAGTCTTAGGACAGAGAGCTATTGCCTCCTTTGTGACCACACCATGCAAGGAAGGATTGTCCCATGGAAAATACTGATTTCCCTGGTAATAAGCACCAACAAAGAAACATCAGAAGTCACTGTTTCTCTTCCAGGAATGATCAAAGAGTCAATTTTCTTACTTAGGAAAATGGAAGTTGAGAAAACATTTAGAAAATGAAGAACTTAGTATTTTATAACTTAATATAATTTTATTGCCTCTTATATCCACTATTGTATACACCTAGTCATCTGAAGCTGGTGGGTTAATTTCCTTAAAATCAGACAGTAATGCACCAGATTAGATGGTGACAAAGAGGTGAAGAACCCAAGGGAAAAGAACAGAGTATATCAGACAAACAGAGCATTTGCTATCAATGCATAAAGTGGAAAAAAGCTAGACTTACTGCTGGCATCTAGCATCAGTAACTCTGAAGTGTTCTGAAAAAGGAACACACAGAATCACATTGTGGTGATGTTTTATTTGTGTTCTAACAAATAAAGCTTGCCTGGGGATGAGAGGACAAAGCTAGCCGCTCTATTAAACATAGAGGTCAGGCAGTGGTATCACATGTCTTTAATCCCAGCACTAGTTAACCACAGAGGTTTGGAGGTCTGTGCAGACAGACAGGAAGTGCTAGAGCTGGGTGGAAAGAGGAAGTGATGTAGTTGAGCGGAAAGAGGAAGTAAGATGACAGGGCACAGAAAGGTATATAAGGCATGAGTGTACAAGAAGTAGCTCTCTTGGGCTGAGGATTTCCAAGCAGTAAGAACTTGTGGATGGCTTGTTCTATTCCTCTGATCTTTCAGCTTTCACCCAATATCTGGCTCTGGGTTTTTTATTAATAAGATTGTTTAGCAATTCTTGTTATATCACATGGCTGAGTTGGCCCTGGAATTCCTTTTAAATTCAGCAAAGAAAAGGTGAAGGACATTGAAATGGTGAATATCATCTGATATTCTTATTTAAATGTTCAGTCTTATGCATATGTGAATTGTAGATTGAAGAGGAGAAAGATGACAAGAAGACTGTTATATCCAGAAGAAAGATGCTGATGTCTAGGTGAGCAGGTGTCTGTGGAGATTGGAGTGTTCAATTTTGGCCACAGAGGATGTAGAAGATAAGAAAAGAAAATACCGCATATGTAGAACACATGAAGTACAGAGCACATTTATAGAACAGTACGAAGTAAAGGTATATTAAAGAATGGCTTTTGGGTTCAGGACACTAGGGTTGTCAATACAGGGACAGGGATAACTTCAGTGAGAAAACAATTGGTGTTTTAGGCATCTTCAGTTCAGTGTTATTCTCAGAATAAATTGAACGTGTAAATCAGGCAGCTGGCTATGAACTAAGACAATAAAAGATATCAGGGCTATACATAAAATTTGCAAGTAACAATACTCATATTACCAATGAGAGTAGAGGTAGATTGTGAAGATCCAACACTCAGCTTTGAGCCAGATAAAGTTAGAAATGTATTTTTGACACTTTTATTTGACAATTTAACTCTGTTAAAGCGATATAAGTATGACTGTGTGAATAGGAATTGTTTTCCTGAGTGAAAGGGCAATGGAGAATCTTGAGATAAAGTGGCTTGCTTTCCACTTCACAGCTGAACGAAGCTGGCTTGGAAACTGTAGTCTGTTTATAAGACTAGGTGAATTTCATTCTGTAAAACAAGTAGTTATATAAAATATGAAATGTTTCCTCCCAAGAAACACTTGATTTAGAATCCTGAACCTCTTTGAGATTAAGAATCTTAAATCAATATGATGTAGATTTATTGGTGGGTTTCTGAGAAAGTTTGCTTATATTGCTCAAGGGCACCATTGGGGTGGATGGGAAAGGGGCACAAGTGGGAAGGGAATCGGACTTTGCTCACGTGACATTCATTGTCAGGGCTCATGATGACAGTCAGTTTTAGAATACAACTGTACACAAGCTTCTTGACACTACATCCATTGGATTTTCACATTACAACAATCCCATAGCATCACTAGCCTCAATAAGATGCAAATTGAACACAAAGAGGTTTTTAAAAAGACAGTTAAGAGGACATGTTAAGCTAAGGATTCTATTTCCGGCAAGGTATCTCACCAATGAACCTCTGATTTTTATAGATGAATAGCTGCTCATTAAAACAAACATATAAATTTTCACTAATCTTCCCAGACAGGATATAAAATTAGAACAATAGGCACAAAAATAAGTTAATTCTACATTCCCCCATTATCTCAGGAAAGCTTACATGGGTAGGCTTTACATATCTTCCTTACCTCGAATTTTTTTTATTAAAATACATAATATTTTCAAGTTTTCAAATATGGAATAAAGAATTATTGAGAATATAAAAGATAAATGTCAAATGCTTCACAACAATGGAAACAAAGATGTAGAGACTACTGAGGAAATATAATGTACCAGTGACTAGAATCTGTGTGTATAGATTTTCAGCTCTACTAGCTTTAAACAAAGAGCATTAGTTGTGGTGAGAGTTGGTTACAAATTAGAGGATCTGGAATTCCTCAGCTTATTAGCAGTGTTTGTCTCATACTGGTGCCTCAGACATTCTACAGACAGTTATTACAGCAGGATCTGCAGATTGCTTGGCATAAACCATCTTATTATCAATTGCCTGTATTACTATCATTACGATTGGATCCCCTGATGTCGTTACTGGACCAGATATATTGTTTTTAAAGTATCAACCTATGTTTTTGCACATCCTTCTGAAAACTATATTTCAATATCAAAGTAAAAAGGAAACAGGGTTTCCCCTAAAATCTAAACACTGTCTTTGAGATAAGAGAAAATAAATAGAAACACATTAACTTTGCAAAATTAGTCAACAAATATGCTAGGCCTATTTCAGAAGATGTAGTTATCTCACCACATACATACCTCCTCCCCTCCAACCAATGCCCAACATAACTAAAGAAAGCTTAAGATGGATAAAGCCCTCATTCTCAATTAAAAAAAAAATGCAACCCTGAAAGACTGTTAGGTTTGCAATATGTAATTAGGCAAGTTGAAATACTATTATGGGTGATGGTACAGGCTATTCAAAGAAAATTATTATACACTTAAAGATTCTTCATAGTGATTATAGCAGGAATAAAAACAGATGATGCTACATGAAAGAAATATTCAGAAAATTATCAAAGAGACGTAATCAGTGTCTCAGGTGTCTGAGATCCTGGGATAAGAATAACCTGTAGAAATACAACAGTCATTTGAGAACAAGATAATGAGAAGGGGTCACATGAAATAGCAATGATAAAATAGTGCTTTGACAATACAGAACTCTGTAAATGATATAAAAACTATTTTGATCACATCATCTCAGGAATAAAATATCTATAAGACTTTGAACGCTTCAAGGCTACTATACACAGGGTATTTAAATACTATTAGAACACTCAACATGTCATCAAGTAACTTTTATTTCATTTCATTTTATTTTTGAGTGAAAATAAATTCTTCATACAATATATTCTAATCATGGTTTTTCCCTCCTCACAGCCTCACAGGTCCTCCTCTCTTCCCCTCCTTTCCATCTCTCACCTTCTCCTAAGAATAAAATGAAATGAACAAACAGAAGACAAGGAACACACACACACACACACACACACACACACACACACACAGCCCATAAAAATCACAAAATCATAAACCATAATATATAAGCAATGCACAAAGAGATGTGAGACAAAACATCTCCAAACATGCAGTTGAGTTTATTTTGTACTGGTCATCAACTGCATGGGGCCTGCCCATCAGTGTGGTTTGTATATCCAGTGAGATTCCTTTGGAGAAAACTAATTTTTCCTTTACAAAAGGCTGTCAATTGGAGATAGCTTCTTGGTTATGGATGGAAGCTCATGTCCACTTTCCTCTCTCAGTACAGGGAACCTAAAAGACAAACAGAGCTGGGCGGTGGAGGCTCAAGCCTTTTGTCCCAGCACATGGGAGGCTCACACCTTTAATGCCGGCACTAGGGAGGTAGAGACAGGAATATAAGCTGGGTAGAGACAGGATCTCCCGGATTCAGTCTGAGGATTCTTGGAGACCGGAGAGGCCCTTTCAGTCTGAACTTTGGAAGAGGTAAGAAATCTCTGGTGGCTGGCTGCTCTGCTTCTCTGATCTATTAGCTTTCACCCTAACATCTGACTCCAGGTTTTTATTTCATAAGACTAATTAGGATCGCACATCATCTGGTGTCCAACTTTTGGGGTGTAAATTCACAAAAAAGCCTCCTGCCCGTGGCTTTGTAGCCACCAGCACACACTGGAGCTGCACACGGAGCTCCCCCTGGAGTCACCGCCTCACTGGCTAGGTTTTCCTTTCTTTTTTCTCCTCAAGCCCTCTGATCAAGTTTGGGATTTTTCTGCTGCAGCCTCTCGGCAGCAAACTCCACAGACACTTGGGCTCCAAACACTGGCAGAGTGAGCCGCTTTCGCATGTCCCCCTGTGTTGGGGGGCTGGCTGGCTTTTTGGCTTCTTTTCTCCTAGGGGTTTGCTGGCTTTCCCTGGACCTCCTCCTCAGGCTGTTGCCACACTAGGTAGCTGCCTTGACACGTGCCTGGCTCTGTTTCTCTTTTAGACTGGTTCAATCTCATGTAGTTCAGGGTGGTCTTGAACTCCTGCTCTTCCTGCTTCCTCCTCCCAAGTGCTGGGATTAAAGGTGTGAGCTACCACGGCCTGACCTCTATGGTTAACTAGTGACTAGTTCTACCCTCTGATCTCCAGGCAAGTTTTATTTGTCAGAACACAAACAAAATACCACACAATAGGAACTGATCAATAGATATAGCAGAATGTTATTAGGAGTCATTTTATCACCACATTTCTTTTCCAGAACAATAGTGTTTGGTATTCCCCTAGATCTGTGTCCTATCTAGACTCAGGTTCACGGCCACCTGAGCAGTGTCAGGCATGGACTGCGTGTCTTGAAATGGTTCTTTCGTCTGATCAGATTGTGGTTGGTATCTCCCACAGTATTTGTGCCACATTTGCATCAGTACATCAGGCAAGCAGGTCACGATTGCAGATTGTAGGATTTGCAGCTGGGTTGGTGTTTAGCTTTCTCCTCTGGTAGCATGCAGAAACCTTTCAGTATGATGAATAAGAGTCAATAGAGGTAAAGACTCTACATAGACTCTGACTCAGTTTCTTCATGAAATATGTATTTCTTCAGCAGTAGGGCTTTGCCATCAGTTTGTAGAAAACTAATAGCCATGTAAACAGCTTGAGTTGTCTGGGGGTTTCCTTGAGGCTCCTTCTGGCCAACAACTTGACTAGATGTAACCCATTCCTGGAACTGGAAGTTTCACTTGGTGTCAGAATAACTGTGGCCTCATAAAACTACTTGGGCAATTTCCTCCCTTCTGTGCCTGTTTTGTGGAATAATTAGAGGAGTATTGGTGTTAATTCTTATTTCAAAGCCTGGTAGAATTGTGTGCTTAATTCATTCAGCCCCGGGCTTTTTCTTTTTTCTAATTAGAAGACTTTTAATTACTGCTTTTATTTCACTAGGGGTTATGGGCCTGTTAAAATTGCTTATCTGATCTAGATTTAATTCATGTAAGTAGTATATATCAAGATAATCATTTCATTTGAGCTTTCCAGTTTTGTCAACTGCAGATTTTTAAAGTGTGTCCTTATGATTCTTCAGTGTCTGCTGTGATTTGCTCTTTTTAGCTCTAATTTTATTAATTTGGATCCCCATCTTTTAGTCAACTTAGATATGGGTTTATCAGTCTTTTTGATTTTCTCAGAGAATGAGCTTTTCCTTTCATTGACTCTTTGTATTTGTTTCTGTTATTGATCTCAGCCATGAGTTTGGTTACGTCTTGCTGTCTACCCCTTTTGAGTGTTACTTCTTGTTTTTGTTCTAGAGATTTCAGGTATATCATTAAGTTTCTATTACAATATCTCTCCAGTATTTTTATGTAGGCACTTAGTACTCTTAACTTGGCTCTTAGAACTGCCTTAATTGTGTCCATTGGTTTGAATATGCTGTGCTGTTACTTTCATTCAGTTTCAAAAAGTTTTCAGTTTCCTTATTTCTGTTATGTCCCATTTTTCATTCAGTAGTAAATTATTTGGTTTCCCTGAGTTTGTATACTTTCTGTTGTTGTTGACATCCTGCTTTAATCTGTGGTGGCCAGACAGGTTGGAGGGTGTTATTTCAGTTTTCTTGTATCTGTTGAGACTAGCTTTATGTTCAATATGTCATCAGTTTTGGAGATAGTTCCATGAGCTGCTGGGAAGTTCTATTCTTTTTTTGTTTGGGTGAAATGTTCTGTAGATAACTGTTAGGACCATTTGGTTTATAATGTCACTTAGCTCCAGCATTTCTATGTTTAGTTCTTGTCTGGATGACCTGTCTGTTGGTGAGAGTGGAGCACTGAAGTCACCCACTGCTTAGGGTCAATATGTGATTTGAACTGTAGCAGTGTTTCTTTGATGAACCTGGGTGTCCTTGTGTTTCCTGCAAAATACCTAGAATGAAAATAGCCACTTTGATTTCTTTTCCTTTGATGAGTATGTTGTGTCCTTCACTATCTCTTTTGATTAATTTTGATTTGAAATCTGCTTTGTCAGATATTAAAACGGCTATTCCTGCTTGCTTCTTGGATCCATTGCTTGGAATATCTTTTTCCATGCTTTTACCCTGAGGTGATACCTATCCTTGATGGTGTTAAGGTGTGTTTCTTGGATGCAAGAGAAAGAGGGATCCCATTTTTTTAATCTAATAAATTAATCTGTGTTTGTTTTTTTAACCAAATTTTATTTTATTTACTTATTCTTCTCTCATACAATATATCCCAACCACAGCCTCCCCTCCATCCCCTCCTTCCCTCTTTCAAGATCCACTGTCCCTCCATTTCCCTTCAGAGAAGATCAGGTCTCCTAGTGTTACCGACTGAATTTGGCATATAACAAAATGCAATAAGACTAGGCATATACCCTCATATCAAGCCTGGACAAGGCATCCCAGTCAGAGGAAAAAGTCCCACAAGCAGACAAAAGAGTCAGTGACACCCCCAATCCCATTGTTATGAGTCTAACAAAATCTCCAAGCTAAAGATTCACAGCATATATGCAGAGGGCCTGATGCAGACCCATGCAGGCTCCGTGATTGCCAGTTCAGTCTCTGTGAGCCCCTATGAGCACTGTTTAGCTGATTCCATGGGCGTGTTCTCCTGATGTCCTCAACCCCTCAGGTTCCTATAACCATTCCTCTCTGTCTTTTGCTGGGTTCCCTGAACTTCACCTAGTGTTTAGCTCTGGGTCTTTGTATCTGGTTCCATCAGCTACTGGAGGAAGCCTCTTTGATGACAATTGGGCCAGGCACTGATCCCAAAAGTATAGTAGAATATCATTAGTAACCATTTCATTAACCTCTTCCTTCCTTCTTTCCTCCCTCCCTCCCTCCCTCCCTCCTTTCTTCCCTTCCCTTCCTTTCCCTTCTCTTCTCTTCCCTTCCCTTCCCTTCCCTTCTCCTTCCTTCCTTCCCTTCCCTTCTCCTTCCTTCCTTCCTTATTTCCTTCTTTTTCTTTTTCTGCTTTTGTTATGTTTGGTTCCACCCCAGGTCTCTGAGCCATCCAGTTTCTGGATCCTGGCCTTCTTGGCCGTGTTGGCCATGGGCTCCTTCTCCTGGTATGGTCCTCAGGTTAGACCAGTCATTGCTTGACCACTGTCACAAATTCTAAGTGACCATTGCCCTAGTGCATCTCACAAGCAGGGTAGGTTGTGGGTCATAGATTTTGTGGCTAGGTTGGTGTCCCTGTCCCACTAATGGGAGTCTAGCCTGGTTAAAGAAGATGGCTGATTCAAGCTGCATATCCTCCATTACTAGGAGTCCTCAATAAGGTCAACCTCATAGGTTCCAGGAAGTTTCCACTGTACTAGGTTTTCATATTACTCCCTAAGTGCCCACCTATTTCAGTCATCTCTTTCCTTACTCTCTTCCTCTATATATTCTTCCCTCACCTTATCCCTCCTGTTCCCATCTCTACCCACCACAAGTCTACCCACAAAATTTATTCTATTTATCCATCCCAGGGAGATGCATGCATA